>NC_083419.1:65721629-66346664 GCF_020745735.1 Hemiscyllium ocellatum | reverse complement strand
GATAGGGTGGATCTGGATGGGACTCTCTTAGGAGGTTTGCTGTGGGCTCAATGGGTTGAATGGCCTGCTTCCACAGTGTAGGGATTCTACGATCTGTAAAATTCATTGCTCCTCAGCACATGAGCCAAAAGTTTGAGAATGAGGAACTTTTAAAAACACTTTCACAGCTTATTCCTCCTGCCCTTAAACAGCCATTTTCTTATATTTAAATTTATTACCTATATCTGTGTGTGTGTGTGTGCGTTTTAGTGTCACAGATATGTGTTTCCTGAGGTAGTTTATCATAAAATTCCTCTTTTTCTATCACACAGGAAAACCTTGGAATTTGCGCCTTCATTTTGACCTTGCCAATTATGTTGTAACTGAAGAGCGATAGCTATGTGATGAAAAGGTGACAAAATATTAGTTGTGGACTGCCAAAAGGGTGATAACAGGCGGGGACATTCTGAAGATGAGTTACATTGGACTTAGCAATGAAACTCTGATTCTGTCATCACAGATGCTGCCACAACAATCTTGAAAGGGCAACATTTCACGTTAAAATAGTGTACTCAGTCTGGGGTGACCCACAAGAGAAAACTTCATTTCCTCAAGTATTTTGTCAAGACCTTACAAGATCTTAGACACTTCAGTCAGGTCACTCCTTGTTCTCCACATCTCTAATGGAAATAAGCTCAGCCTATCCAGTCTGTCCTCGTAAGACATCTCCTTAGTTCCAGCTATCAATCTTGTATACCTTCACTGAACTATGTCTGACATAGAGTCATATGTTATCGAAATAGACCCTTTCGTCCAACCAGTCTATGCCAACCATAACAGGAGAGAGTGAGGACTGCAGATGCTGGAGAGTGTGTTGCTGGAAAAGTACAGCAGGTCAGGCAGCATCCGAGGAGCAGCAGATTCGACATTACAGGCATAAACCTTCCATCAGGAATGAGGCTTGTGCGCCGGGGGTGCTGAGAAATAAATGGGATGGGGATTGGGCTGGGGACAAGGTAGCTGGGAATGTGATAGGTAGATGAAGGTGAGGGGGATAAGTGATAGGTCGGAGAGGAGGGTGGAACAGATTGGTGGGAAGGAAGATGGACAGATCAAGAGGGCTGTGCTGAGTTGGAGGCTTGGGAGTGGGATAAGGTGAGGGGAGGGGAAATGAGGAAACTGGTGAAATCCACACTGACCCATGTTGTTGCAGGGTCCCAAGGTGGAAGATGAGGCGTTCTTCCTCCAGGCATTGTGTGGTTAGGATTTGTCAGTGGTGGAGGACCAAGGCCTGCATGTCCTTGGTGATGTGGGGAGCTCAAGTGTTCAGCCATGGGGTGGTGTGGTTGGTTGGTGTGGGTGTCCCACAGGTGGTCTCTGAAAAGATCTGCAAGTTGGTGTCCTGTCTCCACGATGTAGAGGAAACCACGTCGGGTGCAACAGATACAAAGATGGCGTGTGTGGAAGTACAGGTAAATTTCTGTTGGATGTTGAAGGATCCTTTGGGGCCTGAGGTGGAGTGAGGGGGGGAGGTATGGGCGCAGCTTTTGCACTTCTGGTGGCAGGGGAAGGTGCCAGGAGTGGGGTGTGGCCTGGTGAGGGGCATGGATCTGACGAGGGTGTCACAGAGGGAATGGTCTCTGTGGAATGCAGATGGGGTGGGGAGGTATCTCTGGTGGTGGGATCCCTTTGTAGGTGGCAGACATGGCGGAGGATGATGTGATGTATCTGGAGGTTGGTGGGGTGGAAGGTGAGGACTGGGAGATGTTCAGTCTTAGTTGTGAGTTGGAGGAGATACGCTGGAGGGCATCGTTGATCATCTAGGTGGGGAAATTGTGGTCTTTGAAGAAACAGGCCACCTGGAATGTTCTATGGTGGAATTGGTCATCCTGGGAACAGATGCGGCAGAGGTGGAGGAATTGGGAATAAGGGATGGTGTTTTTATAGGAGGCAGCGTGGGAGGAGGTGTAGTCCAGGTAGCTGTGGGAGTCAGTGGGCTTGTAGCAGATGTCTGTGGTTAGTCAGTCACTGGAGATGGATATGGAGAGGTCCAGAAATGGGAGGGGGTGTCTGAGATGGTCCAGGTGAATTTGAGGTCAAAGTGGAAGGTATTTGTCAATTTGGTGAAATGTTCAACCTCCTTGAGGGAGCAAGAGATGTTACCGACACAATAATTGATGCAGCAGAGGAAAAGGTGTAGCACCGGAAGATGGACAGTTCTACGTACCTGACGAAGAGACAGGCATAGCTGGGACCTACGTGGGTGCTATGGCTACCCCTTTGGTTTGGGAGGAAGTGGGAGGATTAAAAGGAGAAGTTGTTCAGGGTGAGGACCAGTTCAGGCAGGCAAATGAGGCTGTCAGTGGAAGGGTACTAGTTGGGTCGTGTGAGAGGAAGAAACGGAAGGCTTGGATGCCTTCGTCATGATGGATAGATGTGTATGGGGACTGGGTGTCCATGGTGAAGATAAGGCATTGGGACCAGGGAAGTCTTGCAGGAGTTGAAGGGTGTGTGTGGTGTCCTGAACGTAGGTGGGGAGTTCCTGGACTAAGGAGGTTGGAGTCTGTGGATGAGAGATCCCCTGAGGTGCTGAGGGTGTGGATAGTCTTGGATATGATGGTTTGGTGATGGCAGGTGAGGTCATGCTCAAAGGGGCAGTTGGAGGAGGTGTCTGCGAGTTGGCACCTGGCTTCAGCCATGGAGAGGTCGGTGCACCAAACTATCACTGTGCCCCCCTCCCCTTCTCTGCTGGTTTGATGGACACCAACCAATCCCACTGCCCCATGGCCAAACTCTTTAACTACCCCCCACCCCCACCCCAACTTCACCAAGGAGATGCAGGTCCTGGGTATCCTCTATCGCCAAACCCAATTCCTGGAGGAAAAGCGTCTCCTCTTCCACCTTGGTCCCCCTCAACCACACGGAATCAATGGATTTCACCAGTTTCCTCATTTCCCCTCTGCCCACCTTCTCCTAGTCCCAAGCCTTCAACTCGGCACCGTCCTCTTGACCTGTCCATCTTCCTTCCTACCTATCTGCTCCACCTTCCTCTCCAACCTATCACTTTCCCTCCCACCTTCATCTGCCTCCGCATTCCCAGCTACCTTCCCCCAGCCCCACCCCTCTCCTGACCAGCTGTGCTCATCCAGCACCACACTCTCGACCCCCATGCCAACCATAATCCCAAACCAAACTAGTCCTACTGCCTGCAGTTGGCCCTCATCTATCAGTCTGAAAATAATTCTGACTAAACTAGTCCCACCTGCCTGTTCTTGGTCCATATCCCTCCAAACATTTCCTATTCATGTATCAATCCAAATGTCTTTCAAATGTTGTAACTGTACACACATCCACCACTTCCTCTGGAAAATCATTGTCCGTGCAAAAATGTTGCCCCTCACATGTTTTCTAATCTTTCTGCTCGCTTCTTAAAAATATGCCCCATAGTCTTGAAATTCCCCACCCTTTGGAAAAGACACCTGCTATTCAACTTATCTAACCCCTCATGAGGGGTTATAAGGTCACCCCCTCAATCTCCTATGCTCCAGTGGAGAAATGTCCCAGTCTATCTAGCCCCTCCTTATAACTCAAGTCTCCCACTCCCTGCAACATCCTGGTAAATCGTTTTTGAACCCTCTCGAATATCCTTTCTATAACAGGGCGACCAGAAGTGGACACAGTATTCAAGGCATAATCTCTCAAATGACCTGTATGTGAGAAGCATAGGGTCCTTACTGTGATGCTAATTTTCTTTTGTAATAGAGGACGGCAACCCATTAATCTTCCTGATTGACATGTTTGCTAACATTTTGTCACTCATGCATCAGAACACATTAATCCATTTGCACCTCAGAATTCTGCAGCCATTCTCTTTTTAAATAAATGCTCTGCTTATTTTTCATCTTGGCAAAGTGAACAGTGTCACAAATTCCCACGGTATGACCCATCTAACAGATTATTGCTCACTCACTCAGCCTATCCCCATCCTTCAGCAACTTCCTCATGCATTTTTACAAGATACTATTCTAACATCTCATTGTGTCAGCTGTGAATTTATTCCATGCCTTTGGTCTCCTCAGAGAAGTCAGTGATTGCTGTGAGAATCCATTCATTCTGTCATAGGTAGACAGAGCTAGTGGATATTTGTCTGTCATGTCATAACATTGGGATACAGTAACGATCAGGACAGGTCTGTGTCTGGACAACACTGGGTACAGTACTGGTGGGGGCAGGTCTCTCTCTGTATAACACTGGGGTACAGTACTGGTGGGGGCAGGTCTGTCACTGCATAACACTAGGGTACAGTACTGGTGGGGACAAGTCTGTCACTGTATAACACTGGGGTATAGTACTGGTGGGGACAGATCTGTCACTGTATAACACTGGGATATAGTACTGGTGGGGACAGAACTGTCACTGTAAAACACTGTGGTACAGTGCTGGTAGGGACAGAACTGTCACTGTAAAACACTGTGGTACAGTGCTGGTAGGGACAGATGTGTCACTGTATAATACTGGGGTATAGTACAGTGGTACACTGCTGGGGACAGGTCCGTCACTGTACAGTACAGGATGGTTGTTGATCATGGTTTTGTGGGCCGTATAAATGCCCAGCCAAATACCATGAATCTTTTATTTTGAAGACACAGTGCAAAGGTCACCAATGACTAATATTCACATGCGGTTTCTGTGACTCCTGGTATTGAACCTGAGAGATGCACTCCAAGACCTTACATTACTCCAACAATAAGCCTCCAGCAATCACATTATCATCAGGAGATTAGTTGCATTCAATGAACCCTTGCATTGCCAAAGAGATTAACTGCACTATTCAAAAGATAGCAGTTGATTCTAATAAGTACTGAGCAAATGTTATCCATGACATTTTGCATTTCAATAGAAAGTTGACAGTAAAGTTGCTTCCTGTTTAATAAAACCAGACAAGATACATTAATGCCACCACTATTTGCCAGTTTCTACATTTCTACATTTCCTCTTGGCCTTAATCATCTTAAACAGTATTAAGCCTTTTAAGAAGATTGTGGAAAGGACTGATCATCTATTGAACCTGCCAGTCTGGCTTTTCAAAAACATACGTTCTAATTAATCCAGTTTAACAGCCTTCCTTTCAACATTAACCTGCTTCGGAAATGCTATCACAGATACTGGGACTTCAGACATGCTAATTGGAACATGCACTCCCATCAGGCTTTCAAAGGAGGGACAAATGCACTAGTTGATACAGCCTTGTTGCAATGGAGAGCAACATTGTTCCATATGAATGGTGAGGTGACAGGTATACGAAAAGTCTTATTACTAGAATCCAATCTATTGTTCCATTTTATACTTGCACTGTTTGGGCTGATGTGCTTTTGCAGCACCATTCTAATCTAAAGTCTGGTTTCCAGCATCTGCAGTCCTCACTTTCACCAAATCAATGTTTCAGGTCAGGTCTCTTCACCAGGACTCAAGAATTGGTCTTCATCTCTGTCTTAAATGTGCCACACCGTATGTTGAGATTAAGCCTTTTGGTTCCAGACTCTCTCACATCTATACTCATAAGTCCCCCAGAGAACCTCAAATGGTTCAATAAGGTTGCCTCTCATTCTTTTAAATTCCAGAATAGATAGGCCCAACCGACTCAACCTCTCCTCATCAGGCAGTCCCTTCATTCTTGAAAGTTGGCCAGACCAAAATTCCATTATTTCAGCCAAGAACACAAACTTCGAGCACTGACAACATTTCACAGTCATGAATGAGTGCATGACTAAAGGCAAGACTCTTCCAGTTTCCCTTCAGGAAGATGTGTGGGGAAGGTTAGTGGTGACACTGAGTCACTGCTAGTTGTACAGCCAGCTGTATGGTAACCATTGATCTCAAAAAGAGATTGAAGATTGAAGAGATTGAAGGTTGTTAGGTCTGGGAAAATACCTCTGTCATCAACGAAGGCATATTGTTAACTAAAACTCAGTGAAACTTGACAGTAGGAGTGAACAGGAATGAGCAGCACATCCTGCTTGAGCTCACTCTAAAATCTTTCTCGGATCATCCTCCGACAAGAACGAGTAGCTTATTGATAACTCAGATATTTAGTAGGCTCTGGAATATGTTGCCTGAAAGGTTGATGGATGCAAATTCAATTGGTTTCTGTCCGAGGGTGGTAAAGGAATTGGGGGGCACATTGAAGATGCCCAAACTTTAATCTTTCAGAGTTCCCCAGATACAGGAGTCATCCCTCTGGATTGGAAAATTACACATGTTGCTCCACTTTTTAAGAAGGGCAAGAGAGGAAAACCACTGAATTACAAACCAGTTGGCCTAATGTCTATGAAATTGCCAGAGTCTATAATCAAGGATGGGATAACTGGACATAACTCAAAAATTATCAGTTAATCAGAGAGAACCAGCATAGATCTATGACATGCCTTGAACTCTTTGAAGAAGTGACTGAGGTAGTGCACAGGGGAATGTGTGAGGATGTTGCTTATCTGGACTTCCAGAAGACATTTAATAAAGTTCCACATAAGAGACTGTTAACTAAGATCGAAGGACATGGAAATTGAGGGACAATTACTGACACTGCTGGGCAATGGGTTGAGTGGTATGTGACAGAAGATAAGGATAATTAGGTTCTCAAATTGACAGGATGTGACAAGTGGTACCCCACAAGGATCTGTGTCAGGGCCTCAATTACTCACATTATTTATTAATGGCTAGGTGAATAGCATGGAAAGCTATATATCCAAATTTGCTGATGACAAAGTTAGGTGGCATTGTATACAGTGTAGGTGAAAGCATATAATAGTCTTGGTGAATGGGCAAAACTATGGCAGATAGAGTTCAATGTGAGTAAATGGGAGGTTTTGGACTGAAAAAGAATAAATCAGGGGACTTTCCATATTATATGAGGTTAAATACAGTGCATATCCAAAGACACTTGGGGGTCAAATGCATAGATCTTTAAAATGTCACACTGTAACATTAAAATGTAGTAGGTGCAAAAAAATCAGGAAAACTAATGGATTGCTGGCTTTTACATCTAAAGGATCGAAATATAAGGATGCAGAAGTTATGCTGCAGTTATACAAGACCCTGGTTGGACCCCACTTACAATACTGGGTGCAGATCTGGGCACCACACCTGGGGAAGGATATATTGGAGGGAGTACAACATAAGAATGATACTGGAATTCAGGGGTCAAGTTAAGAGGAGAGGTTATTCAAATTAGGTCTGTTTTCTCTAGAATTTAGATGTCTAAGTCTAATCCAATTGAAGTCTTCAAGATATTAACAGGATAGATAAAGTACACTATTTCCACTGGTTGTGGATCCTAGAACTAGGGGGCATAATCTAAATATTAGCGTCAGACATTTCAGGAGAGATGTTTAGAAGTACTTCTATATAGAAAGGGTGATAGATGTTTGGGACTCTAATCCACAAACAGGATGAGTAGTTAATTTTAACTCTGAGACCGATATAGTTTTATTAACCAAAGATGTTAAGGGATATGGGCCAAGTATGGAGTTAGGCCACAGATCAGCTTGAGGGGCTGAATGTCCTACTTCTGTTCCCTTGCAACTAACATGGAATCAGATAATTAATCAAAGGAAAATATGCAGGTTGCTGGTGAAGGAGCCAGAGAATGAGCCAAACTGGATAGCAATTTGAGAATTAATGTTGATCTCTCTCTGAACATTCTTGACAGCTATAACACTGTATCCTGCACTCTGTTCTGTTGTATAGGATGATCTGCTTGTAAAGCATGTAAGACAACAGTTTTCACTGTGCTTCGGTACACAGCAGTAAATCAAATCAATCTGAAAAACAGGTGCACAGGTCTGCACTGAATCACTCTGTGATTCTGATTGTCATATCTTTGTGTTAAATCTTGCTCAACATATTATTGCACAAAAAAAATAGTATTTTGTTACTAAAACCTACACATTATCATATTATATTATCACCTACACAAGCTGTAGTTAGGTACCTCATTGTGAATTACAGCTAGCAGTATTTATCATAACCCTCTTCTTTCAGGCTATAGACTTCCCACTGCCCTGCCTTCTTTTCAGTATCATCATGTACTACATTTATCTTCTTACATTGCGATTTGCTGTAAGCAACTATGGTTATCTTCACAGATCATAAATTGTTTATTTCTGTAGCATCACTGACCAGAACTTGTTCTTATCGTTTCAACAAAGTGTACAGCTGCAACAAGGAAGATTAGAATTTTCAGTCTTGGGTGTTGAAGATGTGATGATAGCAGCAGATATCATGTCACTATTTGCTCGCAGAGATTATTTTTGTTTTACAAACCACTTAATCATACGTTACCAAAGTTAATTATTTTTTGTGATCTTACAGATGGATGCCAAACTTTATGTGGCTGACTTGACATTGGGAAAATTAGTTGTGTTCTTTTGCCAGAGTTATGATTTCTCTGGCAAAGGTGACAGTGCATCTTGTTAACACTCAATGGAATGTAACAAAGCACATCCCAAGTGGAACCCTCCTGGTTGTCGCAAACATCGTAGCGCACTCACCTTCCTGCTCACAACACAACCACCGATAATGAAAACCTGCAGGTGGTACAAACTACCTGCGCGGCTCCTCACTTAATCACCCTAAGGTAATCTGTTTGACTCCCCTTCCATGAAGCAACCTTACTGAGCGAAATCACCAACACACATCCTGCAGATCAAAGAGTGCGTACATGGGGAGTCAGTAGCATGTTCCTTGTGACAAACTTCATCTGTTAAATGGCAGGCTTTGAATTATCAAGGCAAGAATGGTCCTTGCAAAACAGGGTCATTAAGGAAGGGTCTCTGTGTAGCCAAGGGGTCTCAATATTTTGCATTTAACAACAATCATCAACAATGCTCCCTCCACAGACTGTTGGAAATGTATATTCATTCCTAAGGACAATCTGGGAGAAACTGGAATGTTTTGAACTATCTGGACATTCTCAGGATTGAAAAGGGCTTTAATATGTGAATCTCTGTTTACTGTGTGTTGTGGTTTACCTGCATTTTACAAATTCATTTGTGGGATGGGGTGTTGCTGGCTGCTCTTCCCTAGTTACCCTTGAGTAGGTAGTGGTGAGCTGCCTGCTTGAACTGCTACAATCCATTTGTAAATAGACCCACAATGCCCTGAGTGAGGGAATTCTAGGATTTAGTCACAGTGACAGTAAGGAATGGTGATATATTTCCAAGTCAGGATGGTGAGTAGCTTGGAGGGAAACTTGCAGTTGGTTGTGTTACCATGTATCTTCTACCCTTGTCCTTCTAGATGGAACTGGTCATGGGTTTGGAACATGCTGTCTGAGGGCCTTTAGTGAATTGCTGCAGTGCATCTTGTAGATAGGACACACTGCTGCTGACTAAGCATTGGTGGTAATGGGAGTGATTGCTTGTGATGTTGTGCCAATCAAGCTTTGTCCTGGATGATGTCAAACATCTTGAGTGTTGTTGGAGCTGCAACAATCTATGCAAGTGGGGAGTATTCTGTCACATTCCTGACTTGTGCCTTGTAGATGATGGATAGGCTTTGTGGCATCAGGAGATGAGTATTCCTGCCTTTGATCTGCTCTTGCAGCCATTGTATTTATATGGTGAGTCCAGATGAGTTGAGTTGAGGGGTGACCTTATAGAGGTTTATAAAATCTTGAGGGATATGGAAAGGGTGAATAGACAAGGCCTTTTCCTGGGGGGGGGGTTGCAAGTCGGGGGTGCTGGGTTTAAAACTAGAGGGCTTGGGTTTAAGGTGAGAGGGGAAAGTTATAAAAAACACTTAATGGGCAACTTTTTCACACAGGGGATTATACGTATATGAAATGAACTGGTAGAGGAAATGGGGAGGTTGGTACAATTACAGCATTAAAATGCATCTAGCTGGGAATATGAATAGGAAGGGTTCACAGAGATATGGGTCAAATGCTGGCAAATGGGACGAGATTTATCTGAGTTTTCTGATTGGCATGGACGAGTTGGACAGAAGGGATGTTTCCATGCTGTACAGCATTATAACTCTATAACTCTATGAGTGGTATGAGTAAATGACTGCAAATGCTGGAATTTGTATTGAAAACAAAAAATGCTGGAAATCACATAGGGTCAGGCAGCATCTGTGGAGAAGGAGCAAGCTAACATTTCGAGTCCAGATTACCCTTCATCAGAGCTGATGTGATGACGGGGTGGCAACATTTGTGCCATAGTTTGGAGGTGGAGTGTTGGGGAGAAAATGCTGATTGAGTGATCAGAATGTGAGAAGTGCTTGATTATTGCTGAATTCCTATCATCACAGTTGTAACAAGAGGTGGACTAATCTTCATAACCTCAACAAATGAGGAGTAATCGTTTGGCTCCAGATAATTGCAATTGCTAAATAAATAATACATTTTCAAATGATATCAAAAAATATTTGTGGTTAGGTAATATTATGCTGTTATACAATTAAATGTATGTCTTTCTAGCTTTATTATCTTCCATGCTTTAGGGTACCACAGAATACTGTACACACTGTTATACTGTAGATATAGCAGCCAATTAGTGTAGAGTAATCTCCTACAACTTGCAACATAAAAATGTAATATAAATATTTGAAAGGTCACTCTGCTTCAGTTTAAGTCAAGAAGAAGCATTAAGTTTTTTAAGATGTAAATTGTGGGAGACCAGACCAGACCCCACCAAAGTATATAATGGAGATAGCCTAAGCTCTTACTTTTAAATGTTCTTAATAGGAAAGTGCCTTCCACATATGATTCCACCAGCCCAACACTAAGCTTTAAGCAAGACAAACTTTATTCATACAAATATAACAGAAGGAAGAATTGGAGTAACTTTATCCTGTTGAAATTGTTAAGATAATGTTTTATTTAACCACTAATATAGGCAGCATCCCATAAACACACCCTTGGCAAAAGCAACAGGGTTATTATTCTTCCATGCTGTCTCTCTCTCTCTCCAAGTAACACTGGAAGACGTAACCGGCCCCTTTTGATTTTTAAGAGGAAATTATTCTGTTGAAGATGTCACTCTAGCAGCAGAGAATCGAGCTTTCATCTCTAGAAACCAGCAAAAACCACCAAATAACTGGGGAGGCACATTGGTTCAGTGGTTAGCACTGCTGCTTCACAGCACCAGGGACTCAGGATCAATTTCACTCGCATGTGACTGACCATGTGAAGTTTTCACATTCTCCCTGTGTCTGTGTGGGTTTCCTCCCCTAGTCCAAAGATTGCAGATGAGATGGATTGGCCAATCTAAATTGCCTGTTGTATCCAAGGATATGCAGACTAGGGGGATTAGCCATCAGGATTGTAAAGGAATCTTCCCCAATTGGCTGGATGGGTGCAGCTCTAACAACACTCAAGAAACTCAATACCATCCAAGACAAAGCAGTTGATTGATTGGAATCACCTCTACCGTTTTCAGCACTAGGTTGACGTTCAGTAACAGCAGTGTGTGCCATATCCAAGACACATTTCAGTAATTCACCAATGGACCTTAGACAGCACTTTCCAAACCTGTGAACTCTACCACCTAGGTGAAATCACCATCATCTGCAGGTTCCCCTGCAAACCACACACCATCCTGACTTGGAAATATATCCTTCAGTGTCACTGGGTCAAAGTCCCGGAACTCCCCTTCTGAACAGCACTGTCGGTCTCCCTACTCCGTGAGACACAGCAAGAAGATATCTTACAACCACCTCCTCAGGCAACGCACAACAAATGCTGCAATTGTCAATAATTCCCATGGACGGATTGTGCCAGCTTGCTGTGAGAAAGATGTTTGCAGTGTTTCACAGCACAATGAATACTACCTGTCAAAAGTGTGCAATAACCTGAAAAACACTTTGGAATGAGATGAGGTGCTATATAAATGCGGGTTCTTTCTTTTAAGTTCATATCTTTAGAGGAAAAGAGAGCCGTGATTGCTCCAATGGATGGCTATATCGTGACCCATTGTGGAACATAGGCATATGAGTACTGCTCAATGAATGAGTAAGTGGCTGACACTCACTTGGAGATACATATGGGTGAATTGAGAGGCATTTTATACGCATGTGCTTCTCTTACTTAATTGATTCTCTCATTGAAGCTTGTGAAGTGTAGAAAGGTGAGTGCCATGTCAAAAAACCTACTTCTTCACTGTTGGATAAACAGATGCACATAACTGACAAGCAGCATGAATTGGACATCATTTGTAGCCGCAGAATTCAATTTTCTTGTGGTTAACCTGTCAATGGTTCTTTAAACAAAATTGCCCTTGCGCTTTTGTGTATTGAAATTGATTGAAGAAGGAATTGTAACAGGACAACAATTTAAGTGCACCTGCACAGCGAGTGAGACATGAAAATACTCCTGATCCTGTCCCGCCATTATGTTAACACTAACCTCTCCTTCCTACATCAACAAATCTTTTGCCTGGTCCTCTATGTTACTCGTTGAATCCTGTGATCTTCCCTTTATTAATGATTGTGCTGTGCTTGTAATCCCTGTTATCAGTGAAAATCCACCTCTTGTGGATTCCATCCTGAAAATCTTTTGGTTTTACATAGGGTCACAGAGTCATAGAGATGTACAACATAGAAACAGACCCTTCGGTTTAACTCGTCCATGCCAACCAGATATCCTAAATTAATCTAGTCCCATTTGGCAGCACTCGGCCCATATCCCTCAAAGCTCTTCCTATTCATATACCCAGATGCCTTTTTAAATGTTGTAATTGTACCAGCTTCCACCACTTCCTCTGGCAGCTCATTCTATACATGCACCACCCTCTGCATGAAAAAGTTACCCCTTAATCCCTTTTAAATCTTTCCCCTCTCACCCTAA
Organism: Hemiscyllium ocellatum; assembly: GCF_020745735.1. NCBI lineage: Eukaryota > Metazoa > Chordata > Chondrichthyes > Orectolobiformes > Hemiscylliidae > Hemiscyllium > Hemiscyllium ocellatum. The sequence continues at coordinate 66,333,841 of NC_083419.1, read as the reverse complement.
ACCTATGCCTTCTAGTTCTGGCCTCCCCCAAACCAAGGATAAAAACTTTGTCTAGTTATCCTATCCACGCCCCTCATGATTTTATAAACCTGTATAAGGTAGCCCCTCAGCCTCCGATGCTCCAGGGAAAACAGCCCCAGCCTATTCAGTCTCTCCCTATAGCTCAAATCCTCCAATCCTGGCATGACCAAGGGTAAGTGTGGAGAACCTCAAAAAAGGCTCAACGCGCAAGTTGTGGTGGCCTGGTGGCATCGTAACTGGGCTAGGCCTGGGTAACGTTCTGGTGAAATGGGTTCAAATCCCACCACAGTAGGCTCTGAGTTTGATGCCTGAAATATAAAAAATAAGGTCTCATGCTGAAGATTCCTGTTAATCAATATAATTGAATGAGGAAAAACTACTATCAGAGTTTATTGGGGTGACTCAGTGTTTAGCATTGCTGTCTCACAGGTTGAGGGACTCAGTTTGATTTCGCCCTTGGCTGACTATCTGTGTGAAACTTGTACATTCTCCCTGTGTCTGTATGGCTTTCCTGCAGGTGCTTTGGCTTCCTCCCACTGTCCAAAGATGTGCAGGTTAGGTGGATTAGCCACAGGAAACGCAAGGATAGGGTAGTAGGGTGGGATGCTCTTAGAGCAGTGGCGTAGACTTGATGGGCCAAACAGCCTCCTCTCACACTGGAGGGTTTCTATGACGAAATTCTAAATAGTTGCTTTGTTTATAAATCTCCGACTTTTTCTCTGTCTTCCAGCAGCCTCAGTTCCTCTCTTGTCTTTGATATATATGTGCTGTGAAAGTGTTTGATAAAATAAAACAGGAGCTGATAAAGTAGTAGTTGCAGCAATATATTCTTCACCCCAATTATACTTAGCCTCACAGATACTAATCTTCACCACCTTGATGACACACTTTCTAGTTTTTCCTTAATTAGTCCAGTGTCTGCGTCTCAATTATCCTTTTGTATTTCGGCTGACCATGGCCGGGAGTTCAGTCTAACATAATGAACACAATCACTGCAGCATGCTCTCTCACTACTGAAAAACTCAATCAAAGCACAACGATAGCTTTCAAAAAACAATTGACTATCACTGCTGTTGGGTTTTCAGTTTCCCAGATGCAATTAAATTATACCAAATTAATGTCTTCCACTTTTCTAAGGAGAACATAGAACATTGCAGTGCAGTATAGGCCCTTCAGCACGCGATATTGTGCTGTGCTGTGAAGTGTGCTTTAACCTGCGACTGTGGAAGAATTGGTTGCTCAAATGTTAAATGTTGTGCCTCTGATTCTGCAAACAGGAAAAAGGAGAAATGGATTCTTAAGTGGGTGATTTTGAATGACAATTTCTTTTTCAAGCACACTCTCTTACACTTTGTTCTTCCCCCTTACGGGAAATAGTGGACAGTTCCCAGAAGGAATCAGAATCATTCATGCATAGAAAGGAACATATAGGAGCTGCATTCTGACATGTACAGGTTGGACCAGTATGTGTCCTTGGTCATAGAAACTCTCCAGTGTGGAAGCAGGCATTTGGCCCATCGAGTCCAAAGTGACCCTCCAAAGGGCATCGCATCCATGTAACCCTGCATTTCCCACAGCGAAGCTCATCTAGTTTGTACAGCCCCAGATATTATGGGCAATTTAGATTAGATTCCCTACAGTATGGAAACAGGCCCATCCAGCCCAACAAGTCCACACCAACCCTCTGAAGACCCACTCTCCTACCCTGTATTTACTCCTGACTAATGCGCCTAATACTATGGGCTATTTAGCATGGCCAATTCACCTGACCTGCACATCTTTGGATTGTGGGAGGAAACCAGAGCACCCAGAAGAAACCTATGCAGACACGGGGAGAATGTGCAAACTCCACACAGACAGCCATCTGAGGCAGGAATTGAATCTGGGTCCCTGGTGCTGTAAGGCAGCAGTGCTAACCACTGAGCCACCATGCTGCCCAAATGTTCAATCCACCTAAAATACATATCTTTGGACTTTGTGAGGAAGGCAGAGCATCCAGAGGAAACCCACAGAGAGATGGGTAGAACATAGAACTGTACTGCTCAGGAATGGGCTATGCTATTGTGCTGAACATGACACCAAATGAAACTAATCCCTTCTGCCTGCCCTTGGTCCATATCCCCCCATTCCTTGCATGTTCATGCGCTTATCTAAAAGTCTCTTAAACGCCACTGTCATATCTGCCTCGACCACAGCCCCAGGCAGCAGGTTCCAGACTCCTACCTCTCTCTGTGTAAAAGACCTGCCCCTTGCATCGCCTTTGAACTTGCCCCCTCTCACGTTAAATGCACAGCCCTTGTTTTAGGCATTTTTTTAGAGATTGTGTAAACTCCACACTGTCGCTCGAAGGTGGGATCAAACCCGAGTCCTTGGCGCTGCGAGGCAGCAGTGCTAACCACTGAGCTACCATAGCCTTTGCTGTTTTATTCCTTCCGTATGGCAGGAGAATTCCCAGCACGCTAAACCAACACGATGGCAGTTCCGAGTATGGCTAACAAATCCCAATGTTGGACTTGACCCCAGAACCTCTCAGCCGGAAGTAAGGACACTACCCTCATGCCACAAGTAAATAGTGACACTCCCTGTGTGTTATCTAGATTAGATTAGATTCCCTACAGTGTGGAAACAGGCCCTTCGGCCCAACCAGTCCACACCGACCCTTTGAAGAGTAGCCCACCCAGACCCATTTCCCTCTGACTAATGCACCTAACACTTTGGGCAATCCACCTAACCTGCACATCTTTGGACTGTGGGAGCAAACCCACACAGACACAGGGGGAATGTGCAAACTCCACACAGTCACCCAAGCTGTAATAAAACCTAGGACCCTGATGCTGTAAGGCAGCAGTGCTAACCACTGAGTCACTGTGCTGCCGAGCTGTGCCCTGGTTGTTTCATGTTCCAGGGGCCAATAGGATACATTCACTGCTGTGCTGATTAGTTAATGAGTCTTGAATTAGTTGAGGCTACTCTTGCTTAACTAGCTGAAATGGCACTTTAATCCTTCCTGTCAATCAGAAGTAAGAAAGATGTTTTCACCTCTCAAACACCAAATCTGCATCCAGAACATTTTCACAGCAACAATCAGCAGGAAGAGAATTATTTTCTCTGAGTACTTTGCACATTGGCAGAATTCCATGGAAGGTGGCAGTTTTGATAACGCATCTTAATAATTTACTTCATGTCAAAAAGCAAACCAAACTAATTATCTTGGAATAAAACGGCATGATACATTATATGTGAACAAATGAGACTTTAATCCTTCTCCATTGTATTGTGTGGTCAGAAGGTGACTGTGCAATGATCTTAAAGCTTCTGCTGCAATTAATGCAGTAACATTTCCTTTTGTTCTCAATGCACTAGTTCCCCTGAGGTTTCATGAAGTTGTTCAGCTGAGCAGTGAGCTATATGAACTCACATTTCTGCTCAGGTATGGACCATTTTGAGGTACAGAGTCACAGAATTACACAGCATGGAAGCAGACCCTTTGGTCCAACCAGTCCATGCTGATGATAATCCCAAACTCAACTTGTCCCACCTGCCTGCACTTGGCCCATATCCCTCCAATCATTTCCTATTCATGAACTTATCCAAACTTTTTTAAAACGTTGTAACTGTATCTGCACCCACCACTTCCTTGGGGAGTACATTCCACACACAAACCACTCTCTATGTAAAGAAGTTGCCCCTGATGTCTTTTTAAAAATCTTTTTCTCCTTTCACCTGAGAAATATGCCCTCTCATCTTGAAATCCCCCACCCTAGAGAAAAGATAGCATCATTCACGTTATCTATACCCCTCATGATTGTATAAACCTCTATAACCTCTTACGCTCCAGTGAAAGCAGTCCCAGACTATCCAGCCTCTCTGTATAACTCAGACTCTCCATTCTCAGCAACATCCTGGGAAATCATTTCTGAACCTTCTCAACCTTAATAATATCCTTCCTATCTCAGTTAACTAATCTCACTTGATCTCTTTGATTAGGGAAAGGGGACTTGATTTAGGCTCCTGCCCTGTGACCTCTCCAAGTGACAATACTGGAAAGTGGAAATCAAGTTGCCTCAGGTTTGTGTTTTGACCATTGCTCAAGTAAAATACCCTTCTAACCTTCACCAAGTCAGTAGTCTAGACAGTATTAGGCATTGAATTTAGGAGCACAGGAAGAGACTGAATTAAACTTTCTGACACCGGTGAATATTTATACTTTTAGCATTACATATGGTCATCTAAAGATGCGTTAAATGCTTGAAGACCTTCATTCTTTGACTGTTCATTATTTATGTTACTGGATGCATGTCAACCCATTCTGATCTCTGCGCATAAGCACAGTGCTAGTAATTGCCAAGATATCCCTCTTTGGAGATGGGTGATTAGACAGTGAAAAATCTGTAGTAAAGACAATAAAAGGCTTCCACAGTTATCTTCGAGAAAGCCTCATGCTAAAGGATAAGTGCTGGCAAATGGGACTAGATTAGGTTGGGATAGCTGGTCAGCATGGATGAGTTGGGCCGAAGGGCCTGTTTCTGTGCTGTACATCCCTATGTCTCTATGACTCTATCATAGTGTGGTGCTGGAAAAGCACAGCTGGTCAGGTAGCATCGGAGGAGCAGGAGAATTGATGTTTAGAGCATAAGCACTTCATCAAGAATGAGGTGGTGGCCCAAGGGGGCTGACAGGTATCTAGGAGGAGGGGTGAGGCTGGGGGGAAGGTAGCTGAGAATGCGAGAGGTAGATCAAATTGGTGATTGGTCGAAGAGGAGGGTGGAGCGGATAGGTGGGAAGGAAGATGGACAAGTAGGACAGGTAATGAGGGCGGTGCTGAGTTGGAAGATTGGATCTGGGATAAGGTGGGGGGAAGGGAAGTGAGGAAACTGCTGAAATCCACATTGATCCCTTGTGGTTGGAGGATCCCAAGTGGAAGGAAAGTCCTGATTCTAATCTATACACATGTGAATAAACATTTATAATAGAGATACACATTACAAACATATGCCTTCCAGCCGAACTGCTATAGTTTTAGTCTGCTCCTATTGGTAGGGACACAAGTGGATCCCCACTCAACACTCATCATCTGCACAGAATTAAAACAACCAATTGGTATGTTAGTAACTAGGGGTAACAACTTCAAGATTGTCAGCAAGAGAGCTTGGAATGAGATGAGGAGAAACTTTTTTACTCAGACAGTTGTTAGGTTTGGGAATGCGGTGCCTGGGAGAATGGTGGAGGAGGATTCCATCGGAGGTTTCAAAAGAGAGAGGAATATATACTTGAAAGGGATGAGGTTAGAGGGTTATGGAGATAAGGCTGGAGAGTGGGACTATTTGTGTAGCTCTTTAGGGAGCTGGTACAGGCATGATGGGTTGAATGGCCTCATTTTGTACTGTAAAATTCTATGATTTTATGATTCTAAATTGATGTGCAATAATAACAGTAACTGGCAATGGGAATAAACTAATCATGGATTTTGTATTCTCTCTCTGGCGACATAAATAATTAATTGAAATTCTCAGGTGTACTCAGGTAAAACAAATTCAATATCGGTAACATTAGAAAAGTAGAACAGAATGCGGCAGGGAACAGATGATCAGAAATAGACCAGTCCCTTTATTTATTCCATGAGCAGTGGATATTGCTGGCTAGAGACAAATTTGTTGTTTTCCTCAAGAACCTAGTGATGTACCATCTTCCAGTCTTGTGTGTGAACAACAGCAGGCTTTATTGAACATAATATACAGAGGGTGAGGAGAAAGAACAGCTAAATGATTCTGATATATCACTACAATATTCTCACATTCTCAGTTGCATTACCCAGGGCAAGGGGACAGTTCTCCTTACTCAGTGTCTTCCTCCAAGTTCTGCTACAGTGACCTTTTTTTTAAACCATTAACATTTAATCATGAACATTTAACATTTGTAATTCAGTTATCATGCCCCCAACTCCATACTCTCCCAAAGGTCTCTTGTGCTTAAGTGACTAATGGGCAATAGTGTTCTCAATTCCCTCAGAAGACGTCAATGTTGCAAGTGCTCCCTTGTTGGTTTCTTGAAAGGCCAATGCGTTCCTCTTTAGGTTGTGAACCATTAATGCTTGAATGTAGGAACTGTGAAGATCAATCAAAAAATAACAATTCACAGGAGGGGACTCCAGGCCTCGAATGGTTGCTGCCTTTTAATGAAAAGGAAGTCCAAAAAATGGAATTCCCACTCTTCTTCCTGTCTGCCTTGTTCCCTGTCTCAGGGCGTAATGTATTAGATGAGAAGAATGAAGACTATTCTGAAGATCATGCTGGAACTGAGGAAGTGAAGATTTCACCAGTTCTGGGACATGAAGTTGTCTTTCTGTAGATATTGGGTTTGATACTTTTTGTGGTGTGAGGGCTGCTGAGGTTCAGGCAAGGATATCTCAGTGACTCTCTTGAACTTTATTATCATGGACACTTTATTATCAAAATAAAGTGTCAAATAGGACCAAATGGAATCTCTTCAGTGGTATGATAATTCAAACAGCTTCTTCTGTCAATATCTGTCCTTAACAAAGATTTAAAGGTTCTTCCATATTGTTCACTATCTGTAGCACAGAGTTTCTTCAACCAGTCATTCGCTGAGATCTTGAAGATCTGAACATCACTACAAGTAGAATGTGATGGCACTGGAGGGTGTGCAGAGGAGATTCACCAGGATGTTACCTGGGATGGAGCATTTTCAGCAATGATGAGAGGTTGGATAAGCTCAGGTCATTTTCTTTGGAGCAGAGAGGTTTGAGGGAGACCTGACTGAGGTGTAAAAGATTTTGAGGAGCATGGACGAGGTGAATAGAGAACAGCTGTTTCCCTGAGTTGAAGGTTCGGTAACAAGGGGTGGGGCACAAGTTTTAAAGCAAAAGGCAGGGGGTTTAAAGGGGATTTGAGGAAAAGCTTTCTCACCCAGAGGTTGGCGTTCATCTGGAATATAATGTCCGGGAGGGTAGTTGAGGTGGAAAACTTAACAATCTTCACAAAGTACTTGGATGAGTGCTTGAAGTGTCATAATATTAAAGGCACTTGGCCTAATGTTAGGAAATGGGACTAATGCAGGCTGTAGTTATTTTTGGTGGTGCAGACTTGGTTGGCTCAAGGATCTCTTCTGTACGATAAGTGTCCAAGATTCTGCTACGAGTTCAATAACAAAGCGGCTTTTTCTTCTTCATGTAAAAACCCCTCTATTGTGTCACATATGTGAGAACATTAATCTGAGGAGGAAGTTTTCAAAAATCTTCTAAGTGCGTTTCATTTTCAGACTGCAAGACTTGATTGTGCATTTTGACTGCTAGTACTTCTTCTATCGGGGATTGCATTTGTGATTGCTGCATCTCCTGGACAGTTTTCATTAACAGATGGACTACTTCTTTATCTTCTTCCAGGAAACATGAGTTCTCGTTGAAAGAAAACAATTGGGTTGTCAGGAAAAGAGTCCCCTGAATCCAACAGTACAGTAAAGTCCAACATTTCAGACTCTATAGACCCCTGATTTGGTTACATTCTCTGTAACTGTATTTGAAAAGAGCAAAACCATTGTCTGGAACATCTTCTAAACTGTCTGGAAATGTTTCAAACTCTAAGTTGAGGTTGGAAACTTTGAGTTCTGTACAAAAGACTGAAAATGGAAATTTCCTATGCCAATACTTCTACTGTCCTAGACTTTTGGTGTAAATACACCAATTCATTTATCTAAAAGACTTTTTTTAGATAAAGCATCACAGCAGCAAACCTGTGAAAATCTTTTTGATTCAAGATTATTGAACAGCGTGCAACTAAATTCTAATGAATTAATTTCACTTGTGGACTGATTCATACTTTCCCCATTAATAACTAAGTTTCATTGCTTTTGTGTTGTTATTCACTAGCTGTCACTAGAGTCTGATATTGTACCTCCTGTTTTTGGAGTAATGAAGAGAATATGACAATCCCCTAATGATTCCAAATCTAAATGGTGACAGATTGCAGAGCTTTGAAAATAAGAGGGATCTGGGTATCCTAACACATAACTCAATTTCAGAAATCAATTAGGAAACCTAATCAAATTTTATTGTTTCTTGCAAGATGAAATGAATACAAAAGTAGGGAGGCTATTCCTCAATTATACAGGGAATTGTTGAGGCCACATATGGATTACTACATACAACAATGGTCTCATTTTTTGTTAAGGAAGGATGTAAATAGGTTGGAAGCTATTCAGGGATGGTTTACACACTAATACTTGGAATGGGCTGATTGATTAATGAGGAAAGGTTGGACAGAAATTGCAATGTATAGCACGGAAACAGATGCTTCAGTCCAACTCATCCATACCAACCAGATATTCTAATTAATCTAGTCCCATTTGCCATCATATGGCCTACATCCCTCAAAATCATTACTATTCATATACCCATTCAGATGCTTTTTAAATGTCATAATTGTACCAGCGTTCACCACTTCCTCTGGCAGCTCATTCCAAACACGCACCACCCTCTGCATGACGGTTGAGAGCATCAAGTTCCTATGAGGGATGATCACCAACAAACCTAGCCTACCCATATTGACGCAACAGTCAAGAAAGTCCAACAATGTTTCTAATTCCTCAGGAGGCCAAGTATATTCAGTGTGTCCACAAGACTCTTACCAATTTTTATAGATGCACAATAGAAAGCATTCTGCCTGATTCCATCACAGCATGGTATAGTAATTGCTCTGCTGAAGATCACGAGAAACGACAGAGTCATGAACACGACCCTGTCCATCACAAAAACCAGCCTCCTACCCATTGATTTTATCAATACTTCCCACTGCCCTGGGAAAGCAACCAACATAAAAGACCTTTCCCATGCCAGGTATTCTCTCTTTCACCCTCTTCCATAGGGGATAAGATATAAAAGTTTGTATACACATTCAAATAGATTCAAGAACAGCATCTTCCCCACTGTTATCAGACTTTTGAAAGACCTCTCAAATGTTAATGTTGATCTCTCTCTGTCTCTCTGCACCTTCTCTGTGGTCACGCTGTATTCTGCATTCTGTTCCACTACTCTGATGCACTTTGTACGCTATGATCTGCCTGTATAGCACACAAAACAACATTTTTCATTGTATCTTGGTAAAAGTGACAACAATCAATCAATCAATTGTATAATTCAGGTTTTAGTGGACATGATCTACTAATGGAAACTGTATTAGAAGTCATTATGGGCTGGATAGCTCTTTTTAGGGATCTCCTATTGCATAAATATTCCGTGTCTCAAACATGGAAGAGATGCTAAACTGTAACCACTTCCCCATGTGATTCTGCTCTTCATTTATTCATTCTGAGCTGACGCTATTATCAGTCTGCAAAGGCTTGGAAAGGCCAATCTAGTTAGACAGTATTGTCAGCCTGGTTTGCCACCTCATTCTTTCATTTGTCTTTGCTCTTTTGTTCTCTGTTACAGTTGGCTGACACACGTTTCAGCTTTTATTGGTGAGAAGTTGGAATTAATTAGAACAGGCTTCGAAAATGGCAGCAGTGAATCATGCCATATCAACTCAACTTTGATATTTTTAAACTCAGGATTTGCCAATAGAAGGCGCATTTACTTCAAAAGTGGAAAGAAGTGTGAGAAACAAATAGTTTTGAATAATTGTGCTTGTTTCAGTTCAGGAATCCTCAACCATGCCTCTGTTGCCGAAGTATAATGAGAGAGATTATGTTTATAGTGCAAAGCACGCTATGACAGTGGGATTGGCAGATTTATGCAAAAGACTAAAGTAAGGATGGGATAGGCTGGAATGGTCTGTCCAAGAAAGAGAGGCATTACTGAGAACAGTATTACTTCCAATGGGTGTAAATTAAAGAGTTTGCAGGATCAGACAGTGCTCACTCAGAGGTCAGGGTGAAGTCATTACATACTGCAAATTACCAACAGAGACAAAGCCAGCCATCTCCCCAGTGTACAGAGCGGAACCCCAATTACAAGTCTTGGACTGGAATTACTATTGACTTGACTATTTGAATACAATTCAGGCCACCATTTCATATTTCTTTTGAAAGTTCTTTTGTGGGGTGTAAGCATGACTGACAAGGTCAGCATTCACTGACATTCCATAAATACCCTTCAGTAAAGTGAATTGTTAGGCCATTTCTGGATGGCGTGATGGCTCAGTGGTTAGCACTGCAGCCTTACAGCGCCAGGGACCTGGGTACCATTCCACCCTCAGGTGACTGTGTAGTTTTGAGAATGTGGTGCTGGAAAAGCACAGCAGGTCAGGCAGCATCCGAGGAGTAGGAAAATCGACATTTCAGGCAAAAGCCCTTTATCAGAAATTCAGTGACATTCCTGCTGAAGAGCTTTTGCCCGAAATGTCGATTTCCCTGTTCCTCAGATGCTGTCTGACCTGCTGTGTTTTTCCAGCACCACACTCTTGACTCTAATCTCCAGTGTCTGTAGTCCTTGCTTTCGCCCAACTGTGTAATTTTACAGTCTCCCCACATCTGCGTAAGCTTCCTCTAGGTGTCCCAGTTTCCTTCCACAGTCTGAACATGCTAACTTAGCCATTGTGCTCAGGGATATGCAGGTTGGGTGGATTAGCCATAGGAAATGCAGGGATATGAGTATGGCGTGGGGTTTGGGTCTGGGTGAGATGCCCTTTGGAGGGTCAGCAGGGACATGATGGGCTTCCACCCTGTAGAATTCTATGATTTCAGAGGCCAGTTAGGTATCACTGCATTGCTGTGGGTCTGGATTCACATGTAGGCCAGACATGTAGGTAAGGACAGCAAATTTACTTTTCTAATGGTCATTAGTCAATCAGTGGGGCTTTTACAGTGGTACTTAGTAACTCCATAGTGGAGATCAACTTTATATTCCACATTTACGCGTTGCATACAAATTGGACAAATTACTGTGATGGGATTTGAACATATGTCCAGAGAGCATGCAAGTGTACGAATTGGGAGCAGGGGTAGGCTATTCGGCCCTCAATCCTCCTTTGCTTTTTGGTAAGATTACAACAGATCCGACTGTGTTTCAAATTTCAAATTCCCATTTACCCCCATAAACTTAGACCCCCTTCCTAGCAAGAATCGTAAAAATTCTCCGCTTGAAGAATACTTAATGACCACTGCCTTCTGTGGCAAAATGTTCCAAAGTTGCACAACTCTGAGAGTGAAAAGATATCTCCTTCTATCTGTCTGAAAGGATGACACTACAACACAAGACTACTTGCAATGCAAACAGTGGAAACAGGACAAAACAGGCAGGGTGAAACAATCCCACAGCCGTAGGATTGGAGCGCTTTGGAAGAACCAAAGGTTCTGTTCAGAAAGATTAATGACTTCTTCCGAAAAGCGGAGTCAAGTTTTCAGTCTAGGAAAGTCATTCACCATAAGCAGTGTATGCATGAACAATTCTATTGCTTCCACTTTTATCCATTATCTCTTGCAACAAATGGTAGGACTGTTGTTCCTAGGATCATCACCCAACCACTTTAGTAGGGCAGTCAGGTTAGAAACAGTTATTTATATAGAAAGTATTGATTCATTAAATCCCCAGAGCGTGGCAGCAGAAGATTCGGCCCATTGAATCCACAATGAACCTCTGAAAAGTGTTCCACTCAGACCTCTACTATCCCTGAATTTTCCATGGCTAATCAACATAGCCTACACATCTCTGGACACTATGGGCTCTTTTAGCATGGCCAATCCACCTGACCCACACATCTTTGGATTGTGGGAGGAAACCGGAGAACCCAGAGGAAACCCACACAGACAGTCGCCCGAGGCTGGAATTGAATCTGGGACCCTGGCGCTGTGAGGCAAACGTGCTAATCACTGAGCCACTGTACCACCCTCATAACTACTCGTAGCTTTCTAAATCTTTTTAAAAATTGAGTATAATGATTTTTAGAACATAGAACATTCCAGCACAGTGCAGGCCCTTCAGCCCTTAATGTTGCACCGACCTGTGCAATCTGAAGCCCATCTATCCTATACTAATCCTTTTTCAACCATATTTTTATCCAATGACCATTTAAATGTCCTTAAAGCTGATGAGTCTACTACTGTTGCAGGCAGTTCAGTCCACGCCCCTACTACTCTCCGAGTAAAGAAACTACTGCTGACATCTGTCCTATATCTGTCATGCCTCAATTTAAAGCTCTGTCCCCTCGTGCTAGCCATCACCATCCCAGGAAAAAGACTGTCACTATTCACCCTATCTAACCCTCTGATTATCTTTTATGTCTCAATTAAGTCACCTCTCAACCTCCTTCTCTCTAACGAAAACCGTTTCAAGTCCCTCAGCCTTTCCTCACGAGATCTTCTCTCCATATCAGACAACATCCTAGTAAATCTCCTCTGCACCCTTTCCAAAGCTTCCACATCCTTCCTATAATGCAGTGACCAGAACTGTAAGCAATACTCCAAGTGCGGCCGCACAAGAATTCTGTACAGCTGAAGCATGACCTCATGGCTCTGAAACTCTATCCCTCTACTAATAAAATCTAACACACCGTATGCCTTCTTAACAACCCTATCAACCTGCATGGCAACTTTCAGGGATCTATGTACAAGAACACCGAGATCTCTCTGTTCTTCTACACTACCAAGAATCTTATCATTAACCCAATACTCTTTACTTATATTTCTCCTTCCAAAGTGATCACCTCACATTTTTGCACATTAAAGTCCATTTGCCATCTCTCAGCCCAGCTCTGCATCTATGTTCCTCTGCAACCCACAATATCTTTTGGCACTATCCATAACTCTTAGGGATAACCCTTAGGGTCATCTGCACATTTAATACCCATGCTTCTACGCCCATATGTAGGTCATTTATAAAAATGATGAACAGCTGTGGTCCCAAAACAGATCATTGTGGTATACCACTAATGACTGGACGACAGGATGAACATTTCCCGTCAACCACCACCCTCTGTCTTCTTTCAGCTAGCCAATTTCTGACTCAAACCACTAAATCAACCTCAACCCCATGCCTCTGTATTTTGTGCAAAAGCCTACCATGGGGAACTTTATCAAGCGCATAATACACCACATCAATGATTTACCCTTGTCCACTTGTTTGGTCACTTTCTCAAAAAACTCAATAAGATCTGTAAGGCATGACCTATCCTTCACAAAATTATGTTGACTATCCCTAATCAACTTGTTCCTTTTTCAGTGACTACAAATCCTATCTCTTATAATTCTTTCCAACACCTTACCCACAACCAAAGTAAGGTTCACTGGTCTATAATAACCAGAATTGTCTCTACTCCTCTTCTTGAACAAGGGAACAACATTTGTTATCCTCCAGTCTCCTGGCACTATAACTGTAGACAATGATGACATAAAGATCAAAGCCAAAGGCTCTGCAATGTCTTCCTTGGTTTCCCAGAGAATCCTAAGATAAATCCCATCTGGCCCAGGGGACTTATCTATTTTCACACTTCCCAGAATTGCTAACACTTCCTCCTTGTGAACCTCAATCCCATTTATTCCAGTGGCCTGTATCTCAGTACTCTCCTTGACAGCATTATCTTTTTCTGCGTGAATACTGGTTAAAAATATTTGTTTAGCGCTTCCCCTATCTCCTCTGATTCCATGCACAATTTCCCACTACTATCCTGGATTGGCCCTAATCTTACTCTAGCCATTCTTTTATTCCTGATATACCTATAGAAAGCCTTAGGGTTTTCCTTGATCCTATCCGCCAACGATTTCTCAAGTCCCTTCTGGCTCATGTTAGCTGTCTCTTTAGGTCTGCCCTGGCTAACTTGTAACTCCCAATCACCCTAAGTGAGCCTTCACATCTCATCCTAACATAAGCTTTCTTCTTTCTCTTGACAAGAGTTTCAACTTCTTTATTAAGCCTTGCTTGACAACTTTCTCCCTGCCTGACAGATATATACCTATCAAGAACACACAGTAGCTGTTCCTTGAATAAGCTCCACATTTCAATTGTGTCCATCCCCTGCAGTTCCCTTCCCCATTCTATGCATCCTAATCTTGTCTAATCACATTATAATTGCATTTCCCCCAGCTATAACTCTTACCTTATCCCTTTCCATCGCTAAAGTAAACATAACCGAATTGAGGTCACTATCACCAAAGTCCTCACCAAAGTCCTCACCTCTGTCCAAATCTAACACCTGGCTGGGTTCATTACCCAGTAGCAAATCCAATGTGGCTTCGCCCATTGTTGGCCTGTCTACATACTGTGTCAGGAAACCCTCCTGCACACACTGGACAAAAACTGACCCACCTAAAGTACTTAAACTATTGTTTTGCCAGTCAATATTTGGAAAGTTAAAGTCCTCCATAACAACTACCCTGCTACTCTTGCTCGTGTTGAGACTCATCTTTGTTATCCTTTCTTCTACATGTCTGGAACTATTTGGAGGCCTATAGAAAACTCCCAACATGGTGAACTCTCCTATCCTGTTTCTAACCTCAGCCCATACTACCTCAGTAGACAAGTCCTCAAATGTCCCTTATGCCACCATAATACTGTCCTTGATTAACAATGCCACACCTCCCCCTCTTTTACCATCTTCCCTGTTCTTACTGAAACATTGAAATCCCAGAACCTGCAACAACTATCTCTGTCCATGTCTTTGAAGTGACCACAACATCGAAGTCCCAGGTTTTTTTTTCTTATAAAAGCGCGCAGCTCCAAGCCTTCGACCTCACTCTCTCGGCGGAGCAGGTAATGGCTGTCTGGTGGTGTTTTTTAAGTCGCGGATATAGTCCAGTTTTTGTTTTTTAACGGCTAAAATTCAAAGTTTTTTTAAGCCCCTAGCGGACCCGGAAGCTGGTGTCGCGCTAGCTTACCTAGGAAGGTTTTTTTTTCTTATAAAAGCACGCAGGCGAGGAACCCGAGGCACTACAGGGGTAGAGCCTCCCACCCGCCCCCCCCCTCCTCTAACCTAATAATAAGACCCGTTGTGGTAACCAGGTAAGTGCTGCATTTTGCTTGTTTGTTTCTTTAGATCTAGTTTTTAAAGTTTACCTTTTAAAGGGATGGCAGCGAAGGCAGTGCAATGTTCCTCTTGCAACATGTATGAGGTGAGGGAAGCCATTAGCGTCCCTGCTGATTACACTTGCAAGAAGTGCACCCATCTCCAGCTCCTCCAAGACCGTGTTAGGGAACTGGAGCTGAGTTGGATGAACTGCGGATCATTCGGGAGGCAGAGGTAGTCATAGATCAGAGCTTTAGGGAAGTAGTTACTCCGAAAGTTATATAGAGATGGGTGACAGTGAGGGGGAGTGGGAGGAAGCAGCCAGTGCAGGGACCCCCTGCGGTCATTCCCCTCAAGAACAAGTATACCGTTTTGGATACTTGTTGGGGGGATGACTTACCAGGGGTAAGCAACAAGGTTCAGGCCTCTGGCACAGAGCCTGTCCCCGTTGCTCAGAAGGGAAGGGTGGAGAAAGGTAGAGCGATAGTTATTGGGGACTCAATAGTGAGGGGCACAGATAGGCGGTTTTGCGGGGGCGACAGAGACTCACAATTGGTATGTTGCCTCCCAGGTACAAGGGTATGTGATGTCTCTGATCGTGTTTTCCGGGTCCTTAAGGGGGAGGGGGAGCAGCCCCAGATCGTGGTCCACGTTGGCACCAACGACATAGGTAGGAAGAGGGGTGAGGATGTTAGGCAGGCTTTCAGGGAGCTAGGTTGGAAGTTCAGAGCTAGAACGAACAGAGTTGTTGTCTCTGGTTTGTTACCCGTGCCACGTGATAGAGAGTCGAGGAATAGGGAGAGAGAGCAGTTAAATGCGTGGCTACAGGGATGGTGCAGGAGGGAGGGATTCCGGTTTCTGGACAACTGGGGTTCTTTCTGGGGAAGGTGGGACCTCTATAAACAGGATGGTCTACACCTGAACCTGAGGGGCACTAGTATCCTTGGGGGGAGGTTTGCTAGTGCTCTTTGGGAGGGTTTAAACTAACTCTGCAGGGGCATGGGAACCTGGACTGTAGCTTTAGGGTACAGGACCTTGAGTGTAGGGAGGTTAGGAACAAGGCATCGATCTCGAAGGATGGTGCCTGTAAACAGGAAGGTGGCTTGAAGTGTGTATACTTCAATGCCAGAAGTATAAGAAATAAGGTAGGTGAACTTGCAGCGTGGGTTAGTACCTGGGACTTCGATGTTGTGGTCATTACAGAGACGTGGGTAGAACAGGGACAGGAATGGCTGTTGCAGGTTCCAGGGTTTAAATGTTTTAGCAGGGTCAGAGATGGGGGTAAAAGAGGGGGAAGTGTGGCATTGCTTGTCAAGGACAGTATTACAGCGGTGGAAAGGACGATGGGGGAAGACTTGCCATCTGAGGTAGTTTGGGCTGAGGTTAGAAATAGGAAAGGTGAGGTCACCCTGTTAGGAGTTTTCTACAGGCCTCCTAATAGTCCGAGAGAAGTAGAGGAAAGCATTGTGAGGATGATTCAGGAGAAGAGTGAAAGTAGCAGGGTGGTTGTTTTGGGGACTTTAACTTCTCAGATATTGACTGGGAAAGCTATAGCTCGAGTTCATTAGATGGGTCGGTGTTTGTCCAATGTGTGCAGGAGGGTTTCCTGATACAATATGTAGACAGGCCAACAAGAGGTGAGGCTATACTGGATTTGGTTCTAGGTAATGAACCAGGCCAAGTGTTAGACTTGGGGGTAGGTGAGCACTTCGGGGACAGTGACCACAACTCGGTGACCTTTACTCTAGTGATGGAGAGGGATAAGTGTGCACTGCAGGACAAGAGTTATGGCTGGGGGCAGGGAAATTATGATGCGGTGAGGCATGACTTAGGATGCATGGATTGGAAAAATAGGCTTCAAGGGAAGAACACAAATGATATGTGGAGATTGTTCAAGGAACAGCTATTGGGTGTCCTTGATAAGTATGTACCAGTCAGGCAGGGAGTAAAGGGTCTTGTGAGGGAGCTGTGGTTTAATAAGGAATTGGAATCCCTTGTAAAAGGGAAGAGGGCAGCCTATGTAAAGATGAGGCGTGAAGGTTCAGTTAGGGCGATTGAGAGTTATAAGGTAGCCAGGAAGGATCTAAAGAGAGAGCTAAGAGCAGCAAGAAGGGGACATGAAAAGTACTTAGTTGGTAGGATTAGGGAAAACCCAAAGGCTTTCTATAGGTATGTCAGGAATAAAAGGATGACTAGGGTAGGTATCGGTCCAGTCAAGGATAGTAGTGGGAAGTTTTGCGTGGAGGCGGAGGAGATTGGAGAGACACTAAATCAATACTTTTCGTCAGTATTCACTCAGGAACAGGACACTGTTGCTGATGTAAATATTGAGTCACAAGTGATTAGAATGGATGGCCTTGAGGTATGTAGGGAAGAGGTCTGGGGAATACTGGAAAGGATGAAAATAGATAAGTCCCCTAGGCCTGATGGCATTTATCCTAGGATCCTCTGGGAAGCTAGGGAGGAGATAACAGAGCCATTGGCCTTGATTTTTATGTCGTCATTGTCTACGGGAATAGTGCCAGAAGACTGGAGGATAGCGAATGTGGTCCCCTTGTTCAAGAAGGGGAGTAGGGATAGCCCGAGTAACTATAGGCCAGTGAGTCTCACTTCTGTTGTGGGCAAAGTCTTAGAGAGAATTGTAAGGGATAGGATTTATGAACATCTGGATAGGAATAATGTGATCAAGGATAGTCAGCATGGTTTTGTGAAGGGCAGGTCGTGCCTCACAAACCTTATTGAGTTCTTTGAGAAGGTGACCAAGGAAGTGGATGAGGGTAAAGCAGTAGATGTGGTGTATATGGATTTTAGCAAGGCGTTCGATAAGGTACCCCATGGTAGGCTAATGCAAAAACTACGGAGGTATGGCATTGAGGGTGCATTAGAGGTTTGGATTAGGAATTGGCTGGCTGGAAGGAGACAGAGGGTAGTAGTTGATGGTATAGGTTCATCTTGGAGTGCAGTTACTAGCGGTGTTCCACAAGGATCTGTTTTGGGACCATTGTTGTTTGTCATTTTTATAAATGACCTAGAGGAGGGGCTTGAAAGCTGGGGTGAGCAAGTTTGCGGATGACACGAAAGTCGGTGGAGTTGTGGACAGCGAAGAAGGATGTGGCAGGTTACAGCGGGATATAGATAAGTTGCAGAGCTGGGCAGAAAGGTGGCAAATGGAGTTCAATGTAGCTAAGTGTGAAGTCAGACACTTTGGTAGGAGTAACAAGAAGATGGATTACTGGGCTAATGGTAGGCTACTTGGTAGTGTGGATGAGCAGAGGGATCTTGGAGTCCATGTACACAGATCTCTGAAAGTTGCCACCCAGATAAATAGTGCTGTGAAGAAGGCATATGGTGTACTGGGCTTTATTGGTAGAGGAATTGAGTTCCGGAGTCCTGAGGTCATGTTGCAGTTGTATAAGGCTCTGGTGCGGCCTCATCTGGAGTATTGTGTGCAGTTTTGGTCGCCATACTATAGGAAGGACGTGGAGGCATTGGAACAAGTGCAGAGGAGGTTTACCAGGATGTTGCCTGGCATGTTAGGAAGATCGTATGAGGAAAGGCTGAGGCACTTGGGGCTGATCTCATTGGAGAAAAGAAGGTTTAGAGGAGATTTGATAGAGGTGTACAAGATGATTAGGGGTTTAGATAGGGTTGACAGTGAGAATCTTTTTCCGCTAATGGAGTCAGCTGTTACTAGGGGACACAGCTTTAAATTAAGGGGTGGTAGGTATAGGACAGATGTTAGGGGCAGATTCTTTACTCAGCGGGTTGTGAGTTCATGGAATGCCCTGCCAGTAGCAGTGGTGGACTCTCCCTCTTTATGGTCATTTAAGCAGGCATTGGATGAGCATATTGGGCTAGTGTAGGTTAGGTAGGCTTTGGTCGGTGCAACATCGAGGGCCAAAGGGCCTGTACTGCGCTGTATTTTTCTATGTTCTATGTTCTAACCCATGCTGCAAGTTCACCCACGTTATTCCGGATGCTCCTGGCATTGAAGTAGACACACTTCAAACCAACTTCTTGCTTGCCAGTGCCCTCTTGTGAGCTTGAAACCTTAGTACTGACCTCACGACACTCAATCTCCTGTATACTGGAACTACAAGTTAGGTTCCCATCCCTCTTGCTGAGTTAGTTTAAACCCTTCCAAATAGCATTAGCAAATTTCCAACCACCCCCCTCTGGTTCAGGTGAAGACTGTCCTGTTTGTAGAGGTTCCACCTACTCCAGAAAGAGCTCCAATTATCCGAGAATCCAAAACCCTTCCTCCTGCACCATCCCTGTACCCACATATTCAACTCCTCTCTCTCCCTATTCTTCACCTCATTAGCTCGTGGCACCGGTAACAAACCAGAGACAACAACTCTGTTTGTTCCAGCTCTAAGCTTCCACCTTTTTGTGCCTTAAATCCCCATCCCTTTTCCTATCTATGTTGTTGGTGCCAATGTGGACCACGACTTGAGGCTGCTCCCCCTCCCCCTCAAGGATCCTGAAAACACGATCAAAGACATCATGAAACCTAACATCTGAGAGGCCATACACCAACTGTCCATTTCTCTTGTTCCCATAGAACCTTTTATCTGTCCCCCTAACTATGGAGTCCCCAATGACTAATGCTCTGCTCATCTTCCCTCTTCCATTCTGAGCAACAGGGACAGAGTCTGTGCCAGAAACCTGTACTCCATGGCTTAGCCCCTGTACATCGTCTCTCCCAACAGTATCCAAAATGGTTTGCTTGTTACTGAGGGGAACAACCACGGGGATTCCTGCACTGCCTGCCGGTTCCCTTTCTGTCCCCTGATTGTAACCCATTTGCCTTTTTCTTGTGCCTGAGGTGTGACTACCTCCCTGTAACTCCTCTCAATAACTCCGTCCACCTCCAGAATGATCCGAAATTCATCCAGCTCTAACTCCAGTTCCCTAATCTAATGCGGTTTTTGAGGAGCTGGAGTTGGAGTTGCACTTTGAAGATCTGTAACAGCCGGGCATTTCATTTCTTTATTTTTCTAATTCCTTTTCCTCAGAATTTGTAGCGAAGAATCTGTACCTAAGTACCTTTGTACCTAACTAGCAACTTGTGAACCTTTCACTGTACTCATGTGAGTAGATGTGACAATAAAGCTAACTCAGAATTCAAATTCAAATAAGAGGCAGATTGTATAACCAAATTCATGAGAATAATTCATAAATAGATCAGCAAAACCCAGTCTGAAATTTCCTCTCTGCACTGAGATCGTTTAGAGGAGCTTGGTCAATGATGTTTTCCAGTCTTGTGCAATCTCATGTTCCTGTAATTAACAATGAAGAATTATGGCGCATTTCTGAAGAGTAAGAGTCCAGTCTTGAGCCGGATACCGGTAAAAACACTGTGCATCTGTCACTATGACTGTGATCCCTGTGGATGAGGTGGATTGGCTTCTTTGAAATCAATGATTTGATATAAATCTACTTACAGAGTTTCTCCAGTGAATTCTTTCTTAATACAAATTAAACGCACAACTAAATAAGTTATAATGCTAATTTTGGGTAATGAACAAAGTATGTTGTTAGTTCATACTGTGGTGTATAAGGAGAGAAATTCTTTTGGTATGGTCATCCTTGCTGAATAGTTAGCTTAAGTTTCTGAGTTTCAATCACTTTCGTATTTTTGAACTTTCTAACAGAAATATTTGTAAATTTTTACTTCATATAAAAATGTGGGTAAACATATTGTTATCATTTGAATTTTGTTTCTCATAATAGAAGCAGACATGTGTTTTCAGTTCTGTGTAGGTATTTTTTTTAAAGAGAGTTAGTAAGACATTTGGAACAATGAGAATCAGTTACAGCCTACTGCACCATTTCGAGGAAGGTGCTGGATTTAGGCCAAATGGGAGGGCACTTTTAGCATTAATGGATGGAGGGTATAAACTGCTATATGTATGGCATATAGAGAAATCAGACAAAGGGCTATTAGTTTAGTTTTGTCTTCAGTTCTGAAGAATTAAGAGTTCAGTTCAGAAAGTTGAACAATTTCTTCCTAACAGCATCATCAAGTTTTCAGTCTCGGAGAATAAGCCACCCTAGTTAAAATGTGTTTTAGTTTGCGAAGTCTCCAAACCAGGAGAGTTTGTCCCAAAATCTTCAAGCTGTTATAATTGATAAAAAAGATTAAGCCATAAATATAAGGAAAGGTTCATGCCAGTGAACCAGAAATGAATCATAAAACTATCCCAGGAAAGGAAACTGGGAAGGATTAGTTAAGCAAAAAATTAAAGAGTTGAGATAGAAGATAAGAGATTTCACTGGGAAAGCAAAAAGGAAATTTTCTGTAAATGCTGGCTCTCTTTTTGATTTGATTTGATTTATTATTGTCGGGTGTAATGAGATATGATGAAAAGTGTTGGCTTAGGCGCTTTTGAAACTGCTGTCAATGCGTCTAGCACAAGTTACAAAACAATTTTCATTTGAGTCTGGAATCCTGTCATGTCTCCATTAATTGAACAGTTTATCCCTCGACTGGTGAGATACTCTATCAGTTCTTTGTCATCCCGACTGGCATCTGGAGAGAGAGAGATTGTTGTACATTGGTTTGAGTGGCTGCAGGTCCTGCTGTAAAAACTGAAGGCATTATCAAGATATTTCAGTCAAACTGAATTTGGTAAATGTGAAGAAATATTTTTAATTGAACACTGCAGAAAGTAATTAAAATTAGAATCTAGAATATGCCAGTCACCGAGGATATAGACTGAAATATTAAGTTACATACTTTTGTAAAGGATGAATAAGAATTAGGGTAGTGACTTAGCATTTTAATTCTTGGAAGCTAATGATATAATTTATAATTAAAAAAGGTTTGAGTTTGTTTTAATGCTGCCTCTGATTTTGTTAAAACTGGAAGCCTCTTAGACATAAAGTGAACTGATGACGTTACTTTATAATCAATTTAATAATGATTTGGTACATCATAAAACCCAGTGATCTGAGGTTAATCATATTGGAAAAATGCAATATAGTGTTTCTGTCAAACCACCCCTGGCATAATAGATGTCATACTGGGCTTTGGGTGGCTAACATGGAGTGCTGCTACCAATATTCCTTTCTCTGATATTGTCGATGATTGACCACTGGGGAGTTTTAACAAGAAGAAACTCTTGCCTTACATAACAAGAGCTGTTTATTTCATTATATCAATAGGTCCTTTGGCTAACTAATCATAATTAGTGAAGAGTATTAGGAGCTAGGATTGTTAGTTTTGATTTCACCAGGATCTTGATATGCCACTCAAAGGCTATGTGAAATAATCAGATAGGGTGGAGCTTAGTGCAAATTCAACATGAGTTCTTGCCAAACTATCACAATGTACAATATCTCCTCCCAGACTTCTTTCCCCCACACATATAACATTTATACTTTCAGCTGCATAGCTTCGCTTATCATTGCTCCATCTTCCCCAAGTCCCGTGTATCACAGCTGCAGATATTCAGAAGCTTTCACAGTTCTTCCAGAATGGTTTCCTTCTGTCTTTGGAAGATTGACAGCTCTTTGGCTTGAAGACTGCTTTCCCTGACTCTGATCTTCACCATGATTGTTCTGTGATCTATTTCTTTGCTGTATGATTTTCTATCCCTTGGATGCCTTTCACAGAGGATGGGTGGCATGGTGGCTCGGTGGTTAGCACTGCTGCCTCACAGCACCAGGTACCTGGCTTCAATTCCTACCTCGGGTGACTGTCTGTGTGGAGTTTGCGCATTCTCCCCATGTCTGGGTCCTCTGGTTTCCTCCTGCAATCCAAAAAAATGTACAGATCAGGTGAATTGGCCATGCTAAATTGTCCATTGTGCTAGATGTATTAGTCAGGGGTAAATATAGAGTAGAGAGATGGATTACTCTTTAGAGGGTCAGTGTGGACTTGTTGGGCTGAAGGGCCTGTTTCCATACTGTAGCGATTCTAGTCAGGATGTCATTCCTGCTAAATCACACAGTTGGTCTGTTGTCCTTTCGGAAGCACCTTTAATCTTCTGAATTTTCTTTGCAAACGAACCTTTCACTACTGACTGAGATAGTTATTCCATAATCTCACCTGGGAGACTATTCATCTCATGAATGTCTATTATGGAAGATGGCTGTGCTATCGAAAGAAATACTTACTTCCTTGTAATATCCTGGATTTCTGTACAAGATAATTTCTTTATTTTGCATGTGTTCAGATACTGTGCCTCTGTAGATATTGGTCTGGCTTGCATGTAACTGTACCCAGCACACCTCCATTTTGTACAAGCAAGTCTTCACTGTTCATCTGGTGATGCATCTATATTGAAGTATGTGAGCTCTTTACTTTGTCTAGTTGATTGGGTAAGATGTCTTCATGTGCCCTTGGTGGTTGCCCTTTTAGTGAACTATTAATTTTCTCATATTACTGCAGTCGTATTACTGCAGGGTTGCAAGCTTGCAGCTTTATCCCTGTCATTGAAACCAGTAATTCTTCATTAGAAAAGAGTGCATTGAAATGTTGTTCTTGATCTTCTGTTGTCCCATCATCCAACATCAAAGTCAAATGTGCTGCTACCAATTTATTCACTGTGTTGTTTTGTTATTTGAATAATTTCAAATAGTGATTCCTCAGTGAGCTCAAGTGGAGTGTAAGGCCACTTCTGCTTCTTAGTATTTCTTTGTTCTGCCAAGCGTTGCTGATTTTTGTCCAATGATCTCTCTTCTGTAATGATAGGAATGTTTCCCAAACTTGACAATCCTGTGTACTCGTAGGTTATGGAGTGAGTTATGAGATCTTTGATCTTTTGTTTTAGGGTCTGATCTCTGAGCCTTGGCTGCAATACCGAAATGTCTCCAATATATTCTTGCAAATACATCATTCCGAAGGGAAGCTGGAATAACTAGATTTGTTATACAGTAGGAAATTGTTGATAATTCTGAAATACTGTCAGTGTTCGTTGTAATTGTCCTCGGCCAATTTATTGGACTTTAGATCTAGCCATCTTCGATATAGTGCTTGTGAATGGTAGCCCATGCTTGGTGTCTTTTTTTGTTCTTGTTAAATCTGCTTGAGCCTCTTTTGGCACACAGCCTCCCATTTCCTCTCAACCATGTGAAACTTTTTTTTATGCAAGTGTAGGTAACCTTTTTTCTTTTTAGGAATTTAGATTTTTTTCTATCAACATGATAAATGCAGTTATATATCTGAACGCGTGAATGTTGATTATGGGAAAAGGAAGCTTTGGAGGAAGTGTTGCATAAATAATGATTCTGCAAGAGCCACTTAGATAAATAGGGATCAAAAGAGGAGAACTAGCATCAATTTGTTAAGAGAGAGCTCTGTCTGATTGAATTATTGGATGAGGTATAAGAAAAGGATGATTGAGAACAGAGTCATTGGTAATGAACAGATAGACTTTCAAAAGCAATTTGATATATATTACATTATAGGCCTGTCAGCAAAGTCGAGACCCATTGGAAAAAGCAGCAGAAGAAGAATTCATGACACAAGGTGTGTGATATATGTACACTTATGGTTAATAATATTTATTTAGCATTTGGATTTTGAACTAGTAGTGCATGTAAGGGCATTTAATGATTAATGTATTGACATTTCTGAAGCCATGATATTTTTAAACCTATATGAGAAAGAGAGTTCCTGAACTGACATTTGTTTGCATTATAAGAGTTTCATGACTGGACACAGCAGATGTTGAATAATTGGTTTTTGCTGAGGGAAAAACAACCATAAGTTGGAGAGAAAAAAACAGAAATTGCGAGAGAATCTCAGCAGCATTTCTGGAGAGAAGGAAGAGTTAACATTTTGGGATCAGTGATGTTTCTTGAGGATTGAGGCTTGGAGAGTTTTTGGTTTCAGTTTGTAAAAGTCCCTTGTTAAAGTTAAATACAAGAAACAGCTTGATGTTGGAGAAAAGAAGTTGCCCCAGAACAACTCAGGATAGTTTGCCTCAGTGTAAAGATTTTAGTTCCAGACTGGAAGTATTTGGTTAGAATCTTGAAGAGATCATTTGAAACGTGAAAGTCTAAGCTCTGTTGTGTGACTAATCACGAAAAAGGATATCAAGCTCTCAATACCAGGAATTGAAAGGAACAGATAAAATGTTTCTTTGAACAGCCTTCACTTTTCTTTCTTTGTTTTACCATTAACAGAGCTTCCCAATTTACTGTAGACAGTCTTTGCCTCATTCCATTAAATCTACCTTATTTAAATCCAGAATTCTAGTACTTGAGCTTTGCTTATCTCTTACAAAGGCTGCGTGAAAGCTGATCATGTTATGTTCATTATTTGAACATGCTCGTGAACAAATTGGACTCTCGTTAAATCAGGCTCATTGCTTATTCAAGATGGCGACAGCAAAGTAGCAGCAATTGGGCTACTGAGCCCATGGCTCATCCACTTCCCTTTGCTTTTCTTTTCTTTTCTGTTTAAAGTCTTTTCTCATGACTTTTTGCCCTGGTTGTAGTGCCATCGGTGAGAGCGGGCTTTGCGCGGAATGGTGGACACAAATAACGGAATGGGCCTGGGGAGCGGCAAAGCTGAGTAACTGTTGAAGGAGGTATCCGATGGGGGCAGCAGGAGTGCCAGGATGAGGTGGACATGGTTCCACCCCAGCCTAAGATCTTCCAGTGAGGTGCAGGTCCCAGGCTTAATCCCCTGCCACAGACTTGTAGGATCAGCTGAGGATATCAGTCTCCGGCTAGGCCTGGGTGCCTGATGGCAGAGGTAGTCAAGTTGGTGAGTTAGATTTCAGCGCAGGAACCTGTGGCACCAGTGGTTACACTGACAGGGTCAGCCCAGCATGATCTCATGACAGTGACAGTGTTGGGCGGAGGCAAGATGGCACCAGAGAGTGCCGACTCTTTGTTCCAGCAGAATGTTCAAATAAATAGAACGCTTGGACACATTTCTTTTCCTTGTGGAGATTAAATCCCTATATATAAATAGATGTAATGTCTAGCAAGCATAGGTAAGGCACATTATGAGTCCAACTGGTAATTTTAAATTTATTTTTAGAGGGATTTTTAACACACTTGGGATTGTTCAGCAAGTGATGTCCATCTACAAAATCACATTTAATTTTGAGCTGAACTTTGACTTGCTTTCCTTAATTTCTGTCTTAATTGGTATCTCTCATTTAACCCAGCAAAAGGTCTCTCTAGTCACTGGAAGCCTATGTTGGTTAGAATATTGAAAGTCTATGCTGGTTAGAGTTTTGAAAGCCTATGTTGGTCAGAGTATTGGAAGTCTATGTTGGTAAGAGTACTGGAAGTCTATGCTAGTTAGAGTATTGGATGTCTATGCTGGTCAGAGTATTGGAAATTATGTTTAAGAATATTAGAAGTCTATGTTGGTCACAGGATTGGAAGTCTTTGTTGGTAAGAGTGTTGGAAGTCTATGTTTGTCAGACTGCGGAAGTCTATGCTTGTCAGAATATTGGAAGTCTATGTTGGTCAGAGTATTGGAAGTCTATTTTGGTCAGAATATTGGATGTCCATGTTGGTTAGAGTATTGGAAGTCTATGTTGGTCAGAGTATTGGAAGTCTATGTTGGTAAGCGTCTTGGAAGTCTATGTTGGTCAGAGTATTGGAAGTTTATTTTGGTCAGTATAATGGAAGTCCATGTTGGTCAGAGTGTTGGAAGTCTATGTTGGTTAGAGTATTGGAAGTCTATGTTAATCAGAGAATGGGAGATGACTCACACAAGATATATCATGGTGATGAAGAAAGATTCTCAGAAGAGAAGAAGCCAATCATGGTTCACCATGGAAGTTAAGAATACTGTCAAGTTAAAAGAAAAGAAATTGACAAAAGATGACTAAAAAAAATTCTAAAGAGGGAGTAAATACTTCTTCGAGGGTAAACTAGCAAGTAATACTGAAAAAAAATCAGCAAGAGCTTTTTTAAATATATGAAAAAGCAGAGACAAGTCAAATTGAACACAAGTGCAGTAGAAACTGAAGTGGAGAAATAATAATGGGGGATCAGGAAATGGCAGAGGAATTAATAAATACTTTATATCAGTCTTCACAGTAGAAAACAATAATAGCATTGTGAAATAATTAAACAATCAAGAGGCAAAAATGAAGCTGAGTAAACAAGTAAAATATTAGGTGGTTAAATGAATGGACAAAAACTTGGCATATGGGATTTGTACTTTGACAGAAAGAATGGAGGAGCTGAATGTTTTTTAATTGGGAAAGACTGCTAAAAGCTGCAGCACAGCGGGAATTGGGAGTCCTCATACACAAATCTCAAAAAGCTAACATCCACGTACAGCAGTTAAGAGAGAAGGCAAAAAGAATGCTGGCTTTTATTTCAAAGGGAGTGTAGTATGTAAAGTGGGAGGTCTTCCGAAAACTGTGCAGAGCACTAGTTAGAGCACACTTTGAGCATTTTGAAAATCATTGGTCCTCTTACATAAAGAAAGATGTTCTTTGGCATTGGAGGTAGTCCAGAGAAGGTTCCTGGGTTGATTCTGGATATGGAAGGATTTTCTTAAGAGGAGATGTTGGATATTTTGTGCTTGTACTTATTGGAATCTAGAAGACTGAGAGGTGACCTAATTGAAGCCTATACGATTCTTAGGGGACTTGGAATGGTAGAGGCAGGAAATTGTTTCCACTTGTGGGAGAGTTGAGAAACAGAGGACATAATCTCAGAATAAGAGGATTGCCCAGTTAGGACAGAGCTGAAGAGGAATTCTATCTCTCAGAATGTAATAAACCCATAGAATTCTTTACAGATGATGAGTATTGAGGTTGTGTCAATAAGTATATCTGAGGCTGAAATAGACTGATGTTTAATCAGTGATCGAATCAAGGGATAAGGCAGTAAAGTCAAATTGAGGATTATCAGATCAGCCATGGTCTCATTGAATAGCACAGCACACTCAAAGGCCTATTTCTGCCTTTACGTCTTATGGTCTTAGCATGTGAAACAATTCTGCTCCAGCTCGATGTTCCCCAATGCCTATTATGATTGCATAGTCATGTGTTTCCATCCACAAATGCAATCCAGTCAGCATTGCAAACATTTGGTCTATATCCCTCTAAATCCTTCCGATTCATATACCCATCCAGATGTCTTTTAAATGTTGCAATTGTACTAGCCTCCACCACTTCCACTGGCAGCTACTTCCATACACACAGCACCTTCTGTGTGAAAATTTGCCCCTTATGTTCCTTATAAATCTTACACCTCTCACCTTAAACCTATGCCCTCCAGTTTTGGACTCCCCTACCTTGGGAAAAAGATCTTGACTATTTACAAAGTTAAAAATCACATAATACCAGGTTATAGTCCAACAGGATTAATTGGAAGCACGAGTTTTCGGAGCGCTGCTCTTTCATCAAGTATGATTTTTAATTTTGTACACCCCAGTCCACTACTGGCATCTCCAAATCTTGACTATTTACCCTATCCATGCCCTTCATTAGTTTAGCCTCCAACGTTCCAGGAAAAGTAGCTGCAGTTTATTCAGTCTCTCCCTGTAGCTCAAACCCTCCAACTCCGGCAACATTCTTTTAAATCTTTTCTGAACCCTTTACAACATCCTTCCTACAGTAGGGAGACCAGAACTGAACACAGTATTCCAAAGGTTCTCTAACCAATGTCCTGTATAGCTGCAAAATGACCTCCCAAACCCTATATCTCACTAGAGGTTAAATAATTTTGGTTTACTGGTAGGTAGGTGAATGATAACATGGAAGGGCAAGTGCACTTGGTAATAAACAAGGATATGTAGATGTGAAATCCTTTATATAAGTGTCTAATTTGACATTGACGAGGTAGTATAGTTACCTTCAGTTTTATTTTTAGAGGTACACACTGTTACCTGGAATAAGAACATTGAGTGATTCAGTCAGGAGAAAGGTTCCCAGTCATGAGAAGATTGAAAGCAAGAGGACACAGATTTAAAGTTATTGGCAAAAGAAACAAAATTGCTGTGAAACAACAAAAAATTAGTACTTAAGGTCTGGAATTTGCTTCATGAGATGAGGTAACTTGAATCGAGGCATTCAAGTTGGAAGTGGACTGCAATTTGAAAAGGAAGAATATTGAGATTGGCGAAAGGGGTTTGAGAATGGTACTGAGTGAGATGCTAGTTTTGGAGAGAGTTTGTCCAAAATATGATGATGCTGTGACTCGAAGAAATTATGTTGTTCAGTCTTTTTGTAAGAGATGTTGCAGAGGTGCTGAACTACCAGGTATGCCAGGGTAAACAGTTTGGGAGGCCCTGGGTTTTTTTAATAGCCTGAATGAGTGTGGCCAGCTGTCACACATCAGGATTTCTGGGTTTTGTTTTTCAGTAGCACCAGAAGCTATTGGGATCTCAACAGAGTTGGAAGCTACCGGGAGTGTCTCCTGGCCACTACTCTCCCCGAATTGTCTCTTCATGTTTGTTCCTTCTGGATTGAAGAACTGGATCTGAATTTGCCTTTTTGCCAAGGGGTATTTTATGGGCTGCTCCTATATTGGAACAGTTAGTTAATAATAGTTACTGTATCTATCATTCTGAATATTTTTCAATAGGGTTAAGTTATTCTAAATTCCTCTTTGTTTAAACTACAATGTTTGACTAAATTGTGTTTTGTTTAATGTTGAGTAGTTTGACTAATCACATTGCACTTGGAACACAGTACTACATATTTGGCTTTAAAAATAACAGAACGTTAGGGTCTCGGTTACCTTCTTCAACTATGTTGAGGGTGTCTGATCTGGTCCATAACAAATAACAATACACCATGGCCTCCTGTTGCACTATAACTGTTCTGCGATTTCTGGCTATGTCAGTCACTGTCCTTGTTCATACTTTCCAATCAATCAGCTGGGGATGTTATTGCACACCTCTGAAACAGGAGGGACTTGAACTCAGATTTTCAGGCTCAGAGGAAGGGACACTACCACTGTAACACAAAAGCCTCTTGTAAGGGGGGCAGACAGGAGGATTAACATGCACAATGTGCTGATGTGACATCCCAGGTCTTTGATTCAATTGTGGAAAGCCGAAAACATTGATACAAAATTATTACAGCCATTCAGCACCATTGAGTCCAGGTAGAAAGTTCCATTTCCAAACTCGAAACTTAAAACTCCCTCAGGCAGACGATGAAACAAAAGTTCAGCTCTCTTTTGGAGCTGATATTGCTTCATAATTTATTTGGTGCTGTCAAAATAAGGCTTAGTAATGGAAAAGAAACACTTTATTCCCAGATTGCACCCACCTTGGTACCTTTGCTTTAGACTCACATGAAATAATGATGGGTTCTTGCTGCCTTATCCCATTCACTATCAATACCTTCATGAGGAGAAATTGGAATGACATGGTAAAGAGAGTCTATAAGCAGTGCTTTAGACAGTTTGAGAGGAAGGAATTCTGATAATAATTGTCTCAGAAAGTTCAAGTGCCAGGTGCTATAGAGGCTCTTGAACTGAGCAGGAAAGTGCCAACAAGCAAACCATTTAATGCAAAAGGTCACAATCAGAATTTTCTACACTTACCTAAATGTGTCTGTGTGGAGTTTGCATGTTCCCCCCATGTCTGCATGGGTTTCCTCTTGGTGCTCTAGTTTCTTCCTTCAATAGACAATAGACAATAGACAATAGACACAGGAGTAGGCCATTCTGCCCTTCGAGCCTGCACCACCATTCAATATGATCATGGCTGATCATCCTTAATCAATATCCTGTTCCTGCCTTATCTCCATAACCCTTGATTCCACAATCCTTGAGAGCTCTATCCAACTCTTTCTTAAATGAATCCAGAGACTGGGCCTCCATTGCCCTCTGGGGCAGAGCATTCCACACAGCCACCACTCTCTGGGTGAAGAAGTTTCTCCTCATCTCTGTCCTAAATGGTCTACCCCATATTTTTAAGCTGTGTCCTCTGGTTCGGCACTCACCCATTAGTGGAAACATGTTTCCTGCCTCCAGAATGTCCAATCCTTTAATAATCTTATATGTCTCGATCAGATCCCCTCTCAGTCTTCTAAACTCAAGGGTATACAAGCCCAGAATGTCCAATCCTTTAATAATCTTATATGTCTCGATCAGATCCCCTCTCAGTCTTCTAAACTCAAGGGTATACAAGCTCCAGTCTTTCAGCGTAATATAATCCCGCCATTCCAGGAATTGACCTCGTGAACCTACGCTGCACTCCCTCAATAGCCAGAATGTCTTTCCTCAAATTTGGAGACCAGAACTGCACACAGTACTCCAGGTGTGGTCTCACTAGTGCCCTGTACAGCTGCAGAAGCACCTCTTTGCTTCTATACTCAATCCCTCTTGTTATGAAGGCAAGCATGCTATTAGCCTTCTTCACTACCTGCTGTACTGCTTACCTTCATTGACTGGTGTACAAGAACACCCAGATCTCTCTGTACTGCCCCTTTACCTAAATTGATTCCATTTAGGTAGTACTCTGCCTTCCTGTTCTTGCCACCAAAGTGGATAACCATTTATCCACATTAAACTGCATCTGCCATGCATCTGTCCACTCACCTAACTTGTCCAGGTCACCCTGTAATCTCCTAACATCCTCATCACATTTCACCCTGCTACCCAGCTTAGCATCATCAGCAAATTTGCTAATGTTATTGCTAATACCATCTTCTATATCATTTAACATATATTGTAAAAAGCTGCGGTCCCAGTACTGATCCCTGCGGTACCCCACTGGTCGCTGCCTGCCATTCTGAAATGGAGCCTTTTATCACTACTCTTTGTTTCCTATCAGCCAACCAACTTTCAATCCAAGTTAGTACTTTGCCCCCAGTACCATGCGCCCTAATTTTGCTCACTAACCTCTTATGTGGGACTTTATCAAAAGCTTTTTGAAAGTCCAGGTACACTACATCTACTGGATCTCCCTCATCCATCTTCAGAGTTGCATTCTCAAAAAAATCAAAAAGATTAGTCAAGCATGATTGCCCCTTCATAAATCCATGCTGACTCTGACTTATCCTGTTACTACTATCCAGATGTGTTGTAATTTCATCCTTTATAATAGACTCCAGCATCTTTCCCACCACTGAGGTCAGACTAACTGGTCTATAATTTCCTGTTTTCTCTCTTCCACCTTTCTTAGAAAGTGGTACAACATTAGCCACCCTCCAATCCGCAGGAACTGATTCCGAATCTATCGAACTCTGGAAAATAATCACCAATGCATCCACGATTTCTCGAGCCACCTCCTTCAGTACCCTGGGATGTAGACCATCAGGCCCTGGGGATTTATCAACCTTCAGACCTAACAGTATCTCCAACACCGATTCTTGGCAAATATAAATTCCCTTAAGTTCAGGTCCTTCAGTCACTGTTACCTCAGGGAGATTGCTTGTGTCTTCCCCAGTGAACACAGATCTGAAGTATCAATTCAATTCTTCTGTCATTTCTTTGTTCCCCGTAATATATTCCCCTGTTTCTGTCTTCAAGGGCCCAATTTTAGTCTTAACCATTTTTTTGCCTTTCACATACCTATCTTACTGTCTTCCTTTATATTATTGTCCAGTTTACCTTCGTACCTCATTTTTTCTCTGCGTATTTCCTTCTTAGTAATCCTCTGTTGCTCTTTGAAAGCTTCCCAGTCCTCCGTTTTCCCACGTATCTTTGCTATGTTATACTTTTTCTCTTTTAACTTTATATGTTTCTTAACTTCCCTCGTCAGCCTCGCCAGTCTAAAGATGGGCAGATTAGGTGGATTGGCCATGCTAAATTGCCTGTAGTGTCCAGGGTTGTGTAGGTTAGATGGATTGACCTTGGGAAATGTAGGGTTGTGTGGACAGGGTGGGGGGAGAGGTGGCTGGGTGGGATGCTCTTCAGAGGGTCAGAGTGGATTTGATGGGCTCAATGGCCTGCTTCCACACTGTAGGGATTCTATGATTCTAAAGCTTCAGGGAGGTTCAGTGCGTATCTTGCGTGGGGTTTTACTGGGAATTCATGCAGGTTTGGAACTCTCCTGAGGAAAAATTTAGAAGATTGGAAACATGAAATTGGAAACCATAGTATCCCTACAGCGTGGAAGTAAGTCATTCCAGTCCATACTATCCCACTCAGACCCATTGCCCTACTCTATAACCTGTACCTCCCATGACTAATCCACCTACCCTGAACACTATGGGCAATTTAGAATGACCAATATGCTAACCACATCTTTGGACTGTGGGAGGAAACCGGAGCACCCGCAGGAAACCCACGCAGACATGGGGAGAATGTGCAAGCTCCACACAGACAGTTGCCTGAGAGTGGAAATAAACCTGGATCCCTGGTGCTGTTAGGCAGCAGTGCTAACCACTGAGCCACTGTGCTGCCCTGGCGGAAAGGAATGCATTTACGCATCTTCCTGTTTTCCCCAGAGGTGGCGTGAAACTGTGAGGTGCAGTTACCCCGTTGGTTCAAATCTCACCACGGGCAGAAAGCAGAGATTCAACTTAATTCATAGCACATTGAGGCGAAAGCTAGACTTCACTAATGTGAAAACCGGGTCACTAATGTCCCATAGAGAAGGAAATGTGCCATCCTTAACAGTTGTGGCCCTTGTGTGACTCCAGACCCATAGTCATGAGGTTGATTTTCCTCTGAAATGACAAGGCTAGCCAAATTGTTAGGGATGGTCTTGCCAGGGATATCCATAACCTACAAAATAGAGAAAAAAAATCAATCCCCCCATTTGAATGAATACTGTGGGCATCTGCTGCAGATTGTGCTCTTGACTGGCTGGGCATATTAGTGGGGTGGCACTAATAATAAATAATAAATTCCTTGCACCACCATAAGCTAACCAGTACTGCTTACAACTGACTGCAGTAGTTACTGGTACTTACTTGGAAAGGGTTTGACCTGGCATGCGATTTAGAAGGATTTTTCTGAGTTTGGATATAGGGAGAAGTGGAATAGGCTGGGGCTAATTTCCCTGGAGGTTGAGGAGTGACCTTATAGACGTTTATCAGATCATGAGGAGTATGGTTAGGGTGAATAGCCAAGGTCTTTTTCCTAGCGTAGGGGGCATAAGTTTAAAGTGAGTGGGGAAAGAGACCTAAGGGACAATTTTTTCATGCAGAGGGTGGTGCATAAATGGAATGAGCTGCCAGAGGAAGTGGGCACAATTACAACATTTAAAAGGCATCTGGATGGGTATATGAATAGGAAAGATTTAGAGGGATATGGAACTAAATGGTGGCAAATGGGACTAGGTTAGTTTAGGATATTGGTGGGCATGGACAAGTTGGACTGAAGGGTCTGTTTCTGTGCTGTATGACATCTCTATGACTCTTTGATGGCGCATGTGTCGTCAAGGTCAGTGATGCGGTTTCAAGGGCCACTTCTCAACATTCAGGGTATCTCAGTAGCCTCAGTCACTGCTCACATCTCCATACATCAATATTCACCCAGTAAATGTCACTCTGATGTAACTGGACAAAGACCGTAGAAAGCTGGAGAACCGAGAGAGTCGGCAGTCCTTGTCAGCACATGAATGTCAAAAAGCTAGTATCAAAGTTTCACACATTACAGGGAATGTTGGCCTTTATTTCAAAGTGGATGTTGTATAAAAGTAGGGGAGTTTTGATAAAACTATACAAGATGCTAGCCAGACCACAGCTGGAATACTGTGAACACTGTTGGCTCCCTTATCTAAGGAAAGATACGCTGCCAATGGAGGCAGATTCATTAAGAAAAGATTCACTAGGTTGATACCAGGTTGTGTTGATTGGGCCTCTTTGGAATATGGAAGAATGAGAGACTCTGGAAAGATGCTGCACTTTGTGGGAGAGTTTAAGACCAGAGGGCATCGTCTCTGAATAAGAGGTTGCACATTTATGATAGAGACGAGGGGGAATGTCTTCTCCTCCAGGATAGTGAATTTGTGGAATTATTTACCACAGAGGGCTGTCAAGGCTGAGTCATCAAGCATAATCAAAGCTGAGATTGACAGATTCTTAATCAGTAAGGGAATCAAGGGTAATGGGGAGAGGGCAGGAAAATGGGAGTTGAAGATTATCAGATCAGCCATGATCGCATTGTATGGTGGAGCAGACTCAATGGGCTGAATGGCCTATTTCTGTTCCTATGCTTTAGGATCTTATGGTCTTATCATCTGTGGTATGTTATCCTCGCCCATCTGCAACTGCCTTATGACACTTGTCATCCAACTGCACTTAATACACCGGGGTCAAAAGCCCTTCCTGTAGCCCTTCACCTTGCCTCTAGAGGAGAACTCAGGAGCATTGTAACTCCGCTTAATATGCTGACAATTTCCTTTCCGAATATCTCTTTTCAGTTTCTTTGACTCTTGTATTTGTCAGCATCCCCATTTCACTGGCTTCTGTTTCCTTCCACTTATTTACTTTTCAGGTTCCTGACACAAACACGAAGGCAGATGGAATATAACAGCTCAAATGTGGAAATTAATGGATTGGAAAAGGACTGAGAGGCAGAATTGAGAAGGTAACGATCAATGGATCAGACCCTGTTGTGGTTAATAGAGTTCTGCTGAGGCATACATTAGATCAGGGTTGCACACTAT
This sequence comes from Hemiscyllium ocellatum, assembly GCF_020745735.1. NCBI lineage: Eukaryota > Metazoa > Chordata > Chondrichthyes > Orectolobiformes > Hemiscylliidae > Hemiscyllium > Hemiscyllium ocellatum. The sequence continues at coordinate 66,298,360 of NC_083419.1, read as the reverse complement.
TTAATTGCTATCTCTGGGACATGTTTGCTTCATTGTTTAGTCATCAGGCAAGAATTTAACAAAATTATAGACAGTGGACTTCCCTCACGCGAGGAGAGGAAATAAATTGCAGGTGTCCATCACAGGGGAAATGCAGATGATGTGGTTTTGTTTTCATCGGTAGGAATTGGCATTAATGAGCTTAATGACCTTCATCTTTTCTTTGTTGTGGTGGAGATAGCCCTTGTTAAAACTGGATGAGATGTGAAAAGCTTAAAGAAGTGATGAGTTTTCCAGCTTTCAGGGCTGGACAGGTTAGAGAGCAGAGAGTGCAATATGCCGACCTCAGCAACAGCAAGGAAAGGGGAACAACACGTGTCTTGTGGCTTAAGGGAACACTGTGTGAGAGTATTTGAGTGCTGCACTGGCCTCAGGAGTGATGATAAAGTGAAGATGCAGTGAGATTATGATAGGGAGGGGATTATAAATTGTGCATGAGTTGTTCACAAAGTATCATCGATGAATAATTGCCCCATATCATTATGATTTATTTTTCTGTTTGCTGCATAACTATGTATTTTCTCTCACCTGGGAGAGTGTGATAACCTGGATGGCAGATTGTAATAAACAGCTCACAAGGAAAGCAGAAGTAGCCCATTGCATATGATATCTGTGTTGCTGCAGAGAGAGAGAGAGAGAGAGAGAGACAGAGACAGAGACAGAGAGGTTCAGTGATGGATGAGTCTGGTACATATATAAAAAGTTGCTCCATCAGCAATGTCAGGAAAGACAGCACATGTTATCTCAGCAATCAATTCAAATCAGCTTTTATTAAATCATGTCGCTAAGACGTCTGTTCAAATTGGTTCACATCTTGCAGACTGCAAACCCCAGAAGTCTCCTTCTAGTTCAAATTAATTTTGCTTAAAGATTTGAGTTCCTGCAAATTAACTACCTGCAATTAAAGTGAGCTTAGGATACAGCATGTTAGCAAAATTAAATATCTTGAACATGATGGTCATGTTTGAGTAACATGTTTGTGTGCAGTTTGGAGCGGAAGGTGTCTGGAGGTAGACAAATAGTCCAAATGGTGTGTGTGTGTGTGTGTGTGTGTGTGTGTGTGTGTGTGTGTGTGTGTGTGTGTGTGTGTGTGTGTGTGTGTGTGTGTGTGTGTTGAAGATTTGGAGCCTTACTTACTTGGAGCAGGGGCAGTGCCAAAACCTGTCTTTGCAACCGAATTGGGAAAAAAATCAGAGAGGCATCAAAGGAAGTGGTGGGTTGATTGGCTGGTAAGGAACTGTCTTACAGGACTCACCCTAGAAATGCCAGTCATTTATAAAAACATATTCTCATTAAGGAATTAACAGAAGCACCAGGAACAAGTAAAAGCCAAAAAAGCAAGACATCATGGAATCTCTATTGTATGGAAGTAGGCCATTTGGCCCATCAGGTCCACAACAGAGAGCATCTCATCCAGATCTACCCCATCCCTGTCCCTCTACTTTTGCTCAAGGCTAATCCACCTAGCCTACATATACCTGAACACTGGGAAATGTAGCATGGCCAACCCAGCTAACCTGCACACATTTGGAGTGTGGGAGGCAACCAGAGTACCCAAAGGAAACCCACACAGACATGGGGAGAATGTGCAAACTCCACACAGACAGTCACCCAAGGCTGGAATTGAACCTGGGACCCTGGTGCTGTGAGGCAGCAGGGTTAGCCACTGAGTCATTATGCCATCTATAATGGAAACTAAAGTTAAGGTAGAAGAAATGCCTATTAATGCAGAGAGTTTTATCTTCAAGTACATAGGAAGTCAGACACAGTTCGCAATATGCAGCAAGTGTCTGTACCTGCGGTTACTGAATCCCAAATTTTGGAGCTGGAGCAGTATCTGGGTACAATGGAGTATGTCATGGATAGCACATGCAGAGAGGTGGGTCACACTGCAGGTTTCACTGGCAGCAAAGGGAAAGGTAACAACTAGTCAGAATACAAAAACCCAGCAGGAATCCCCCATGTCCACTTCCCTGCTAAACGCATAGACTACTTTGAATACTGTTGGTGAGGAATGGCCTCTCAGGGGAGAACAACAACAGCCAAATTCATTGCACCACAGTTGTTATGTGGGAGAGGAGGAGAAAGAGTGGGATTGCAGTAGTCAATTCAATAGGAAGGGGAACAGATATATGGCTCTGTGACTGCAAATGAGATTCCAGGATGTATATTGCCTCCCTGGTGCTAGGGCCAAGGATGCCTTAGAGGGCATCCTGGAAGGGGGTGGTGAACAGCCAGTGTTTTGATACATATTTATACCAATGACATGGGTAAGAAAGGAAATTAGCTCCTTAAAGCAGAAGATAGAGAGTTAGGATGCCAGTTAAAAAGTAGGATTTCAAATATAATTATCTCAGGATTCAATTAGTGCCACGTGCTAGTCACAGTAAAACTTGTTGGATATAATGCATGTCTACATGGCTGGAGTGAGGATTTCAAATTCCTGGGAGACTGGAGCTGAAATATAGCTCTTATGTACTTGGGGAGGTGGGACCATTACAAACTGACCGGTATGGTCACTGATAGTGTTGGAGAAATATTTGCAAGTCTGTTTGGGAGACTATAAACTAAAATGGCAGTGTGATGAGATGAAACAAAAGTCAGAATGGTAAATAAGAATGGTGATAGGCAGAGAATTCAAGGGTTAGAATCGAACAAAGCCACACTGAACAGGAATAAGCAGGCTAAAAAGGCAAGGCTAATGAGGGATATCCAACTGGACAATAAAAGCAACAGGACTTAGGACTGGAAACAGCTTAGATTCCAGCAAAGGGAGAAAAGAGACTATTTAAGAGAGGGGGAAATAGAGAATGATAGCAAGCAAAGAACAACCAAATGAATAGTAAAAGCTTCCCAAGGAATAGGAAGAGAAAAAGATTAGTCGAGACCCCTTACAGTCCCTTACAACCTGGGGAATTTATAATGGGGACAATTCAATACATACTCTGTCATCACAAAGGAAGACACAAATATCATCTCAGAAATATGGGAGAAAACTGGCCTAATGGGAAGGAGTAATTGAAATAAATTAAAATTAGTAGGGAACCGATGTTGGGAAACTAATGGGATTAAAAGCAGTTCAATCCCAAGGGCCTGTCAGTCTTTATTCCAGAGAACTTGAGGAAGTGGTCCTCGACATAGTGGATGCATTGATGGACATCTTCCAAGATTCTATGGACTCTGGAACAGTACCTATGGATCAGAGAGTAGCTAATGTAACCCCACTATACAAGAAGGGAGGCAGAGAGAAGGCAGCAAATTATCGATTTGTTCGCTTGACGTCAGCGGTGAAAAAAATGGTAGAGTCCATTATGAAAAATTTAACAGCAGAACACTTGGAAAATAGAGGTGGGAATGGGCACAGTCAGCATGGATTTATTAAGGTGAAATTGTTTTTGAAAAATCTGCTGGACATTTTTGAGGGTGTCATGAGTAGAGTAGATAAGATAAACGTGGTTTATGTGGATTTTCAGAAGGATTTTGATAAAGTCCCGTGTAAGAGATTAGTATGCAAAGTGAAAATGCATGGGGTGGTCTGTCATGTAATTGAGAGCTAGCTGGCAGACAGAAAGCTAAAGGTAGGAATAAAAGGATTTTTTTTTTTGAATGGCAGGCAATGATTAGTGGGGTACTGAGTGAAACCCCACCTGTGGCATGTGTACAGTTTTGGGTGTTCTGGCTATGGAGAGAATGCAGTGGAGACTTACCAGATTGATTCTTCAGGTGAGTAAGCTGAAGTACAGGGAGAGACTGGGGTAGTAAGGACTATATTCACTAGAGTTAGTATGAATGAGGGGGTTCTCAATGAAACCTATAAAAGTCTAGACAGGCTAAATGCAGAAAGAATGTCCTCAGTGACTGGAAAATCTAGAAACGGGGTCACAGTTTGAGAACAGAGAATAGGCCTTTTAGGAGAGAGATGCAGCGGAATTTCTTCTTAAAGAGATTGGCGAGCATATGGAATCCTCTGAAGCTGTTGACATCAAAATATTGAAGCCATTCAGGATCAAAGGATATGGGGAGAAAGCAGAAACAGGGTACTGAGCTGGATGATCAGCCATGACCATATTGCATAGTGGAGCAGATTTGAAGAACTGAGTACCCCAATCCTGCTCCTAGGTTCTGTTCTATGTTTCTAGGGAGATTTGTTTTAAATGTTTTTGAAGCCCTGCTTTAGAATGAATAGGTTTTGTACACCACTAGTGGACTTTTTTGTTAACCTTAAATTAATCTGTGACCCTGCAAGGTAAATCATGGGGCCTCTTTCTTAGAAATTACCAGAACTTGGTTGTTTTAAGCGTTAAGGAAACAACTATATCTTTGAGCGAGAGACTTTGATTTGGTTTGAAATTAAATTGGAATAAAGAGCTAGTGTTAATCCCAGACCAGAAGTGTTGGGAAGTTACTTAAGTTACTGAAGAAGTTACTTAAAGCTGAGTTTGCTCAGGTGCGCAATAGCTATATTCAAAATGTGTGGTGCTGGAAAAGCGCAGCAGGTCAGGCAGCATCCAAGGAGAGTCGATGTTTCAGGCATAAGCCCTTCATCAGAAATGACTCCATGTTGAAACATAGAAACACAGAAAATAGGTGCAGGAGTAGGCTATTTGGCTTTTTGAGCCCCCCCCTCCCCACCTCCCTCATCAACCCCCTCCCCCCCCACCCTGATGAAGGGCTTATGCCTGATATATCAACTCTCCTGCTCCTCGGATGCTGCCTGACCTGCTGTGTTTTTCCAGCATCACACTTTTTGACTCTGATCTCCAGCATCTGCAGTTCTCACTTTCTCCTCCGCAATAGCTATAGGCCATCTGCAATTCCAGTCTATAAGTTAAAGTCATAACTTACCAAAGCTTATGAAGGTGTTAGAGACAGGAACTCTGGTGTGAGTACTGTACAAATGATTCCTTAATTGTACAGGGTATATTTTGGGTACGATACAAACACTGTTGCTTATCTTTCCAAATTATAGAAATATGTTTGGAATTAATGGAAGTCTACATTTACCATGGCCTGAATCTTTTTTTTTTGGCTATGTCCAAAATGCCTTGATTTTTTTGGAGAGATAGCCATGCAAAGTCTAATGAGTTTTCCCACTTCCTTTTTCTAAACCTGACTTATTAACTAATCGCTCAGCTCCCATGGTGTCTTCAGTTCTGGTCCTAGACTATCATGCTTTAGACACTATTGGATCCAAAACAGCCTGGTCCCTGATTGGATCCCAGATTGATCTGGGTACTTGTTCAAATTCTTCCTCATGGCGACTTCCGCTAATTGATTTTCCCAGTCCCCCACATGAAGATTAAAGTCATACATGAGTCATCTATTGCCATATGTATGTCTCGCTGTCTCAGACTCATTCTCTAGCCTCCAGTATAGTTACTATTCGTGAGTCTCTGGAGTACCCCTGTCAGTGTCTTCTTTTCCATTTAATTCTGACTTCCTCCCGTACAGTAACTCCATTTGCTAATTCAACATTACTTTTTGCTAATGTACTTTTACCAGCTCATCCTAACAAAGTTACCCTTGCCTTTTAGGAGAACGTGAGGACTGCAGATGCTGGAGATCAGAGCTTAAAAATGTGTTGCTGGAAAAGCGCAGCAGGTCAGGCACCATCCAAGGAGCAGGAGAATCGACGTTTCGGGCATAAGCTCTTCTTCAGGAATCACCCTTGCCTTTTAGCCTTCCTTTTGAAAAATCACATATCCTTAAATATTTAGTGCTTAGCTTTGATCTCCTTGTAGCCATGTCTCTGTAATGGCTATAAGATTCATTTATTTAAATAATTCACTTATTCTATTCCAAATTCTACATGCATTAACTGAATTCATTTTGTCACTCATTTTGCCTTTTCATCATTTTCCCCCCTTTGACCTTATTTGCCACAGTTTTTATTATGATTGTACACCCTGTCCCTTGCTGTCCTACTTTAGATATCATTCCTTAACTTGCTGCCCTGCAATGCTGCCATATCCTTTTGCCTTTGGAGTGTGTATATGTCCACTCTCTAGCACCCCACCTCTCTCTTTACATTGGTCTCAGCATGGTTTAAGTGAAGCTGGTCTTGTCAGAACAGCTCTCTTTTACTCCAGTAATGGTGTCAGTGTCCCATGAACTGAACCCTATTCCAGTCACACCAATTTTTGAAACATGCTTTTAACTCCCTGATTTTTTAAAATTTAATTCTGATTTGCCTGTGGCTAAGGTTAATTTTAAAATTCACTTCTAACTGTTCAAATTCTTTCACTGGAACCACCTTTTTATTGCTATCAATGTTGCTGATACTGATATGGACATTGATAACTAGATCCCTGACCTCTCTTTCCAAGATTCTCTTTAACCCTGAGGGAATGTCTTTAACCCTGGGCAGGTCACAAAGGACCCATGCTCATGGCTGCAGACTATTCATATCCTTCATTATACTGACCCCTAGCACAACTGCATTTCCTGTTCCCTCCCCTCACTTGAATAGCTTCCTGTTGAAACCTAGAAACATAGAAAATAGGTGTAGGAGTAGGCCATTCGGCCATTTGAGCCAGCACCAGAGTCCAATATGACCGTGGCTGATCGTGCAACTCAGTATTCCACTCCCACTTTCTCTCCATACCCCTTGATTCATTGAGCTGTAAGGGCCGCATCCAACTCCCACTTGAAAAATCTAACAAATTGGCCCGAACAACTTTCTGTGGTAGAGAATCCACAGGTTCACAACTCTCTGAGTGAAGAAATTCTTCCTCATCTCAGTCCTGAATGACTTGCCCCTTATTCTTAGACTGTGACCCCTAGTTCTGGATTTCCCCAACATCATGAACATTCTATATCAAGGTGTCATATTCAGTTTGTTCATTTTCCTTGTGGTCTCCACTTGTATTGACACAGCTTGCTAGGACCTCATAATTACTGGACAATTGTACAGGCCATGACTCCTCAAATTCTACCCTAAGTTCTCATGCCTGCCTTACCTGCAGTCACATCTTCCTGTCTCTGATCACTGACCAAATTTGAATGACCTAATCTGAGGGATGTGACCACATCAGAGAGCAAAGAGTCTGGATAACCCCTTCCCTGAGGTAGCACAATATCTGCAGCTCAGATTCCAGCTCCTCAACTTGGACCAAAGTTCCTTGAGCTACAAACACTTGCCATAGATGTGTTCACTCTGGATTACCTTGCTGTCCAGCAACTCCCACATGCTGCACCAGCAACATATCATGGGCTCAAGTTAAATAAGCCCCACTCTTTACACTTTATTGGAGTTAATTGTTTTTACATCTTACAATCATCAAGGTTTTTTTTAAGAAAAAGAGAAAAATAAAGGATTAGTGACCTAAACACAAAGTGAAGATCTTAGTTTTACTATAAGCAGTAGAAATAAGGACAAAAATAGTTGCTTTTCCTGCATTCCCATCATACTGTTGTTTGTGACATTATCCAACAAATTTTCTCACTTGACCTCTGTCTCACTCAGGCAAAGTACCCCTCACTCTGACCTTGGTCTTTACCGACCTGTACCAGCACAGTGAGTGGTTTGGAAAGGAATTTGCAAGTTTCTGTCTTACCATTATCGGTTGCCTTATCCTTCTAGATTGTGGTGATGAGTTGGACCAAAGGGTCTATTTCCATGCTGTATGACTCTATGACTCGATGACTCTAAGTCATGATGGTGAGTAGCTTGGAGAGGAACTTGTAGGTAGTGGTATTCCCATGTATCTGTTGCCCTTTCCTTCTAGATGGAAGTAGTCGTGTGTTTAGAAGGAAACTTGGTGACTTTCTGCAGTGTACCTTGTAGGTAGTACACACTGGTGCTCCTGAGCCTCAGCAGTGGAGGGAGTGAACGTTTCTTGATATTGTACCAATCAGGTTGTTTTGTCCCGGATAGTGCCAAGACAGTTGTGCTGTTGGAGCTGCACGCATCCAGGCAAGTGGGGAGTATTCTATCCCACTCCAGACTTGTGCCTTGTATTTGTTGGACAGGCTTTGGGGAGTCAGGAGATGAGTTTTTGCTACAAGACTCCTAGCCTCTTACCTGCTTTTCTACCATAGTATTTAGTCTCTGGCTAGTCCAATTCAGTTTCTGGTCAATGCTAACATCCAGGATATTGATAGTAATGGTAATGCTATTAAATGTCAAAGGATAATGGTTAGATTGTCTTTTATTAGTCATGATTTTTGCCTGGTACACATCAGCACAGTTGTGATATTGTCCCTGTCTTCCTGTATTCAGATGTGAATTACTTCAGTACCTGAGGAGCTGTGCATGGTGCTGATCATTGTGCAAACATCAGTGAACATCTTCATGTCTGAGTTTATGATAGAAGGAAAGTCATTGATGAAGTAGCTGAAGTTGGTTGGACCTAGTATTCTTTGATTTTATTTGAATAGATTAAGCGTGTATTCCTAGTAGTCTCTGACAGGGTCATCTTATCCAAACCCTACAGTGTGGAAACAGGCCATTTGGCCCATCAAATCTACACCGACCCTCTGAAGAGCATCCCACTCAGACCCAATCCCTGCAAACCTTCATTTCCTGTGGCTAATTCACCTAACCTGCGCATCTTCGATTGTGGTAGTAAACTGGAGCATACAGAGGAAACCCATGGAGACATGGGGAGAACGTGTAAACTCCACACAGTCAGTGACCCAGCGGTGGAATCAACCCAGGTTTCTGTTAGGCAGCAATGCTAACCACCGAGGCACCCGGATCTCTCCTGAAGTATCTATGACTGAAGACACAGTTTCAGAATGAAGGAATATTTAGAATTTAAATAAGGAGGAATGCCTTGACTTAAAGGGTTGTGGATCTTTGGAACTCTCTATCCCAGAGAGTTGTGAATGCTCCATTCTTGGTATATTCAAAATAGATGAACAGATTTATTGGAATCTGTAGAAATTTAATGTAGGTACAAAGGTGGATATAAGGTGGGTCAGCCATGATCACGCCATTGGGGTATTGTGCTGAGCTCTCAATCCAGACTTTGGAGCTGGACTGGACATTGGACCCTACCTCTCATGGGTGACCCTTTGGCTGCTGATTTATTCTGTCAGTTGGGTGTCCTTCAACAAGGGGTTGTGGAGCAGTGTGGTGTGCTCAGGATAAAACAAGAACCCTTGGATGAGTGCTGAGGAAAGGGATAGGTGCCCAGAAGCCATGAGTAGTCAGAAAGAGAGCAGAAGTAGGCAGCCATAATGTTGGTTAAACATGACCTCCCTTTCACAAGGCTATGTTGACTCTGCCTGATTACCTTCAACTCTTGCTATAATGGCTTTAATAATAGCTCCTGCCTCTTCTCTATGATAGACGTTAATTAAGCTAACTGATCTATAGGTGTCTGCTTCCTGTCTTGTACCTGTTAGAATAATGGATTTACAATGATCTTTTTTCCAAACTAATGGAACCTTCCCCAAAACTACAGTTTTGGAAAATTAACTCCGACTCATTAACCATTTCACTAAGCAGTTGTTGTGGTGAAGGTTGGACCTAGCATTGTAGCCTAGCCTTCTGGATTACTAGGTCAGTGACATTACTACCATGCCATGATCTATTCTTGAACCAAGAATACAAATGTAACTTGTACTTTCTCTGTGTGACACTTCCAAGTGGGACATTTTCAAGCTTGACATTAATACACATTTGCCACATTGTATAGATGTTGTTATATTGCTTCATAGATGGCAACGCAGTGGCTCAGTGGTTAGCACTGCTGCCTCACAGCACCAGGGACCTGGGTTCAGTTTAAGCCTCAGGCAACTGTCTGTGCGGACTTTACACATTCTACCCGTGTCTGCGTGGGTTTCCTCCTGGTGCTCTGGTTTCCTTCCACAGTCCAAAAATATCCAGGCTAAGCGGATTAGCTGTGCTAAATTGTACATGGTGAGCAGGCTGGTGGAATAGCCATGGGAAATATAAGGTTATAGGGTTGAGGTGGATCTGCGTGGGATGTTTGTCAGAGGGTCAGAGAGGACTCGATGGGCCAAATGGCCTGCTTCCACAATGTAGAAATTCTACGATTAGATTCCAGGTCAGATAGGTAGTGCACCTTTAAGACTGACATTCTAGGATTAAGGTATCTGTCTCATCAGTCAAGTTCTCATTTCAATGGTGTCAGTGTAGTGTGTTCAGGCTGTGATGTGTTTGTAGTATTTAATATCAGTAAACACAGAGCTCAGAGTATGTAGATATCACAGCAAAATGATTCCTGGGACAGCAGGACTGACACATGAGGACAGATTTTGTCAGTTAGGATTGTATTCACTGGAATTGAGATGAATGAGGGGACATTTCATAGAAACCTTTAAAATTCTAGCAGCATGAGATAGGTGAGATGCAGGAAGGATGTTCCTGATGGTGAGGGAACACATAACCAGGGGTCATAGTTAAAGAATAAGGAGTAAACCATTTAGGAGCAAGACAAGGAGAAATTTCTTCACCCAGAGAGTGGTGAGCCTAGGGGAATTCACTAGCACAGAAAGTGAATGAAGCCAAAATATTATGTATTTTGAAGAAGAGGGTGGATCTAACTGTTGTGGTGACAGACATCAAGAGAAATGGGAGGGAAGGGCAGGATCAGGGTATTGAGCTCAATCATCAGTCATTGTGATGTTGAATGGTAGAGCAGTCGTGAAGGGCTGAATGGCCTACTCTTGCTCCTATCTTCAGTGTTTCTATGTTTGAAAGGAGAGGTTTTCTCCAAATATACCTCAACTCATTAAAAATAGAGATATTTGAAAGTTTACATGTGATATTTATACATGTAATGGATGTAGGGAAAAATGGATCTCCCTGAACTGTTAAAAGCATTAAGTTTTATTGTTTTTTACACAGGGACATTGCATGACTTGAATCATATGTGTCATTCCATTCATCCAATCATGGTCAACTCCTATCGAAGATGTTTGAAAAATAAAATTTACCCAAGGGCACTTGCACAGGAAGAAGAAGAGATAGAACAAATTGTCATATTTAATCTTGTTTTGAAGAGGTGCCTATTCCTTCCTTCTTGGAACATTTTATCTGTTTATTTCTCCAGTACAATGGTTTAATGATTTAGGGTGGTATAACCGGCCTTATTGAGTGATAGGGTGATGCAGCATGGAAATAGATCCTTCGGCGCAACCAGCTAGTGTCGAACATAATCTCAAACTAAACTAGTCCCACCTGCCTGCTCCTGGCCCATTTCCCTCCAAATCTTTCCTATCCATGTACTTATCTAAGTGTCTTTTAAAGATTGTAACTGTGCCTGCAGCCACCACATCCCCAGAAAGTTCATTCCACACATGAACCACCCTCTGTGTAAAACATTTGCCCCTTATGTCTTTTTCAAATCCCACTCTTCTTACCTTAAAAACATGCCTCCTTATCTTGAAATCCCCCACTCTAAGGAAAAGACACTTACTCTAAACTTTATCTGTACCCCTCATGAACTTATAAACTTCTAAGAGGTCATCTCTCAACTTCTTTTGTTTCAGTGAAAAACGTCCCAGTCTATCCAGCCTTTCTTTGTACCTCAAGTCTTCCATACTTGGCAACATCCTAGAAAATCTCTTCTGAACTCTCTCTAGCTTAATAATGTCCTCCCTATAATAAGGTGACTGAAACTGGAAAGGAGCCATCTACTCTGTGCCCAGCATCGTTCAAGCAGTAGTGCTGTCATTTCACTGTCCACTGCAAATCTTTTGTGTCTCTGGAAAATAACCAATTGTTTTAACCCCTTCTCCTCTGTTTGTGCCTTGTTTATTCTGCCAACATGAATGACCTTAATACACTGGATTCATTCACCTACTTTTTCTCAGCTTTAGTACTTGCTGCAAATACTGAACCAAATTTCATTTTTTATTTTAAATGATTTTTCTTTCTCTTTTGGGACCTAAAGTTTGATGCAGTTTATTGGACTCATTGCCACCATTTTGAATGATGGTGTCTCAAGCTCCTCTGAGTTATAAATGTCAATCTTGCTTGACTTTAAGGAGAGCTTCAGAGCGTCTTTGCTGCATACTTTCTGTCTTCCTCAGGAATGTTGGCTATTTGAGAGTCCAGAAACTAGGATAAGAAGAGGGAAATACTTCCTAGTCACAATCTTGGATTCAGTGGGAACAACTATCAAAGAAACGCCTATTAGGATTAGGGCTTGGAGCATCTGTAGGCCCATGCCTCAAAAAAATACTGTAATGTTTGACATTTTAATTTGATTTCTTTATTTTTCTACTTTTATGTCAGGAAGACAGTAGTTTCAACTTAGTTATTTATTTCTCTATTTTTGTAACTAAGATTTTGTACCGAGGTACTTTGTACCTAAGATGACACCTTGTGTCGTGACATTGCACACATTTCACTGTAATTTTGTACTCCGTACTTGAGTACTTGTGACAATAAAAACTAAATCTAAATCCAAATCTTGATTTCTTGAAGAGAGGTCTATAAGCACGCAGACAAAGCTCCTGCAACACCAACAGCAGGTGACCAAGCTAAATGTATAGGTGTCAAGAATCAACTTACATCTAACCCACCAGAATATTTGCGCTACCACATTCTGTATATACTAATGTGTGTTTAGGTATTTTTTAAATGGTGTACAATTTTATTTCCAAGTTTTCTACTTCATAGTTTGCATGATGACTTTTCCCTTGAAGTTCTGCACTCCCTGAGTTCTGAAGGTGACTGCATCAGTTTGAAATGATGTGATATTATTCTTTCTTTACCAGCCAGCGAATCGATGACATTTTGACACACGAGAGAAGCCTCTATTTTTCAGAAATGTATCAGTGCTCCTGGCTGACGTCAGGCTGACAGGAATAGCACATTAAAATCAATCTTCCTGCACTGCTGTTATCTCTCACCGCTGTGTTCGGTGTGACAATGCAGATAATACTCATCCTAATGGGCCACGCAGTACTGCAAACCTAACTCTGTGCACACTGATTATTAAACATTCAGGAGAAAGCTAATGTTGGAAGCATTAGCGAAAGTTGACTCGCTCATTGTCTTGAGACTGAGATATTTGTTCATAATGTTTTTGTGTTGGAATGTTCTTTTGTGTTTTTCTCAGCCATGCACATTTTGAGTACAGATCACAGCAATAATATAACAGTAATAAAAGCTTTTAGAGGACACTGAAAGTCTGCAGAGGGATAACGATAGGCTACTTGAATGGACGAGGGTCAGGCAGAAGGAATACAATGTTGGTAAATGTGAGGTCATCCATTTTGGTAGGAATAATAGCAAAATGAACTATTATTTAAATGGTTAAAAATCACATTATTCTGCTGTGTAGAAGACACTTAGCATTAGTCACCAAAAGTTGGTTTGCAGGCACAGCAGATAATTAAGAAGACACATGGCTTATTATCCTTCTTTGCTAGAGGGCTGGAGTTAAAAATAGGGAGGTTATGCTGCATCTGCATAGGGTGCTGTTGAGGCAAGACCTGAAGTACTGTGTACAGTTTTAGTCTCCTTACTTGAGAAGGGGTGTACTAGCACTGGAGGGGGTTCAGAGGAGATTCACTAGGATGATTCTGGAGTTGAAAGGGATGGCTTGTGAGGAGATGTTGAATAGATTGGGACCATACTCAATGGAATAGAGAAGAATGGGGGCGGATCTTATGGAAAAATGAAAAATTATGAAGGGAATAAATAAGATAGAAACAGGGAAGTTGTTTCCATTGGTGGGTGAAACTAGAACGAGGGGGCATAGCCTCAAAGTCAGGGAGAGCAGATTTAGGGCTGAATTGAGGAGGAAACTCTTCACCCAAAGCATTGTGAATCTGTCCAGTTCCTTGTCCATTGATGCAGTTGAGGCTACCTCATTGAATGTCTTTAAGGCAAAGATAGATTTTTGAACAGTAAAGGAATTAAGGATTGTGGAGAACGGGTGGGTAAGTGGGACAGAGTCCATGAGAAAGATCAGACTGGATCTTATTGAATGGTAGAACAGACTGAATGGGCAAATGGCCTATTCCTGCTCCTATATCTTATGTTCTTATTGAAATGAACAGACTGGTCACATTGAAGCACTGCTCATGAATGAAACACTGGACCAGTATGGTGTTATTTGCATGCTTTACTGGTTTGTCCTTCCTATCTGGGCTCCTCGGGGTGATTTTCCTTTGTGCGATTGGGACCACAGGCATTATTTACTTTGAACCTGATATAGCTAATGCTTTAACTTCTCATGTGATGAAATGGCATACTTCATTGTGCTGAACCGCCATGCACTGGGGTCAGTGGAAGGAACAAGCAATAACTGCACATGACTGGGGAGACAACACTAAAAGCCACCTCAGTTGGCGATTGATTGGTTATAACGTGGCTTGAAATGAACTTTGTGTATTTTGGATCAGAAAAGAAAGCAACATCTGAAACCTTCTCATAAAAGGATTTAATGTAAAGGTTTATAAATAGACATGGTGTTGGCAGGGAGGTACGGTTTACCCTGAAATGCTCATATATAATGGAACCAGACTATGATTGGAAAATTAAAGAGAACATTAGCTGCATTCTGGTGCTGATCTGCAAGACTAGTTTTGAAGATATCTTGCACAAAATGAGTAAATCACCTCATTAAGCTGAGCGAATGATTAATTTGCACGCAGACCCTTCTCCACCTGACAAGACAACTGCACAGATTGCCTTCTTAACAGATTGACTATGTTGATAAATAGAAACATAGCAGCGTTGAAACAAGCCATTCAGCCTTCTTTCCTGTTCTGTCACTCAGTTGGCCATTTTTACCTCAATTCCAGTTTTCTGCTTTTGATAATCCAAGATACATTAGCTTACTGCAGGTCAATCCCACTCTCGACATTTTAAACTTACACAGTATCTCAGGTAAGTGGAATGTTTAAGGTATGTCCGGGTGATGGCAGTGGTGATGGGTTCTGGATGGAGGTTATTATTGGATCTGGGATTGGAAACTGGGAATGTCAAACCCCAGTTGATGGATGAGGTTCAGTGGCTGGCAGTGGTGTTGTATCCCAAATGCGTCAGGTTGCAAAGACCAGAAAATCAAGACTGAAGCAGGGAATGACACGATAGAAGGGAGTTGGATCCCATGGAAGGGGCAGGGACAACTGATTTGGGTGCCAGGGGAAGAGTTGTCAGGTTCAAATTTCAGGGTAGCAGTTGTGGGGAATTGAGTCTCATATCAAGGGAAGTCAGTTTTGGATCTAGAACGGGACTTGGTCTATGGCAGTCCCAGTCCAGCAGCAGTGGTGTGTCAGGTTGGAGGGATAGTTGGGGTGTGTTTGATATATGATGCTGGATTTCACATCCTGGGGAGTAAATGGGCAGATGTTGTGTCCAGTGGTAGAGTGGGATTGAGTAGACACAGTTTCAAATAGGCAAGAGTTATCAATTCGATAATTATACAAACAGATAAAATAGTCTGACTTCCTCAATTTTAACGCTTGAAAAACTTGACAATGCATCCTGGTGTTCATATACCAGTCTGAAGAGGTACACGTTGTTGACTGTTGCACTTGTTTGACAAGCTGATGCTGGTTTCTGTTACTCAGCAACATCACACCACCACCATTGTTGGAGTCCTCCTCCTCACTCTCTTTGTATGTAATCTGGGTGTTATACATTGGTCTGAGCTGGCTCCTGTTCCTTCACAACATAGCAGGTATGATTCAGTACGACCTGGGCTGCTTGTATATTCTAGGAAGCTTTCCTAGTGTGGAAGCACTTGTATTTGTATTTATAATTTGCACTCTCGACCCAATGTGTAATTTGTAACAGTTCTGTGCCTGCTTACTTGTTGTGATCTCATTCACTCTCCTCTGCCTTTGAAGGTGAAGGCCCCGTGTTTTGGAATGGTTCAATATTTAGTTGCTGGGCAAGATATTCACACTTGTCCTCCAAGCATTGGTTGTATGAGAGAAGTAACCCCTCCTTCGTTGGTGTTGTGTTAAAGTGCAGCAATGTAATGTAATGCAAGAATCCAGATGCTTGACATTATTGATCATTAATCGGAGTAGTTGACTTGCACAGGTGACAGAGAGCTCAAATCAAAGATTTCTCATCTTGCAAAATGCAGGAAGCTGGGACTTTATTCTGATACATCTTCTTCCAGAACCGTGGCTTTCCTGGAGTCATAATAATGCAGTACTGACTGAACCTGCTTTACAGAACAAATTGGTGGCCATCTATTTGGATATGGGAACATCCTTTTGACCAATTTTCTCAATGGAGATACTTCATCCTTGAAGTTGGGAATATGTAGAGAGAGGAGAATTGGGAAACCTGATACAATGTCACACACCCTTTGTATCCGGTGGGTTGGTATTTGCTTAATGGACTCAAAGGAGTTGTTAAGGAAGGTGTTCCAGGATTCTGTCCCTCTCCTTTTGGTGGCAATGGGTGTGGCTTTAGAAGGGGCTGGTTTGGCGAATTTGACCAGTGCATCTTGTGGACACTACTGCTACTCTGTGTTGGTGGTGGAAGGTGCGGATGTTTATCAAGGTGCTGTTAATGGCCCACTCCATCACTATCCTGATGATTGAGAGTAATCTGATGTGGCAATCATTGGCCAGGCTAGATAATGGGTGGCACGGTGGCACAGTGGTTAGCACTGCTGCCTCACAGCGCCTGAGACCTGGGTTCAATTCCAGACTCAGGCGACAGCCTGTGTGGAGTTTGCACGTTCTCCCCGTGTCTGCGTGGGTTTCCTCCGGGTGCTCCGGTTTCCTCCCACAGTCCAAAGATGAGCGGGTCAGGTAAATTGGCCACGCTAAATTGCCCGTAGTGTTAGGTAAGGGGTAAATGTAGGGGTATGGGTGGGTTGCGCTTCGGCGGGTCGGTGTGGACTTGTTGGGCCGAAGGGCCTGTTTCCACACTGTAAGTAATCTAATTTGTCCTGCTTTTTGTGTTCAGGACATATCTGGGCAATTTTCCATGCTGTCTAGTAGATGCCAGTGTTATAACTGTATCAGAAGAATCATAGAATCCTCACAAAGCTAACTACTGAGCTACCAGCAATGGATTAGGAGAAATAGTGGAGTATTATTCTAAGGCAATAACAAAAACTGAAGCAGCAACTGAGAGAAACCTCAGACATCTGTACTGCTGAAAAATCTGACACGGGGTGCACAACTCTGTCTGCAGGGGTGGTCAAAATATAATATAAAAAACCTAAGAGCTAAAGGTACGATGAGCCATGACAAGACTTGATGATAGCGGAAGATTTAATAGTAAATGAATAATAGAATACTTATACCAAGATTGAAAAGACTCAAAAACTTTGTTTCTAACCAGGGCAAAGTAGCCCATTTGACTTATAACCCATAAACCACCTTCAACATCCACTCCACTCATTACTGCACAGTGGCAGCAGTGTGTACGACCTACACGATACATTATTTTTCCAAGGGTCCTCAGACAGCACCTTCCAAACCATGACTATCTCAAAGGGCAAGTAGCTACTTAGGAACACCACTATCTGCAAGTTCCTCTCCAAACCACTTGCCGTTCTGAATTGGAACTGTATTGTCATTCCTGCATTGTTGGAAATCCAGGATTAGGGAGTAGGATTAGAGAGTAGTGTGGGGGAAAAGACATTGAAGTTTATAAACAGCCATAATTGTATTGAATGGGAGAGCAGGCTTGATGGGCTGAACAGTCTACATCTATTCCTATGTTCTTAACAGATGTGCATAAACCCGTAGGACTGAAGCAATTTAAGAAGGTAGCTCACAATCACAGTCTCAAGAACATTAAGGATGGTTAATGAATACTGGCTTAGCCAGCAATACCCACATCTCATGACCAAATTAAAAAAGGGTATTTTTTACACAAAACCTGGCCAGGTGGTTGGGGGCTTGGGGGTGTTAACATGAAGTGCAGAGCAAGAGCTCACCAATCGGTGACTTTCAAAAGAAATAAAAGAATACATTTTGTTGTGCCAAATGTGTGAGTCACAAAAGCCATTGATTTTTCTCGAAGTTGCCGGAGAAGGAAAGGGTAGCGAGGAATTTGTTCAATTTCACAGGAGACTATGACTCAAAATGGATTGAAGTGACAAGACTTTGCTCATCCACAGCTGACTTGATGATCTGTGAACTGAAAAGAATCTTAGCAGCACAGAGTTTCTTTGAGAAACTAGAATTGGACAATAGATCTCAGTTTGTGAATAAGGATTTCAGAAAATCCTCATTCACAAACCATGGGTGGCACAGTAGCTCAGCAGTTTGCACTGCTGTGTCACAGCACTAGGGGCCTGAGTTCAATTCCTTGGACGACTATCTGTGTGGAGCTTGAACATTATCCTCGTGTCTGCATGGTTTTCCTCCAGGTGCTCTGGTTTACTCCCACAATCCAAAGATGTACAGTTAGGTGAATTGGCCAAGCTAAGCTATCTGTAGTGTTCAGTGATGCATAGGTTAAGTCAAGGGTATATGTAGGATAATAGGGTAGGGGATTGGGTCTGGGTGGGTTACTCTTCGAAGGGTCAGTGTGGACTTGTTGGGCCGAAGGGTCTGTTTCTACACTGCAAGGGTTCTCATTTTAAAAAAGGAAGGTGTCAACCAAGCAGCAAGTTGTAGCCAGCCAGTCTCAGTCAAATGGAGAAGCAGAGAGGGTGGCCAAGACTGTAATGCTACTGGTAAATGAGAATATAGAATGGGAATTAGCCTGACTCCATTACACAGCAACACCATTGAGTAACGAATACTCACCAGCAGACCAGTTAATGGGGGTGTCGCGGGGGGCTGCGGAGATTAAAAACTGATGTACCAGGGTTAGAACACAACCTAAGGCCAAATATAACCTCACAAGATCATAGAAATGTAAAACAAACAGAGAAACACCACAGTTAAAAAGCAAAAGAGATGGAACAACGCCACAAGCAATGGGAAAGCTCTGTCAACCTTAAGATCAGGCCAGAAAATTTTGATGCAGAAAGTATGAAGTCACATTCCTCAGGGAAACAGGTCAACTGGGATCTTATATTGTGAGAATGCGTGAAGACATCTCAGAGGAACAGAAGGGGCATTGATTTTAACTCCAGACTCCAAGTGTGACTACAAGAGGACGTGGGACGGCCTTATCCACACTGAATCAGGCAATGTGCAGAGTGATACAACTCTGGCACAACTACTACAGACACAGTGCCACACCATCACCTCAGTCCAAAATAACTCAAGTGAAATCAAATGACCCAGGTCAGCACGCTCAGCTAGCAGTCAAGATCATCTCGACCTTGAGAGAGATTCAGCTTAAAGGCTGGGGAATGGGGAATGGAGAAGATGATGATAATAGTGTTTCTAATGTTAATAATGAAGTTAATAATTGCAAAGACTATGTCGTCCAATAAAAGTAAGTTGCAGGAATAATGTTGACCTAAACATGGTGAAGTCGTAGTATGCAAAGCATAATGAAATCACTGAAAATGTGACTTGTATATCAGTATGAGAAACTGAGAGATTAAATCAGACTGGATAGAGCATGTGAAGACAGAGGTCTTAGACACTACAGTAGAGAGCTGTATTCATACAAATATGAATAACAGCGTGTTACATTAAAGCAGGAGTTGTTGAGCCTTACTTACCTCAAACACTGCATAGATGTAAGCACCCACAGAGGTACTAAAGATAAGTATCCAAGTATGCTGGCTGAGTTATTACCTTAGGGTGTGTTTAGGAATCCTCCTGTATTGTTTGAAATAAATCCTGAAATTTCTTATTCTTAGAATGTACGCATTGCTCACACGTTCCTCATCTATTGCCTATCGAAAGGGAGGTTTGTGGACATTTTCTTCAAGCCACTGCAGTTGGTCTTCTGAACATGAGCTGTCTGACATAACAGATTTGCTTGTGGCGTAGAATGAGAATTGAGCCTGTTGGAGAGTTGTAGTTTGTATTCTGTACATTAAAATGCTAATGAAGATTTACTGAGAGTGATGGAGAGTTCTTTTAGATTGGATAAAGATAAAAATGCAGCAGAGTCAGGACAGGAGAAGTCTAGCAAGGTAAAGCAGTCTCGAAAGCACAGTACAAACACTCAATGGTTAAGCATCACATGGTAGATGGAATCAATCCATGCAGGTATTAGCAAGAAGTATAGATCTGTAACCTTGTATAAGGTATTACTGGAATGTGACTGAATGTCTGGAATGGTAACAGAAGGAGTTCTCCATAATTTGCCTTTATAGAAGTTGAGTTATTCTTAGGGAATTACATAGTAGGAGTGAAGGATATAGCTTCTTCAGTCATCATAGAAAGGTCAGATGGGGTCCAGGAGACAGAACAGTTACAGGGAAAACTTTCAGGAGTTATTTATTCATATGTAGTGACCTGACCAATGTCTAAACAAAATTCAACATCAAAAGTTAAATTGCTACCACTGACATATATTTGATGATCTGAAATTTTCTTTGGATAATCTGGAGCAGGTGTTCACTAAGCCTTTACTTACCAAGGCTCTGCAAGTCCATCTAAAGTTCAGTAATGAACAAAAACAGAAATTACTGGAGAAACTCAGCAGGTCTGGCAGCATCTATGGATAGAAGACAGGAGTTAATATTTTGAGTTCAGAACAGGACCCTCCTGAAGAAGGGTCACTGGACTCAAAATGTTGACTCTGTCTTCTCTCCACAGATAAGTATCAGACCTGCTGAGTTTCTCCAAACAATTCCTTTTGCTTGTTTTTGATTTACAGCATCCACAGTTCTTGTTTTGTTTCAGAGTTCAGTAAAGTAGCCCAATTATCTCAAGTTGAAGTTGAAATCAAGGAGTTCAGCAATACTGCAACATGAAAGATGGGATTCTGATGAGGAAGTAGAGACCTCCTCAGGAACCTGTGGGTGAAGAATGGATGGTGGTTCACCAGAGAGTACAGTCACTGTTATGAGGACAGAGTATACGAATCAAGTCCCAAAATTCCACTAGAATGATCAATGTCTGACAATGACCCACTGTCTGAGATAAAAGGAGTTCACACCTGGTTACATCAATGAACAAGAAAGCAAAAACATTTATTATAACAAACATATCCCCTAACATGACAAAACAGATGATTACTTATTAATAAGCAAACTTAAATTGTGTCACATTTAAATCCAAACGCACACATTCATTGACAACTCAAAAGGACATGACAAATGAGACAAATCAGTTTTTCAGGAGTTGCCTGAGTGGAAAATATAGGCAAAGACAACAAAGTCTGTGGACAAAGAATCTCCGTCCAAAGAGGTGGAATGAGGTGACTGTCTTACCATTTGGTTTTGGTACATGTCACAGATAATGTGGTTTTGCCAATTGTAGGAATTCTCAGTTCAGTAGCTGGCCAGTTGGACATACATCTTAGCTTGAGATAGAATTTTTAAAAATCTCTTTCCTGAATTTGTGAGTGTTATTTCTTTTGTGCTCATGGGGAAGGGGGTGTCATGGAGAAAATGTAGAGAATCACCAGGAGACGCAGAGAGTTGTTCAAGAAGTAGGTCTTTTATTTGCAAACAAAAAACTGCGACACTGCGAAAACAGATTCTCGAATGCCCCCAAACCTCAGGGTCCGTGGTTTTTTAGTATCTTTTTTAAACATTTTTCTGTTAGCTTATAAGCATGTCCAACTATATTAATCAAAGTACCTCACTCTAGCTACACAATAAACCATGATGTTAATTCCCATTATCTCTTTAGTTGTACATTCTACTTAATGTCATTCTAATGTCACGGTTAGATATTTAGTATCAGCTTTTGCAACAACAGTCTTTCGTTCCAAACCCTACATAATATTTTCCTAATGTCATGTCCCAAATATTTATGGTTCCAGTCCTGTCATAATGATACTTAACAGGGAGACTAACTTTACTAACTGTTATCTCATCTCACCATGGTGATATTTTAGCCTCAGCCTTACTCTGCTAATTGGTAAGGTAAAAACCACTGCAGATGCTGGAAACCAGACTCTGGATCAGTGGTGCTGGAAGAGCACAGCAGTTCAGGCAGCATCCAAAGTGCAGCGAAATCGACGTTTCAGGCAAAAGCCCTTCATCAGGAGTCTGCTAATTGGTGTAAGAGCGTTCCAATATTCTTATCCCATCTTGCAATTCACAGACTCCTTGCAACAGATTGCCAGTGGTCTTCATGTTTTAAACCTTTCCTCGCTTTCAGGGTCTTTATTTTCCATAGGGGAAGGGAGAGAGAGGGGGTGACCTCATTTGTTTTTGGTGGTCTGAGAGTCCAACTGCTCTCTCTCCTCTCAGCTTAATCACAAACTGCTCAGCCCCAATCTAAAATTGTTGCTCGGCAGTTCTTTTTTAACCCCAAAGCACCTGGTGTCAGCCAGTCTCACATAAGGATAAAATCCAGCTTCTCCCCAAAATATTGCTCGTCCTTGTGTATCCACCTATCACTATCCTACCTACCTTTCCCTCAGCTCCACCCCCTCCCTCTACTTATGTTTCAGCCCCCTTCCCCAGTCCTGATGAAAGGCTCCGACATGAAACGTCGACACCTCTGATCCTCTGATGCTGCTTGACCTGCTGTGCTTTTTCTGTCTCCACACGTTAACTTTCCAGCACTCAGTCTGGAGTCCTCACTATCTTCATGAAGAAATGGTGAGACAAACAAACCAAGTTCTGAACGCTTCAATCAGGACGTGACATTACTGTCTTTACATGCTGAACCAATTAAATAAGTTATTTGATTGACACCACAGATGCGCTGGAAATAGAATTGGTTGTGTCGCATTAATATGTTAAAATGATATAATCGCCAAGCGATGATAAGCACGCACATGGCTGTCAGGCAGTACAGACAGTAACTGATGAAAGCAACAATGGGAATGAGTCGGGGTGGCTTAGAAATTCCCAAATAGAACCAGCTACTATCTGGTTTGCTAACAATGAACAGTTCTTGAGGTTAGAAAATGCCCTTTTGCAGTTAGAGGCAGAAGAATGAAAAGGTCTAACAAAAGTACTCACCCAATTTAAAAGTGCCTGCAGTGATAAATCAAGATGTACAATGTTAGCCATGAATGATGTGCATATAGGAAAGTCCTGTCCAATAAAACAGTACCTTCATTGCTTCATCCAGAGAAACAGGTCCAAAAAACAGAAATCCAGTACATGTTGGAAAACTGCTAAATTGAACTCAGTCAAAGCAGCTGGAGTTCTCCAGGGGTGTTGGTTCCTTGGCCTGATAGTTCAACCAAATTTTGTATCACATATAGAAAGGTCAATATACTAACAAAGACAGGCTTTCAGCAATTCCTGGCTTTGAAAATGACAGAGTTGGCAGTGTCCATTTGTCTTTTAAAATAGATTTGTGGAAGAGATTCTGTCAGGTTCCTTTAACACACTAAGCTAAAGATACATGGGCCTTCGTGACATCAAGTGGTCTTTTCCAATGCTGAGTGATGTGTTTGGGTTAAGAAATGCTCCAGAAACTTTCCACAGACTGATGAACTAAGCAGTAGTCAATTTTCCTAATTGTGCAGTTTATCTTGAGAACGCACTGGTATACTATGATACTTGGTAAGACCTCATGCCACAACTAAAACTTCTGCTTATGAAATTATAGAGTCATAGAGTCATAGAGATGTACAGCATGGAAACAGACCCTTCGGTCCAACCTGTCCATGCCGACCAGGTATCCCAACCCAATCTAGTCCCACCTGCCAGCACCCAGTCCATATCCCTCCAGACTCGTCCTATTCATATACCCATCCAAATGCCTCTTAAATGCTGCAATTGTACCAGCCTCCACCTCACGCTCTGGCAGCGCATTCCATACACATACCACCCTCTGCGTGAAAAGGTTGCCCCTTCGGTCTCATTTATATCTTTCCCCTCTCACCCTAAACTCGTCCACCACAGGGAAATGACTTGTCTATTTACCCTATCCATGCCCCTCATAATTTTGTAAACCTCTATAAGGTCACCCCTCAGTCTCCGATGCTCCAAGGAAAACAGCCCCAGCTTGTTCAGCCTCTCCCTATAGCTCAGCTCCTCCAATCCTGGCAACATCCTTGTAAATCTTTTCTGAACCCTTTCAAGTTTCACAACATCTTTCCAATAGGAAGGAGACCAGAATTGCATGCAATATTCCAACAGTTTCTGGAACATTTCTTAACCCAAACACAACATTCAGCATTGGAAAAGACCACTTGATGTCACAAAGGCCCATGTACAGCTGCAACGTGACCTCCCAACTTCTGTACTCAGTACTCTGACCAATACAGGAAAGCATACCAAACGCCTTCTTCACTATCCTATCTACCTGCGACTCCACTTTCAAGGAGCTATGAACCTGCACTCCAAGGTCTCTTTGTTCAGCAACACTCCCTAGGACCTTACCATTAAGTGTTTAAGTCCTGCTAAGATTTGCTTTCCCAAAATGCTGTTCCTCGCATTTATCTGAATTAAACTCCATTTTCCACTTCTCAGCCCACTGACCCATCTGATCAAGATCCTGTTGTAATCTGAGGTAACCTTATTCGCTGTCCACCACACCTCCAATTTTGGTGTCATCTGCAATCTTACTAACTGTACCTCTTATGCTCGCATCTAAATCATTTATGTAAATGTCAAAAAAAGGACCCAGCACCGATCCTTGTGGCATTCCACTGGTCACAGGCATCCAGTCTGAAAATCTTCTACCTTTGAGCCAGTTCTGTACCAAAATGACTAGTTCTCCCTGTATTCCATGAGATCTAACCTTGCTTATCAGTCTCCCATGGGGAACCTTGTCGAGCACCTTACTGAAGTCCATATAGATCACACCTACTGCTCTGCCCTAATCTCTGTTAATTCTTCAAAAAACTCAATCAAGTTTGTGAGACATGATTTCCCATGCACAAAGCCATGTTGACTATCCCTAATCAGTCCTTGCCCTTCCAAATACATGTACATCCTGTCCCTCAGGATTCCCTCCAACAACTTGTCCACCACCGAGGTCAGGCTCACTGATGTATAGTTCCCTGGCTTGTCCTTACCACTCTTCTTAAACAGTGGCACCACGTTAGCCAACCCCCAGTCTTCTGGCACCTCACCTGTGACTATCAATGATACAGATTTCTCAGCAAGAGGCCCAGCAATCACTTCCCTAGCTTCCCACAGAGTTCTTGGGTACACCTGATCAGATCCTGGGAATTTATCCACCTTTATGCATTTCAAGACATCCAACACTTCCTCCTCTGTAATCTGGACAATTTTCAAGGGGTCACCATCTATTTTCCTACATTCTATGTCTTCCATATCCTTTTCCACAGTAAATACTGATGCAAAATACTCATTTAGCATCTCCCCCATCTCCTGTGACTCCACACAGAGGCCGCCTTGCTGATCTTTGAGGGGTCCTATTGTCTCGCTCGTTACCCTTTTGTCCTTAATGTATTTGTAAAAGCCCTTAGGATTCTCCTTAATTCTATTTGCTAAAGCAATCTCATGTCCCCTTTTTTTTCCATCTTAAATATACACCTATTGCCTTTATACTATAGTGTGAAAACAGGCCATTTGGCCCAACAAGTCCACACTAACCCTTGAAAACTATCCTACCCAGACATATTCCCCCGACTAACCTAACCACCCCTGAACTCTATGGGCAATTTAGCACTGCCAATTCACCTATCTTGCACATCTTTGGATCGTGGGAGGGAACTGGAATTCCCAGAGGAAGACCACTCAATTACAGGGAGAGTGTACAGACTCCACACAGACAGTTGCCCAAGGCTGGATTTGAACCCAGGTCTCTGAAACTGGCAGGCAGCAGCACTAACCACTGTGCCACCATGCCACCCTTTTTGGTTGAGCTTGCTATTTTAACCCAACAGTGCATATGGTAGTCAGGCATTTCAAGAGAGGTGGAGAATTTCATATCATCTTGCAACACATATGCTATCAATAGTCATCTTCCAGTGAAGCTATTCACATCTTCAACACTTCTGATCTGGCCTCAGTAAAGACTCAAATTTGTTGTATTAATTTCTGAGGGAAGGCACTGATAGATTATCTCTCCCGAAGTTCCTAAAGACCCATTGGCCCTGTCAGATCTGACAGCAGCTCATAAAGTTTGGATAAAGGGCAGAAACGTAGAGGGGCCAGTCCTTAGAAGACAAAATTTCTATGATTGTAAATTAGGAGAAAGTGAGGACTGCAGATAGTGGAGATCAGAGTCAAAAGCACAGCACGTCAGGCAGCATCCGAGGAGCAGGAGAATTGATGTTTTGGACATGAGCCCTTCATCAGGAATTTCTCATTGTAAATTATCCACACATCTGAAAGAACATTCAGGAAGAGCATGTGGACATTGATACAACTTGAACCAAGAAGAGAGACAGAGTTTGATTATCACAGATATGGGACAGGGACAACACAACAACATCAAATACCTTGCAAAATATGACAGGGCTCACAGAAATAGTGGAAGAGCATCACCCTCCTTCAGCAATCAAGCAGACCAAGTTAGGGCAAGTACAGAGACTTTCACAATGCCTCGACATCTGAAGAGTGCTGAGGAGGGATGAAGGCAATGTAAATAAATATAAGAAATTGTTGTAATTATTCAAACAAAGTAGAGAGAAACCTGAGGGTAGATGTAATATATTGGGGAACAAATATATTGGTGATGATGAACATATTGATGCTCCTCTGACATCAGAGAAATAATCAGGACTTAAAGGAGAGAATAATAGAAGCCCTGTACTAGAGAGTTTTATTTAATATAAACTACAGCAAATTTTTTTTTTAACTGGCATCTTATAAACCAGCACTGGATAAAAATTATACACCTCAAAAACCATGAAATTTACTGTATTATTCTAATTAATTTTTATAACTTTTTAATTTATTTACCTCGATGTAAATATACTTGTTGTTCAATTGAATGACCACACAAAATGTCAACTGTTGATTCAATTTTAAGTCAATTTGTCCTCATTAATGTGATGTCTGCAAAGGCATGAATGGCAAGGCTCTCTGCGGTAGGTTTTATTTAAGGTAAAGTTGCTCTGTTATTTCAGCGATTGATGCTGTAAATAAAGTATAATTGTGATGTTTATACCCTGCATTACATTTATATTACTTAGTGTGTTTTTAATTGATTATGTGTACCTTTTGATTACCTGGAATATTTGATTAAATATCATATTCAAGGTCCCATAAGTGCTGGTTAATAAAAGTTTACAGTACTTTGAAATGTTAATAAGTAGTAGTAGGTTCAGAGTGTAGCCATCTAACAAGATAAAGCACAGACTCTGGAGTCTACTTACAGACACCCAATGCTCAGAGAAACTCAAAGTAGATAGAATCCTCGGAGTGTCAATGATGCAGCCTTAAGTCTATGGCTATACTTAACAGATAGGCTCAATCTCATAAATAGAAAGGGACAGTACTGGAGAAACTCAGCAGGTCTGGCAGCATCTGTGGAGAGAGAAAAACAGTGTTAGTATTTTGTGTCCAGTATGACTCTTCTTCAGAACTGAAACACAAACTCAATTTGTCTTTCCACAGATGCTACCAGACCTGAGCTGCCAGTGTTTTCTCTTTTCATTTCAGATTTCCAGCATCTACAGTATTTTGCTCTTATTTGAGGCTATTTTTATTCTGACTTTGCTGCTCTGTCCCACATTTGCATACTTCTAGGGAAACTTAGTTAAACCTCCTACTGGTTCTGCCCACATTGCCTCCCCACCCTTAAAGTGTGAGGCTCATTATTCTTTCACTACTGACCATTTACAATCTACTTTTGCTGTTCTTAGGTCTATATGTGTCATGCAAATTTTTTCGGCGAATATTTCAATGCTTATTCTCAACTGCCATGATGATAAATAATTTCTTCCAGTCAGAGATTTTTAGCTGACAGGAGAGGAAGGGGGGTGGGGATCTGATGTGAACGGGAGCTTTTAAAAAAAATTACATGTTTCAACTCGAATTTGACATTTCACTCAATTTTATTCATGAGCGTTAGCTCTTGAAGTCACACAAGTCACAGACATTGTCAGACGAGCACAGACCATGGTCACGAATCTTTGGGCTCTCATTAAGATAAGAGGAGCCATTAGCTGATTGGTTTTGGAATACTTCAGTTCACAAGGAGCCCTGCAGTGACAGACACTGAATGTGAATGAAGGCCAGCATAATTTTCCCCTCTTTAATGTCATTACTTCGATAAATACTCAACATTCCCATTAGAACAGGAAAGTTCTTCTCTTGTGGAAATTGATTTAAAAATAAACCTTTGAATGTTAAAGTTGGGTTAAGCCACCAGACTTAAATTTAAGAAGCTGCATATACTTGAGGACAAATGTAATGATAAGCTCTGTGTGCATGGGAATAATATTGAAGATGCTCAATTATGAATGGGGAGTGGATGTAGGCCATTTGGTCCATCGAGTCTCCTCTGCCATTCAGTGGCTGATCTGATAGCCCTCAACGTTATCTTTCTGCTTTGCCCCGTAGCGCCCGATTCCTGCTCTGATTAAAAATCGGTCTGTTTCATCCTTGAATAAAACCAATGTTAAAGAATTCCACAGATTCAAGATTTTCTCGGGGAAGAAACTCCTCCTCATTACCTGTCTTAAATATGTGACTCCTTACCTTGAGATTGTGCCAGCAGATATAGCAGGACAGTTAGATAAGGGAAACTTGCCTTTATTATCTGTGGCATACAATACAAGGGTGAGCAGGTTATGCTGGAACTGTTGGATAGGCCACCAATGGAATACTGCATGTAGTTCCCTTCACCACATAATAGGAAGGATGCAATTGCACTAAGGAAAGTGTCGAGGAAATTAACCAGGAGGCTACCTGGGCTGGGGAATCTTAGTGATGAGGAACGACTAGGTTAGGTTGAGAATATTTTCCTTGAAGCAGTAAAGGTTGAAAGGGGACCTTCAGGTTGGAGGTGTATTAGATTATGAGAAACAGAGACAGGCTTGATAGGAAGGCATTTTTTCCATTAGCAGGGTGATAGGTGGCTGCGCAGGGATAGTGGGAGTCAATAACAAGGGATCATGGATTTAAAGCTAAAAGGAGTGTTGAGGAGAATTTTTTTCACCGAAAAGATGATGGGAAACTGGAACTCACTGCCTGAATGAGTGTCTGAATCAGAAACTCTCATGACATTTAAGGCCTATGGACTGAGAGCTGGAAATTAAAATTATTGTCAGATCTTTGTTAACCAGACATGCTGGCCTCCTGCGCTTGTAAAGTCTATGAGTCTATGACTGTATGTGTGTCATGTTGCACTTAACACTGCACACTGAGCCTTCACAGCCATTGGACAATATACAAATTAATACTTTTCGGCTACAAGTATGTTTACACTAAGGGAGATTTTAAAGATAAAGCCTTTTGTGGGTTATGTAGCATAATGGGTAAGTACAATGACTTTCACCACTGAGAATTAGGTTTGGTTTAAACCATCCTCTCTATTGACTGTTGGCTTTGTTGTGCATGTACATTGTATTCAACAGTGTTCACCTTTATGGATCATGTCCGTTGTGTGCATACTCTGCCTGGACAGTTCCTCTGTAGGTTTGAAAGCTGCACACATTGAAATTGGTTGGTTGCTGGTAATGACTGCTTCATAAGTTAGGATGTATTTTACTGTTCTAAATAAACCAACAGGAACAGGGAATCAATAGCTGATAAGCAGTTAAGTATTGGACTATAATTAAAGTTACAAATTTTTAATGACAGAACCACACAATTTTATTAGCTCACTCATGGGACATGGACGTCTCTGGCTGCCCCAACCTGATGTGGTGGTGAGCTGCCTTCTTTAACCTCTGCAGTTCATGTGCTGTAGATGGACCTACAATGCTGTTAGAGAGGGAGTTTCAGGATTTCGATCCAGTGACAGTGAAGGAACAACAATATGTTTGGATGTGAATATAGGAGGCTTGGTTAGTAAGTTTGCAGATGACACCAAAGTTGGTGGTTTAGTGGATAGTGAAGAAGGTTATGATAGCATACAACAGGACCTTGATCAGATGGGCTGAGAAGTGGCAGATGGAATTTAACTTAGATAATGTGTGGTGTTGCATTTTGGCAAAGCAAACCAGGGCAGGACTTATATACTTAATGGTAGGACCTTGGGGAGTTTAACTGAACAAAGAGACCTAGGGGTGGAGGTTCATAGTTCCTTGAAAGTGGAGTTGCAGTTGGTGAAAAAGGTGTGTGACATGCTTGCCTTCTTTGGTCAGAACGTTGAGTATAAGAGTTGGGACATATGCACAGGACATTGTTTTAGAATATTACATACAATTCTGGTCTCCCTGCTTTTGGAAGGATGTTGTTTCACTTGAGAGGGTGCATTAAATATTTACAAAGACGTTGCTGGGACTGGGGGGTTTGAATTGTAGGGAGAGGCTGAATAGGCTGGGGCTTTTTCCATGGAGGCATGACCTTATAGAGGTTTGTAAAATAATGAGGGGTATGGATAGGATAAATAGACAATGTCTTTTTCCTAGGTTGGGGGAATCCAGAACAAGAGGGCATACGTTGAAGGTGAGAGAGAAAAGATGTATAAAGGACCTGGGGGGCAACGTTTTCACACCGAGGGCGGTGTGTGCCTTGTGGATGATGGACATGTGTGGAGGCAGGAGGTGAGTTACTCATTACAACATTCCTCGTCTCTGACCTGCTCTTGTAGCCACTGCGTTTATGTGGTAAGCTCAGTTGAATTTCTGGTTGATGGTAACCCCTAGGATGTTGACACTGACAGATGCAGTGATAGTATCACCTTTGAATGTCACGGGGCAGTGATTAGATTGTCTTTTATTGGGGATAGTCATAGCCTGGCATTTGTGTGGCACGAATGTTACTTGCCACTTGCAACCAGTCCAACTCTGAATTTGTCTCAAAATTAGGGGGAGCAGATATAAAACTAAATTGAGATGGAACCTCGTCACCCAAAAGGTTGTGAATCTATGGAATTTCCTGCCCAGTGAAATAGCTGACTGTATTTCAGTAAATGTTTTTAAGGCTGAGTTTTTTTGAACAGTAAAGGAATTAAGGGTTATGGTGGGAGGGTGGGTAAGTGGAGCTGAGTGCACAAATAGATCAGCCATGATTAGGTTACTTACAGTGTGGAAACAGGTCCTTCGGCGCAACAAGTCCATACTGACCCTCTGAAGAGCAACCCACCCAGATCCATTCCTCTACACCTAACACTATGGGCAATTTTAGCATGGCCAATTCACCTAACCTGTGAATTGGACTGTGGGAGGAAACCTGAACAGCCACGGGGAGAATGTGCAAACTTCACACAGACAGTTGCCTGAGGCGGGAATTGAATCTGGGCCTCTGGCGCTGTGAGTCAGCATCGCTAACCACTGTGCCACCATGCCATCCTTTATTGATGGCAGATCAGACTTGAAGGGCCAGTTGGCCTACTCCCTCTCCTAGTTCTTAAGTTCTTCTGTTGTCTGTGTCACAGTGAGGCAATGCTAAAATCTCTCAGGCAGGTCATGCTCCCCTATGGCAGTGAAATGGTTCTTCCATAAACTCACCCATCGCTCTGCTAATATTAGCACATTCCTTGGGGTCAGTTAGCTTTGAATTTTTCAGACGAGCTCCTGGTAATCAGGAGTGAAGAAAGCTGTTCACACTCAGTGGCTGGCTTGCAGAATAAGGAAAGGGATTGATAAAAGCTTCATGAAGAAGAATTCATAAATCTCAAACAGAAAACAAAATGTTGATGGCTTTCCCAAGCAGACACTGAAAGGTCTGCGACAGTCTCAGACAGGAACCTATCTGCCATTTGCCACCTTTTCCATAAGGAGGAAGAAGTTTGGGTAGAAAATGGGAGGAGGATTTTTTTGCGTGGTCTTCCAGACTAATTCTTCGGGCTTGGAAGAAGCTCAGAAAACTGTGTTATCTGAGCAGCTGTGATTTTCCCTAAAGTGGCCAAGTAAAGCCACACTCTCAAGTAAAACTGTGCATGAGGAGGCTATGCTCTCCATCTTGGAAACATCCAGGCAGGATGCCATTGTAAGTCGGAGAGGGAGAGGGTACCTCAAATGTGAGGCCGCAATCCTTCCAACCACTTGAAAAAGCAAATACCTGGCACAGCACTCCAGAACAGACCTCACCAACATCCTGTAGACCCTCAACACCCCAACTCCTTTACTCCATGGCCTGGGCAATGAAGGCAAGTGTGTTAAATGCCTTCTTAACCATCCCCTCTATGTGTGATCTCCGCCCCCACGACCAACTCCATCCCCATGAGTAACTCTGCCCCTTGACTAACTCCGCCCACAACTAACTCCACCCTCATGCCTAACTCCACCCCCCCTCTCCCAACTTCAGTCCCACACCAGGTCCTAGGTCCTAGGTCCTAACTCCCAGCCCTACCATATTTTCACCATCCCTCCAGACCTCCCCCTCTCTGAGGATGAATGATCAGTCCTCAGCAGAGGCCTCACCTTCATCCCCCTACGCTCCCGGATCAATGAGTTCGACACACGGCTAGACATCGAGCATTTCTTCCACCGCCTTCGCCTTCGCCTCCGTGCCTACTTCTTCAACCAGGATTCTCGCTCACCCTCTGACGACCCCTTCTCCCGCCTCCAACACACCCCATCCATCTGGACACCCCGTGCTGGCCTCTTACCTGCCCTCGATCTCTTCATATCCAACTGCAGCCGCGACATTGACCGCCTCAACCTGTCCACCCCTCTCACCCATTCCAACCTCTCACCCTCACAACGCGCAGCCCTTCACTCCCTCCACTCCAACCCCAAACTCACCATCAACCCAGCAGACAAGGGATGCACAGTGGTAGTTTGGCGCACCGATCTTTACACTGCTGAAGCTAGACACCAACTCGCGGACAACTCCTCCTACTGCCACATGGACCATGACCCCACCCTCCACCACCAAACCGTCATCTCCCAGACCTCATCACCTCAGGGGATCTCCCATCCACCACCTCCAACCTCAGTCCCACAACCCTGCACCGCCCGTTTCTATCTCCTGCCCAAAATCCACAAACCTGACTGCCCCGGCCGACCCATTGTCTCAGCCTGCTCCTGCCCCATCAAACTCTTCTCTGCATACCTCGACACTGTCCTGTCCCCTTTAGTCCAAGAACTCCCCACCCACGTTCGGGCCACCACCCATGCCCTCCACCTCCTCCATGACTTTCGCTTCCCCGGTCCCCAACGCTTATCTTCACGATGGACATCCAGTCCCTATACACTTCCATCCACCATCACAAAGGCCTCCAAGCCCTCCACTTCTTCCTCTCCCGCCAATCCAACCAGTACCCTTCCGCTGACACTCTCCTTCGACTGACTGAACTGGTTCTCACTCTTAATAACTTCTCCTTCCAATCCTCCCACTTCCTCCAAACCAAAGGAGTAGCCATGGGCACCCGCATGGGGCCCAGCTATGCCTGCCTCTTCATCGGCTATGTGGAACAGTCCATCTTCCGCAGCTACACTGGCACCATCCTCCACCTTTTCCTCCGTTACATCGATGATTGTATTGGCGCTACCTCGTGCTCCCACGAGGAGGTTGAACAGTTCATCCCCTTTACGAACACCTTCCACCCTGACCTCAAATTTACCTCGACCGTCCCAGACTCCTCCCTCCCCTTCCTTGACCTCTCCATTTCTATCTTGGGCGATCGACTCAATACAGCAATTTACTACAAACCGACCGACTCCCACAGCTACCTAGATTACACCTCCTCCCACCCTGTCCCCTGTAAAAACGCCATCCCATATTCACAATTCCTTCGCCTCTGCCGCATCTGCTCCCAGGAAGACCAATTCCAACACCGCACAACCCAGATGGCCTCCTTCTTCAAAGACCGCATTTTCCCCTCTGACATGGTTGAAGATGCTCTCCATCGCATCTCCTCCATTTCCCGCACCTCCGGCCTTGAACCCCGTCCCTCCAATCACCACCAGGACAGAACCCGACTGGTCCTCACCTTCCACCTCACCAACCTCCAGAAACATCGTATCGTCCTCCGTCATTTCCACCACCTCCAAACAGACCTCACCACCAGGGATATATTTCCCTCTCCACTCCTATCAGCATTCTGGAGAGACCACTCCCTCCACGACTCCCTCGTCAGGTCCACACCTCCCACCAACCCAACCTCCACTCCTGGCACCTTCCCTTGCAAACGCAAGAAGTGCAAAACTTGTGCCCACATCTCCCTCCAACGCCCCAATGGATCCTTCCATATCTGTCGCAAATTCACCTGCACCTCCACACGCATCATTTACTGTATCTGCTGCATCTGATGTGGTCTCCTCTACATTGGGGAGACAGGCCGCCTCCTTGCCACCTCTGGGACACTCGCACCAACCAACCCAATAGCCTCGTGGTTGAATACTTTAACTCCCCCTCCCACTCCGACAATAACATGCAGGTCCTTGGACTCCTCCATCGCCAGACCCTGGCCACACAACACCTGGAGGAAGAGCGCCTCATCTTCTGCCTAGGAACCCTCCAACCACACAGGATGAATGTAGATTTCTCCACCTTCCTCGTTTCCCCTCCCCCTACCTTATTTCAGTCCCACCCCCCCAGATTCAGCACCGCCCTCTTGACCTGCAATCTTCTTCCCGACCTCTCCGCCCCCACCCCCTCTCCGGCCTATCACTCTCACTCTCACTTCCTTCCACCTATCGTATTCCCAGTGCCCCTCCCCCAAATTCCCTCCCCCCCCACCGTTTATCTCAGCCCGCTTTGCAAACCAGCCTCATTCCTGAAGAAGGGCTTATGCCCGAAACAACGATTCGCCTGCTCCTTGGATGCTGCCTGGCCTGCTGTGTCTTTCCAGCACCTTACTTTTCAACTCTGGTCTCCAGCATCTGCAGTCCTCACTCTTTCCTCTATGTGTGATACCAATTTCAAAGAATTTTGTACCTGAAACCATAGGTCTCTCTGTTGTACAATATTATCCAAAGCCCTACTTTTAATTGTATAAGTCCTGCCCTTGTTGTTTTACTAAAATGTAATACCTGCATTTATCCAAATTAACTCCATCTGCTACTCTTCAGCCCATTGAACCAACTAATCAAGATCCCCAAGGTCCCGTACTTGCCCCGGGAACCTGTGCTCCACAACCTGAGCCGCCTCCGGAGTTTCAGTTTTGCCTCTTTTAGGGACATAAAATGGCGGGCCCTGTACTGACTACCGCTGCACACCGTCCACCTCTTTTCCTTCATCCACCGCCCATGGATATGTATATATTGGGTGTGGGTGCTTGCACTCCCTTTTAGATTTCCTTAAAAACCTCCTTCTCTGTTTCTGGTTGCACTTCAGTCCCACGTTCCTGATTTTTGGGCACCTGGTACGGAGGAGGGAGGGCAGGACAGAGGACCTCCTCTTGGGTCTGCTCCTGGGCCCAGCCAAACTAGCCATAAACAGGTCCAGGCTGCGGGCTGTGGAGGGGCATTAGGGCCGACTGTCTGCCCCTCTTCCGTGGTTACGTTGGAGGCCGGCTGTCTCTGGAGAAGGAGCACGCGGTGTCCACCAACACCCTGGAATTGTTCAGGGAGAGGTGGGTGCCACAGGGAGTGGAGTGTATTATTTCCCCCTCCAACTGTATTTTGATTTAATCCCTGCCCTCCCTTTCCCTGTTTGATCACACAGCATTGCCCTTTGATGTGAAGGGCACTGCTTGTCACTGGCCACTTGGGTATTTCCTTTCTTCCTGGTGCTGGAAATTGAATAAAGACTTGTGCTGAAAACGTGTTGCTGGAAAAGCGCAGCAGGTCAGGCAGCATCCAAGGAGCAGGAGAATCGACGTTTTGGGCATGAGCCTTTCTTCAGGAATGAGGAAAGTGTGTTCAGCAGGCTAAGATAAAAGGTAGGGAGGAGGGACTTGGGGGAGGGGCGTTGGAAATGCGATAGGTGGAAGGAGGTTAAGGTGAGGGTGATAGGCTGGAGTGGGGGTGGGGACGGAGAGGTCAGGAAGAAGATTGCAGGTTAGGAAGGTGATGCTGAGTTCGAAGGTTGGGACTGAGACAAGGTGGGGGGAGGGGAAATGAGGAAACTGGAGAAATCTGAGTTCATCCCTTGTGGTTGGAGGGTTCCTAGGCGGAAGATGAGGCGCTCTTACTCCAGCTGTCGTTTTGCTATGGTCTGGCGATGGAGGAGTCCAAGGTCCTGCATATCCTTGGTGGAGTGGGAGGGGGAGTTGAAGTGTTGAGCCACAGGATGGTTGGGTTGGTTGGTTCGGGTGTCCCAGAGGTGTTCTCTGAAACGTTCCGCAAGTAGGCAGCCTGTCTCCCCAATATAGAGGAGGCCACATCGGGTGCAGCAGATGCAGTAAATGATGTGTGTGGAGGTTCCAATAAATTTGTGGTGGATATGGAAGGATCCCTTGGGGCCTTGGAGGGAAGTAAGGGGGGAGGTGTGGGCGCAAGTTTTGCATTTCTTGCGGTTGCAGGGGAAGGTTGGGTTGGTGGGGGGTATCAACCTGACGAGGGAGTCGTGGAGGGAGTGGTCTTTTCGGAATGCTGATAGGGGAGGGAAGGGAAATATATCTCTGATGGTGGGGTCCGTTTGGAGGTGGCGGAAATGAAAACGGATGATACGATGTATATGGAGGTTGGTGGGGTGGTAGGTGAGGACCAGTGGGGTTCTGTCCTGGTGACAATTG
The DNA here is from genome assembly GCF_020745735.1 of Hemiscyllium ocellatum. Lineage (NCBI taxonomy): Eukaryota > Metazoa > Chordata > Chondrichthyes > Orectolobiformes > Hemiscylliidae > Hemiscyllium > Hemiscyllium ocellatum. The sequence continues at coordinate 66,261,763 of NC_083419.1, read as the reverse complement.
GAGGGGCGGGGCTCAAGGGTGGAGGTGCGGGAAGTGGAGGAGATGCGGCGGACAGCATTGTCAATCATGTCTGGGGGGAAATTGCGGTCTTTGAAGAAGATTTGTGCACCCTGTGTCTTTCAATGTGTCTCACACGCACACACACAAAAAAGCAGGAGTCTGGTATTGCTTGTCACTGGCCACTTGGGTAAGAAAAAAAGAAAAAAAAAACATATGGTTGTATGTGAGAACTGCCTCAGTAAGGTGAGGGCAGTAATTTCTATGAACTTTCATTAGGCTTCAGGTGGTCACCATGATACAGATGACCAAGTCCATGGCCAAGATGGTGACAGAGTAAGACGCACCAGCCAGAGCCCCTCTCCTTGCCAGGCCCTTTCTCTTCCTCTTTCTTTCTGTCCCTCTGTGCGACAGTTTCTCACCCATCCTCTGACTTTTAACCGTAAAGCACCTAACCTGGAGGAACCTGGTGGAATTGAAACCCGAGTCAGGATGAGAGTGGCGGCTAGAGTGGGGAGCAGAGCGATCGTGGGCCCCTCACATTGAAGGCAATGCTGCATGATCAAACAAAGGGGAGGGCAGGGATTAAATCTAAATAAAGTTGGACAGGGAAATAGTACACTCCATTCCCTGCGATGTCCACCTCTCCCTGAACTGGTAGACACTGCATGCTCCATCTCCAAGGACACTCGGGCTCAAAAGTGGTCGCGGAAGAGGGGGAGGCAATCGGCCATAATGACCCCCTTTCAACGTCCTGCTGCCTGGACCTGCTTATAGCCAGTTTGGGCAGACCCATGAAGAGATTCTCTGACCTACCCTCCCCCCTCTGCACTGGGTGCCTGAAGATCAGGAGCGCCAGACCGAAGTGCAACCAAAAACAGAGCAGAAGGTTTCCAAGAAAATTAAAAAAGGGAGTGCAAGTGCTCACACCCAATATATACATGGTCCATGGACTCCACAGCACCGCAGAACAAGCAGTTGGGCTGGGAGTCCGTGAACTACCACAATCCGCGGTTGCTGGGGACCGCTGTGTGCAGCACCCTCCACCCCAGATCCCCGAAAGAAAGTGAGAGGACCCCCGCGTAGAGAGCCCTCTACTGGGGAAGTCACATGGTTTTTTTTTGTGAGACATAGTGAAAGATACAAGGTGCACGAATCTTTATTCAAATTTCCACCACACCACTCTTATTTATTTATCTTTTTTTTCCCTTTTTATATTTAGTTTTTTTTAACCCCCACACTACCGCCTAACTTATTTTTTCCCCAGTGCTTATGTTGTGTGTGTGCAGGTGTGAGACACAGTGAGAGACACAATGTGCACGAATCTTTGTGGGCGGCATGGTGGCACAGTGGTTAGCACTGCTACCTCACAGCGCCTGAGACCCGGGTTCAGTTCCCGACTCAGGCGATTGACTGTGTGGAGTTTGCATGTTCTCCCCGTGTCTGCGTGGGTTTCCTCCGGGTGCTCCGGTTTCCTCCCACAGTCCAAAGATGTGCGGGTCAGGTGAATTGGCCATGCTAGGGGTATGGGTGGGTTGCGCTTCGGCGGGTCGGTGTGGACTTGTTGGGCCGAAGGGCCTGTTTCCACACTGTAAGTAATCTAATCTAATCTTTATTCAATTTCCACCACCAGGAAGAAAGGAAACACTCGAGTGGCCAGTGACAAGCAGTGCCCTTCACATCAAAGGGCAACGCTGTGTGATCAAACTGTGAAGGGGAGGGCAGGGATTAAAACAAAATAGAGTTGGAGGGGGAAATGATGCACTCCACTCCCTGCTGCACCAACTCTCCCTGAACAACTCCAGGGTGTTGGTGGACACTGTGTGCTCCTTCTCCAAGGACACCCGGGCTCTAACATAACTGCAGAAGGGGGGCATGCATTCGGCCCTAATGACCCCCTCCACAGCCCGTTGCCAGTTTGGCCAGGCCCAGGAGCAAACCCACGAGGAGGTCTTCAGACCCGCCCTCCCTCCTCCGTACCGGGTTTCCGAAGATCAGGAGCGTGGGGCTGAAATGCAACCAAAAGCAGAGGAGGAGGTTTTTAAGAAAATCAGAAAGGGAATGCAAACACCCACACCCAATATACACATGGTCCATGGACTCCACAGCGCCACAGAACAAGCAGTTGGGCTGAGAGTCTGTGAACTACCGCAATCTGCAGCACCCTCCACCCCAGATCCCCGAGAGAAAATGAGAGGACCCCCGTGTAGAGAGCCCTCCACTGGGGAAGTCACATGGTTTAATCTGATTGCTTCATTACTTTAGGTAGCTAACTAATATAAATCAGAATTTAGCGGGCTGGATTCTCAGTTTGGACTTTGATACAACAATATTGGGCTGGCATTTGTCTTAACCTCAGTGCCCCAGGGCTTAGGAGCAGAAAATAAAAACATTTTGTCCCATTCTTAATTTTTCCAAACAATTCCTGTTGCATGTTGATGACAGTCTCATTTCCTGATGTCGACAAGCTCCACCCCCTCAGAGTTGGTTTGTCAAACCATAGTGTTTGGCCTCACATGAAGAACAAACGATTAGACAAGGCAATGGAAGATGGCCAGTCAAGAATTGTCAAGAGTCAGAGCAAGAGGAAGGCAGAGAGAGTGTATAATGCAAGAGGCAACATCTGAGTCAACTAATACCTTCAAAATGCCCAATGTTGTCAGCTATCTTTCAAAACATGGGCCTGGGCTGAATATGTTTTACTTTAACCTGCATTGTATTTACCAGTGCCACAGGGCATGCAAGTACCAAGCAATTCCTAGCTCTACCTAGCTATTACTTGCTGCTGGTACTTATATGTTGTTGAATAAAGATACATTTTGTTGAAGCTTTTTGTATTGCATCATCAGGACAATTTGCAAGAATGCCAATTGTGGAGGGAAATCAACATTTATACTGTATGAGAAGATTATGATTTGTATTTCAACAAAATAGGCCTCTGTCCAGTAACGCTCAAGCTCTACATTGCCAAACAGCTATTTGTCACTGATCCATTGATGTCGGCAGATCCCAAACATTAATCCAATAGCAGCACCATCAAAGTGTTGAATTTTAATAACATATTGCATTTATGAGTGTAGAATAAGGGTCCGACTTTGTCAGATGCTATTCAGACACAGTACATGCCATCACAAAGACTGATGCAATGTCAATGATCTTGCTCTCTTTTGCAGCCTCAATCCAAATCGAAGCCACAGGAAGAGGTTCCTTAAATAACAATAGCATTTTCCTTATTTCAGCCAACTCTGTTAGTATTCTCTAGCAGCACAACAAGGCATTGTTAGTGGCAGTGAATGAAAGAACAGTGCAGAAAGTCTTTGTCATTACCCTAAAGCTTCAAGCAGCCGCAGGTTCTGATCAAGCAGAGTTGAGGCTGAGTTGGCCCTGATGGTTTGCAAGATATCACACTGCTCTTGGCCTCACTATAGTGTCAAGCAGTGAGCAGCTCAATGCAGTATTGTATGTACCATGTGGCAATACAGTCAGGTCTGAGACCAAAAAAGGCAAAGCTAGATATTAGGAAGTATAAAAAGTCCTTGAAGCCTATTTTTATCTGAAAAAAGGACTATAATTAATGAACGTAATGCCAAAAGGGAACAATTATCTTTTATTTTAATTCATTCATGAGAAATGTGCATCGCTGCCGGGCCAGTATTTATTGCCCATCCTTAGAGAAGGTGGGGGTGAGCTACCTTCTTGAACCATTGCAGTCCATGTGCTGTATGTAGACCCTCAATGCTGCTAGAGAGAGAATTCCAGGATTTTGACCCAGTGACAGTGAAGGAACGGTGATATATTTCTAAGTCAGGATGGTGAGTGGCTCGGAGAGGAACTTACAGAGGGTGGTAATCCCATGTATCTGCCACTTTGTTTCTTCTAGATGGAAGTGCTCAAGAAATTCATCTTTGTCTTTTTTTTGTCATTCATGGAATGTGGATGTTGCTGGATGGGGCAGCCTGTGCTTAGTTGCCCTTGAGAAGATGGTGGCGAGGTGCCGTTTTGAACTACTGCAGTCCATGAGGTAGTCACACATAAACATCTGGGCTAATCTTATAAAACATAGATAGTATTCATTTATTTTCAGTACATTACATGATTCCAGTAGAGTGTCATTATTCAAGTAACCTGAGGTAAGATAGAGTGTGAAATTTTTAGCTGAAAATGTGTTGCTGGAAAAGCGCAGCAGATCAGGCAGCATCCAAGGAGCAGGAGATTCAACGTTTCGGGCATAAGCCCTTCTTCAGGAATGAGGAGAGTGTGCCAAGCAGGCTAAGATAAAAGGTAGGGAGGAGGGACTTGGGGGTGGGGCGATGGAGACGTGATAGGTGGAAGGAGGTCAAGGCGAGGGTGATAGGCTGGAGTGGGGTGGGGGCGGAGAGGTCAGGAAGAAGACTGCAGGTTAGGAAGGCGGTGCTGAGTTCGAGGGATTTGACTGAGACAAGGTGGGGGGAGGGGAAATGAGGAAACTGGAGAAATCGGAGTTCATCCCTTGTGGTTGGAGGGTTCCCAGGCGGAAGATGAGATGCCCTTCCTCCAACCGTCGTGTTGTTATGGTCTGGCGATGGAGGAGTCCAAGGACCTGCATGTCCTTGATGGAGTGGGAGGGGGAGTTGAAGTGTTGAGCCACGGGATGGTTGGGTTGGTTGGTCCGGGTGTCCCAGAGGTGTTCTCTGAAACGTTCCGCAAGTAGGCAGCCTGTCTCCCCAATATAGAGGAGGCCACATCGGGTGCAGCGGATGCAGTAAATGATGTGTGTGGAGGTGCAGGTGAATTTGTGGCGGATATGGAAGGATCTCTTGGGGCCTAGGAGAGAAGTGAGGGAGGAGGTGTGGGCACAAGTTTTGCATTTCTTGCGGTTGCAGAGGAAGGTGCCGGGAGTGGAGGTTGGGTTGGTGGGGGGTGTGGATCTGATGAGGGAGTCACGGAGGGAGTGGTCTTTTCGGAACGCTGATAGGGGAGGGGAGGGAAATATATCCTTGGTGGTGGGGTCCGTTTGGAGGTGGCGGAAATGATGGCGGATGATACGCTGTATATGGAGGTTGGAGGGGGTGGTAGGTGAGAACCAGTGGGGTTCTGTCCTGGTGGTGGTTGGAGGGGCGGGGCACAAGGGTGGAGGAGCGGGAAGTGGAGGAGATGCGGTGGAGGGCATCATCGATCACGTCTGGGGGGAAACTGCGGTCCTTGAAGAAGGAAGCCATCTGGGCTGTACGGTATTGAAACTGGTCCTCCTGGGAGCAGATGCGGCAGAGATGAAGGAATTGGGAATATGGGATGGCGTTTTTACAGGGGGCAAGGTGGGAGGAGGTGTACTCTAGGTAGTTGTGGGAGTCAGTCAGTTTATAGTAGATGTATAAATGTATGGAGTCAGATATTACGAGGGGGCATAGCTTTAAATTAAGGAGTGGTACGTATGGGACTGATGTTAGGGGTAGATTCTTTACTCAGCGAGTCGTGCATTCCTGGAATGCCCTGCCAGTAACAGTGGTGGACTCTCCCTCTTTATGGGCATTTAAACGGGCATTGGATAGGCATATGGAGGAAAGTGGGCTAGTGTAGGTTAGGTAGGCTTGGATCGGCGCAACATCGAGGGCCGAAGGGCCTGTACTGTGCTGTGTTTTTCTATGTTCTATGTTCTACGTCCGTGTTGATTCGGTCTCCTGAGATAGAAATGGAAAGGTCTAGGAAGGGGAGGGAGGAGTCTGAGACAGTCCAGGTGAATTTGAGGTCGGGGTGGAAGGTGTTGGTAAAGCGGATGAACTGTTCAACCTCCTCATGGGAGCACGAGGCAGCGCCGATACAGTCATCGATGTAGCAGAGGAAAAGGTAGGGGGTGGTGCCAGTGTAGTTGCGGAAGATGGACTGTTCCACATATCCTACGAAGAGGCAGGCATAGCTGGGGCCCATGCGAGTGTGGGCCCCTCTGCCCTTGTTTCTTAACCATATACTAACTGCAAAACTTAACAAAAACCAAACACATTTATGCAATTTGGACATTCTCAAATTTGGTTTCAAGAGATTGGGTCAGTTTCCAGGGAAAATTACAGTTACTTTAAAAATCCCTGAAATTATACAGCTGAAATGTTAAAATCTGCAATTTAAATTCATGAATGGGAAACATCAGATTTATAGCAAATCTGATGCGCATTTTCAGAACTATTTTCAAAATTATTCATTGCTGAATATAGCACTGCAAGACAGGCAGGTTCAGAATGGACAATTAGTTATCAGAATGTTCTGGGTGGCTCCTATATGGCCCAGTATTAAGTCTTGCAATTAGATTCCCTATGGCATGGAAACAGGCCCTTTGGCCCAACAAGTCCACACTGACCCATGAAGATTAACCCACCCAGACCCTTCCCCTATATATATTTACCCCTGACTAATGCACCTTTCACTATGGGCAATTTAGCATGGCCATTTGATCTGTCCTGCATACGTTTTGGATTGTGGGAGGAAACTGAAGCACCCAGAGGAAACCCACGCAGACACGGGGAGAATGTGCAAACTCCACACAGACATTCATCTGAGGCAGGAATCGAACCCGGGTCCCTGGTGCTGCAAGCAGTGCTAACTACTGAGCCACCGTGCCGCTCAATGTTGTTGAGTTGTTTTTGCATATATTAAATTCTAAACTGTAAATTACAAGGTAAAATGAGATCAGAAATCAATATAAGCAAACTTAGCGTTGTAGGTTAACCAATTATTTTGTTTCTATTTCACTTATCCATTCCTTAGCCTCACGTGCATAATATTTGTTGACTCGCTGTACTATCGAAGAGTATTTGCTGAATCCCCTGAAATAAGGAAACTACTTACTTTATTTAAGAAATAAATCTAATGGAGATTACACCTCACTGTGGCTACATCTTGCCACAGGGCATCAAAGGACATCTAGGTCATGTGACATTGCCTCACCTCCAGTGGGGGTCTTTAGTTTTTCTTCTCTCCCTCCCCCACACTACCACTTAACTATGGTAGTGCTTATATTTTCCCCAGCACCCTGTGTGTGTGCAGATGTAAGACACAGTGGAAGACACAAGGTGTACAAATCTTTATTCATTTCCAGCACCAGGAAGAAAGGAAACACTCAAGTGGCCAGTGACAAGCAGTGCCCTTCACATCAAAGGGCAATGCAGCGTGATCAAACAGTGAAGGGGAGGGCGGGGATTAAATCAAGATAGATTTGGAGGGGGAAATAATGCACTCCACTCCCTGCGGCGCCCACCTCTCCCTGAAAATTTCCGGCGTGTTGCTCCTTCTCCAAAGACACCTGGGCTCCTGTGGGGATCTTTACTGAGCCTCATTATCCTGTCACAAGGTGACACTTAATTTCTTATTCTGCAACATGGATAAGGAAATGTTGCGAGGGTTTAGTTAAATGGATGAAATTTTCTGCCAATTTTTGTGCAGGAATTCCATCCTTTATCAAAATGAGGATGCAATGTTTACATATATGAACTGAATTGCACATCAGGGCACGGCTGCTGTACTGAACCTGGATGAGCCTTCAATGCTATTTTAGTTTATGTGAAATCGGAAGTTATTAAGGAAGGAAATAAAGGAATAAAATTTGAAAATACAGCAAAGGTTTGTTAACTGGTACCAATGAGATCAGGTGTATGTCAGTTGATCAAATATTCCAGATAATCGAGAGATATGCATCACTGCAGTAAACCTTGAGCTAGTGAAGCTTCGAGACATCAACATCCCTCAAAAAAATCCATGTAAAACAAATAATAAGTAACAGAAATGTAATGCTGAGGGTATGCACTTCACTGTTATACATTATTTACAGCATAAGTACTTGGACGTTGCAGTAGATTGCAGTGTTTGAGATATATAATTACTGTCTGTTTATCAAGAGTGCAAGGTGATAAGGTATCGGTTAAAACAAAAATTGCTGCATTTGATTTTACCCAGCAGTTTGCAGGCACACTTTAATAGATGCAACAGCAATGTTACTTGACTTAATACCACCACACTCAGGAGCCACCCAGAACATTCTGATAACTAAGTGTCCATTGTGACCCTGCCTGTCTTGGAATACCGCATTCAGCTAAAAATAATTTTGGAAGTAATTCTGAAAATGCACAGCAGATTTTCTTTAAACCTGACATTTAACATTAATGAATTTAAATTGCAGACTTGAATATTTCAGCTGTATAATTTCAGGGTTTTTTTTAAGCCACTGTAATTTTCCCTGTAAGTCAATCCAAAATCTCAAAACCAAATTTGAGAATGTCAAAATTGCATAAATTTGAGTTCAAAAAGAAGTTAACAGTCCATATTGATAACACAAATCAACAGAGTTATGATCGGCTTATATTAAGTTTCACAGTTTTTATATCTTTAGATTAGATTACTCACGGTGTAGAAGCAGGCCCTACACTGACCCTCCAAAGAACCAACCCACCCAGACCCATTCCTCTACATCTAATACTATGGGCAACTAAGCAGGTCCAATTTACCTGACCTGCACATTTTTGGACAGTGGGAGGAAACCAGAGCAAGACACAGGGAGAATGTGCAAACTCCGCACAGACAGCCTGAGGCAGGAATTGAACCCAGGTCTCTGGGTTCCACTGTGGTAGAACCACTGTGCCACCATGCTGCCCCTAGAGACATGCGCATGATATAATCACTTAGTCACAGTATGTGACCTGTTTGTAAAAAAATCTCACATCTTTCTTACATCAGATCATCCGAAGCATGACACTGTACTGTAATTGTTCCTCTCTTGTAATATATTAAAAAAAAATCTATCTTTTATAAGGTTAGCCCAGATGTTTATATATCAACAGGTGGCAATGTTTATACATAATAGTGAACTGTAATAAATGTTTGTCATATTCTTCAATGCCATGATATTCATTCCCAATTTCTTACATTACAGGAAAAAACCTATGTATTGTCACTTTAGCTCAAATACTCTGTTGGAAGAAAATGACCAAAACTGATCTGATTTCACCTTCAACTTTACTTTCCTGTCTCCCTCTTTGATTGTCCTGGCAATTAGGAATCTACCTAACTCATACCTTAAACCTATTAAATGACCCAGCCTTCATTGCTCTCTCGGGAATGGAATTCCACAGGCGCACAACAAAGTGATTGCTATTTATATTGGTTGACTGTACAGGGTGAGAGTGAGGAATGAGAGGGCACACGGTGGCACTTATCCCAAGCACAAAAGATCATTGACCTTCTTCCTGCAAGGCTGGGCATTTTGTCCCTGTCCAGGAAACAGCAGTGACCCAGATTGCTGGCTCTACCCTGGCTGGGTCAGGGTGCATGATGTCCTTTACCAGTCGGTAGAATAGAAGATGACACATTTCCCCAGCACCCATCTATTGGTACCTCGAGGTCCCTGTGAAAAAAGTAACAGAAGTGTAATGCAGAGGGTATACACATCACTGTTCTAATTTATTTGCAGCGTAAGTACTCCAACATCACAGTGGATTGTGGTATTTGAGACATAGAATTTTTGCAGGAGAAAGTGAGGACTGCAGATGCTGGAGATCAGAGCTGAAAATGTGTTGCTGGAAAAGCGCAGCAGGTCAGGCAGCATCCAAAGAGCAGGAGAATCGACTTTGGGCATGAGCCCTTCCTGAAGAAGGGCTCATGCCCGAAACATTGATTCTCCTGCTCTTTGGATGCTGCCTGACCTGCTGCGCATAGAATTTTTGCAGTCAAGAATGTGGTCAGGCAGCATCCAAGGAATCCTGATGAACAGCTTATGCCCAAAACATCGATTCTCCTGTTCCTCGGATACTGCCTGATTTACTGTGCTTTTCCAGCACCATACTCGCGACTCTGATCTCTAGCATTTGCAGTCCTCACTTTCTACTATATAACTTTTTGCCAGTTTATCAAGAATGTCAGTAGATAAGGTGCTGGTTAAAACAAAGTGTGCCGTATATTGATTTCTGATCTCATTTTACCTAGCAGTTTCCAGGTACAATATAATACATGCAACAGCAACGTCACAAGACTTAATATTGGGACAATCAGGAGCCACCCAGAACATTCTGATAACTAATTGTCCATTCTATCTTGGAATGCTACATTCAATTATTTTCCCATCTGGGCCAGATAGTCCAGCAACACAATGTAAAGGGCAGTTTCCAGTATGCAGTGTTTAAAAGGGTTTGCAGCTGGAGTTTAAATATGGCACTGTTTAACAGTATGGGTGCACGATCACTGGCATTAACGTGTCCTTCTGTCTCTGCTGCTGTGTGACTGTATGGGCATCTTGGAGCCCAGGTGAGCAAGGAGTGAAAAAATGCCATGAGAAAAACTATTGTGAGCTATGAAGACTCAGGATAAAATAACACTTAAACTAAAATGGGCAAACCCAGCCTTACATGCCCACATTTTAGTGGGAAAGTCATCCTTTGACGAAAGAGGAATCTTGGATTAATTAAACACATCAAACCTAACTCTGAAATGGAATTGCCCAGGACATAAAATGCAAGAAAATTTGGAGATATATGGAATCAAAAAGAAAGGATAAGAAGGAATGCCAGTTCTTGGTATACTTGGATGGCACAGTGAAATGTGATATTCTAAGCTCGCAGTTTCAAAGTATCTTCCAGGAAGGAACCAAAGCATCAGAATATGAATTTACAATGCGATGGTAGCCTTACAAACATGTTAATTATCGATATTATTAAGGCAATGAAAGGTTTTGATAAGCTCCTCTATAACAGTAATTATATATAAATCGAACCAGATGCACTGAACACTGCAGCAAGTGAGCTGTCACCAATACGAAAGCATGTTTTTTCAATGACCCATAAACACAGGACCGCCTATGAGTTAGCATCTCTCCAATTTAAAAGGACCCCATGCTGATCCAGCAAACTGCTGATTTAATTCGCTTACTGGTGTTTGCTATAAACTACTAGAACACATCTTTAATGGTCAGCTCATTTCAACTAGTAGCAGAACCTTGATCTTTCACAAGGTTCTAATCTATCAAACACTGGGCCTTTCACAAATCCAGATCAACAGAATTAGAACTCATCCTCGACTGTCAGAGAATTGAGCCCAATTGGTCAGAGACCACAAACGAGGATCGTAGTGAAATTGACAAGCGGTTTATTAACGAGGTAAAAACAATGACTGCAGATGCTGGAAACCAGATTCTGGATTAGTGGTGCTGGAAGAGCACAGCAGTTCAGGCAGCATCCAAAGTGCAGCGAAATCGACGTTTCGGGCAAAAACCCTTCATCAGGAATAAAGCCTGAAGCGTGGAGAAATAAGCTAGAGGAGGGTGGGGGTGGGGAGAGAGTAGCATAGAGTACAATGGGTGAGTGGGGGAGGGGATGCAGATGATAGTTCAGGGAGGAGAGGGTGGAGTGGATAGGTGGTAAAGGAGATAGGCAGGTAGGGCAAGTCCGGACAAGTCATGGGGTCAGTGCTGAGCTGGAAGTTAGGAACTAGGATGAGGTGGGGGAAGGGGAAATGAGGAAACTATTGAAGTCCACATTGATGCCCTGGGGTTGAAGTGTTCCGAGGTGGAAGATGAGGCGTTCTTTCTCCAGGCGTCTGGTGGTGAGGGAGCAGTGGTGAAGGAGGCCCAGGACCTCCATGTCTTTGGCAGAGTGGGAGGGTAGTTGACATGTTGGGCCATGGGGCGATGTGGTTGATTGATGCGGGTATCCCAGAGATATTCCCTAAAGCGCTCTGCTAGGAGGTGCCCAGACTCCCCAGTGTAGAGGAGACCGCATCAGGAGCAACGGATACAATAAATGATATTGATGGATGTGCAGGTAAAACTTTGATGGATGTGGAAGACTCCTTTAGGGCCTTGGATAGAGGTGAGGGAGGAGGTGTGGGCGCAGGTTTTACAGTTCCTGCAGTGGCAGGGGCAAGTGCCAGGATGGGAGGGTGGGTTGTGGGGGGGCGTGGACCTGACCAGGTAGTCACGGGGGGAATGGTCTTTGCGGAAGGCGGAAAGGGGTGGGGAGGGAAATATATCCCTGGTAGTGGGGTCTTTTTGGAGGTGGCGGAAATGTCGGCGGATGATTTGGTTCATGCGAAGGTTTATAGGGTGGAAGGTGAGCATCAGGGGCATTCTGTCCTTGTTACGGTTGGAGGGGTGGGGTCTGAGGGCAGAGGTGCGGGATGTGGATGAGATGCGTTGGAGGGCATCTTTAACCACATGTGAAGGGAAATTGCGGTCTCTAAAGAAGGAGGCCATCTGGTGTGTTTTATGGTGGAACTGGTCCTCCTGGGAGCAGATACGGCGGAGGTGGAGGAATTGGGAATACGGGATGGCATTTTTGCAAGAGGTAGGGTGGGAAGAGGTGTAATCCAGCCCATACATGTGCCCCTTCCTTGAAGAAGCTCTCTTCCTCCCTCTACAAGGCCTGCTTGGCTCTCTCTCTTATTCCTGATGAAGGGCTTATGCTCGAAACGTCGAATTCTCTATTCCTGAGATGCTGCCTGGCCTGCTGTGCTTTGACCAGCAACACATTTGCAGCTGTGATCTCCAGCATCTGCAGACGTCATTTTTTACTCGAAGATTTTAACCTACTGCGAATCCTCTTACAAGGATGCCTTCCTTGAAGAAGCTCTCTTCCTCCCTCTACAAGGCCTGCTTGGCTCTCCCTCTTATTCCTGATGAAGGGCTTATGCTCGAAACGTCGAATTCTCTATTCCTGAGATGCTGCCTGGCCTGCTGTGCTTTGACCAGCAACACATTTGCAGCTGTGATCTCCAGCATCTGCAGACCTCATTTTTTACTCGAAGATTTTAACCTACTGCGAATCCTCTTACAAGGATGCCTTCCTTGAAGAAGCTCTCTTCCTCCCTCTACAAGGCCTGCTTGGCTCTCCCTCTTATTCCTGATGAAGGGCTTATGCTCGAAACGTCGAATTCTCTATTCCTGAGATGCTGCCTGGCCTGCTGTGCTTTGACCAGCAACACATTTGCAGCTGTGATCTCCAGCATCTGCAGACCTCATTTTTTACTCATACATGTGCCCATGGCTACCCCTTTGGTCTGGACGAAGTGGGAGGATTCGAAGGTGAAATTGTTAAGGGTGAGGACCAGTTCGGCCAAATGAATGAGAGTGTCGGTGGAAGGGTACTGTTGGGGATGTCTGGAGAGGAAAAAACGGAGGGCTTGGATGCCTGGTCATGGTGGATGGAGGTGTAGAGGGATTGGATATCCATGGTGAAGGTGAGGCATTGTGGCCGGGGAAACAGAAGTCTCGGAGGGGGTCCACCTCCCCCACTCACCCATTGAACTCTATGCTACTTTCCCCCCACACCCCCCATCTCTAGCTTATCTCTCCATGCTTCAAGCTCACTGCCTTTATTCCTGATGAAGGGCTTTTGCCCGAAATGTTGATTTCGCTGCACTTTGGATGCTGCCTGAACTGCTGTGCGCTTCCAGCAGCACTAAACCAGAAAGCGGTTTATTAAACAAAGCGATATCGCGGAAGAAATATCGACCAGGTTGACACAGAACTGATTCTCTGCACAGATGGCCAAATGCTGTTCCCAGAACAGAAAGTGCAGGCATGCTTTATAGGGGTACAACACAAAGGTGATCATGGTAAAGCAGTTATAGTACAATGCTGATAACTGTGAAGCGATTAAAACAAGAATAAACTGAATGGAGGTTAACCAAATGTCCGGCAGTAACAATTCATTTGTAATTGACACAGGAGATTCCAGCCATCTCCGTGAGAATGTCTTCTAGAGGATTCTTCATTGTATTTCTGTCCGCGTGAATATGTGTAAATGTCCCTTCTCCTGGCATCAAGGTCTGTCCATTGTGTTCCTCCTGTGAGCAAAGTCTTTCAGGACTTCTTGGTGTGCCTCCTTGTTTATGTGGTACCAGGTTCAGTGGGAAAGGAGTCTTGCCTTAGGGTGTTGGGATTGCAACGCCAATCTGGGCTGGGAGCTGATAATGAAAGCTGTTTTAGAAAGTGTACTCTCTGGTCTGGGAATGGCTTGGCCATGTCTTGTTTTTACGTTAGCCTGTTTGGCCAAGACTGGGGCACGCTGGGTAGTTTCTGTATGGGTTGGCAGGCTTGATTTCTGTGTTTTGCAGGCCAGCTTCTGTGTTTTTATGTTTCCATGCTGTGGGACAGCAGGGTGCCATATCTTTTTCCCACACTGACCTACATAAGCTTGCAATCACACCACTACAGACCAGACTACTGTCGACTTTAGACTGTGTACCACATCCAAAATTACTGGACAAACCAATCATTCTAGAGGCTGAGAAAATATGAACCAATGATCAGAAAGAGTCAAAGTAAATGGGGAAGCCTTAAACCAGGAACTAGTCTTTAGTGATATTCCTCCAAGGTATTGTCTGGGACCCATACTTTACTTTCTTTTTTTTGTAGATGAAATTCAGAATGGATTAGCCAACCAAATAAGACCTTTTGCAAACAACAGTTTAGTCTATAGTGCAGCGCAGAGGCTCAGTGGTTAGCCCTGTTGCCTCACAGTGCCAGGGACCTCGCTTTGATTCCCATCTGGGGTGACTGTCGATGTGAAGTTTGCATGTTCTCCCTGAGTCTGTGTGGGTTTCCTCCCAGGTGCTCCATGTTTCCACCTACAGTCTAAGGATGTGCAGGTCAGGTGTATTGGCCATGCTAAATGTGGGGTGGGTCTGGGTGAGATGCTCTTTAGAGGGTCAGTTTAAATTCGATAGGCTGTATAGCCTGCTTCCACACTGTAGGGATTCTATGGTGCTTTAGTGCCACTCCTGAAGAAGCAGAGGTTAGCCTCTGGAGAGATCAAAATAATCTCATCAATGATCCAGACTATGGACAATGACATTCAACACAGGGAAATGCAAGGTCTTGTGAATCATAATATCCATCAGAATCTATTTATGCAAAATGTGCCCTTGAAGTTATCAAAGAATAAAGTTACTTAGGAATCCACGTTCAACATAATTAGAAGTGGAATGCTGTTAGAAATTGGGGCTGCTTTGAAACTGAATTTCTGTAGTATTTTTCTCTGCAGCATGAGCTTTGATGTAAGAGTGCTGCAACAGTGATTTTCTCTCCCTGAACATCAAAATATCTCAAGCAAAAAAGGACAGAAGTAAAGTGACAATAAAAACCACGAGGATTATAACACATATAAAAACGTCCACTTCCTTTACCATCAATGTTCAGTAGCAGCAATGTGTGCTATCTACAAGATGCACTGCAGACATTCACCAGAGATCCTTAGACACCATCCTCTCAAGGCAACCACTTCCATCGAGAATGACAAAGGCAGCAGATATATAGGAACACACCCACCTGCAAGCTCCCCCACAAAACACTCACCATTCTGACTTGTTCCACTCACTACCCTGCCTTGTTCCTTCTCTGATGCTGGGTCAAAATTCAGGACTTCTCCCCCCAAAGACATTATGGGTCTACCAACTCCAAATTGGATCAGCGGTTCAAGAAAGCAGCTCTCCATCATTGTCTTAAAGGCACCTTAGGGACAGGCAATAAATGCTGGCCCAGACAGTGATGCACATGTCCCATGAAAGACCACTATGTTTCATGGGACCTATTGTCAATACAGAAAATAAACATTTTGTTCTCAAAAAGAATGAAACTGACTTTAAGATGAGGTGGGACATGAAGTGATGGTTATTCTGATGTTGTGGGTAATTGCTCTGTGTCTACTGATTATAAGGATTCAAATGGGTGATTGGCAGTGTAAATTACCAGCCTCTGGTATGAATGAAAAAGTGCTCAGAATCTAGATTAGCTCTTATCAGATGGCACTCCTCATCATGTGGCAGTGCCCATCTGGATAGCTGCCTCCCTCAGATGGAATATGGACCAGGAAGGCAGAGAGAAGACTCAGGGACCCCGACAGCTGAAGGCTATATCAACCACTTCAATCTGTTACACATTTCATACTTCTCTGTTTAATTGACTAAAATAACATATCTAATCTGTTACTTCTTAATAACAGTAAATTATTCAAAAATGCCTTGCAAATGGGTAGCATGGTGCCTCATAGCGCCAGGGACCCAGGTTCGATTCCACCATCTGTGTAGCGTTTACATGATCTCCTGTGTCTGTGTGGGTTTCCTCCGAATGCTCCAGTTCCCTCCCACTGCCCAAAGATGTGGTTAGGTTAGGTGGATTAGCTATGCTAAGTTGATCATAGTGTCCAGAGATGTGCAGGTTAGGTGCATTAAACATGGGAGATGCAAGGTTACAGGGATAGGGATAGGGTGTGGATCTGGGTTGAATGATTTTCAAAGGGGACGGTGATGACTTGATGGGCCAAATGGCCTGCTTCCACCCTGTAAAAATTCTATGAGATGGCCTATACTAGTTAACCATGAGCTGGGATTCCAAAAACTAACGCTAGTGACAGAAGTGGGATTTGCACAGAAGTCAAACCATAATTGGAATGAATTTAAGAAGTGGCCTTAGTTCTCAGTTAAACAGTGGATGGGATAATTTTTAAATGAAACAGGAAATTACAATAAAAGATTGAAATATTCATTGAAAAAATGATATTGAAAATGAAAATATTATCAACATCATTGATAAAAACATTGATAACATAACAGAAAGGATAGGAGCATTGCTGGTATTGGAATTTGTACAACACTTTTTATCTGTTTCCCCGAGAGGCTTTCTAAAGAGGTTCTGAAAAGAACAACTGAGAGAGAAAAAGTCAAGGCTAAGTTAATGCACATCTGTGTGATTTACAGATGGATAAGGAAAATGAAGAGCTTGGTGGAATTGGCAAATAACCTGCAAAGGCAAACTGATAGCTATAGGAAATCATTGCTATCCTACAAAGTACAAGGTGTAGCACAAGGGAAAAGACTGCTATTAGACCCAAACTGGAACTGGATATTGATTTACAGACAAAAAAAAAACAAAATCAATAAGCAGTTAGCGCATGAAACAAATGTCTCGCCATGTTTTGCTCAAAGCAAACAGTGTCAAGTACATCAGCTCAGCGAACAGACATCAGCTGTGGCTACAATCTCAAAAACCAAGACAGGGAAACTTCGGCAGCATTGAAGTATGGTCAAAAGTGCTTCCCTTTAATACTCCACATCTCTGATGCAGTCAGGCAAAGCCAACAAACTATGTCACCCAGAACATGGAAAGGACAGAGGCTGATGGGGGCTGTTGTAGGACCATCTGCTGTAGCTGTGCTGTAGCCTAAGTTGCTCTCTCCCAGTGAAGTTAACGAGGTGTCCACTACAAACCAGAATTAGTTGTTGGGAGATTCCATGACAATTGCAATAAGGGCATATTCCTCCTCATTTAAAAAACACTCTTGCAATCTTTGTTTATATTCCTAGCTACTTTACTCTCATATTTCACCTTCTTCCCCTTTATTAGTTTTTAGTTTTCCTCTGCTGGTTTTTTTTACAGGCTTTCCAATCCCTTGCCTTTCTACTAATCTTCAACATAATATGAGCTTTTTCTTCCATTTGTATGCTGTATGTCTTCCCTTGTCAGCCTTGGTTACCTCATTTTCCCCTTCATATGTTTCCTTTTCCTTGGGATGAATTTCTACTGAGCTTCCTGAATTATTCCCAGAAACTCCTGCCATTGCTGCTCCACCACCTTCCCTGGTTCTATGTATTACATAGAACATAGAACATAGAAGGATACAGCGCAGTACAGGCCCTTCGGCCCTCGATGTTGCGCCGACCGAATCCTACCTAACCTATACTAGCCCAATAACTTCCAAATGCCTATCCAATGCCCGCTTAAATGACCATAAAGAAGGAGAGTTCACCACTGATACGGGCAGGGCATTCCATGAACTCACAACCCGCTGTGTGAAGAATCTACCCCTAACATCTGTCCTATACCTACCACCCCTTAATTTAAAGCTATGTCCCCTAGTAACACCTGACTCCATTAGCGGTAAAAGGTTCTTAGTATCTACCCTATCTAAACCCCTAATCATCTTATACACTTCTATCAGATCTCCCCTAAACCTTCTCTTCTCCAATGAGAACAGCCCCAAGTGCCTCAGCCTTTCCTCATAAGATTTTCCTACCATTCCAGGCAACATCCTGGTAAACCTCCTCTGCACTCGTTCTAAAGCTTCCACATCCTTCCTATAGTATGGCGACCAAAACTGCACACAATACTCCAGATGAGGCCGCACCAGAGTCTTATACAACTGCAACATGACCTCAGGACTCCGGAACTCAATTCCTCTGCCAATAAAGCCCAGTACACCATATGCCTTCCTCACAGCACTATTTACCTGGATGGCAACTTTCAGAGATCTGTGTACATGGACACCAAGATCCCTCTGCTCATCCACACTACCAAGTAGCCTACCATTAGCCCAGTAATCCATCATCTTGTTATTCCTACCAAAGTGAACGACTTCGCACTTAGCTACATTGAATTCCATTTGCCACATTTCCACCCAGCTCTGCAACTTATCTATATCCCGCTGTAACCTACCACTTCCTTCCTCACTATCCACAACTCCACCGACTTTTGTGTCATCCGCAAACTTGCTTACCCAGCTTTCAAGTCCTTCCTCTAGATCATTTATAAAGATAACAAAAAGCAATGGTCCCAAAACAGATCCTTGTGGTACACCGCTAGTAACTGCGCTCCAAGATGAACATAATCCATCAACTACTACCCTCTGTCTCCTTCCAGCCAGCCAATTCCTAATCCAAACCTCTAATGTATCCTCAATGCCATACCTCCGAAGTTTTAGCATTAGCCTACCATGGGGAACCTTATCGAACGCCTTACTAAAATCCATATACACAACATCTACTGCTTTACCCTCATCCACTTCCTTAGTCACCTTCTCAAAGAACTCAATAAGGTTTGTGAGGCACGACCTGCCCTTCACAAAACCATGCTGGCTATCCCTGATCACGTTATTCCTACCCAGATGTTCATAAATCTTATCCCTTACCATTCTCTCTAAGACTTTGCCCACCACTGAAGTCAGACTCACTGGCCTATAGTTGCTAGGGCTATCCCTACTCCCTTTCTTGAACAATGGGACCACATTCGCTATCCTCCAGTCCTCTGGTACTATTCCTGTTGACAACGACGACATAAAAATCCAGGCCAATGGCTCTGCTATCTCCTCCCTAGCTTCCCATAGGATCCTGGGGTAAATGCCATCAGGCCCAGGAGACTTATCTATATTCATCCTTTCCAATATTCCCAAAACCTCTTCCCTGCATATTTCCAGGGCATCCATTCTAATTATTTGTGATTCCATATTCACATCAGCAACAGTGTCCTGTTCCTGAGTGAATACTGAGGAAAAGTACTGATTTAATGTCTCTCCAATCTCCTCCGCCTCCACACACAACTTCCCACTACTATCCTTGACTGGACCGATACCTACCCTAGTCATCCTTTTATTCTTGACATATCTATAGAAAGCCTTTGGGTTTTCCCTAATCCTACCAGCTAAAGACTTTTCATGTCCCCTTCTCGCTTCTCTTAGCTCCCTCTTTAGCTCCTTCCTGGCTACCTTATAACACTCAATCGCCCCTACTGAACCTTCACGCCTCATCTTTACATATGCCGCCTTCTTCCCTTTCACAAGGGACTCCAATTCCTTACTAAACCACGGCTGCCTCACAAGGCCCTTTACACCATGCCTGACTGGTACATACCTATCGAGGACACGCAGTAGCTGCTCCTTGAACACTCCCCACATCTCATTAGTGTTCTTCCCTTGAAGCCTGTTTTTCCAATCCACACATCCTAAGTCATGCCTCACTGCATCATAATTTCCCTGCCCCCAGCTATAGCTCTTGCCCTGCGGCACACGATTATCCCTCTCCATCACTAAAGTAAAAGTCACCGAGTTGTGGTCACTGTCCCCGAAGTGCTCACCTACCTCCAAGTCTAACACCTGGCCTGGTTCATTACCTAGAACCAAATCCAATATAGCCTCCCCTCTTGTTGGCCTGTCGACATATTGTGTCAGGAAACCCTCCTGCACACATTGGACAAACACCGACCCATCTAATGAACTCGAGCTATAGCTCTCCCAGTATTGATCGGACATTCCAGTTGGGTCTCATCTTAAAATTCAAACATTTACCTTGATTTCAGATTGTTTTTGTAAATAACGAAGACAATTGGTTCTGATACTGATCCCACAATTCGCAATTTCTCAGTCTGAGGAATCCTTAGCTTTTTTTTCTCTGTTTTGTGAAGAGCTTGCTGTTTATTCTGCTATGTGCTCCTTGATTCTATGTTTTGACATGAACCATGAATCCACTATGTACTACTTTATCAAAAACTGTTTGAAAGTACAAGTATATTACATTGCCCTATACATTAACTCTGCCTAACCTTCTCTGCTCCAGTAAGTATATATTCAGCTTCTCTCTTCATCAATGAAATTCCTTATCCATATACCAAGCAGCTAATTCTGACGATGCGATATACCAGTGAAATTTAAAGTGATGAAATGCCACATGATTTTTCTCTCTATTGCTGGCTGGTGGCAAGATGAAGTCACAATAAGATGTTCCTTAAATAAAGTTAATGGTTTTCTTAGACCCTAAAAAACATTTACAGGTAGTTCCAGGATAATGTGCGTTGCAGCAATGCGATTTGGCTACAGTGTCACTGAAGAATTTGGGAATTATATTTTCAAGAACGCTTACTTCTGTCAGCAATAACGCGATTC
This sequence comes from Hemiscyllium ocellatum, assembly GCF_020745735.1. Lineage (NCBI taxonomy): Eukaryota > Metazoa > Chordata > Chondrichthyes > Orectolobiformes > Hemiscylliidae > Hemiscyllium > Hemiscyllium ocellatum. Next base: position 66,241,109 of record NC_083419.1, on the reverse strand, counting down.
CAGCAGGGATCCGTTTGCTAACTTTGTTCTGTGCGTGCACCGCTGTCCACACTGTCCAGTGCATGCATGCACGACATTGGTGTCGGTCTTCATGCTGTTCTGCGGATGCACCAATGTCAGCTACTGACTGAGCAGCTTTCTGTGAGAGGTACTGTACAGAGAGCAGCTTTTGTGCATTTTTAAAATGTACTGTGTCAAATTTACTTTTATTCATTAATAAACATGATTTCAACCTTCATTCAGGCTGTGCTATACTTCATGTTAGACTTTTGGGTGATTTTTGAGCGATAGTGAGTGATATTTTTCATAAATGTCGATTTTCCGGCTCCTTGGATGCTGCCTTACCTGCTGTGCTTTTCCAGCACCACTCTAGTCTAGACTCTGATTTCCAGCATTTGCAGTTCTCACTTTTGCCTATTTTTTTTGCTGGTCTACCCTAACCCCACTTTTCCCATAGGCCCCATTATTTCTATTAAGCGATTTTCCATTTTGTGAGTACAGCATTATAGGAGAACTACCTGTAGTCACACAATATGGCCAAGAAAATTATATCATTCTGGTAAATCTCCTCTCTACTTGCTTGACAGATTCTTCCTAAAGTAGTAGACAAGCAGTCTTGCTGAGGTCAAACCAATGTTTAAATGGTTTTGCCACAACTTTTTCACTTTAATACTTGATGCTTTGACAAAGATTGTATAATTCTGTGATGCAATTTCACCTGCAATAAAAAGCCCTACAAGGTGAATCCCCAAATTACTCAATCTAGCAGCCTTTTTGAAATAATACCTTTCAGTTTGAACTGACTCTCCTCGTTTTTCCTTCCAAAATGCAACTTGTGAAGATTTGACCAGTGTGTCAGAGCAAACCCATCTGAACTCCTGCATAATGCATTTTGAAAGATCCAATTTAAGAGCAAACTGTACAGTAAATGGAAAAGTCCTGGGGAAAATTGACGCACAGAGAGATCTGGTGTTCAGGTCCATTGCTCCCTGAAGGTGGCAACGCAGGTCAGTAAAGTGGTCAAGAATGCTTTCCTTCATCAGATGGGGTATTGGGTACAAGAGTTGACAGGTCATTGTACAGTTGTATAGGACTTTGGTTCAGCCACACTTGGAATACTGCGTACAGTTCTAGTTACCACATTACCAAAAGGATGTGGATACTTTGGAGAGGGTGCAGAGGAGGTTCACCAGGATGCTGCCTGGTATGGAGGGCACTAGCTATGAATTGAGTAGATTAGAATGATTTTCATTAGAAAGACGGAGGTTGAGGGGGGATTTGATTAAGATCTACAAAATCATGTGAGGTATAGACAGGGTGGATAGCAAGAAGCTTTTTCCCAAAGTGGGGGACTCAATTACTAGCGGTCACAAGTTCAAAATGAGAGGGGAAAGGTTTAGGGAAGATATGCATGGAAAGTTCTTTACGCAGAGGGTGGTGGGTGCCTGGAATGCGTTGCCAGCAGAGGTGGTAGAGGCAGGAATGCTGCTGTCATTTAAGATGTATAGAATCATAGAGTCATAGAGATGTACAGCATGGAAACAGATCCTTCGGTCCAACCAGTCCATGTCGACCTGATATCCCAACCCAATCTAGTCCCACCTACCAGCACCCGGCCCATATCCCTCCAAACCTTCCTATTCATATACCTATCCAAATACCTCTTAAATGTTGCAATTGTACCAGCCTCCACCACATCCTCTGGCAGCTCATTCCGAGCCCAGGGAAAAGACTTTGTCTATTTATCCTATCCATGTCCCTCATAATTTTATAAACCTCCATAAAGACACCCCTTGGCCTCCGATGGTCCAGAGAAAACAGCCCCAGCCTGTTCAGCCTTTCCCTATAGCTCAACTCCTCCAACCCTGGCAACATCCTTGTAAATCTTTTCTGAACTCTTTCAAGTTTTACAACATCTTTCCAATAGGAAGGAGACCAGAATTGCATGCAATATTCCAACAGTGGCCTAACCAATGTCCTGTACAGCCGCAACACGACCTCCCGACTTCTGTACTCAATACTCTGACCAATAAAGGAAAACATACCAAACGCCTTTTTCACTGTCCTATCTAACTGCGACTCTACTTTCAAGGAGCTATGAACCTGCACTCCAAGGTGTCTTTGTTCAGCAACACTCCCTAGGACCTTACCATTAAGTGTATAAGTCCTGCTAAGATTTGCTTTCCCAAAATGCAGCACTTCGCATTTATCTGAATTAAACTCCATCTTCCACTTCTCAGCCCATTGGCCCATCTGGTCCAGATCCTGTTGCAATCTGAAGTAACCCTCTTCACTGTTCACTACACCTCCAATTTTGGTGTCATCTGCAACCTTACTAACTATACCTTTTATGCTTGCATCCAAATCATTTATGTAAATGACAAAAAGTAGAGGACCCAGCATCGATCCTTGTGGCACTCCACTGGTCACCCTGGGGATTTATCCATGTTTAACCATTTCAAGACATCCAGCACTTCTCTATAATCTGGACATTTTGCAAAATGTCACCATCTATTTCCCTACGGTCTATATCTTCCATATCTTTCTCCACAGTAAATACTGATGCAAAATATTAATTTGGTATCTCCCCCATTTTCTGTGGCTCCACAAAAAGGCTGCCTTGCTGATCTTTGAGGGGCCCTATTCTCTAGGAGAAAGTGAGGACTGCAGATGTCGGAGAACAGAGTTGAAAAATGTGTTGCTGGAAAAGCGCAGCAGGTCAGGCAGCATCCAAGGAGCAGGAGAATCGACATTTCGGGCATAAGCCCTTCTTCAGGAATGAGGAGTCTCTGCCTAGTTACCCTTTTATCCTTAATGTATTTGTAAAAACCCTTTGGATTCTCCTTCATTCTACTTGCCAAAGCTATCTCATGTCCCCTTTTTGCCCTCCTGATTTCCCTATTAAGTATACTCCTACCTCCTTTACACTCTTCTAAGGATTCAATCAATCCACCCTGTCTCTACCTGACATATGCTTCCTTCTTTTTCTTAATCAAACCCTCAATTTCTTTAGTCATCCAGCACTCCCTATACCTACTAGCCTTCCCTTTCACCCTGATAGAAATATACTTTCTCTGGATTCTTGTTATCTCATTTCTGAAGGCTTCCCATTTTCCAGATGTCCCTTTATCTGCGAACATCTGCCTCCAATAAGCTTTTGAAAGTTCTTACCTAATACCGTCAAAATTGGCCTTTCTCCAATTTAGAACTTCAACTATCTAGACAGATATGTGAATGGGCAGGGAGCAGAAGGAGAGAGGTCCTTAGAAAATAGGTGACAGGTTTAGATAGAGGACCTGGATCGGCGCAGGCTTGGAGGGCTGAAGGGCCTGTTCCTGTGCTGTAGCTTTCTTTGTTCTTTGATCTCCTGAAAGCCATTTAAGCGCATCAAATGGTAGAAAATCAAGGTGGCTGGACGGAGTTAGGATTCAGTCATAATCTGATTGAATAACGGAACAGGGTCGAGGGACTGAAGTAAAAAGGTAAAAACAATGACTGCAGATGCTGGAAACCAGATCTGGATTAGTGGTGCTGGAAGAGCACAGCAGTTCAGGCAGCATCCGAGGAGCAGTAAATTTGACGTTTCGGGCAAAAGCCCTTCATCAGGAATACAGGCAGAGTGCCTGAAGGGTGGAGAGATAAATGAGAGGAGAGTGGGGGTGGGGAGAAAGTAGCATAGAGAGTACAATAGGTGAGTGAGGGAGGGGATGAAGGTAATAGGTCAGGGGTGGGGGGAGGGTGGAGTGGATAGGTGGAAAAGAAGATAGGCAGGTAGGACAAGTCATGGGGAACTGGGGTGACTTTCATACACGCTGTGACGTCGAACACCTCTTCCGCCGCCGCCGCCTCCGAGCTTACTTTCACAATCAGGACTCCCGTCCACCTTCCGAAGACCCCTTCGCCCACCTCCAACACACTGCATCCACCTGGACACCCCGTGCTGGTCTATTAGCTGCCCTCGACCTCTTCATTTCCAACTGCCGCCGGGACATTAACTGCCTCAACCTGTCTACCCCCCTCCCCCGCTCCAACCTCTCACCCTCACAACGCGCAGGCCTCCACTCCCTCTGCTCCAATTCCAACCTCACCATCAAACCAGCAGATAAAGGGGGTGCAGTGGTAGTTTTTATATATTAGATTAGACTTACAGTGTGGAAACAGGCCCTTCGGCCCAACAAGTCCACACCGACCCGCCGAAGCGCAACCCACCCATACCCCTACATTTACCCCTTACCTAACACTACGGGCAATTTAGCTTGGCCAATTCACCTGACCCGCACATCTTTGTGACTGTGGGAGGAAACCGGAGCACCCGGAGGAAACCCACGCAGACACGGGGAGAACGTGCAAACTCCACACAGTCAGTCGCCTGAGTCGGGAATTGAACCCGGGTCTACAGGCGCTGTGAGGCAGCAGTGCTAACCACTGTGCCACCGTGCCGCCCACTAGTCTGGCGCACTGACCTCTACACCGCTGAAGCCAAACGCCAACTCGAGGACACCTCTTCCTACTGCCCCCTCGACATGACATCACCCTCCACCACCAAACCAACATCTCCCAGACCATATAGAACCTCATCACCTCAGGAGATCTCCCACCCACAGCTTCTAACCTCATAGTCCGGGAACCCCACACTGCCCAGTTCTACCTCCTTCCCAAGATCCACAAGCCTGACCACCCTGGCTGACCCATTGTCTCAGCATGCTCCTGCCATATTGAACTCATTTTCACCTACCTCGACACTGTCCTATCCCCCCTAGTCCAGGAACTCCCCACATACATTCGAGACATCACCCACGCCCTCCACCTCCTCCAAGACTTCCGTTTCCCTGGCCCCCAACACCTCACCTTCACCATGGATATCCAATCCCTCTGCACCTTCATCCGCCATGACCAGGGCTTCCAAGCCCTCCATTTCTTCCTCTCCAGACGTCCCCAACAGTACCCTTCCACCGACACTCTCATTCGTTTGGCTGAACTGGTCCTCACCCGTAACAATTTCTCCTTCGAATCCTCCCACTTTCTCCAGACCAAAGGGGTAGCCATGGGCACCCGTATGGGCCCCAGCTATGCCTGTCTCTTTGTTGGCTACGTAGAACAGTTGATCTTCCGTAATTACACCGGCACCACTCCCCACCTCTTCTTCCGCTACATTGATGACTGCATTGGCGCCACCTCGTGCTCCCGCAAGGAGGTTGAGCAATTCATCAACTTCACCAACACATTCCACCCTGACCTTAAATTTACCTGGACCATCTCTGACACCTCCCTCCCCTTCCTGCACCTCTCCATCTCCATTAATGACGACCGACTTGACACTGACATTTTTTACAAATGCACCGACTTCCACAGCCACCTGGATTACACCTCTTCCCACCCTATCTCTTGCAAAAATGCCATCCCGTATTTCCAATTCCTCCGCCTCCGCCATATCTGCTCCCAGGGGGACCAGTTCCACCACAGAACACACCAGATGGCCTCCTTCTTTAGAGACCGCAATTTCCCTTCCCACGTGGTTAAAGATGCCCTCCAACACATCTCGTCCACATCCCGCACCTCCGCCCTCAGACCCTACCCCTCCAACTGTAACAAGGATAGAACGCCCCTGGTGCTCACTTTCCACCCTACCAACCTTCGCATAAACCAAATCATCCACCAAAAACATTTCCGCCACCTCCAAACAGACCCCACCACCAGGGGATATATTTCCCTCCCCACCCCTCTCCGCCTTCCGCAAAGACTGTTCCCTCCGTGACTACCCGGTCAGGTCCACGCCCCCCTACAACCCACCCTCCCATCCTGGCATCTTTCCCTGCCACCGCAGGAATTGCAAAACCTGCGCCCACACCTTCTCCCTCAACTCCATCCAAGGCCCTAAAAGAGGCTTCTACATCCATCAAAGTTTTACCTGCACACCCACCAATATCATTTATTGTATCCGTTGCTCCCGATGCGGTCTCCTCTACATTGTGGAGTCTGGGCGCCTCCTAGCAGAGCGCTTTAGGGAACATCTCCGGGGCACCTGTACCAATCAACCACTCTGCCCCGTGGTCTAACATTTCAACTCCCTCTCCCACTCTGCAAGGGCATGGAGGTCCTGGGCCTCCTTCACTGCCACTCCCTCACCACCCCACGCCTGGAGGAAGAACGCCTCATCTTCCACCTCGGAACACATCAACCCCAGGACATCAATGTGGACTTCAACAGTTTCCTCATTTCCCCTTCCCCCACCTCACCCCAGTTCTAACTTTCCAGCTCAGCACTGTCACCATGACAATGCACTGACATCTATTTGGAGTCAATTCAGCACAAGAGTAAACACGCAGCAGGATCAAAATGTTAAAGACATTAAGCCCCCAAACAAAAATGTTTCAAATTGCTTACAGTACACTAAAAGATTTTGTGTAGATACAGACCTGTCTTCTGGTAATTTTATGACTCTTGTAAAAAGACAGATACTCAGTATTTACAACCTCATAAAAATCCAGTCACTTTTCAAGAAGCTTTCAAATGTTCGGTGGATTTGAGAATGTGCAGGTTTTTCTTTATTTATGAAGCCTGAGGTGCTGGGCACCAATCCTGTGCTACTTCTTCCCAGTTTTCTTGACAAAACATAAATGAAGTAAAGGCAATCAGTCTCAATTCCTCGAGACTTTAGGGACAGTTGTGAAACCGCAGCGATTACGACTGCAAAAATAAAAAGAAAGAGAAAGTTAGGAATCAACAATTGGTTTAAAAGGGCACTATGGTTTAATAGCTAGTTCTGGACCTTTAGAGAAAACCAGGGCCACCCTTGCCTTTCGCCATCAATTTGTTGACTCACATTCTGGAGGTTAGTTGAGCTCATCAATAAAGTTCCTTAAATACTCCCCACAGGCCTGATGTATGAGCCAATAGGGACTGTGGTATTTTTATCTAGCAGGATTAATAAGGAAAATCTCCACACCCGACGGACCTCCAATATTTAGCAAGGAGATTTGAAAGATCGGCTTTACAGACGTGCTGGACGTCAACTGTTTTCTCCAGCTGTCGAAGACAATAGGGGAGAGAAGGTAATTCATTTATAAAGCAGCAACCCTCAGTCTTCTCGTTCTAACTCTAAACAAAACCTAGTCAGTCAATCCTTTCCTGATACATATGCCCTCACATTTCTCATTTCATCCCTGTACTCTGAAGCGTTCCTATATCCTTTGACACTGGGAACTGCACACAGTCTGCATTCTCTTTAAAAAGAAATGAGTGCCAGCTTTCCCATGTCTCTAGTTAGGTGTGACCCTCAAGGTTTCTAGTATCATGCTTTCTTGCACCTTCTCCAGTGTCTCTATTTCCTTTTGTATACTACAATGACCAGTACTGAATAGAGTTGGTGGCCAGAGCTGTACCACAATGCACTTTTTGAGTCAATTAAAGGCAGAGAGTTAGAGCTGTACAACACAGAAACAGATCCTTCAGTTCAACTTGTCCATGCTGACCTGATATCCTAAATTAATCTAGTCCCATTTGCCAGCATTTGGCCCATATCCCACTAAACCCTTTCTATTCCTATAGACATCCAAATGCCATTTAAATGTTGTAATTGTACTAGCCTCTAACACTCCCTCTCACAGCTGATTCCATACACGCACCATTTTCTGTGTAAAAACGTTGCCCCTTTGGTCCCTTTAAGACCTTTTTCCTCTCACCTTGAAAATATGCCTCCTGGTCTTGAACTCCTCCACCCTGGGGAAAAGACACTTGCCATTCACCTTCTCTATGTCCCTCATGATTTTACAAACTTCTATCAGGTCACCCCTCAACCTTCTACGCTCCAGTGGACAAAAGTCTCAGCCTATCCCCATAACTCAAACTTTTGACTGTAACGCTACGGAATCCCTGAGCTTGACCACCCCTAATATGTTAGAGAAAGTGAGGACTGCAGATGCTGGAGATCAAAGTCAGAAAGTGTAGTATTGGAAGAGGCCTAGGATTCCTTTACACTGGGGAGACAGGATGCCAACTCACGGAACATTTCAGGGAACATCTCTGGGACACGCACACCAAGCTACACGTGTCCTGTAGCCGACCACATCAATTTCCCCCCCTACCCTGCCAAGGACATGGAAGTCCTGGGCCTCCTCCTCCATCAAGTCCAAGCGACTGGAGGGAGAACTTCTCATCTTTCACCTCTAGCTATACGGCATCAATGTCAACTTCATTATTTTCCAAATCTCTCCCCTCCCCCTACTTCATCCTAGATCGAAACCCCCAACTCAGCCCCGCCATCTTGCCCTGTCCAACTTCCTTCCCACCCATCCGCTCCACCCTCCCCACCGACCTATCACTATCCACCTTCACCCGCATCAACCTATCACCTTCCCAGCTACTTTTCCCCCACTCCCACTCCCACCCTCCCATTTATCTCTCAGCTCCACTCCCTCTCACATTTCCTGATGAAACGTCGACTCTCCTGCTCCTCAGATGCTGCCTGACCTGCTGTGCTTTTCCTGCTCCACACTTTTCCACTCTTGACATTAGACTGACCTGTGTTCCCTCAGACTATCAGACATTGTTATAACTTGCAAAAAAGCACTGTGCTTGTGGCATAAGCTGCCAGCATGTGGTGCAGGTGTAGAACTGCTGTAGCACTCTGTGATGCACCACACTTTTTGACTCTGTTCTCCAGCATTTACAGTCCCGACTTTCTGCAGCAACAAGATGTCGACTGCCGAAGCTGAGGTCTGCCTGGGCCTGTGATAAGTGCATCCTGTGAGTCAACGAGCTCTCACAGATCAAAAGAGTATTCTGATCATGGACTGCTGTGTAGATCTAATGAACATGGTAACCCTTCAGGTGGCAAGCTGAAATCACAGAGTCCCTACAGTGTAGAAAGAAGCATTCAACCCACTCTGACCCTCTGAAGAGCATCCTCAGGCCAACCCCATCCCTATAACCTTGCATTTTCTACGGCTAACCCACCAAACCTGCAAATCTTTCGACTGGAGCACCCAGAGGAAACACATGCAAACTCGACATAGACAGTTGCCTAAGGCTGGAATCAAACCCAAGTCCTTGATGCTGTGAGGCAGCAGTGCTGAATTGAATTGAATTGAATTGAATTGAATTTATTGTCATGTGTACCGAGGTACAGTGAAAAGTTTTGTCTTGCGAGCAATACAGGCAGATCACAGAGTTAAGTGGCATAGATAAGTAAATAATAGGTAAACAGCAGCAAACACAAAAACACAGGTACAGGGGAATGTTCAGAGTTTGTGAGTCTATTCTAACAATAGTTGGGTAAAAACCGTTACAAAACTGGCTGGTTCGTGTGTTCTGTACCTTCCCCCGATGGTAGAGGTTGTAGAAAAACATTGCCAGGGTGGGATGGACCTTTGAGATTGCTGGCGGCCTTTCCTTGACAGCGGGCCTGGCAAGTGGATTCTATAGATGGAAGGTTGGCCTTTGTGATTGTCTGGGCTGAGTTCATCACTCTCTGTAATGGTCTCCGATATTGAGTGGTACAGTTGCTATACCAGGTAATGATACATTCAGACAGAATGTTCTTGATGGTGCACCTATAAAAGTTGGCAAGGTTATTCGCCTTCATGCAAACTTTTCTCAGCTACCTGAAGAAGAAAAGACGTTGTTAGGCTTTTGTAACCAGTGCATCCACATGAAGTGCTAACCACTGTGCCACCCTGATCCCATGCTGGTTTCTTGATGGCTAGCTTGGGTGATGCCTTTCGTAAGATTGCAATTTGAGTATTAACAGGATAAATTGGTTTGTTAACAAGATATTTTTAAGCAATGCTTTATTTTAATTGGCAACTGGCCAATGCCTAATGAGAAACTCAACTTCCCACTTGCAATACATATAAAAAAAAGAGAGGAAATGCTCCCAACATTGGGATGGGCCAAACCAGAATTATCATCTAATTCTGCCTGAAAATATAACCATAGCCCATATCTACCAGAACCCTTTAAGGATGTGCAGGCAGTTTTTAAAGTATTTTATAAAAATATATTTATATAAAAAACGATATATAAAAAGAGAATTCCCAGCAGGGTACAGAAATTATGCTGTGTGAAATTATTCTGGGAACACTTGGCACAGAAGCATAAAATTCTTTGCTCTACAGTGTTAACAGGAGGGTTAGTCTGTTTATTTTTAAGTACATTAACGTCATTGAAACAAAGTACAAAGAAATTTCATGGCAACATATCAAGCATCATACACTCAGATAACAGTGAGTAATTTCAATCCTAATTAATTTCAAGCTATTTAAGTGAAAAAGAAGCTCAAGATAAGGACAGGTACTTTTGAATTTATGCAAATATTGTGCATGTTGCAAGCCAACTGAATGTCTGACTCAAAAGATGCACTTTATTTTTTGTTTATTCTTCCTCATTTCCTGCTTGTTTAGTGTGTCTCTTGATTTTAATGAATTTTCTAGAATCCACAAAAGCTATCGTATAAATGGCTATTTCTTTTATGCTATCGTGGGATAGGGGTGTCACTGGGGCAACCTTTATTGCCCATCCCTAGTTGCCCTTGAGAAGGTGGTGGTGAGCTGCCTTCTTGTGTCACTGCAGTCCATGCGCTGTAGGTTGACTCACAATCCCCGAGGGAGGGAACTACAGGATTGTGACCCAGTGACAGTGATAGATTTCCAAGTCAGGATGGTTAGTGGCTTGGAGTAGGATCTTGCAGGTGGTGGTGTTCCATGTATCTGCTGCCCTCGTCCTTCTATCCTTGGAGGGAGAACTCTGTCCGTCTTCATTGCCAGAAATAAATGTTTTGAGTAGCACTTGTGGTTTGATAGTATGAGCAAATTTTCTCCTATGGAAATATTCGTCTGCGAAATGACATAATCATTACAGAGGTGTCATAACAGAAAAGAAACTGAACAAACTTACTTTTCTAGCTTGGCCTAGTCAATAAAGCCTGCTGGTTTCATAGGAACGCTCAATTTTTTTTTATTTTTGTGAGACCACCTCCTTATTCCATTCTGTCAATGATTGGTTACATTGACAGTGGTGAGACAGGACCACATTGGCAGCAGCAAAAAACATGGGCAACAAGTTGGTGGAAAAACTCAGCTGGCCTGGCAGCAGCTGTGAAGAGAAATCAGAATTAACGTTTCAGATCCAGTAACCCTTCCTCAGAAATGTTTCTCTTCACAGATACTGAGCAACTTCTATTTTTGTTTCTGGTTTACAGCATTGGCAGTTCTTTCGGTTTTTATTTAGCAACAACATGGGGTTCATTTGAAATCCATCCACACCCAGGTCAAACTGGGCTCTGAAGGACAAGCAGATTATTTACTGTAGTGATTGTAACAAGGTCAGCCAGGTGAACCTCATAGAATATGAGTTCCCTGATTGGGGCTGTTAACCTGGCTGACAGATATAAACAGGAGTGTCAGAGGTTCTGAGAGCTGTCACTGAGGGAGCTGGACTAGTGTCGAGTCTTATGTTTGTGCAACTAAAAGGCAACTTGGTGATGGAACACTGGCCTCTGTGAATTTAGTTCAGTTACCTGCATCAAATCCTGACTGGCCCTGATTAAGTATGCCTGGCCTCCAGGGTGAATGGGACAATCTTTTAAAATAGGGAAGACTCCTTTAAATCTGTGCAGCTTGGTGATCTCTGCAGTTTTGAATAACTTGTGCTGTACAAGGTGAAGCTAGAAAAGGCAGATGAGTTGGAAATAAAGGCATCACTTGAAGAGTGATCTATAGGTAGACGATTGGTGCTATTAGGGCAATTACGAAGGTATGGGATGGCTATTCAAATAGGACCAATGTGCCAGGGGATGGGAAACAGGAAAATGGCAGAACATCGTTTGCATAATGGGCGTTTGGAGAACTCAAACAGATTCAATGGGCCAATTAAGCCACTTTTTGCAAAGTAACTCTTGCGTGATTCTGCAATCATAATCACAAGGCAAGTCGTGCTGGCCCAAGTGATGAAACTGCAGGTTAAAAAGAAAGAAAGAAAAGAAATATAACCAGGAGAATCACAAGAAAAAAGAAGAAAAAAAATGAAACTGCAGGTTGATACTTCTCTAAGTGCTAATGGACTTCATCCTCAGGTCTTGTAGTAGATGTATTGCTGTTATTTTTCCTAACTCCACTAGCACTGCTGCCTCACAGCGCCAGAGACCTGGGTTCAAATCCCGCCTCAGGCAACTGTCTGTGTGGAGTTTCCACATTCTCCCTGTGACTGCATGGGTTTCCTCCGGGTGCTCCGGTTTCCTCTCACAGTCCAAAGATGTGCAGGTTAGGTGAATTGGCCATGCTAAATTGCCCGTAGTGTTAGGTGCAGGGGTAAATATAGGGGAATGGGTCTGGGTGGGTTGCTCTTCGGAGGGTCAGTGTGGACTTGTTGGACCAAAGGGTCTGTTCCCACACTGCAAGGAATCTAATCTAATAGATTTCCACAGGCTGGAAAGTAACAATATCACCAGAGTATACAACAAAGGGAGGCAGGTTGTAAACATGAAACTATAGACCAATTAACTTGATGCCTGCCTTGGTGAAGGAATTTGAATTAATCATTAAAGTGTTTACAACTGAGCATTTGGGGAGAAAAAACACCTCAGGGTAATCAGGAACAGTCAGCTTAGTTTTGTGAAAGGAAAATTGTGTTTCACCAATTCATTGGATTTCTTTGAAGGAGTAAGATGTACTGTGGAAACAGGAAGTGTGGAAGCTCTGAGGAACCACCCCAGCCCATCCACACTCCTCACCAAGCCAGTAAATGTCAGCAGATGGAGAGAAGGTTCCTGTCCATGTTCGGCTGATATGAATGCTTCTCATGTTCCTGGCTCTCTACTGTGACCACCACAAGTCCATAGAGCCAATATGCAGACAGACTCCTCTGCCCTTTCCTACAGCCACACAATATCTCTGGCACTTCAGCCGGCCATCCCACTGCACCACAGGTTGAGAGGTACCATCCTGCATCCAGCACAGCTGACCAGGAGCATTGCCTGCTCTCACCTAATGTCAAGGGCACATTGGAAGCACTTACAGTTTGATAACCAACCTCTTTGGCCACGTTACCCACCCACCTCCTGGAATGGGGCTCGAACATTCTGGGTCTGAGGTCAGGCCACCAACCCACTGCACCCAAAATGTCAATTAACATCTACAGCATTACAAATGTGTTCCAAGAGCAGGCTGAATGTGAAATGCAGAATCAACGCTCAAATTTTACCAAGTCTGTCAATCAGGGCACATTCCTGGTGAAGCGCTTATGCCTGAAAAGTCCATTCTCCTGCTCCTCGGATGCTGCCTGACCTGCTGTGCCTTTTTCAGTGCCACACTTTTTGCATTATTACTAGTTGCAAGCATTATATCTCACCAAGCCCACCCTCGGTTTTTTTTGGCTAGGTGCGAGTTGCATCAGGCTTTTTCAGTCAAAATGGTATTTAAATGGTGAAAGATTGCAGTATGCTGTTGTGCAGAGGGACCTGTGCCTGAATCACAAGTAGTTGGTATGCAGGTGCAGCAGATAATTAAGATGCTAAATGGAATATTATCCTTCATTGCCAGCAGGATGCAGTTTATAAACAGGGAGGTTAGGGGGTGTAGGTGGAGGTATAGGGGGCTGATGGAGTATGGTGTACAGTTTTAATGTCCTTACTTGCGAGAGGATTTACTGGTACTGGAGGGGGTGAAGAGGAGGTTCACTTGGATGATTCTGGAGTTGAGAGAGTTTTCTGATGGAACATAGAACATTACAGCACAGTACAGGCCTTTTGGCCCTCGATGTTGTAATGCTCTTTGAAGCCAATCTGAAGCCCATCTAACATACACTATTCCATTATCATCCATATGTTTATCCAATGACCATTTAAATGCCCCTACTGTAAAGTTAGTGAGTCTACTACTGTTGCAGGCAGTGTGTTCCACTCCCCACTACTTTCTGAATAAAGAAACTACCAATGACATCTGTCGTATATTTATCACCCCTCAAGTTAAAGCTATGTCCCCTCTGATCCATCACCACCTGAGGAAAAAGGCTTTGACTGTCCACTCGATCTAACCCCCTAATTATCTTATATGTTTCAATTAAGACACCTCTTAATCTTCTCTTTAATCAAAACAGCCTCAAGTCCCTCAGCCTTTCCTCATAAGACCTTCCCTCCATACCAGGAAACATCCTAGCAAATCTCCTCTGAACCCTTTCCAAAGCTTCCACATCCTTCCTATAATACGGTGACCAGAACTGCTCACAATACTCCAAGTGCAGCCACACCAGAGTTTTGTACAGCTGCATCATGATCTCATGGTTCTGAAACTAGATTTCTCTACAAATGAAAGTGAACACACTGTATGCCTTCTTAACAACCTTATCAAACTGGATGACAACTTTAAGGGATCAATGCACATGGATACCGAGATCTCTCTGCTCATCGACACTACCAAGAATCTTACCATTTGCCCAGTACTCTGCATTCTTGTTACTCCTTCCAAAGTGAATCACCTCAGACTTTTCTGCATTAAACTCCATTTGCCACCTCTCAGCCCAGCTTTGCAGCTTATCTATGTCCCTCTGTAACCTACAACATCCTTCATCAAAATCCACAACTGTACCTATTTTTTTTTTTATTTTTTTTTTAGATTAGACTTACAGTGTGGAAACAGGCCCTTCGGCCCAACAAGTCCACACCGACCCGCCGAAGCGCAACCCACCCATACCCCTACATTTACCCCTTACCTAACACTATGGGCAATTTAGCTTGGCCAATTCACCTGACCCGCACATCTTTGTGACTGTGGGAGGAAACCGGAGCACCCGGAGGAAACCCACGCAGACACGGGGAGAACATGCAAACTCCACACAGTCAGTCGCCTGAGTCGGGAAATGAACCCGGATCTACAGGCGCTGTGAGGCAGCAGTGCTAACCACTGTGCCACTGTGCCGCCCACGTGCCACCGTGCCGCCCACTACCACCGTGCCGCCCACCTGCAAATTTACTAACCCATCTTTCTATGCCGTCATCCAGGTTGTTTATTAAGAAAAACAAACAGCAATGGACAGACCCTTGTGGTACACTGCTAGTAACTGAACCCTAGGATGAACATTTCCCACCAACTACCACCCTCTGATTTCGTGCAGCTAGCCAATTTCTGATCCAAACCGCTAAATCGCTCTCAATCCCATGTCTCTGTATCTTGTGCAATAGTCTACCGATCAGAGATATAATGAACCCTGGCACCCAGGAGGCAACACACCAACTGTGAGTCTCTCTAATTCCTCCTATCTGCCCCCCCTAACTATGGAGTCCCCAATGACTAATGTTTTGCTCCTCTCCCCCATTTCCTTCTGAGCAACTGGGACAGAGTGTGTGCCAGACATTTATGTCCCGGTCCTTACCCTGGTAAGTCATCTCCCTCCCCCCAGCAGTATCCAAAATGATGTACTTGTTATTGAGGGGAACGACCACAGGAATTCGTTGTACTGTCTGCCGGTTCCCTTTCCGTTCCCTGACGGTAACCCATTCTCCTTTTTCTTGTACCTGAGGTGTGACCACCTTCCTGTAACTCCTCTCAATAATCCCCTTCACCTCCAGAATGATCCGAAATTCATTCAGCTCCAGCTCCAGTTCCCTAATGCGGTTTTTGAGCTGGAGTTGGGTCCACTTCCCGCAGATGCAGTTAACAGGGACACAGGTGGTGACCTTTACCTCCTATGTTCTGTAGGAGGAACATTCAATTGCTCTAACCTACATTCCCACTATTCTAAATTCCCAGCAAGCCTACTGAAAACTAAAAGAGAGGAAGAAAAGAGACTCGTCACTTTATCAATCCGACACACAGAACCTTTCTTTTTTTGGTTAGAGGAGAAGGATGGGTGGGAGACACTGCCCGAATAGTGTTTTCGGGTAAAGCAACTGCTCAAATATAAAGAGTAAAAAGTGAGGTCTGCAGATGCTGGAGATCAGAGCTGAAAATGTGTTGCTGGCTAAAGCGCAGCAGGTCAGGCAGCATCCAAGGAACAGGAAATTCGACGTTTCGGGCCAGAGCCCTTCATCAGGAATGAGGGGCTCATTCCTGATGAAGGGCTCTGGCCCGAAACGTCGAATTTCCTGTTCCTTGGATGCTGCCTGACCTGCTGCGCTTTAACCAGCAACACATTTTCTGCTCAAATATAAAGCCTCACTTACCCAGCAGTCCCTTGTCCGCTCCTGCTCAGCTTACGCTCTGCCTATTCAGGAGGTAAGTTTTACTCCTACCTTGAGGAGAGGTTGGGTAGACTGGGACTATACTCAATGGAATTTAGAAGATTGGGGGTGG
Organism: Hemiscyllium ocellatum; assembly: GCF_020745735.1. Lineage (NCBI taxonomy): Eukaryota > Metazoa > Chordata > Chondrichthyes > Orectolobiformes > Hemiscylliidae > Hemiscyllium > Hemiscyllium ocellatum. The sequence goes on along the minus strand of NC_083419.1, from coordinate 66,224,826 downwards.
ATCTTGTAGAAACATCTAAAATTATGAAGGGAATAGATAAGATAGAATCAGGGAGGTTGCTTCCATTGACAGGTGGAACTAGAACTGGGAGGCATAGCCTCAAAATCAGGAATGAGTTGAGAAGGAACTTCTTCACCCAAAGAGTTGCGGATATGTGAAATTCCTTGCCCATTGAAGGGCTTATGCCCGAAACGTCGAATTTCCTGTTCCTTGGATGCTGCCTAACCTGCTGTGCTTTAACCAGCAACACATTTTCAGCATTGAAGCAGCTGATGCTACCTCATTAAATGTCCCTAAGGAAAAGACAGTAAAGGAGTTAAGGGTTATGGAGAGAGGGCTTGTAAGTGAGACTGAGTCCATGAGAAAGGTCGGCTATGATTTTATTGAATGCTGGAGCAGGCTTGATGGGCCAAATGGCCTACCCTTGCTCCTATTTCTTAGGTTCTAGTGTTCGGGAAGGTTTACTGCTGCAAGGTTGAGCTGGTTTCTCATGTCCTTTCTTACCAACCACACTTCAGTGACGACCTTTCCTGCCCCCATCATGCCTCCACATCCGATTGCCATTCCATCTGACCATGCACTGTTCCTGGAACAACTTGTCACTCAGCAACTGTCTTTGAAAGGCCAATGTGCACCCAGGCACGCAGTGTGGCACTGCCCTACCAAATTGCTGAGACGTGCCCTGGACGTGGCAGACTGGGTCAAGTCAGTGGCCAACTTTGCGGCTGTTGGACTCAATGAAATTTCGAGGATTGGGGGTGGATCTTATAGAAACATCTAAAATTATGAAGGGAATAGGTAAGATAGAATCAGGGAGGTTTCTTCCATTGACAGGTGGAACTAGAACTAGGGGCATAGCCTCAAAGTCAGGGAGACCAATCTCCGACTCCAAGAGAGCAATGCAAGCCATGGCACCGGGCCATGCCAGCTTGGTCTGGGGTTGTCCACCTGAATAAGTGCAGTCTCAGCCTTGTGGAAGAATGCCCAGCGTTGTCAGAAGATCAATGACCTTCTCCACTCTTCCAAGGTAAATGCCACACTCTTCTATCTCTGATACCTGACACTCTAATTGACTGCTGCACTCACCTCTCACTAAGGCTCATGTTCTACTCCTGCCACCATTGCCTGCAGCTCCTTCTCTCACTCAATGCCAGCCACTCCAACTCCCTGTTACTGCCAACTAACTGTAATAGTTATTCCACCAATTTTCATTTCCTGTAACACCTGCTGCTCTCTCAATAAAAGAAGGTAAACAGCTCAAAATATACCATTGACAGATTCTGTTAGCTTAAATAACGAGGGAGATTGAATCAAAAATTAAAAAGGAAAGAGTTTTGCCATTACAGTGCAGTTAATTTAAAAAAACCACATCAAACAAATCAGAGTTAGCGTTTCCTCTTCAGTGACCCTTCTTCAGAATATTTCTGAGGAAGGGTTCCTGGAACCGAATCATTAACTCTGCATTTTCTCCACAGATCCTGCCAGGCCTGCTGAGCTTTTCCAGCAATTCTTGTTTTTGTTTCTGGTTTCCAGCCTTCTCAGCTCTTTCGGTTTTTATCAAATAAATCAATCTGTTGCATCGCTACAGAGAAAGGTGGATTAGAAAAGTTAAAGACAGCATAGAAAAAAAATCTGAAATATGAGGGGAAAGTGTTTTTGTTGGCACATTAATGAGGAGGATAGAACCAAATTCAAATCAAAACAGACAATTTTTGGGGACTAAAAGGAAGATAAAGTATGAGAATCAGCAAAGAGACAAAACAAGTTAAATGAAGTTTGGAAGTTGTACAAGGTAAAAAAAACCTAACCCAAAAAAAAACCTCAAAAGAAAACCAGTAAGAAGTGGATTTTTAAATTGAGTCTTTTAAGTTGATAATGAAGAGAAACAAAACTGTCAGAGTTTTTAAAAAATTTCTTCACAGAATGTGAGTTTTGCTGACAAGTGCAGAGTTCACAACCTTTGGAGTGAATGGCTCGCGATGGTGTTTAAGAGTTGACCACATCGCTGTGGGGCAGGAGTCACATGTAGGCCAGACCAGGTAAGGATGACAGATTTCCTTCCCTCATGAGTGAAGGAGATGGATTTTAAATCATCAACAGTAGATACATGGTCATCATTAAATTAGCTTTAGAATAGCCAATATTTATTCAGCTCTAGTTTCACCACCAACCCTAATAACCCTGGGGTGACATAGTGGCTCAGTGGTTTGCACTGCTGCTGGGGACCCAGGTTCAATCCCATCCTTGGGCAACAGTTTGTGTGGAGTTTATACATTCTCCCCATGTCTTGTGAGTTTCCTCCAAGGTTTCTACATGGTCATCATTAGATTAGCTTTTGAATAACAATTTTTATTCAGCTCTAGTTTCACCACCAACCCTAATAATCCTGGGGCAGCATGGTGGCTCAGTGGTTAGCACTGCTGCCTCACAGTGGCAGGGACTTGAGTTTGATTCCAGCCTCAGGCGACTGACTGGTGTTTGCACGTTCTCCCTGTGTCTGCGTGGATTTCCTCTGGGTGCTCCGGTTTCCTCTCACAGTCCAGGTTAGATGAATTGGCCAAGCTAAATTGCCCGTAGCGTTCAGGTGCATTAGTCAGGGGAAATGTAGAGTGATAGGGTAGGGGAATGGATCTTGGTGGGTTACTCCTCTGTGGGTCAGTGTAGACTTGTTGGGCCAAATGGCCTGTTTCCACACTGTACGGATTCTCTGATTCCCACAGACCAAAATGTGCAGGCTAGGTGGACTTGTCATGGGAAATGCAGGATTACAGGGATGAGGTAGGATGCTCTGGGCTGTAGGGATTCTATGAGATTTGAACACACATCCTCATAACTGCTAACCTACAGCCCTGTGATTACTATGACTGCACCAACACACCATCGCTTTAGCTCTGTGTCAGTGTTCACAAAATAGAGGATATAAATCCTGAATTGATTATAAGCAAGATGAAATTTGTTATAATAAATGAATAAAGACTTCAAGACTTTAGTTGAGCTAAAGAGAATAAAGAAATGGAACCTAATGGGACCCCTTCAACAATCATGAGGATAATGGGGAAGATGTAATGAAGATTCTACAAATTCTACTTAATGATCTTGGTAAAATGGATATGTCTCAGAGGACTGAAGAATAGCCAATATCATAGCTATTTTCAAAAAGAGAGGTGGATAATTGCAGGTCAATTAGTTTAGCATCTGTGTTGGAGAAATTGGAGAATCTTTAATGAGGGATGACACCACTAACCATCTAAATGAAGAGGAAGTAATGAGAAGGCACTAACGAAGACTTCAGAGGATACTGTACATAACAAGCTTGATAGAGAGAGGGGGAAATGTGATGGATATGGTGTAATTAGACTCCAAGAAAGCATTTTATAGAACAGCACTTGGAGGATAATGGAGAGATTAGGGGACATTGCATGCGAGGGAGGATAACACACTAGATTAAAAGCTAGTTAGAAGAAAGAGTGGTGTGTATTATTTCCCCCTCCAACTCTATTTTGATTTAATCCCTGCCCTTCCCTTCACTGTTTGATCACACAGCATTACCCTTTGATGTGAAGGGCACTGCTTGTCACTGGCCACTCGGATGTTTCTTTTCTTCCTGGTGGTGGAAATTAAATAAAGATTTGTACACCTTGTTAAAACAAAAGGCATCTTAGAGGTTCTGTTCACTCTGAGAGCTGGCTCTGAGGGAGCTGGATCAGTGTCAAAGATTGTCCACATGTAAATAAAGGGTGACTTAGTGATGGGATACCAGCCGCTCTGGAGTTATTTCAGGAGGAGCTGGATGGAAGTGGGCACCATGGTGGGTGCTCTGGAACCAGTTTGGAGGTTGCTGCATGTGTAGCAGGGCTGAGCAAAAGGCCAGCCTCAGCATTGCTACACTTTTTTCGAACATCTTAAAAGAAGTAAAAAGCAAAAACCAGCCCTTCAGCCCTTACCCCATGCATCCTTCAGCCCTTACCCCATGCATCCAATCCATGCAAACCTGTACCACACATGTCCCTACTCAACCAATAAGGGCTCTCATTGCCCTATTACCCCTCACTCCATAGATTCCCCATGTCAACCTGTGCTCTCCATTCAGCCCGCATTGTTATTTATGTTCTGATGCCACATCTATGCCAACTCAGGTTCCTTATCTGCAACTCTTTGCCCTGATAGCCATTGTGTCAACTCACAAAGTATCCACGAAAGGAACCACGCTGAGATTAAATAAATCCCTTAAAAATCTATTGACAAATTCACTATTTCACAATACTTTATCATGTATTGACACATTGACTACATTTAACATCATTTAATCCTTATAATAGCAAGCATTTGAATTCCAAAACCCACTTCTGAAAGCTTAGAATGCTCTTAGCTGTCAATAAATCTATAAACTGACCAGTATCCCATGGTAATAATGAAACTTCATCAAATGGATCATTCAACACAAATCGTACAATGATAATGTCAAGCTTATGTCAACAGGGAAAGCAAAAGAACAGACATTGATTTTCTTTTGATATTGCAGACTATTGTTCAAGTATTAAAACAGCAGGATTTTAAAATTAAAATATCTAAAGGACAGCAGATGCTGGAAATTAGAAAAGAAAACACAGAAATTGCTGGAAAAACTTACCCAGTAATTCCTGTGTTTGTTTACAATTTTAAAATATTTTGACAGTTCCTCCTCGATTAGTTGCAGTTATTTTCTTCAGTAATTAATTACAACCAGATTTCCTAGCTCCAGTGCTGACTTATCTGATTAGATTACCTACAGTGTGGAAACAGGCCCTTTAGCCCAAACCGACCCTCCAAAGAGTTACCTACCCAGACCCATTTCCCTCTGATGCACCTAACACTATGGACAATTTAGCATGGCCACTATACGTGACCTGCACATCTTTGGACTGTGGGAGGAAACCAGAGCAAACCCACACAGACGCAGGGAGAATGTGTAAAATCCACACAGATAATTGCCCAAGGCTGGAATCGAATGTGGGACACTGGTACTGTGAGGTAGCGGTGCTAAGCACTGAGCCACTGTGCCACTGCAAATTCTAGCAGAGTAAAAACTAAAAAGACTACGTAGTTTAAAAAGTGAGTAATTTATCTGGGAATTGAAGAGGCACACTTGTCAGCTACTTGTGATTGGTACATGCTGATTTTCGGGGATAAAAAAATTAACATCACAGCAAAGCTAAAAGTTGATTGATTGGTGAGTACAAGTGTACCTAGATTAATTATTTACTTTTAGAAAATGTAAGCAAGATTATAGAAAAAAAGCTAATGTTTTATGTGACATAGGAGAAGGAGTTAGTTGTTAAACAAAGGTATATATTCTACTTTCTGATTTCTAGTCTCCAGTTTATCGTAAATAGTCCGAGGGTAGGCTTATGGCTTAGCAGGACAGCTTAACTGGATGGATTTTTTTTCCCAGTTCAGAACTTGAGGCCTTTCTGGAGTCACTGTGGTGTTCCTGTAAAGCTGAGAACTATGTTGGATGTGGTCACACCACCGGTTAGATGCATGCACTAGAGATGGAATTGGTGATCACCAGGGAGGTAGTGCAGGGGTTCCCTGAGTCTATATTGCTAAGCAACTGCTTTTCTATTTTTGATACAATTGAGGGTAATGTAGTCATCAAGTCATAAAATCGTACAGCACGGAAACAGACCATTTTGTCCAATTTGTCCATGCTGACTAGATACCCTAATGTAATCTAGTTCTCTTTGCCAGCCCATATCCCTCTAAACCCTTCCTATTCATGTATCCATGCAGATGTATTTTAAATGCTGTAATTGAACCAGCCTCTATCACTTCCTCTGGCAGCTCATTCCATATATGCACAACGCTCAATGAAAAAGGTTCCCCTTAAATCCCTTTTATATCTTTCCCCTCCCACCCTAAACCTATGCCCTCTCTGGACTCTCCCACCCCAGGGAAAAGGCCTTGTCTATTTACCCTATCCATGATATTATAAACCTCTATAAGGTCATCCCTCAGCCTCTGATGCTCCAGGGAAAACAGCCCCGGCCTAGTCAATCTCTCTCTATTACTCAAATCCTCCAAACCTGGCAACACCCTTATAAATCTTTTCTGAACCATTTCAAGTTTCACAATATCTTTCTGATAGGAGGGAGACCACAGTTGCACACAATATGCAGAGCAAAGCAGCAAAAGTCAAGTCAATGACACCACAAGTGGCTTAGCTGTGCATGTGTGGAGTTGAAGGACATGGGGAAAAAATGTAGAAGGGCAATAGTGATAGAACGTTATATAGTTCAGGGAACAGACAGGTATTTCTGCAACTGTAGATATTGGACCACTATTGTCTGTCATTTCTAGAAATGATTTGGATGGGAATATAGGAGGCATGCTTATTGAGTTTGAAGTTGACACCAAAATGGCAGGTACAGTGGACAATGAAGAGGGTTATGTAAGACTACAAAAAGATTTTCAACAATTCGGTCAATGGGCTGAGGAGTGATAGATGGAGTTTAACTTGAATAGCTGTGAGTTATTGCAATTTGGCAAAACAAACAACAACAGGGCTTATACAATTAATGGTAGGTCTCTGGGTAGAGTTGTAGGACAGAAAGACCTAGGGGTCCAGATACATAGCTCTTTGAAATTTGCGTCTTAGGTAGACAGGGTAGTTAAGGAGTTATTTACCATGCTTGACTTCATTGCTCAGACCATTGACTGAGTTGGGATATTATGTTGAAGCTGCACAGGATATTGTTGAGGCATCTAAGAGTCATAAAGTCATAGAGATGTACAGCATGGAAACAGAACCTTCAGTCCAACCTGGCCATGCTGACCAGATATCCCAACTCAATCTAATCCCACCTACCAGAACCCGGCCCATATCCCTCCAAACCCTATTCATATACCCATCCAAATGCCTCTTAAATGTTGCAATTGTACCAGCCTCCACCACATCCTCTGGCAGCTCATTCCATATACGTACCACCCTCTGTGTGAAAACATTGCCCTGTAGATGTTTTTTATATCTTTCCCCTCTCACCCTAAACCTATGCCCTCTAGTTCTGAACTCCCCCATCCCAGGGAAAGAACTTTGCCTATTTACCCTATCCATGCCCCTCATAATTTTGTGAACCTCTATAAAGTCACTCCTCAACCGCCAACGCTCCAGGTAAAACAGCCCCAGCCTGTTCAGCCTCTCTCTGTAGCTCAGATCCTCCAACCTTGGCAACATCCTTGTAAATCTTTTCTGAACCCTTTCAAGTTTCACAACATCTTTCTGATAGGAAGGAGACCAGAAATGCATGCAATATTCCAACAGTGACCTAACCAATATCCTGTACAGCTGCAACATGACCTCCCAGCTCCCGTGCTCAGTACTCTGACCAATAAAGGAAAGCATACCAAACGCCTTCTTAACTATCCTATCTACCTTTGACTCCACTTTCAAGGAGCAATGAACCTGCACTCCAAAGTCTCTTTGTTCAGCAACACTCCCTAGGACCTTGCCATTAAGTGTATAAGTCCTGCTAAGATTTGCTTTCCCAAACTGCAGCACCTCGCATTTATCTGAATTAAACTCCACCTGCCACTTCTCAGCCCATTGGCCCATCTGATCAAGTTCCTGTCATAATCTGAGGTAGTTGAAAATGTGTTGCTGGTTAAAGCACAGCAGGTTAGGCAGCATCCAAGGAATCTGAGGTAACCCTCTTCGCTTGTCCACTACACCTCCAATTTTGGTGTCACCCGCAAACTTACTAACTGTACCTCTTATGCTCGCATCCAAATCATTTATGTAAATGACAAAAAGTAGAGGACCCGACACCAATCCTTGTGGCACTCCACTGGTTACAGGTCTTCAGTCTGAAAAACAACCCTCCACCACCACCCTCTGTCTTCTACCTTTGAGCTAGTTCTGTATCCAAATGGCTAGTTCTCCCTGTATTCCGTGAGATCAACTTTGTTAATTAGTGTCCCATGGGGAAACTTGTCAAATGCCTTACTGAAGTCCATATAGATTGCATCTACCGCCCTGCCCTCATCAATTCTATTTGTTACTTCCTCAAAAAACTCAATCAAATTTATGACACATGATTTCCCACGCACAAAGCCATGTTGACTATCCCTAATCAGTCCTTGCCCTTCCAAATACATATACATCCTGTCCCTCAGGATTCCCTCCAACAACTTGCTAACCACCGATGTCAGGCTCACTGGTCTATAGTTCCCTGGTTTGTTCTTACCACCCTTCTTAAAGAGTGGAACCATATTAGCCAACCTCCAGCCTTCTTTGACCTCACCTGTGACTATCGATGATGCAAATATCTCAGCAAGAGGCCCAGCAATCACTTCCCTCACTTCCCACAGAGTTCTCCGGTACACCTGATCAGGTCCTGGGGATTTATCCACCCTTATGCACTTCAAGACATCCAGCACTTCCTCCTCTGTCATATGGACATTCTGCAAGATGTCACCATCTATTTCTCTACAGTCTATATCTTCCATATCCTTTTCCACAATAAATACTGATGCAAAATACTAGTTTATTACCTCCCCCATTTTCTGTGGCTCCACACAAAGGTCGCCTTGCTGATCTTCGAGGGGTCCTATTCTTTCCCTGTTATCCTTTCGTGCTTAATGTATTTGTAAAAACTCTTTGGATTCTCCTTAATTCTATTTGCCAAAGCTATCTCATGTCCCCCTTTTGCCCACCTGATTTCCCTTTTAAGTATACTCCTACTTCCTCTGTACTCTCACTCGATTCACTCGATCTATCCTGTCTATACTTTACATATGCTTCCTTCTTTCTCTTAACCAAACCCTCAATTTCTTTAGTCATCCAGCATTCCCTATACCTATCAGCCTTTTCTTCCACCCTAACAGGAATATACTTTCTCTGGATTCTCGTTATCCCATTTCTGAAGGCTTCCCATTTTCCAGCCGTCCCTTTACCAGCGAACATCTGTCCACAATCAGCTTTCAAAAGTTCTTGCCTAATACCGTCAAAATTGGCCTTTCTCCAATTTAGAACTTTAACTTTTAGATCTGGTCTATCCTTTTCCATCATTAATTTCAATCTGATAGAATTACGGTTGCTGGCCCCAAAGTACTCCCCCACTGACACCTCAGTCGCCTGCCCTGCCTTATTTCCCAAGAATAAGTCGAGTTTTGCACCTTCTCTAGTAGGTACAGCCACATACTGAATCAGAAAATTGTCTTGTGTGCACTTAACAAATTCCTCTCCGTCTAAATCTTAACACAATGGCGGTCCCTGTCTATGTTTGTTGTTTCCAGATCTGGTCACCTTGTTAGAGGAAAGATATTATTATATTGCAGAGGGTTCAGAAAAGGTTAACCAGGAGGTAGCTGGGAATGGAGAGTTTGAGACATAAAAATAGCTTGGAAAAGCTAGAGCTTTTCTCACTAGAGTGTAGAAGGTTGAGGGGTGACCTTATAGCATTTTATAAAATCATAAATGGCAAAGATCAGATGAATGAGATGAGTCTTTTTCCTCAGGGTAGGAGGTTTCAAGATTTGGGAGCATTCTTTTAAGGTGAAATGAGAAAGATTTGAAAAGGGCATGAGGGGCAACATTTTTACATAGAGAATGGTTTGTGTGTGGAATGAACTGCCAGAGAGAGTGATGGAAGCGGGTAAAAATACAACGTTTACAAGACATTTGGATAGGTTCATGAATAAGAGAGGTTAGGAGGGATGTGGGCCAAACACAGGCAGGTGCGGCTATTTTTGTTTGGGATTATGGTGGACATGGACTGGTTGAACCGAAGAGTCTGTTTCCATACTGTACGACTCTATTACTGCACACTGAGATGTCATCTCCATGGTGCCTGGCTTCAGAATATCAATGAGCAGGTGCAGGAGTTTTCTTTTGGGGAATGTAAGGAGCCAAAGGTCATGGTTCACATTGAGACAATGCTGTATTGTTTTCATTTAAAGAGAGATTGGGGGACAGGTACTGAGAAATCTATGAGACAATAAACTACTGGTGAGGCCTTGGGAATTTTTAAAAAAGTTGTCACAACAGAAGCAACCTGCATGGGTGTGGTCAAGCTGTCACAGATAGGATTTTAGTACACTTTCAGCAGTTGTTGCTGGGGTCTCAACAGGTTTGGAAGACAGTAAATCTCTTCCAGAATTGTCTTTTGATGTTCATTCCTCCTGGATTGGAGAACTGCATGTAAGATAATCTGTTTTCTGAATTTACTTTTTGCAAAGGGTGTGTTTACAGGATGTTACTATATTGGAATAGTTACTGACAAGGAGTATAATAATCTATTATTCCGTTAAGTTTTCTAATGGAATTAAGTTATCAAAATTCTGCTTTCTTTCATTATATTTTAACTACAAAGGAACCTCGATTATCTGAATGAGATGGGCGGGCACTATTTTGTTCGGATAATTGATTATTCGGTTAATTGATTCATTGCCTCTCCTCTTGGGCTCGGAGTTTTCTCTTAGGTCCGCTCCCCATCTGGAGACGAGGCAGGAGCTCACCGCGCACGAGCCCTTGTGTCCCCCCACCCCTGTTCACCCCCAAACCCATTCAACACCACCCACTTGTCTGCGGCCCCAACCTGCCCCCAACTCTGTCCAACACCACCCACCGTCCGACCCCTGTCCATGACACAGCTCCACCCCGCCCACACACACACACACACACACGCACATATGTATACACACAACTTTTAACTGCAACTTTTTGATAGGTTCCACCTTTGACAGTGTTGGAGAGATTATCTGGGGAAGGGGGGTTTCGGGTACGCCCTTGTGTAGAACTCAGGGAAGGTGTGGAGAGAGAGAGGGCGGTGCCTGGACTCCCATCAATGTCCAGGACTGTTCTTGGCAGCATTTCCGTCAGCTGAATTCACTTTTAATCAATGTAAACAAAAGAGGCGAACAGTGTTGAAACACCGCTTTGATGTAATGTTTCTTTTGGGACCTTGAGATCTTCTTCAGAGAATCCGAAATTTGGATCATTGATATTCAGATAATCAAGGTTCCTCTGTGTAGTGACTGAATAAATTGTCAATTGCCTAATGCCGAATAGATAACAAATAGTGAACCAACAAGTTGGTTTAACATTCAGGAAACATTTGCACAGATATTGGGGAAATTAGCTTGGTTGGCTGGGTGGTTAATTTACACTGCAGAGTGATGCCAACAGCCTGGGTTCAATTCCCATGCTGACTGAGGCTGCCAAGAAGGATTGTCCTTTGTAACCTCTTCCCTCACCTGAGGAGCCGTGCCCCTCAGGTTAAGACACCACTAATTGTCTCTCTCTTACAAGGGAGCTGCCCTATGGTTCCCTGGGATTACAGTACTTTTGCACTAGGAGGACTCTGCTCTTAACAAATCATAAACACAGTTACTGTTTTAAACTTTGTTTTTGCAGACTGTGGTTATTCATACATTAGCCTGGAATCCCTCGGTTTCTGATAGATAATGTAATTAGGTCTGTCTGCCTCTCTGGCTGTATTTTCTCAAGTGCAAGATATGCACAGACATGTAAACAACAAATCATTCCTTGATTTAATTGTCACACTATAGATGATTGCACAAGAAAGGAAGGAGATGGCCAAAGTAATTTTTCTTTGTTCAGTGTCTAACATTAATGTGTAATTGGTGAAAGGGAATAATCAATAGCTATAATGGCTGGGCTGTCTAGTCAATATCCTAAATGGCATGTTATCTTTGGGAGTTCACCCTTTGTAAACACAGCCTGATGTAAATGATAGCAAAATAACAACCAGGTCAAATACCTAAAAGACCCAAAGTTTCACAGTTATAAGAAAAATAGTGATAGATTGTTTGCACAGGTAAGTTTGTTACAAACTGAAGAAAACACAAAACAAGGAAGAAGGGCTCATGCCCGGAACGTCGATTCTCCTGCTCCTTGGATGCTGCCTGACCTGCTGCGCTTTTCCAGCAACACATTTTCAGCATTTAAAAAAGATAATCAATGTCTTTCTGTAAAGGTGATTAGATTGTAAGAGTCTCTGCCATGACTGGTTGTTAAAACAGAGTTTGTTGCATAAGAAGAGAGAAGATGGGCTCTTGTGGTACAGTGGTAATGTCCCCATATCAGGGCCAGGAGGCCTGGGTTCAAGGTCCATAGGTGAGTAATAACATCCCTGATCAGGTTGCTTGGAAAACATTCATAGGAAGGGCGGAGAGGCCTAAACCAGGAAAGGGAAGATCCCATGGGATCTGGTGGGTGGACCAAGAGTGGCCTGTATTGGAGGTTAGGGGAAATACTGTAACATGGTGCAGGAGACTGGAGCAGAGAGACTGCGCTTAGGAGTGGGAACCTCAAGATCGCAAGTTGGTTGCGTGGTGGTGGGGAAGGGGTGGAAACGAGGCAACTAAAATCTGGGTGAGGAGATGCTACGGTCTTTCTGTTGGAACTGTGGGAAACAGTGTGGTCCTCCTGGCCCACAAGCAGTGCTAGAAAAGGCACTTTCAAAATGAGCTGTCATCTGCAGTTTGAAGCTGGGTTCTCTGACTCCGGCAAATTGTGCGGCAACCACCAATTTCAAAGCAGGTTTCCCCATCTTTGGTAAAACCCAGTTTCAAAACCTCAGTAAAGAACACAAGAACATGTCATATCCGGTTGTAAAAACAGTTGGCATGCTGGGGATACCTTTCCTGTATTTAGCTCTCTCCAACCTGATTATCATTTACATTTAGGCATTAATATCAAAGATTCTAATTTCACTACATCCACTTTCAGACTCCCATCTTGACATGTCATTACCCATATAATAATTGACTTATGCTGGTTGATGGCAAAAGAAAGAACAGTACATTTTTGTTTTACCAGCTGATTTCTGTCATTCTTTGCACCAACCATCACATAGTTTCCCAGGACGGTGTTAGTGCCAGTTAGTTCCAAGTACCTATCGATTTGTTCTGTAGAGCACAACCGCTTGGAAATTGGATTGAATCTGTCTGAGTTCATTTTGCTTCAGAAATCTGACAACAAGGAAAGGAGCTTTTTCTGTCAACTGGGGTTTGCACAGGAAACTGAAGACAGCAACACATGGTGCCTCCCTGATTGACAACAGGTAGATGTGCGTGAAGAGAATGTTTTCTCCCAGCTAAATTGTGTTCAAAGTTCTCAGCTCTGCAAAATGTAATAACAATTTTATCCCACTCAAATCTCCTCATTCCAGTTTCTGTGGGCACTATTTATTGCACAGAAAAATGCCTAGCATCATGTCTTGGCAGCATGGTGGCTCAGTGATTAGCAGTGCTGCCTCACAGTGCCAGGAGCCTGGGGCTACTGTCAGTGGGGAGTTTGTACATTCTCCCCATGTGTCTGTGTGGGTTTCTTCTAGGTGCTCCAGTTTCCTCCTACAGTCAAAAGATGCATAGGTTGGGTGGATTGGCCCAGGGATGTGCAGGTCAGGTGGGTTAGCCATGTGAAATGCAAGGTTACAGAGATAGGGTGGCTGGGATGTGCTTTGCAGGGTTAGTGTGGGCTGGTTCTGCACTGTTGGGATTGTATGACATCAGCGTTCCACACCAATATTGGATTAAGTGAGCCCAGTTGGAAACCATGTACAAAAACAAAGAGTTTGTTTTCAGAATCAGAGACTATTAAGGTGCAAAATGAGGCTATTTGTCCTATTAGATCTAGTCCGAGTCTATCATCTAGTGCCAATCTCTTGCCTTTATCCCATACCCCTGCCTAAAATTACAATCCGAAAGAATCTATTCCCTCTTGAATGTCTCAATTGAACCTACCACCACCACATTTACAGACAGTGCAATCTGCAATCTAACAATCGCTGTAAGTCTTTTTTTTCTCAAATCACCCTTGCTTAGTTTATACATTTCCTTCTGTTGCTTTATTTTTAACCAACCAATTGCCCATTTTTGAAAATGTGAACACTCAGATGTTAAAAGCGTCAACTATACACTGAAAATGTTACCAATCCTGTGGTCATTTTTACTCAATTGCAGCCAATCTTATAAGGAGACAGGTCAGTGCCTTAGAAAGAGGAACATTCTTCCAATTATAGTCATAGAGTCATACAGCACAGAAACAGACTGTTCAGTCCAACCAACCCATGCCCACCATAATCCCAAACTAAATTAGTCCTATCTGCCTGTTCTTGGCACATTTACCTCCAAACATTTCTTATTCATATACTTATCCAAATGTCTCTTAAATGTTGTAACTGTACCTGCAACTACCATTTCCTCTGGCAGTTCATTCCAAACACAGTCCACTCTCTGTGTAAAAAACATTGACTGATATGTTTTTGTTAAATCTTATACCTCTCACTATTAAAAATATTCTCCCTAGTCATGAAATCCCCCACTATAGGGACAGGACAGCTGCCACTCACCTAATCTATAACCCTCATGATTTTATAAACTTTCATAAGGTCACCCCTCAACCTCCTATGCTCTGTTGAAAAAAGTCCCAGGCTATCCAGTCTCTCCTAATAACTCAAACTCTCCATTCCCAGCAACATCTTGATAAATCTCTTCTGAACCCTCTCTAGTTTGGTAATATCCTTCCTATAACAGAGTGACCAGAACTGAACACGATACTCTAGAAGAGGCCTCACCAAAGTCCTGTACAACCTCAGCATCATGTCTCAACTCCTATACTCAACTGTCACTGCCTGACAATTTCTGCTAGACTAGATTGATCAACCGGGGTTAAAAGTCAGAAACTCTCAGCTGTTTGCAGTTTGATACACATCTCCTACCTTATCCTGGGTATGGCGCTGACAATAGCAACAACTTCCTCTGTCTGTTTTGATGATCATGCAGAAAAATAGTCAAAACGTGCCACGTGCTAAAATTGCGAAACTTAAGTTTTGTTCACGACTGGAATGCTGTATGTTGTTTGAAATTCAACTAAGCAGTTCGCTCTGATGAGAAACACAAATTTGCAATTCTTAGCTTCAAAGTACAAAGGAATTGTTGCTTCTCATTATAGATCCATGGCGCCTGTCAGCTGGGGATGTGCTTGTTTCTTGACATAGCAAGTTAGCTCCATGATGTCGCAAGCAACATTAAACCAAGTATGACACTTCCACTTTGAGGGAGGAATTCAAGGCAGAGACAGAAGCTGGCTTCTTTTTAACCCACCAGACATCAGAAAAACAACTTGTGAATGTGTCATCTGATTAAATCTACCTCATTCCATAGGCATATTGCCTGAATTTTCAGAAAAAAATCATCTCCCTGGTTTGACTATTTATTCAATAGCATTATCAGCACTGCTGGTGGAGGGGAGAAGGACGTTTCTTTGCCTGAATATATTTTTATCTGCATGCTTAAAAAAACTGGGGAAGGTACTGCCTGTATATATGCCTGATGTATTAATAATCTTCCCACCTCTTCACATTGTCCCATCGTCTTGTTTTCCTGCAACTTTTTCATCTCCTCTTGGTGTCATAGGAACGTGAGCTCTCATGAATAATAAGTAGGTAGCAAGTCTCCCTGCACTGAGGTGACTGTTTGCAAGTATAGAAGAATGTAAGAAGATGAAGAATATTGTTAGTAGAAGGTGGGTGGGGTAGCACAGTGGCTCAGTGGTTAGCACTGCTGCCTCACAGCACCAGGGACCCAGGTTCAATTCCAGCCTCAAGCAACTGTCTGTGTGGAGTTGGTACATTTTCTCCATGTCTGCATGAGTTTCAGTGGTGAATTGGCCATGCTAAATTGCCTGTAGTGTTCAGGGATGTGTAGGCTAGGTTCATTAGTTAGAGATACATGTAGAGTAATAGTGTAGGGGAATGTGTCTAGGTGGATTGCTCTTCAGAGAGTCATTGTGGATTTGTTGGACCAAATGGTCTGTTTGCATGCTGTGGGGATACTTATTTGATTTATCTACTCCAGTTCATCAGATACTATACAGAGTGGGAGCACAGATAAGGCCTGAGGACAGCCAGGAATGAATGCTAACTTGGGAATTTGGTTCAGGTGGGATATATCTTGGAGGTTTTTGCCAGCTATCTTGAGTGAACCAGCTGAAAGAGGTTGCTTGAATGGGTGTTAAATATTGTAACAGGTCCTCTTGTAGTGCAATTGTAGTGTTCTCACCCGACTCAAAAAACATCTCAGCTAAGAGGACTCTACTCCCACTGCTGGCAGTGTATTCCATGCACCCACCACTCTCTGCATAAATAATCTCCACTGACATCTCCCCAAAACCTTCCTCCAATCACCTTGAAATTATGCCCCCTTGTGATAGCCATTTTCACCCTGGGAAAAAGTCTCTGTCTATCCACTCTATCAATGCCTCTCATCATCTTGTACTCCTCTATCAGGTCACCTCTCATCCTTCTTCGCTGCAATGAGAAAAGCCCTAGCTCCCTCAACCTTTCTTCATAAGACATGCCTTCCAGTCCAGGCAGCATCCTGGTAAATCTGCTCTACAACCTCTCTAAAGCTTTCACATCCCTCCTATAATGCGGTGACCAGAACTGAACATCATATTCCAAGTGTGGAGTAACCTGGGCTCTGTAGAGCTGCAGCATAATCTCGTGGCTCTTAAACTTAACCACCCTACTAATGAAAGCCAAAACACTATACTCCTTCCTAACAATCCTATCAACTTGGGAGGGATCTATGGATGTGGATCCCAAGATCCCTCTCTTTCTCCACACTGCCATGAATCCTGCCTTTAATCCTGTATATTCTGCATTCAAATTCGACCTTCCGAAATGAATCACTTCCACTTTTCCAGGTTGAACTCCATCTGCCATTTCTCAACCCAGCTCTGCATCCTGCCAATGTCCCGTTGCAACCTACAACAGCCTTTACACTATCCACAACTCCACCAACCTTCATGTCATCGGCAAACTACTAACCCACCCTTCCACTTCCTCATCCACAATGGCAGAGGGCAAAGGTCCCTACTGAACACCACTGGTCACCAAGCTCCAGGCTAAATATTGTCCATCTACTACCACCATCTGTCTTCTATGGGCCAGCCAATTCTCTATCCAGACAGCCAAATTTCCCTGTATCCCATGCCTCCTTACTCTCTGAATAAGCCTAACATGGGGACCCTCATCAAGCACCTTGCTAAAATCCGAATTCACGATATCTACTGTTCTATTTCATCAATATGCTTGTTGCATCCTCAAAGAATTCAATAAGGCTCATGAGGCATGACCTGCCCTTTACAAAACCACACTGGCTATCTCTAATCAAGCTATGCTTTTCTAAATAATCATAAATCCTTTAACTCAGAATCCTCTCCAATAATTTGCCAACCACCGACGTACGACTGACTGGTTGTAATTCCCAGGGTTATCCCTATTCCTTTTCTTGAACAAAGGAATAACATTTGCCACCCTTCAATCATCTGGCACCAGTCCAGTTGACAGTGAGGATGCAAAGATCATTGCCATAGGCACAGCAATCTCTTCCCTGGCTTCCCATAGTAACCTTGGGTATATCCCATCTGGTCTGGGGACTCATGTATCCTCATGTTTTTCAAAACCTTTCAGCACATCCTCTTTCCTAACATCAACCTGTTCAAGTGTATCAGCCTGTTTCACGCTGTCCTCACAAACAACAAGATATCTCTCACTAGTGAATACTAAAGCAAATTATTCATTAAGACCCTTACCTTCTCCAACTCCAGGCACAAGTTCCTTCCATTATCCCTGATCAGCCCTACCCTCACTCTGCCCATTCTCTTGTTCCTCACATTAGTGTATAACGCCTTGGGGCTTTCCTTAATCTTACCTGCCAAGGCTTTTTCATGGCTTCTTCCAGCTTCCTAAGTTCATTCTTTAGTTCGTTCCTGGCTACCTTGTAACCATCTAGAGCCCTGTCTGATCCTTGCTTCCTCAAGCTTACATAAGCTTCCTTCTTCCTCTTGACTAGATGTTCCACATCTCTTGTCATCCAAGGTTCCTTCACTCTACTATCCCTTCCTTGCCTCAGTGGGACAAACCTAGCCAGCACTCGCAGCAAGTGCTCCCTAAACAACCTCAACATTTCTGTAGTGAATTTCCCTGAGTACATCTGCTCCCAATTTATGCTCCACAGTTCCTGCCTAATAGCATTGTAATTCCCCCTTTCCCAATTAACTAGGGTGGCACAGTGGCTCAGTGTTTAGCACTGCTGCCTCATAGCACCCGAGACCCTAGTTCGATTCCGGCCTCGGACAACTGTGTGCGTGGAGTTTGCACATTCTCCACATGTCTGCGTGGGTTTCCTTTGGGTGCTCTGTTTCCTCCCACAGTCCAAACCTGTGCAGGTCAGGTGAATTGGCCATGCTAAATTGCCCATAGTGATCAGGGATGTGTAGATTAGGTGCATTGGGCAGGTGAAATGTAGAGTAAGAGGGTCGGGGAATGGGTCTAGATGGGATACTCTTCGGAGGGTTGGTGAGGACTTGTTGTGCCAGATAGCCTGTTTCCATACTGTAGGGATTCTCAATAAATACTTCCCCATACCATCTGCTCCAATACAACAGTAAATGCCAGGGAGTTGTGATCACTGTCATCAAAGTGTTCTTATAGTTTTGTTAAAGTTAAGAGTGCTACAATAAATGGAGTCTTTTTTTCATTGTTACTGAAGGAGTCTGTGGTAGTGGCTTTTATCTTGGGTAGCAGTAAGTCAGAGGCAAATTGGAATTTGTGGTAGTTTCATTAAACTGTAATATTTATCATGTCTCCGAGAATAGTGAGGCTTGATTTCCAGTGCATGAATCATGAAACCTTTGTTCCAATGGGTAGTTACACCCCTTGGTCTGGGTAAAACTTTAAAGATGTTCAATGGGCAGGGACAGGGGATTGTGACTCAGAGCTATGCTCCAACAGGTGGTGATACAGGAGCATTTGGTTTGACCAATAGTTATGTGTGCTTGCTGCTGATGCAGATGAGGTGGATGAGCAAAGTGATCAAGGCACCATGGTGGAAATGGCCTTTCAAATGTATTGCCTGGAAAGGAACAGGAGCGACAGGAGACCGTATAGTTCTCTGCAATGACAGGGAGTCCCAATGATTGGGTTAGTTGACCAGTTATGGCTTCAAATGAACCTGACATGGAGCGGCAGTATCCAACTGTTGTGGTTCATGTCATGATAATTAATGGACTGCCATCTGCCAATGATACCAAGATAAATAGAAAAGCAGAAGATAAAGTTATTGTAACTGTATCTGCATCCACCCACTTTCCCTGGCAGTTCATGAAACTGCTCTCTGTAGAAACGTTGCCCCTCGTGTCCTTCTTAAATCTTTCTCCTCTCATCTTAAAAATATGCCCCCTCGTTTTGGACTCCACCCCTCCCACCTCAGAAAAAGCTAAATGTGTTTCATGTTCTAAACAGGTTACCAGAAAAGGATTCAGAGAAGGAAGTCCTTTCAATGAATCCTGTTCTTTAAGAAAATCAACTCATCTTCTTCCCAAGATGATATCTAACTACTCCTTAAATCAATCTACTGCTCTGTCCCCAGCCATTCTTGCTGGCAATCTTACCTGGTTAGTATTTGTTCTAAAATTTGAAAGAAAATACATCCTTGCAACTTTCTTAGAATGTCCCCTGTTTCTGTGCAAGTGGGTAATTCTCCGCCAGGCAGCTAGCGTAACATAACTCTCCTGGAGATCTGAGATAGGTGGCATGCTGGAAAAAAGTGATCATTCCACAAAAGCACATCAAGATAAAACAGAAGCGCTCACACAATGAAAAAGAAAGATGTGGGACAAAGCAAGATACGTCTGAGTTGACACTGGACATTTTTTTAATAGAGTGGTAGCACCTTTTAACTCGGCGATAGTGTGATTGCTGCAAAAGCTTTGGAACAGATTTGAACAAGTCAAAAAAATCAATGTGATTGATCATTTTCAAATCCATTCAAGGGCAGAAAATTGGCAGGTTAAAAATATAGCTGTCTTTCCAACGTTTAGCTTCAAAAGACAAAATAACAACAGAAGCTTATTTTCACCAGGCTTGGCTTGATCCCATCGCTTGTTCTACCATGTCCGTGACAATTTTTTTAAATCCTGATTGTTCTCCACAAAAACATTAAGGGTGCATTAGTCTACAATATGTGAGCTTGGTTTTCAAATCGGTGTTCTACTGCATCTGACAACATGGATCAACAATGCATTAGAGTACAATGCCGCAAAAGAATTTAGGTTTCCCAAAATGATTTGGCTATTTGTCTGGACAGTTTGGACCTGTAGAAACTGTTAGGAGATAGTTTAGACTAGAAAATAAATATATCCATGGGACTAAGGAACAGAAATAGGCCATTCAGCCCAACAAGTCTACAGTTCTGAAGAAGGTTCATTTGACACAAAATGTCAACTCTGTTTTCTTCCCACAGAAGCTGCCAGATCTGCTAAGTTTCTCCTGCATTTTCTGTTTTGATTCTGATTTCCAGCACCCTCAGTTTGTTGGTTTATTGGTTAGTGTTGAACTCATTGCTATAGCTCTTCCAGGTATGCTGACCTTGAAGAAGTACTGCTCCTCTCTCTGACAACATCTCCATTTTGTTCACCATCATTACTTTCATTGTCGCTCCTGGAGTTTGACAAGATATTTGCTAAAACGCTCTTCCACAGCCACGTCACATTCCTCAGTGACTGCCTCTAGCTCAGACACACCACATGTGGATTCCAATCCTTTGTGTTTTGAATCCAATAGGTATCTCTGAGGTATTCAATGTTCCCCAGGCAGTTATTCTTGCCACATCCTGAGATCCGCACTCAATGTCACGCATTGCCTTATGCACCCACTCAACCTCTCTCTCCAACAGCACTGCCTCACACAGGATCAGAACTGCTCTGCACCCCACTTCATCTTCTGGTTCATTCGTTGTGTGAACATTTTCTTTTCCTTTCAGACTTTAAGGAGTGCAAGGTGCAACCCACACCTGTCCCTTTCCCTCTGGCTCTAACCCCTCTTTCAACTCCACCTCCTTTCGAGTTTTTACAGTTCTGAAGAAAGGTCACTGGACCCGAAACATTAAGTCTGCTTTCGCTCCACAGATACTGCCAGACCTGTTGAGTTTCCCCAGAAATTTCTGATCTTGCATCACAACTGCTTCACCATTCAATGAGACCATAGCTGATCTGACTATCCTTGATTCCACTTTCCTGCCTTTCCCCAATAGTCCTTGATTTCCTTCCTAATTAACAACCTATTTATCTCAACCTCGAATATTCTTAAGATCCAGCCTTGACAGCCCTCTGCATGAAAGAAATCCAACAATTCACTACCCTCTAAGGGAAGAAATTCCTCCTCATCTTTGTAGTAAAAGGGCAATCCCTTATTCTGAGTTTATACTCTCTGGTCCCCGATTCTTACTCAAGGTGAAATAACCTTTCCAGATCTACCCTGT
Source organism: Hemiscyllium ocellatum (assembly GCF_020745735.1). Lineage (NCBI taxonomy): Eukaryota > Metazoa > Chordata > Chondrichthyes > Orectolobiformes > Hemiscylliidae > Hemiscyllium > Hemiscyllium ocellatum. Next base: position 66,203,496 of record NC_083419.1, on the reverse strand, counting down.
CAAGTCTAAGAATAATCTTGCTTAATAGTAATAATAATAATAATATCACCTCTCATTCTTCCATATTTCAATTCATACGGGCCCAAACTCTCCTAATAAGACAGTTCCTCCATATTTGATATCAACCCAATGAACCTTCTATGAGTTGCTGACAAAAGCATTGTTGTTTCTTCATTAATGAGCTCCAAACTGCCCATAGGATGCTGGCTGGTGTCTGTTATGAACCCACTGATGTGATTACTGTCCAAGCTGAATGCCAGACTGAGACCTAGCTTGGTAGATCATATTTTGGGAGAAAGTGAGGACTGCAGATGCTGGAGATCAGAGCTGAAAATGTGTTGCTGGAAAAGCGCAGCAGGTCAGGCAGCACCCAAGGAGCAGGAGAGTCGACGTTTTGGGCATGAGCTCTTCTTCAGGAATGAGGAAAGTGTCTGAAAGATCATATTTTGATTAGTTTCAGATAGAACAAAGTGGTTTCTTGCTGAAACAAAGGCACAATTAAAGCTTACACTTGAACAATAAGACTGGAGTTTTTTTAATGAAAGAAATGAGGATAAAATACAATAAGTTAATTATCTACTATAATGTAAACTCAAATATTTTAAACATGCAGCAGCAATATAATCTCAAGAATCCCAGTACATTCCTTTTCAAAATTGAAAGGAAAAGCAACAGTGAAGTAAAACCAAGAATTGTGGATACTGGAAATCTGAATAAAAACAGAAATTGCTGGAAAAACATGGCATGTCTGGCAACATTGTGGAAAGTAGAGTTACCTTTGTTTCTCTCTCCACAGTTGATGCCAGCCTTGTTGAGTTTCTCCAGCAATTTGTTTTTGTTTCAGCTTTTACATAGTACCCAAAAACACCCCCTTACTGTCATCAAAAGCGCACCTTGTACAGTATCCAAAAGCACCACACGTACGGTGCCTACACCAAAGTCCTGGTTTCAAAGACTTTGATATGTTTGTTGCTTGTGACTTTAATTTATTGACTGGAATTGCAGATAGCTTCTTCCTGAGCTTGAAGGTACATAGCTTTAGGGTGTGTGAGCAATTAAAGAAGCCACTGTATGTACAACTGGATGGATAGCCATGGGATCAGGTAAGAGTAGTCCCATTCGGTTAGATAACAGTGGAACATTCTGGGAGGTGAATGGTGTGATCAACTGCACCAAAAATTGTGTACAAGTGGAGAAGGGACATTGAAGAAAGCTGATCAAGGAACAGCAGGGAATTATGGAGCAGTTAGAATGACATTTGTTGTCTGGAAATCGCTAACTTCCAGAATTAAAGATGGAGTGACTGAACCATTGTTAGGTATTCAAAAAGAGCTGGCAGAGATTTGCAAAGGGTAGACCACACTCCATGTATTTAATTGAATCTTTCTAAAGGAAGATGGTAGTAGAGGAGAGATGAGTCTCTATCCATGTTGTTGAAATGGTCATTCAGAAGGCGTTTTGTAAAGTTCCTCATAAATATGTGCTTGCTATAATTGAAGGCTGTGGAACTGTACAAATTATTGGCCTGGATAGGAATTTGGTTGAATAGCAGGAGACAGAGAGTCTGGTTAATGAGCCACGAGAGTCAAGAATGTGATGCTGGAAACGCACAGCAGGTCAGGCAGCATCCGAGGAGCAAGAGAATCGCATTCTGGGCAAAAGCCCTTCATCAGGAAAGTTTCCTTATGAAGGGCTTTTGCCCGAAACGTCAATTCCCCTGCTCCTCAGATGCTGCCTGACCTGCTGTGCTTTTCCAGCACCTCACTCTCGACTCTAATCTCCAGCACCTGCAGTCCTCAGTTTCTCCTAGGCAGAAGGTGACCAGTAGTGGCCAAAATAAATCTGTGTTGGGCACATCAATTAATAAGTGTAATTATGAATGACTTTGTTGAGGCAATCAAAAGGAGGTCATGGTGTAGTGATAATATTGCTGTGTTAGCAATTATGCATTAACCCTTAGAGTTATGCAGTTATACAGCACAGAAACAGAGACTTCGGTCGAACCAATCCATGCTGACCACACCGCAAACTAGATTAGAGTGGTGCTGGTAAAGCACAGCAGTTCAGGCAGTATCAGCCTGTATTCCTGATGAAGGGCTTTTGCCCGAAACGTCGATTTTAGCTCCAGCTGCCTGTATTCCTGATGAAGGGCTTTTGCCCAAAACGTCGATTTTCCTGCCCCTCGGATGCTGCCTGACCTGCTGTGCTTTTCCAGCATCACTCTAATCTAGACTGTGGTTTCCAACATCTGCAAGTCCTTGTTTTTACTTGCACATCGCAAACTAAACTAGTCCCACCTGTCTGCACTCCCTCCAAACATTTCTTATTCATGAATTGATCCAAATGTCTTTTAAACATTTTAACTGCACTTGAATCCATCACTTTCTCTGGAATTTTGTTCCACACACGAACCACTCTCTTGTAAGAAATTTATCCCTCATGTCCTTTTTAAATCTTTCTCCTCCAACTTTAAAAATTTACTCCCTAGACTTGAAATCCCCACCTTAGGGAAAAGACACACCATTACCTTATCTGTACCCCTCATGGTTTTAAAAACCTCAGCCTCCTTTGCCCCACTGAAAGAGTCCCAGCCTATCCAACTTCTCTTCATAACTCAAATTGTCTGTTCCCTTCATTATCCTAGTATGTCTTTTCTGAATCCAGTCCAGATTAATAATAGCTGAAAATGTGTTGCTGGTTAAAGCACAGCAGGTTAGGCAGCATCTCAGGAATAGGGAATTCGACGTTTCGAGCATAAGCCCTACCCTTCCGATAACAAGGCGACCAGAACTGCAGACAGTACTCCAGAAGAGACCTCACCAATGTCCTGTACAACCTCAATATGACATCCCAACTCCTATATCCATAGGTCTGAGCAATGAAGGCAAGTGTGCTAAACGCCTTCTTAACCACCCTGCAAAGCAACCAGTGTAATCTAAATTCAGTTAGTTAAATCTACAATTGAAAGGTTGTAACAGTGATTGTGAAACTGTCATCGATTTTTTACAAAATTCCAACTGGTCCATTGATATTCTTCAGGGAAGCAAATCTGCCATCCTTCTATGAGCTAGACTATATGTATCCCCAAGGTAAAAACAATGACTGCAGATGCTGGAAACCAGATTCTGGATCAGTGGTGCTGGAAGAGCACAAATTTTATTCCTGATGAAGGGCTTTTGCCCGAAATGTCGATTTCGCTGCTCGTTGGATGCTGCCTGAACTGCTCTGCTCTTCCAGCACCACTGATCCAGAATATATGTATCCCCAGGCCCATAGCAATGGGGTTAACTCTTAGCTGCCCTCTGAAATGACCTAGTAAGCTAGTCAGTTCAAGGGCAAATAGGGATGTGCAATAAATGTATGCATATCCCATGAACAAATAAATAAACAAAATAGATCCATATTTTCCAGTGACATAAGACAGACAGCATTGCAAGCAATATAGATGGAACACAAAAGCTGCAATGCATAGAACTGTAGCAAATGAATTAAATGTGGACAAATTGTTCACTTTAATCTGAAAAAGTCAAGGATCCAGAAAACATGATCAGAGACATCACAGATCTGGGAACAAAAACGCCAACACCTGGAAAAAGTAACCCACCCAAACCCATTCCCCTATATTTCCCCCTGCCTAATGCACCTAACCTACACATCTGTGGACACTATGGGCAATTTAGCATGGCCAACTCACCAAACCTGCACATCTTTGGACTATGTGAGGAAACAAGAGCACCCAGAGGAAGCCCATGCAGACACAGGGAGAATGTGCAAATTCCAGACAGATAGCTACCAAGGCTGGAATTGGGCCCAGGTCCCTGGCACTGTGAGGCAGCAGTGCTAACAACTGAGCCATCGTGCCACAATCAAACTGATAGAGCAGGGACAGGAATGGTTGTTGCATGTTCTGGGATTTAGATGTTTCAGTAAGAACAGAGAAGATGGTAAAAGAGGGGGAGGTATGGCATTGTTAGTCAAGGGCAGTATCACAGTTGCAGAAAGGACATTTGAGGACTCATCTACTGAGTTAGTATGGGCTGAGGTTAGAAACAGGAAAGGAGAGATCATCATGTTGGGAGCTTACTCTGGGCCTTCGAATAGTTCCAGAGATGTAGATGAAAGGATAGCAAAGATGAGTCCCCAAACGAAAGAGAGTGACAGACTAATCGTTATGGGGTCTTTAACTTTCCAAGTTTTGACTGGGAATAGTGTGGTTCAAGTGCTTTATATGGGTCAGTTTTTGTTCAATATGTGCAGGAGAGTTTCCTGACACAGCATATAGACAGGCTAGCAAGGGGTGAGGCCACATTAGACCTGATACTGGGTAATGAACCCAGCCAGGTTTAGATTTGGAGTAGGTGAGCACTTTGGTGATAGTGACCACAATTCGGTTATGTTTACTTTAGTGATGGAAAGGGATAGGTATATAGCACAGTTAAGAGTTATAGCAGGGAGAAAAACAATTCTAATGAGATTAGGCAGGATATAGGATGCATTGGATGGAGAAGGAAATTGCAGAGGATGACTATAATTGAAATGTGGAGCTTATTCAAGGAACAGCTACTGTGTGTCCTTGGTAAGTATGTACCTGTCAAGCAGGGAAGATGTTGTCAGGTGCAGGAGCTATGGTTCACTAAGGAAGTTGAATCTCTTGTCAAAAGGAAGAAGAAGGCTTATGTTAGGACGAGATGTGCAGGCTCAGTTAGGGTGCTTGAGAGTTACAGGTTAGCCAGGAAAGACCTAAAAAGAGAGCTAAGAAGAGCGAGGAGGGGACATGAGAAGTCGACAGCAGATAGGATCAAGGAAAACCCTAAAGCTTTCCATAGGTATATCAGGAATAAAACAATGACTAGAGTAAGATTAAGGCCTATCAAGGATAGTAGAGTGGGGTCCAAGGAGATGGGGAAATGCAAAATGAATATTTTTCATCAGTATTCATACTAGAAAAAGACAATGTTGTCAAGGAGAATACTGAGATAGAGGCTATTAGACAGATGGGATTGAGGTTCACAAGGAGGAGGTATTAGCAATTCAGGAAGGTGTGAAAATAGATAAATCCCCTGGGCCAGATGGGATTTATCCTCAGATTCTCTGGGAAGCCAAGGAGGAGATTGACGAGCCTCTGGCTTTGATCTTTATGTCATCATTGTCTACAGGAATAGTGCCAGAAGGCTGGAGGAGAGCAAATATTCAAGAAGGTGAGCAGAGACAACTCTGGTAATTATAGACCAGTGAGCCTTCATTTGGTTGTGGGTAAAGTGTTGGAAAAGATTTTAAGAGGTAGGATTTATAATCTTCTGGAGAGGAATAAGTTGATTAGGGATAGTCAACATGGTTTGTGAAGGGCAGGTCATGCCTCACAAACTTTATTGAGTTCTTTGAGAAGGTGACCAAACAGGTAGACAAGGGTAAAGCAGTTGATATGGTGTATATGGATTTCAGTAAGGCGTTTGATAATGTTCCCCACGGTAGGCTATTGCACAAAATGCATGACATGGTATTGAGGATGATTTATTGGTTTGAATCAGAAATTGGCCAGCAGAAAGAGAGTGTTGGTTGATGGAAAATGTTCATCCTAGAGTTCAGTTACTAGTGGGCTACAGCAAGGATCTGTTTTGGGGCCACTGCTGTTTGTCATTTTCATATATATCCTAGATGAGGGTGGAGAGGATGGGTTAGTAAATTTGTGAATGGTACTAAGGTCAGTGGAGTTGTCAATAGTGCAGAAGGATGTTGTAGGTTACTGAGGGACATAGGTAAGCTGCAGAATTGGGCTGAGAGGTGGCAAATGTAGTTTAATGTGAAAAATGTGAGGTGATTCACTTTGGAAGGAGTAACAGGAATAAAGAGCACTGGGCTCATAGTAAGATTCTTGGTAGTGTTGATGAGCAGAGAGATCTCAGTGCCCATGTACATGGATCCCTGAAAGTTGCCATTGAGGTTGATAGGCTTGTTAAGAAGGCATATGGTGTATTAGCTTTTATTGGTAGGGGGATTGAGTTTCAGAGCCACAAGATTGTGCTGCAGCTGTACAAAACTCTTGGAGCGGCAGCGCTTGGAGTATTGCATACAGTTCTGGTCACCGCATTATAGGAAGAATGTGGAAGCTTTGGAAAGGATTCAGAGGAGCTTTACCAGGATGTTGCCTGGTATGGAGAGAAGGTCTTATGAGGAAAGGTTGAGGGATTTGAGGCTGTTTTCATTGGACAGAAGAAGGTTGAGAGGTGACTTAATTGAGACATTTAAGATAATCAGAGGGTTAGATAGGGTGGATAGTGAGAGTTTCATCGCATGGTGATGGTTAGCATAAGGGAACATAGCTTTAAATTGAGGGGTGATAGATATAGGACAGATGTCAGAGATAGTTTTGTTACTCAGAGAGTACCAACACACTCCTGACCTGTGATGGGTAAATGTTGGACAGACTGAGGGGAGTCAGGATGTGAAATTCTTACTGTTCACATTTCCTATGATCTGGTCTTGCAGATATAATTCTAATCTGGTGCAATTCAATTTCTGACAAATGATAACCCCAGGATGCTGGTGCATGGAGGATGGGCTTTTAGAAATGGAAGTATCATTAAACATCAATAGGCATTGGTAAATTCTGATTTGACTGATACTGATGGCCCATGCCTGAACTTGTGAGGTGCAAATGTTACTTGCCGCTTGTCTGTCCAAGCCTGAATGTTGTCCAAGTCCAAATGATCTAGATTGACATTTGGTTTGTGCACAGACTATTGTTGTTTTGCCATCCAATGACCTCTGTTGATGTTTATTGCTTTAGATGTGGACTGATGACAGGGTTGGCCATTAAACAATCCACTGATGCTCCCCTGGATGAAACAAGCAGCACCTTGTATTTTTACAACAAAAATACAATAAGAAAACATCACGCTGAGCTATATTTTTATCTGGTGGCAGACTCACTTCTGTTTTAGATTGAACACTAGCTGGTGGGTTTGTCAGGTTTTAGGGAATTGGCAGTTTAAGGGAGGTGAGAACAGATGTATCTGACAGGTGAGTCTTTCCAGCATGGCTTGTGGGCCAAGAGGAACAGAAGTGTTTCCATCTCGGTTACCAAGATAACCTATTCATTGCTTTATGATTGTGCTGCCCAAGGAAATCTTTAACCCATTGACACATCCTGTTGGTTTTTACTCACCTCCATCCCCATCACCATCTCCCTCCCATATTTCTAACACCTGACCAATTGCTGACAGTCTGGAGTCATGCCAGACCAGGTAAGGGTGGCAGATTTCCTTCTCTCACTGACATTATTGAACCAGATGAGTTTTTACGACAATCATGGTCACAATTCACAATATTATCTTTCAAGCCCAAATTTCCTTTATCATTAGTTGAATTGAAATACCAACAGTTGCAATGGGATCTGGACGTAGGTTGTCAGACCATCAAACTCTCTCTGTGAAGAGGGGGTGAGTTTTGTTTCTGTCTGGTTCTACACAGAGCCTCAGTTAACCTTTTGAATACAAGCAGTGTGCAGGAAACTGAGGGTTTTGGACAGATCTCCATCTGTAACCTGGAAGGAGCTAAATTATTAAAAGATAGACCCTCTTTCCTCTTGAGAAGCACATGCAATGCTGTCCTTGCTCTGCTTTAAGGCTTCAATTGTGGCAGATTTAAGATTTTAGTTACAAACTCCTTTGTGAACCAAAGACCTCTCAAACAGAAGTACTTGCCGAATTTGAGGAAACTCCTTGACAGCATGACATCCTGTTAACAGCCTCTCTTTTCATTCTCCTCCTTCCTTTCCTAGTTACTCTGTCCTTTCCCACTGGTTCTGTCCTATTCTGTAAATGTAACTGATTTATATTTAGTTCATAGAGGAGGTTGAACTGACTTTTATTTGCCTGGAATCATGTCCTACAGAGCACTGCCATTAAAAGAAAAACTTGCATGAAACTGGTAGGACCATACCTTTTAGGTTTTAACAAAATTAGGAAGTCTCCTAAAATGTGCAAACAGCATTGATAAAGACACCACCTTGTTACTTCACTTGATGTTCAGTTGTATGAGTGGTGGGTATGAAGTTCCATTATTGCTTACCAACATCTTACTGTTTTATGTTGTTAGGTATTGGAGTGCCCATTCAGAATTACTCCAAAAACTTAGCAGGCCATGTCTTTGAGTCACTTTTTAACCAACTAGCACCTTCCAAATCCACAAGTGTGTCCATCTGGAAGAGCAAGGGCAGTTGATACAGGGGTACCATATGGTGGCTCAGTGGTTAGCACTGCTGCCTCATAGCAGCAGCATCCCAGGTTCAATCCCAGTTTCGGGTGACTGCCTGTGTGGAGTTTGCACATTCTCCCTGTGGCTGTGTGGGTTTCTTCCCACAGTCCAAAGATGTGCAGGTTAGGTCAATTGGCTATGCTAAATTGCCCATAGTGCTTAGTGCACCATTCAGAGGGGAATGGGTCTAGGTGGGTTGCTTTTTTTTGGGGTGGCACAGTGGTTAGCACGGCTGCCTCACAGTGCCAGAGACCCGGGTTCAATTCTCGCTTTAGGCAATTGTCTGTGTGGAGTTTGCAATTCTCCCCGTGTCTGTGTGGGTTTCCTTCGGGTGCTCCGGTTTCCTCCCAAAGTCCAAGAATGTGTCGGTTAGGTGAATTGGTCATGCTAAATTGTCCCTAGTGTTAGGTGAAGGGGCAAATGTAGGGGAATGGTTCTGGGTGGGTTGCTGTTCGGAGGGCCGGTATGGACGTGTTGGGCCAAAGGGCCTGTTTCCACACTGTAAGTAATCTAATCTAATCTAAAAAAAAACCCTCCCAGCCATTCATTTTATTTTGCTTATTGTTCTCTCAGATTTTGTGGTTAGATTAAAGCTCGTACTTTTATCAAAACATGAGTGAATTTTGAGATCCAGTTTATATGTCAACCTGATGGCTGTGTCAGCCACCTCCTGCAAGTTGAAGAAATATGATATATCAACTTGACTTCCCCTGATTCGACGGCGTCCTTATTGGGAAATATATCATTGTTCCTTCAGTGTCGCTGAGTCAAAATCCTGGGATTCCCTCCCTAACAGCTCTGTGGGTCTACCTGCATCCCAGAAACTGTAGTGGTTCAAGAAGGTGACTCACCATCACCGTCTCAAGGGCAGTTAGAGGTGGGTAATAAAATGCTTGCTCAGTCAGTGACATCCACAACCCACGAAAGATTCGAAAAATTACCTTCATCCCCTAAATCTCTTATCAACATTAAAGACAAAAAAATGTACAGCCTCTGAAAATGAAAAGGCCAGTTAAAGCTTAGGGCTGAGACCTTTCATCAAATTCTTGCACAGTGTTTACAGCTCAGAGCGTGTAGTTCGACTCTAATCTCAGAGCTCTGCTTTTAACTTTCAGATTCTGAGTGACCTCTGGTGCGTTTTTTTAGTCCAATTCTCCAGGACTGTTTTGTTAACATTTCTTCTTTTACCATCAGGTTGACATATAAACTGGATCTCAAAATTCACTCATGTTTTGGTAAAGGTATGAGCTTTAATCTAACCACAAAATCTGAGAGAACAATAAGTAAAACAAAATGGTCATCCTCACATGGGCTATAAACATATAATATATCATAATAATATATGGATTTAAGTTAGCTCGCTGAGCTGGAAGGTTTGTTTTCAGAAGTTTTGTCACCATGACTAGGTAACATCATCAGTGAGAGTCTCTAGTGAAGTGCTGGTGATATGTCCCGCCTCTCTATTTATAGGTCTTGGTTTCTTAAGGTGGGTAATGTCATTTCTGGTTCTTTATTTCAAGGAAAGGTAGATGGGAGTCTAAATCGATGTTTTTTGATGGAGTTCTGGTTAGAATGCCAAGCCTCTAGGAATTCTCATGCATGTCTTTGTTTCACTTGTCCTAGGATGTGTTGTCCTAATCAAAGTGGCATCTTTCTTTGTCTGTATATATGGAAACTAATGATAGTGGGTCGTGTCTTTTGGAGGCTAGTTGGTGTTCATGTATCCCACATTGGACAAACTTGAGCTACAAATTGTCTCAAAAATTGCTAATATCATAATTTAGCTTTAATTTCCATTAAACGCAATGCATAAGTTTATTAAGGACTAAATTGGTATCATATGATAGCAAGGCCATTGAGGTTAGAAGGTTTCTACATGAGATGAACATGAGTTTCTTCATGTGCTGAGTAGCCTTGTCCAAGTTGGACCAGTGATAAATCTTGTTAGAACTTCCGGTCTTTTCTCAACAGCTGATACCTTCCTCAGGTTCTGACTTTGTTCACAACAGCAGAGTGCCTCCTGGATTGCTTTTATAGGAGATACCCAAATTATGGACCATAGACCAGAAAGAACAAGAGCATGCTGAGTCTACTCAGTCCATCAGGACTGCTCCTCTACTCGATCATGGCTGATATGTTTCTCAACCCCATTCTTCACCCTATAATGTTTTATCCCCTTGCTAATTAAGGTTCTATCTATCTCTGTTTTAAATACATTCAATGATTTGGCCTCCACAGCCCTCTGCAGCAATGAGTTTCACAGATTCACCACCCTCTTGTTGAAGAAATGTCTCCTCATCTTAGTTCTATAGGGCCGTCCCTTCACCCTGCAGCTGTGCCTTGGGGTCCTAGTCTCTCCTACAAGTGAAAACATCTTCTCCATTACCTCTAAATCCAGACCTCTCAATATTCAGTTCGTTTCAGTCAAATTCCCCTCTCATCCTTGTGAACTCCATTGAGTACAGACCTAGAGACCTCAACTGCTTCACATGTCACAAGCCCTCCATCCCTGGGATCATTCTTGTAAACTTCCTCTGGACCCTTTCTAATGTCAGCACATCCTTCCTTAGTTATGGGACCCAAAACTACTCATAATATTCTAAATGCAGTCTGACCAGAGTCTTATACAGACTCAACAGTAAAACAGGCCTCTTCCAAGATGGCCACCCGGTTGGAGGCTGGGAACAGAGGCAGGAGGTGAAATATAGAATGAACTGCCAGCGGAAGTGCTGGATGCAGGTACGGTTACAACATTCAAAAGACATTTGGATTGCTACATGATTAGGAAAGGTTTAGCGGGATATGGGCCTAACACAGGTAAATGCGACTAGTTTTATCTTGGAAAACTTGGTCAGTATGGATGAGTTGGACTGAAAAGTCTGTTTCTGAGCTATATCACTCAATGACTCTAGGTAGATGGCAGGAGAACTTAAACAACAGAGGGTTAATGTGGCAGGGACAAATTTGTCCCTTGAGTGAGAGAGTGTAGAAAAGATTTTTAAGGATGTTGTCTGGATTGGAGGATTTGAGATATATGGAGAGGCGGAATAACCTGGGGCTATTTTCCCTGGAGCATAGGAGGCTGAGGGGTGACCTTATAGAGGTTTAAAAAATCATGAGGGGCATGGATAGGGTAATTAGCCAAGGATGGAGAAATCCAAAACTAGAGGGCTTAAGTTTAAGGTGAGAGGGAAAAGATTTAAAAGGGACTGAAGGGGTAACTTTTTCATGTAGGGGATAGTATGGAATGAGCTGCCAGAGGAAGTGCTGGAGGCTGATACAATTGCAAAATTTAAAAGGCATCTGGACAGGTAGATTATTAGGATGGATTTAGAGGGATATAGGCCAAGTGCTGGCAAGTGGGACTAGGTCAGACTGGGATATCTGGTCAACATGGACAGGTTGGGCCGAAGGGTCTGTTTCTGTGCTTTATGACACCATGACTCTCGTACATGGGGAAATAACTTATTCACATTTACCCTGTCAAATTTTACAAGTTTTCATTAGGCCTTTTTTCATTCTTCTAAACTCCAATGCAAGCTCTATATTGATCTAGTAGGAGGCACTGCCTAAGTTTACTGGGCTCCAAGGGTTAATTACATGGGAAGGTTACCTAAACCAGGTTGAATTCCCTTGAATTTAGAAGGATAGTGGTTACTTCATTAAGTTTTTCAAGATATAAACAGGAACAGACAGGGTAGCTGCAATTTATTTCTGCTGGTTAAGGAGTTTAGGACTGCAGGGGGCAAGGTTAGAACCAAATCTTTACTGATAAAATTAGCAAATAGAGCTACACATATAGTTGGTCGAGTTTTGGGACTTGCTTCTGTAAAAGGTGTTTGATACTGGGACAACTGTTAGTTTAAATCAGACATTGATTAGATTAGATTACTTACGTGTGGAAACAGGCCCTTCGGCCCAACAAGTCCACACTGACCCGCCGAAGCGCAACCCACCCATACCCCTACATTTACCCCTTACCTAACACTACAGGCAATTTAGCATGGCCAATTCTCCTGACCCGCACATCTTTGGACTGTGGGAGGAAACCGGAGCACCCGGAGGAAACCCAAGCAGACACGGGAGAACATGCAAACTCCACACAATCAGTCGCCTGAGTCAGGAATTGAACCCGGGTCTCAGGCGCTGTGAGGCAGCAGTGCTAACCACTGTGCCACCGTGCCACCCATGATTGGTTCTTGATTACCAGCTCCGAAATCTTACAGAGCAAAGGTGAGCCTATGGAATGAGGTCATCGAGCAGTTACAGCACCAATAAACAGCAGCAGAGCACATTTAAGGAGTTAAATGACGTACTCCTGTTTCTGTGATACACCAGGAAGCAGTCACAGGGCTATGATTAAATGGCAGGGAGCTGTAAAGTCAGCACTGTACAACGGCACAAGTGCTTCTTGTTGTGTTTTATGACCCTCAGGTTCTGCCAAGTGGCAAACTTTATGTCCTTGGGTTTGGTGGCCTGTGTGAAATCTTGATGCCAGCCTTTTGTCAGGCTTGTAGATAAGTTAGAGTGAATGTCTTGGTTCTTGATCAGAGTGTATGTATAATTAGGCAAAGGGACAAGCATTTTGTAGATTGTTGAAGCATGGCATAACAAAGTTTTTCCCCTCCATGTGGTGAACCAAATTTTACCAGGTAAGTGTTCCTCTACTGTAAGGATTGTGACCTATAGGTCAGCTGGCCTCAATGCACACAGGAACAGGAATAGGCCATTCAGAATCACCAGCTCAATTTGTTCAATGCTCTTTCACTGACTAGACCAGCATTTGTTGCCCAACCTTAATTATCCTTGAAAGGGTAATAGTGAGCTTACTTCTTGAACTGCTGCACTGCACCAGGGAATTGATAGACACACAGAGCTGCTAGCAACAGCGTTCCAGGAATTTGACCTAGTGACACTGAAGGAATGGTTATATAATTCCAAGTCAGGATGGTGAGTGGCTTGGAGGGGAACTTGCAGGGGGTGGTGTCCCCATGCATCTGCTGAGTTTGCCCTTCTAGATGGTGGCGTTTGTGGATTTAAATGGTGCTGATGAAAGCCGCCATACCACAATGTTTAGACAGTGCACACTGTTACCACTGTGCATTGGTGGTGGTAGATGCGAATGTGGAAGATGGTGGATGTGGTGATAATTGAGCAGATTGCTCTGTCCTGGATGGTGTCAAGCTTATTGTTGGAGGTGCACTCATCCAGGCAACTGGGGAGTATTCCATCACACTCCAGAATCATACCTTATAAATGCTGGACAGGTTTGGGGCAGACAGGAGGTGAGTTATTTGTTCCCAGCCACCAGCTTGCTTCATTAAGCCAGCTTCATGCTTTATTTGGATTTGGCAAATTTATACCATAGCTCCACTTGCCAACCTTCACTCCTTGTCCCTTGGCACCACCAAACTGAATCATGGGATTGCTATGATGCAGGAGACCATTGGGCCCATTGTGTCTGCACAAGCTCTCTGATTGAGCATTCTGGCTTTGGGTCAATCTTGTGCATTTTCCCCCATAGCATATACATTGCTTCTATTCAAATCAGCATCCAATATCCCCTTAAATGCCTTGATTGAATCTGCTTCCACAGTTCCAGGCTGTGCATTCCAGATCCAAACCACTTGCTGTGTGAGTAACCTTTCTTTTGTTAAATCATGTTTGCTTCTTTTGCAAAGGGCTTTTAATCTGTCCCCTCTTATTTTTGATCCTTTTACAAGCTGGAACAGTTTTTTTCTTAACCTCCCATGATTTTGAAAATTTGAACAAAATCTCCTCTTAATTTCTCCAAACTACCTTCATTACAGAAGTTTCTCATCTCTGACACTATTCTTGTAAATCTCTTCTGCTCTCTCTCCAATGTTTTAACTTCCTTCCTAAAGTGCAGTGCCCAAAACTATACACAGTACTCCAGTTGAGGTCTAACTCGTGACTTGTACAAGTTTAACATAACTTCCATTCTCGCGACCTCTATTAGCCCATTTTAATAAAGCCTAGGATACCTGATGTTTTATTATTTACCTACCTCAATTATTCTCCCACCTTCATGGCTTATGTACATGTACATCCAGATCAATATGTTAATGTGCCCTCTTTAGATGCGCTGATCATTTGATGTTGTCTCTCCACATTTTTCCTCCCAATACGAATCCCCTCAAGTTTCTGCACTGACCCTCTCTTTGTCCTTCTGAAGTTCTACACTGTCCTCCTTACTCCTAAGCTCTTCGATCACTGGCAAGCTTTGAAATTGTCCCCTGTACATCAGGAACTGGATCATTAATACATAGCAGGAAAAGCAAGGGTCCTGATACCATCTCCTGGGGAATTCTATTGCAAACCTTACTCCAGCCTGAGAAATAGCCGCTCGCTGTGCTCTAACCCTCAGTCAATTTTTGTAGCTATACTGCTACTGCCCTTGTTAATGATGAGCTGTAACTTTGCTCAGAATTCTGTTCCGTGGCATTGTATAGAATGTCTTATGGAAGTCCACATATGTCACATCAGGAGTAATACCCATATCTATCCTCCCTGGTACCTCCTCAAAAACCTCAAACTACTTAGTTAAACATGGTTTTCCCTTTGTAAATCCATCTTTTATGATTTCAGTTCTAAAAGCTCCATATGACTCCCAGCAGAAGTGAATTCTCAACCTTTTCTTAAGATATATATCCTATTTTTTCAAGTCAACTGGTTCAGAGATGTTATCACACACCTCTGGTACAGGTGAGATTCGAACCCAGGCCTCTCAGTCAAGAGGAAGGTATACTACCACAGTGCCTCAAGAAAGCCCCAATGCCTTACTTTGACTACGTTTAAGTGAATAACTACCAGATGAGCTTTAATTCTGAGATTCTGTCCATTAATCTTTGATTTATGTGGTAGGGGAAATAAATTTTCTGTTTCAACCCTATTGAATCATTTTCTTGGTCATCTCTCAATTTTGTGTGCCTTTAGTCATAAACAACTCTTTTTCCGAGGATAATATGCATCGTGTGAATCCTTATTCAGCTTTTATTGTGGTTATCCACTTCCGTACAGTTTTATGGTCTTATATCTGGCTTAATTGAGTATAACGCATCATTCTACAAATGGTTTGAGAGTTGACTGCATTTCAATTGCCGACTACATAATCTGTAAATAGTGACCCTCATCTTTCTGGGTTATCTGCTTTGCCTGTTCTATCAGTTCATAGTCATTTCCATTACTTCCCTTTATGTTTTAATCACATGTATGATCAGGTCAATTTGGGTGAAATGTGCTGAGCTTTCCAAACCATTGGAAAGTTTAGGTTCACATGTCTTGCTGCAGGCCTGCTGCTTTCATATGAAGCTTTTTCGTCTTCATAGGAGCTCAGGCTAAACTCCTAGGTTACTTTAATCTCTCCGAGATTACTTTAAAAAACTGTTATCCTGTAGCTGCCTCACCACAGAGCAGTGGAAGTTCCAACGTTATTGCAGAGTATTACTGCAGAGGTCACAATTACTTTACAGCTTGATTCAGAGGTCTGTCGAAACTCATAAGCATTAAACTCCATCTTCACATCTCCTCTCAAATATTTCTCAGTTTCCAACATTATTAACTTAAGATTTTTGACTGAATAACTGAATATATTCCAATGTCAACTTGAGAATGGTGTCTGCACCATTGTTGGATACTGCAGGTGGGTACTGCAGATGCTGGAGATTAGAGTCAAGATTAGAGTGGTGCTGGAAAAGCACAGCAGGTCAGGCAGCATCCGAGGAGCAGAAAAATTGACATTTTGGGCAAAAGCCCTTCATCAGGATGATTTTTTTCTGCTCCTCGGATGCTGCCTGACCTGATGTGCTTTTCCAGCACACCCTAATCTTGACTCTCCACCAGTGTTACCTTATTCTGGTCTGGGTTCTTCTGATCTTTGTGTGACCTCATACCAGACTTCCATATTACTTTCAAACAAAATTTGTGAAGCATCTATACATAATGGGAAGGCTACATAGTAGCAGGTTCAAAGTTTAAATAGAGAAAACAGACCTATTTGGTCCGACTCTGGGTTGACAGGACATCCCAATCTGATCTAGTAGCCCCATCTGCCACCATTTGGCTCATATCCCTCTAAACCCTTCCTATGCATGCACCCATCCCATTGCCTTTTAAATGTTATAATTGTACCAGCCTCTGCCACTTCCCCTAGCAGCTCATTCCATACACACTCTACCATCCGTATGAAAACGTTGCCTCTTTAGGTTCTTTTTAAATATTTCCCCAGTCACCTTAAACCTATGCCCTTTAGCTTTGGATTCCCCTACTTTGGGAAAAATGCCTTTGCTATTTACCCTATCCATGCCCCTAATGATTTTATACTTCTGAATAAGAGATGGTCCTTGATCAATAACTGAATTTTACAACCTTTTTAATATGATGTTACTTGCTCATTTATGTTCCAGCCTTCTAGCAGAGTCCTAACATGGGGTCACAAAGGTCAAAATTACATCATAGTTTACCTAATTTTCATTTTAACGATTCTCAGCTTCCAAAGTCCTGGGCTCCCTTAATTCAAAAGTTGGTCTCTTGCTTTCTTCCAGTAAAAGGACTTTAAATTATTGGAGTATGGCTTCAGTGACACTGTGTCAGTTCAGGGTTCAGAGGTGACTTCCTTGCCTCTGAGTCAGAAAGTTTAGGATATTTCGTGCATTAATATTGGTGTAAACATCCAGGCAGGTGAATTGCTGTGGCGTCGGTTTTGTTGTCTTTCCAATGGGATGTTAACTAGACACCTCTGCTTCCCTCTTATCCGACGACCTGTATTCGAAAAAGAGAGGGGATTTTTTTCCCGAAAATATCCCTTTATCCATTGACCAACATCATGGTAAACGGAAGCGGAATGCTGCAGGTGCTGGAAATCTGATAGCAAAGAAGAAAATGCTTCCAAGGGTCGGTGTGGATTTGTTGGGCCGAAGGGCCTGTTTCCACACTGCAGGGAATTTCAATCTAATCTAATCATGCTGGATGGATTGGTAGACCGGACACATCTGTGGACTGACTAACGTTGCAGGTCAAATAATGTCTTAATTTTACAACTTGTTTAATCAGAAATAAAAACAGAAGCTATTTGGAGATACTTAGCTACCCTCTGAGCCAGTTCCAAAGAAGTCATATTGCTCTCGAAAAGTTAACCCTGTTCCTCTCTCCAAAGTTGCTGAGTTTCTCCAGCCCCTTCTGTATGTATTTCAGATCTCCTGTATCCGGAGTGTTTTGAGCAAGTTACTGCAGATATTGGAAACTGTACGCAGCTGATGGAGAGTCATCTAGCCTCAAAACGTTAGCTTGCTCTCTCTCCATGGATACTGCCTGACCTGCTGTGATTTTCAGCATTTCTTGTTTTCAGTCTGAAGTGTTTCTCTCACTTTGCTGTTTCCATTTTTGTTTTGAATGATGTATTGTCATTTGTATTTTACAGTGAAGAACTTCAACTGTCGCCACAATACGGTGCCATTTTGAATAGCTTAAGAATAAAAAGATCTAAGTGAAAGAGAGTCCATCTTCGTTGCACATCCTCTGCCATGGGTCCTGAGCTCTGAGCCAGCTCACCGACGACACCTATGCTGCCATCCCTCAGCTGCCCATGCCGTACCCACCATTGGCGGAGTCACCAATCTTCACATGCCATCTCTTCACCGCTGGGCTGAGCACTTCACTGCTGCCACAGCCAAGATGCCCATGTTGGGTTCCGTACTGGACCCACACTCACCTCTTGACCAGAAACCCCCCAGCTCTGTTGCCGGTGCCTGGCCTATTAGCAGGAGTCCTCACTACCCTACCACGACTTTCCTGTGCACAGCACGGTCCCTGCTTTTTCCAGCTGACAGAAGTAACTGCATTTCAAACACTCTGGATTGCGACAAGTACAAGATCTTTCTGTATTTTATCAACACACTATAGCTTCATGTCACTCCAAAATTATAATTCCCATCCACTTAAACCAGATTTTGGTATACAGTTATCAGTATGTTTTATTTGTTTATGGGATATAGGTGTCACTGGCTAGGCCAGCATTAATTGCCCATCCTTAATTGCACCAGAGAGGGTTAGGAATCAACCACATTGTTGCAGGCCTGGAGTCAAATAGGCAAGACCAGGTAAGGATGGAAGATTTCCTCCCATAAGACCATTAATGAGTGGGTTTTTATGACAATTGACAGTATGGTCAACATCAGGCATGCTTTTGTTTAACTTTCTGATTTTCATGTGATTGCTTGTGGTGAGATTTGAATCCAACTCCCAGCACATTAATCTGGGGTATTCAGATAACTAGTCTAGTAGTACTGATACATAACCATTTCCCCTGGACTGGGGAAGCTGGGTGGGTTGGAATTGTTTGGATATTTCTGGATTAGTAGGATCATGTGACTTCTTGGGATGACATTCCAAGAATGTGACTAAGACCCACCTGGTAGCTACTGAACACAAAAGCAGAATGCACGCTTTAATTGCTTTAATTATTAGGCAGAAGAGAGTAATTGGTTTTGAGAAGATAAGGAGCCAATGCTAATGGTTGCCTAGCAATTACCGGTGGCCTTGGAATTCTGTTTTACAGATCCAGAAGACTTTGGGTTGTGGAGAAATGAATTGTGAGCAATTCTCAACAAACACAAGTTGATTGGAATCAGATCTGGACTTCAATCATGAACCTACAATGATTCAACTTCATTGACTGGAAAACCCAACAGCTGTGAGAAATTAGCACGTTTTAACCTTTATTTCCTTAGGGAGGAATTTCTTCTCTCAAAGTGTTGTGAATCTCTGGAACTCGTTGCAACAGACATATCATCCTAAATATCCCTCTATGATTTTATAAACCTCAATAAGGCCACCCATCAATCTTCTACGTTCCAGGGAAAAAAAGCCCCAGTCGATCCAGCCTCTACTTACAACTCAAGATCTCTGGTAACATCCTTATACATCTTTTCTGAACTCTTTACAATTTAATAACATCCTTCTTGTAGCAGAGTGACCAGAAATGTATGCAGTACTCCAAATGTGGACTCACCAATATCCTATACAGACATAATATGATGTCCCAACTCCTATACTCCTTCTGACCAATGAAGGAAAGTGTGCCAGATGGCTTCTTCACCGCCCTGTCTCTCGAAATTGAATCATCTTTGATATTCCAGAAATAAAAGCAGAGGTTACTGGGAAAACTCAGCAGGTCTGGCAGCATCTATGAAGAAAAATCAGAGTTAACTTTTCAGGTCCCATGACCCTTCCTTGGAACTTTGATGTCTCTCCACAGATGCTGCCAGACCTGCTGAGCTTTTCCAGCAACTTATCTTTTTGTTTCTGATTTACGGCATCTGCAATTCTTTTAGCTTTTTCATGTGGCCATTCAACTGAACAAGTATATCTAAATTAAAAATCTATAATAATTGGACAGAATAATACAGTAAACTTAGTGGTATTTGAGACATTTAATTATTGTGAGTGCCACTTCATAAGACACTGGTTAAAACAAAGTTAATACTTCCAGCTGTTTAGGGATGACCACACAAGCTCACAAGTAAATGTTTAGGGAGCATGAGCTTTTCAGGAAGCGTATGGTATAAAATTGTTCATTTCTCTTCAATTTTCAGAAAGCAACAAGCAAACACAATTCCCCTTTGATGTTTTGGTTAAAAGAAAATTGTGTGCATACGAATGGGTTGTGGAATCATCTCAAACTGCTCTCAGAGTCAAAATGTGCGGTGCTGGAAAAGCATCCGAGGAGGAGAGTTGATGTTTTGGGCATAAACCCTTCATCAGGAATGAGGGGGTGGCCCAAGGGGGGCTGAAAGATAAATAGGAGGTGGGGTGGGGGGTGGGGGGGGGGGGTGAGGCTGGGGAGGAAAGTAGCTGGGAATGCAATAGGTAGCTGAAGGTCAGAGGTGGTGATAGGTCGGAGAGGAGGTGGAGTGAATAGGTGGGGAGGAAGATGGGCAGGTCAAAAGGGTGGTGCCGAGTTGGAAGTTGGATCTGGGATAAGATTAGGGGAAGGGAGGTGAGGAAACTGGTGAAATCAACATTGATCCCTGTGGTTGGAGTGTCCCAAAGCAGAAAAAGAGGCGTCTTTCCTCCAGGCATTGGGTGGTTAGGGTTTGATGATGATGGAGGCCCAGGACTTGCATGTCCTTGGCGTAGTGAAAGAAGAAGTGGTCGGCCACAGGGCGGTGGGATCGTTTAGTGCGTGTATCCTGGAGATGTTCTCTGAAGCGTTCCGCAAGTTGGCATCCTGTCTCCCCAATGTAGAGGTGACCACATCAAGAGCAACGGATGCAGTGGATGATGTGTGTGTGTAAGTTCAGGTAAATATCTGAGAGATGTGGAAGGATCCTTTGGGGCCTTGGACGGAGGTGGGGTGTGGGGGGTGGGGGTGGGGGTGGGGATGAGTAGGGTGTAGCCACAGGTTTTGCACGAAAGTCCTCATTTTCTCCCAATATGCCGCTCAGTCTGCACCCAAACCCATGTGTGCCAGCTTAGAGTCACTCAATAACATTAATTCATTGGACCCCGACTGATTATGTTCTCACACAGCTATGCGGCAATGGGACCAATTGTGTAGATCCAGCTGTGACTTACATACGAATAAACTAACTCAGCAAAAAAATGTTGGTTGGACTTGAAATTCTTGGTGTGTTTTAACTGCATTTAATTCCCCCACCAGGGGAGTTGGGACATTGTATAATAATGGAATAAGATGTATGAAAAGGCACAGAATAGAATTCCCCTCCTTGTTTCTGAGAGGAGCCTTTTGTGTTAAATAAAGTATGGGTCATACACATTTATCATGCAATAAACACAGCAAAGGCTTAATTAGTAGATGAATTGTTCCCTCTGACACCTTTCGCAGAAAGCCGAATTGGCAAATTGTTCATCTAAGTAAGCCTATTTCACACCTCATCATTTCCTAAGTGTCTAAGTGGTGGAGAAGTCGCATAATTTCCACTGATTAAGAGTGACAATTTACTCAAGCCTCTCCTGTTCTGGAGGTGCTTATTTAAACAAGCTTTCCTTGTTCTAGCCTTTAGAGTACACCGGCATATGCTTCTCCAGTTCGAGATGCATCATACCCTGCAGACGCTGCTGAGCTCTGACATGTAAAACAATTGCTTCTGCAGTAACAGTGGTCAAGACTGATTTAGCTTGAGTAACAAGAGACACTTACAGACTCCCATTATCAGGTGGTTTATGCTTCGCAGGCATCAATGAGAGCCGTGTTCAACAATATTAACAACATGTATTTGCATAATGGCTTTAGCAAAGTTAGACACAAAAACAACTGCAGATGCTGGAATCCAAGGTGGACAGGAAGGAGGCCGGAAGGACACAGGCAGTGTCAGGAGGTGAAGAAGTCAACGTTTCAGCTGTAACCCTTTTCAGGGATGGGTGTAAGGGGAGCAGCAGATAAAGGGGATGGGTGGGTGGGGGAGGGAGTACAGGATGGTGCGGTAGGGATAGATGAATACAGGGTACGAGCAAAGTAGGAGGATTTTGTAGAGATGATGTGGAGGTGCTGGTGTTGGACAGACATGGACCAGGGTGAATGAAGAGCTTATGCCTGGAATGTTGACTCTTCTGCTCCTCAGATGCTGCCTGACCGCCTGTGCTTTTCCAGCACCACACTCATCGGCTCTGATCTCCAGCATATGGGCAGCATGCTGGCTCAGTGGTTAGCACTGCTGCCTCACAGCCCCAGGTTCGATTCTAGCCTCGGGTGACTGTCTGTGTGGAGTTTGCACATTCTCCCTGTGCCTGTGTGGGTTTCCTCTGGGTGCTGTGATTTCCTCCCACAGTCCAAAAAATGTGCAGGTTAGGTGAATTGGCTATGCTAAATCGCTCATATTGTTAGGTCCATCATTCAGAGGGAAATGGGTCTGGGTGGGTTACTCTTCGGAGGGTCCGTATGTACTAGTTGGTCAGAAGGGCCTGTTGCCACACTGTAGGGAATCTAATCTTCAGTTCTCACTTTCACTCTGGACGAAGTCACACAACACCAGGTTATAGGTTCATTTGAAATCACAAGCTTTCTGAGTGTAGCCTTCATCTGACAAAGTGA
This sequence comes from Hemiscyllium ocellatum, assembly GCF_020745735.1. Taxonomy (NCBI): domain Eukaryota; kingdom Metazoa; phylum Chordata; class Chondrichthyes; order Orectolobiformes; family Hemiscylliidae; genus Hemiscyllium; species Hemiscyllium ocellatum. Next base: position 66,181,169 of record NC_083419.1, on the reverse strand, counting down.
CTATGCTCTAAAAGCTTGTGATTTCAAATAGACCTGTTGGATTACAACCTGGTATTGTGTGATTTTGGATCTTGTGGAGAGAGGGGAGTTTGGTGATGGCATGGTAATTTGAGAGGAGTGGAAGTTTTGGTTTGAAGGAGGGGCCGAGATGTTGAAGAAAGATGATTACTTATAGGGGGCTGAGACAAAGGGCTGCCGAATATGGAAATCACAAATGAAGACAGAAATTGCTGGGACAACTCAGCAAGTCTGGCAGCAACTGTGGACAGAAAACAGTTAACATTTCAGGTCCGGCGGCACTTCTTCAGAATTGATTGTAGCTGGGAAACGATTGGTATATATAGTGAAGATGGATCGAGGGAGGGGGAGAGAAAATGATAGGTGGAGATACAGAGAGAAAAAAAGAGAGAAACGGTTGGACAGACAAAGGAATGGGTAATGACGTACCTGGCAGACTGAATAGCTATTAATATTGGCCATTAGGAGCTGACAATGAGTTGTGTGTGGAAGCAGCCTGGGGTTGAGGTAAGGACATGGTAGAAGGTGCCTCAAGGCCTAAAATTGATGAACTCGATATTGAGTCCTGAAGGCTGTAGAATTCCCAAGCAGGAAATGAGGTGCCACCATTCCAGCATGAACTGACTTTCACTGGAGCACTGCAGCAAGCCTGAGATGAAGATGCTGGCCGGGGAACAGGTTGGTGTGTTGAACTGGTAGGCAAATGGAAGCACAGAGCCTTTTTTACGATCATAGAGTAATAGAGATGTACAGCATGGAAACAGACCCTTCGGTCCAACTCATCCATACCGACCAGATATTCCTACCCAATCTCGTCCCACCTGCCAGCACCCGGCCCATATCCCTCATATACCCATCCAGATGCTTTTTAAATGTTGCAATTGTACCAGCCTCCACCACATCCTCTGGCAGCTCATTCCATACACATACCACTTTCTGCATGAAAAAGATGCCCCTTAGGTCTCTTTTATATCTTTCCCCTCTCACCTTAAACCTATGCTCTCTAGTTCTGGACTCCCCCACCCCAGGGAAAAAAAACCTTGTCTATTTATTCTATTCATGGCCCTCATGATTTTATAAAGCTCTATAAGGTCATCTCTCAGCCTCCGACACTCCAGGGTAAACAGCCCCAGCCTATTCAACCTCTTCCTATAGCTCAAATCCTCCAACCCTGGCAACATCCTTGTAAATCTTTTCTAAAACCTTTCAAGTTTCACAATATCCTTCCAATAGGAAGGAGACCAGAATTGCACACAATATTCCAAAAGTGGCCTAACCAATGTTCTGTACAGCCACAACATGACCTCCCAACTCCTGTACTCAATACTCTGACCAATAAAGGAAAGCATACCAAAGGCTTTCTTCACTATCCTTTGCAGAAAAAAAGAGTGGATGGAACATTGGCTCAGTGATTAGGTGACTTGGCTACGGTAAATAGCCCCTAGTTTTCAGGGATGCATTAGTCAGGGGTAAATGCAGGGAATGTGTCTGGGTGGGATACTTTTTAGAGGGTTGGTGTGGACTTGTTGGGCCAATTGGCCTGTTTCCACACTGTAGGGATTCTATGATAAGAATTTATGAAATTTAACAAAAATCCTCAGACAGCACCTTTCAGATAGAAAATCACTTCCATCTAGGAAAACAACAGCAGCAGATACATGGAAACACCTCCACCTGTAGGTTGCCCTCCAAGACGCTCACCATCCTGACTTGGAAATACATCGCCATTCCTTCACTATCACTGGATCAAAATCCTAGAATTCTCTCCCTCAGCACATTGTGGGTCAATCCATAGCAAATGGACAGCAGGGATTCAAGAGACAGCTCATGGGCAACAGGGATAGGCAATAAATGCTATCCAGAATTGAGAGCATGGTGCTGGAAAAGCACAGCCAGTCAGTAAGCATCTGAGGAGCAGGACAATCAAGTTTCAGGCAAAAGCCCTTCATCAGGAATGAGGCTTGTGAGCCAAGGTGGTGGAGAGATAAATGAGAGAGGTGGGGCTGGGGGGAAGGGAGCTGAGAGTGTGATAGGTGGATGGAGGTGGAGTGATAGGTCAGACTGCAGGGTGGAGCAGATACGTTGGAAGGAAGTTGGAAAGGTCACTTTCTCCTAATAAATGCTGTCCGGCCTATGAATGAATAAAAAAATCCAAAAACTCACAAACAGAAGTGCCCTGACATTACATCATAGTCAGCATTAACATTGAATTGAGAGAGTTCTTTCTTTGGGTTGAGAGGCCTCCAGCTGTGACAAAAATGTTTCCCTGCGACCGCCAAAATGGATGTCTGGGTGTTTGGTTTCCAGAAAGGATGCTTGACAGATGTTTCCCAAACAGCCTCCAATGTTTGAGCTTTGGTCAGTTTCTAATCTGCCCGTTCTCAGGACTAAAGTTTCAGCTGCAGCATGGTCCAATATTTTCAAAAACAGAGACTCGGCCAGCATGTTGTGTACCATTTCAATTCCCTTTCCCACTCCCTCTCCGAAATAACCATCCTCAGCCTCCTCCATTGCCACAGTGAATCAGACCACAAATTGGAGGAAGAACATGGGCGGCACGGTGGCACAGTGGTTAGCACTGCTGCTTCACAGCGCCTGTAGACCCGGGTTCAATTCCTGACTCAGGCGACTGACTGCGTGGAGTTTGCACGTTCTCCCCGTGTCTGCGTGGGTTTCCTCCGGGTGCTCCGGTTTCCTCCCACAGTCACAAAGATGTGCGGGTCAGGTGAATTGGCCAAGCTAAATTGCCCGTAGTGTTAGGTAAGGGGTAAAAGGGGTGTATGGGTTGGTTACGCTTCGGCGGGTCGGTGTGGACTTGTTGGGCCGAAGGGCCTGTTTCCACACTAAGTCTAATCTAATCTAATCTAACACCTCATCTTCAGCCTGGGCAGCCTGCAGCCTGGAGGACTCAACATTGAGTTCTCCAATTTCAGATAAGCTTCCCACTCATCCCTTGACTCCCTTTCCAGTCCCGCCTCCTCCTTTCCATCCCTCTAACAGACCCTTCCTTCCAACCGGATTCATTCCCCCTATCAATCTACCAAGTCATAGCTACCACCTGTATTCAACTATCACCACCTCACCACTCTACCCCTCTCCCCACCCATAACCATTCCCCCTCCCCTCCCCCCCCCGTTTATCTGCAACTCCCTCTATCCCCGCCTCCATTCCTGAAGAATGATTATACGCAAAACATCGGACTTCTCCACCGCCTGATGCTGCCTGGCTAGCTGTGCTCTTCCAGCCTCCTGCTTGTCTATTACCAACAGGAAGGCAATGAACCCCAGATCGGAGTACCATTTTAAATGATGACATCACAAATCTGCCAAATGCCTCTCTGTTATTACCTTATAGAGTCACTGTATCATACAGCATGGAAGCAGACCCTTTGGTACAACCAGTACATGTCAACCATAATTCCAAACTAAACTAGTCCCACCTACCTGCACTTGGCCCATATCTCTCCAAACCTTTCCTCTTCTTGTACTTACCCAAATGCATTTTGAAATGTTGTAATTGTACCCTCATCCACCACTTCCTCAGAAAGTTCATTCCACACTCTAAAAAAAAATGCCCTTCCTGCCTTTTTAAAACTTTTCTCCTTTCACCTTATAAATAGGCACTCTAATCTTGAAATCCCCCTAGGGCAAAGACATCTTCAATCACCTTATCTGTACCCTTCATGATTTTATAAACCTCTTTAAAGTCACCCCTCACCTTCCAATGCTCCAGTGAAAAGAAGTCCCAGTCTATCCAGCATCTCCTTATAAATCAAACTCTCTGTTCCAGGTAACATCCTGATCAATCTTTTCATAACTATCTCTACCATAATAACATCCTTCCTATAACTGGGAGACTAGAACTGGACTGAGTACTCCAGAAAAGGCCTCACCAATGTCCCATACAGCCTTAACATCTTATTAAAGAAACCAAGAGAACACTACACGCTTGTGAATTAACCTTTTATCATTTCAGTTGATGTCAGGAATGTGGCATTGTTAAAAGAAAAGTATTATCTGTCAACACTTCCTAATCAACCACCTCAGAGACGATATTATACACCTGGGTCTGAGCCTAGGTCTCCTGGTGCAGAGATGGGATCATTACTATATTCCACAAGATCACAATCATCACGTTCTATTCCTGATAAGCTCTTTGGCTGCAGGTTCTGTTGGAGGAGGAGTTCCATCATCTCTCCTTGGTTTTCATTTGCTGCCATTTATTGAGGGCTGCCTGAAGACATTAACTCTTTTACTTGTTTGCTGATTATCCATTATGTTAATGAAGCCCACTGGGATGTGGGTACTGAAATCCAGGACTGTCTCACTTTACAGGCAAGTGTTACTGACCCAGCCTCTGCAGGAGTCTCCTTTAATCATATAATGGGTATCAGCGAGGTCTATATTTCTGACCAACAATATAGTAACACTGATAGTCCATTGGGAGCATTTTCAATCACAAGTCTGTAATCTAGTGACATGGCTGTACTTTTTTGTTTATCATTCTTGTAGCATGACTGAAATTTTGTAGAAACATGATAAACTCTCTGTAGGCAGACTGGCATTTTTTATCTGGATTGAAAGAATATCAGAGACAACACTGGAACAGTGACGCTCCTGAAATGCTCCTCTTCAATCGATTAACTACACTCAATTCCATTTAGTTTCAGCAATGAAATTGAATTGTCTGAATGGCAGCTAATGAAGGTGCTGGACAGTTGAGTTGGAAATGGTACATTGCTATTATGATGAAGGTAGTAGATTACATTTCCACACACTTCCAAAATTACTCAATGAAATGGCATTGGTTGACATCAAGATTTTGAATTCTGAGCATTGAATTGCAAGATAGACTCATAGAGTCATACAGAATGAAAACAGATCTTTTGATCCACTCGTCCATTCTGACCAGATATCCTAAACTGATCTAGTGCTGTCTGCCAGCATTTGGCCCATATCCCTCTAAATCCTTCCTATTCATGTATCCATCCATAGGCCTTTTGAATGTTGTAATTGTACCAGCCTCCACCACTTCCTCTGGCAGCTCGTTCCATACACGCACCACTCTTTGTGTGAAACAATTTGCACCTTCAGTGACTTTTAATTTTGAACTCCCCTACCGTGGGGAAAAGACCTTGGCTATTCACCCAATCTATATGCCCCTCATGATTTTATAAACCTCTGTAAGGTCACCCTTCAGCCTCCAACACTCCAGGGAAAACAGCCCCAGCCTGTTCAACCTCTCCCTAAAGCTCAAAACTTCTATCCCTGGCAACATCCTTGTAAATCTTTTCTGAACTCTTTCAAGTTTAACAACATCTTTTCGATATCAAGGAGAGCAGAGTTGAATGCAGTATTCTAAAAGTGGCCTCACCAATGTCCTATGCAGCTGCAACATGACGTCCCAACTCCTATACTCAATACAGTTACCAATGAGGGCAGGCATACCAAATGTCTTCATCACCACCCTGACTATCTGCGACTCCACTTTCAAGGAATTATCCACCTGCACCTCAAGGTCTCTTTGCTCAGCAACAGTCACCAGGATTCTACCATTAAGTATATAAGTTCTGCTGTGGTTTGCCTTAACAAAATATAAAACCTCACATTTATCTAAATTAAACTCCATTTGCCATTCTGCTGCCTATTGGCCCCTCTGATCAAAGTCCTGTTGTAGTCTAAGGTAATCTTATTCACTGTCCACTGCACCACCAATTTTGGTGTCATCTGCAAGCTTACTAACATTACCTCCGATATCCACATCCAAATCATTTATATAATTGATGAAAAACAGTGGACCTAGCACCGATCCTTGCGATACACTACTGGTCACAGACCTCCATTCTGAAAAACAACCATCTCCCATCATGCTTTGTCTCCTACCTTCAAGCCAATTCTGCATCCAATGAGCTAGCTCCCCCTGGATTCCATGTCACCTAACCCTGCTAACCAGTCTACCATGCAAAATAAAGAAGATTAACAAGTATCTTAATAGTTTGAATAAATTTGATTTCTTTAAGGACTCCATTTCTTGAGGAACAAAGAAGCAAATTCCTACTCTTCAACGATTGGAAATTCTACTATGTCTGTGCAAAATGGGCAGTTGTCTGTTGCTTTGTACAATACTATAACGGTAGGGACAAGACAAGGAGTAGGTGAATGACTGCTCTGCTGATGAAAATTCACTGAAGGCACAAATTAGTGTCTTCATGATATTACTGTCCCCGTGGTGACTGAAAACATCTAAAAAGAGATTAATTCTGACCATGTGAGACAACCAAAGGACAAGATTACAAAATATAAGATCCTTCGGGTAACACGTACAAATCAAATGTTAATTTATAGGCAACAAAGCCACAGAAAAAGATATTTAACAAGCTAAAGCAACTGAGATAGATCTCACAACTCCATTTGTTGTATATTGCGCTTCAGACAGAGAAGGCTAAATTGCAACCTGCTCCCAGCTTTCCAATAGGATCATGTCTTCCTGATACCAGGCTTAACATCCAGTTCCTTTGGAAGATCATTGCACTCCGCCAGTATTGCAGGAATGACTAACTCCTTGCTTCTTAAATCTCCAGAAGTTCTATCTGTTCCATTATCCTTTTGAACAGAAATCTATTTCTCTCCCACACAACACAGAAGCAATCCTGTTCAGCAGCAGCTGAGGTCTATCTTATTCTCCAAAGCTTCAAGAACCAGTAAAGAGCTGTCTCTTTTCTATGTCAAAGTGAGAAACCAGTCACTTGATCTTCAATAGATTCCCATTGGTCACCAGGTCACATAGGTGTGTGTCCGGGCAGGAGTTCAAAATGATTACCAAGGTCAAATATCCCCCCTCCACTCTGTGATATCTCAATAAATGCCACCTTTTTCTCACTGCTGTCAGTTCTGATGAAGAAACATGAAACATGTACTCTACTTTCTCTCCACAGACGCTGCCAGACCTGCAGAGATTCGTCAGCGATTTCTGTTTTAGTTTCAGATCTCCAACATCTGTAGTTTTTCACTTTCGGTTTAGAGTCACAACTGGTTCAGCGGAAAGGCCTTCTATGCTGCTATATTGAAGTAACAGGCAGCCTAATTATTCTCACTGTGGATGCACAGCTGTATAAAAACTGGCCTCAGTTATTTCCCCATTTGGTTCAATGGAAATGTTCTTGGCAGGATTGACACATACTTTGGGCTTGACGCTATTGGCTCATCTTGCAGGCTGAAGCACTACATTGACAAACAGGCCAAAAGGTGGCCATATTTCCACATAATGTCGCACTGGTCCTGGCCAGAAAGCATAACTGACATAGTGGATTCCTTTGTCTTGATGATTAGTTGTGGAAACATCTGATAAAGCTAAGCTCCCTTAAATGGCTCCCTCATCTGCTGGCATTTGTGTGTACTTCCTGTCTTGCAGCTTTATTCAATATCCTCTCCATCTCAATCTACTGGTCATCCACAGACACCCTAGATACCTCACTCACTGACTCAGTGTGAGCTTAATCAGTGAGTGCAACTATCCTCTCCTTGCACATGGTGACAAGAGTCATCAAGTTTTAGAGCCATACAGCAAGGAAACAGACCCTTCGGCCCAACCAGTCCGTGCTGAACATAATCCCAAACTAAACTAGTCTCACCTGCCTACTCCTGGCACATATCCCTCCAAATATTTTCTATTCATGTACTTATCCAAGTGTCTTTTAAATGTTCTAACTGTACGCACATCCACCACTTCCTCAGGAAATTTATTCCACACTTGAACCACCCTCAATGTGAAAATTTGCCCCTCATATTTTTTTAAAAATCTCTCTCCTCTCACCTAATCTTGAAATCCCCCATCCGAGTGAAAATACACCTATCATTAACCCTACCTCTACCCCTCATGTTTTTATAAACCTCTATAAGATCACCTCTCAGCCTCCTACAGTTTTTAGATCAGACTGGTGCTGGAAAAGCACAGCAGGTCAGGCAGCATTCGTGGAACAGGAAAATTGACGTTTCGGGCATAAGCCCTTCATCAGGAATAGAGGCAGGAAGCCTCCAGGGTGAAGAGATAAATGGGGGTGGGGTTGGGGAGAAGATAGAATAGGTAAATGGGGGTGGGAATGGAGGTGATAGGTCAGAAAGGGGGGGGGGGAAGGTAGCAAAGAGTACAATATGTGAGTGGGGGTGGGGATGGAGGTGATAGGTCAGGGAGGAGGGTGGGGGAAGGTAGCAAAGAATACAATGGATAAATGGGGGCGGGGATGGAGGTGGCAGGTCAGGGAGGAGGGTGGAGTGGATAGATGGGAAGGGAGATTGGCAGGTAGGACAGATCATGGGGACAGTGCTGAGCTGGTCTCAGCCTCCTACACTCCAGTGAAAAAAATCCCAGCCTATCCAACCTCTCCTTATAACTCAAATTCTCCATTCACAGCAACATCTTGGTAAATCTTTTCTGAATCATTTGTAGCTCAATAATATCTTCTCAACAATTGAATAACCAGAGCATTACACAGAGGAGACCTTTCCAATGTCCTGTAGTCGGCATCTCATCAATTAAGTGAGATGGGTGGGAAAGTTAAATTGGGACTTTCTAGACTCAATAGCAATTAGGTCCCTTGAAGTGGTCAATTAAGGGCTTCAAAGTGCTATCTCCTGGGTCACCTGCCTTCCTATGAAGGGAAAGAAGTGGTTATTTTCCTGGCTGGGAAATCACAGAGGCCAGCCTATTGGGTTGAAGGTGGAGCATCAATGGCTCAATTTATGGGCAACTGGAGGCATGGATAGAGGGCAGGAGGAGGCCTCTGATATCACTCTCCTTGCGATCCCCACCCTGCTACAAGTAGATGAAAAAAAGGCTTACTGCCTTGCTGCTAGATTCTCCAGGAAGTGGGCCTTGACCGATGTACTTTAGGACCCAGTGTTGCTGTCTCTGATCGGCTGACAACCTTTGGTGACCCAGGATGCCAAGATCCAAGACCTATCTCAGGCCAAGATAGCTGGCCTTTCTGTGCCCGTTTGCTCTTCAGTGGCTAATTGGCAGGTGGCTAATTGCTTTATTCTGGTTCTGGGAATGGCATGTTAATCTATGTATTCCATACACTTAGAATTGCAATAACTCCTCAGCGGCCGATATGCCATCACCAAGTCACCCTTAATTTACACATGGAGAGTCCTTGGCACTGATCCAGTTCCCTCACAGACAGCTCTCAGACTGTTTATATCTGTCAGCTCAGGGCTCCCTGAGTGACCCACATGAACTGACCCAATCAAGGAACTCATTTTCTATTAGGTCGACCTAGTTGACCTCATTCTCTCACTACAACAACAAAACCACGGAAAATTGAACACCAAAGTTTGAGCATTCTTTCATGGGATATGGATATATTGTTGCTTGTCCCTAGCCTAAGTGACTTCAGAAGACAATTACAAGCCAATCACAATTGCCATGGGTTTGGTGTCATACATAGGCCACACTAGGTAAAGATAGCAGATTTCCTTCCCTGGAGGGACATTAATGATAGAGGTTGGTGTCACCATTTATGAAACTAGTTCTCATAAAATCTCCTGCAGTGACAAAAGAAACTGATTGGCTCTCCAAGTCTGTTCTGACCCACTATTGTGCATCCTATCCCAACCCTGCAACCTCACATTTCCCACAGTAAATCTACCTAGCCTCCACATCCCTGGACACCATGGGCAATTTAGTATGGCCAATTCTATCCCCCCTGCAGATCTTTGGACTGTGGGGGGAAACCAGAGGAAACCTGCACAGACATGGGGGGAAATGCACAAACTCCGCACAGCCTCTCCCAAGTCTGGAATTGAGCCTAGATCCTTGCTGGTATGAGACAGCAGTGCTAACCACTGAGCCACCGTGCCACTCAATAAATGCTGATCCCCAAATGGGAAATGAATCAATTCCAGATTTATTAATTAAATAGAAATTTCGCCAGATACCATAGTTGGGATTGAACCCAGAACAGTAGCTGAGGGTTTTGGGCAATTAGCTCAGTTACATTATCAGTATACTACAGCTTCATATCCAGGCAAGCCAGCAGTTTTCAAACAATCTTGAAATATAGGAACAGAACCAGGCCCTTCAGCCCATCAAGTCTGCTCCTCCATTTGATCATGATGTTTAGATTAGATTAGCTACAGTGTGGAAATAGGCCCTTCGGCCCAACTAGTCCACACTGACCCTCCGAAGGGTAACTCACTCAGACCAATTTCCCTCTGATTCATACACCTAACACTATGTGCAATTTTACCATGGCCAATTCACCTGGCCTGCACATCTTTGGACTGTGAGAGGAAACCGGAGCACCCGGAGGAAACCCGCACAGACACAGGGAGAATGCGCAAATTCCACACAGACAGTTCCCCAAGGCTGGAATCAAACCTGGGACCCTGGTGCTGTGAGGCAGCTGTGCTAACCACTGAGCTACTGTGCCATCCCCTGTTTCTGATATGTTTTCCAAGCTCATTTTCCTGCCTTCTCCCCTTTAGCCTTGTGCTTGTGAGAAACATAAACAATGGAGGAAGATTTTGAGATGGGTCTCATTGGACATCCTGTTTAATTTTGCCACAAATCTCACCTCAGCCCAGATCACTCAGATCTCTGTAAGATTCCCCTCATTGTGTTGCTATTGTTCTGCAACATTGTCACTGCTATATCTGGCGTCTTTTGTTCTGAAAATGTATTTTTCTAAAATGCTTTATATATATATATATGCATATGCGCAGTTGATGACATTATGAATTAATATTTTCGGTAACACATTTTCATAACAATTAGAGTGCTGTTTCTCTACACAGCAGAATAGAACAACCCATCTATTACCAACACAGCATATGTACACAACTATTCTAAATCATTTCTAAATCAGGGCTATTTGTGGTTTACTGGATGGTCCCTGTGTTCGGAGTACAAGTTCATAGAACCTGGGTGGCAAGGTGGCTTGGCGGTTAGCACTGCTACTTCACAGTCTCAGGGACCTGGGTTTGATTCCTGCCTCAGGTGATTGCTTGTGTGGAGTTTGCACATTCTCCCAGTGTCTGTGTGGCTTTCCTCCTACAATCCACAGATGTGCAGATCGGGGTAAATATAGGGTAGGGGAATAGGTCTGGCTGGGTTACTCTTTTGAAGGGTTGGTGTGGACTTGTTGGGCCAAAGGGCCTCTTTCCATACTGTAGGGAATTTAATCTAAAAGACAGTACAGCACAGGTACAGGCCCTTCAGCCCACTATATTTATGCTGATCATGATTCCATTCTAAACTAATCCCATCTACCTGCATGTGGCCTACGTGCCTCTATTCCCTCTGCCTAAATGCCTCTTTTTCCATTCCAAGCATTTATTCCAGGCCAGAGTACTTGTTTGAGAACGTGCTGTGCTGTTCAAGATACTGTCCTTTAGCTGAGACATAGGCCTGGCCTACCTTCCTCAGTTCGTAAGAAAGATCCCACAACTCAGCGGGGCAAATACTTCTCTATCAATCCACATCATTAAAGCAGATGATCTGATCATTAACTCTGCTGTTGGTGGGAGCTTTCTGACTAAAGATCCATCAGTGAGTTTTCAGCTTTGCAGCACTTGTTCGCAAAAGACTGGGTTGTTCTGATTTGCTATATGAATGGAAGGTCTGGGTTTTATGTCTTTCCTCTGTTGCACAGGAGCTGACCCTGCGTCCTACAGGATGATAAATGTGAGCAATTGTCTGGCTATAATCGGAAACCCCTTCACAAAGGGCAGGCAGAGAGTGATGATTTTCCAGTATAACTTTTCCAGATCTGACTGTGGCAGTGTGCAGTTGTGTTGAACACACTGACCAGTAGGTGGTGCAATGGGGCAGGTACACTAATTCTATTTCCCTCCCCCTTTAACCCCCACCCACAAACACCCAACTCCCTTCAAGTGCAGTTTATTATGTGTTTATGTTGTAATTATGCAGTACACTGACAACCAAAAGCAGGTGGGTGGTATTCCACTTTTTTTTCACACTTTGTTCTACACAAAGCACAAATTATTTTCTGCTATTTTTATACCTCTGACATCTGTCTGCTTCACTTCTGATGACAACTGGTCCCACTGAATTGCCAAGCATAGTTTAGAAGCATCAGCATGCTTTAAAAATCCGTCACATATAGTGTTAACCAAAACAATGGCTATAGGTGCCATGGTGGCTCAGTGGTTAGCATGCTACCCCTCAGGGACCTGGGTTCAATTCCTACCTCGGGCAACTGTCTGTGTGGAGTTTGCACGTTCTCCCTGCGTCTGTGTTGGTTTTCTCCACGATCCAAAGATGTGCATGCAAATTACTCATGGTGTTAGGTGCATTAGTCATGGGTAAACATAGGGTAGGGGAATGGTGGTGTGGAATTGTTGGGGGTAATCTAATCATGATGGCTAGATCTTGGTGCAAGGTGTTACCTGAGCTTGTGTCACTGTCAATATTTAGAACCCCTACAGTGTGGAAATAGGCCCTTCAGCCCAACAAGTCCACACAGACTCACCTGTGTGTGTGCTGGGAGGCGAGCATTTGCTGTATCCAGGAGTTTTGGAGAAGACCTTACCTTCAGGAGTGGACCAAAGCTCCTGTGAGTTAACTGCACCTTTAAAATGTACTGTGGCCCTGGCTCTCCAAGGCTGGGCCAGGACTCCATAGAGACTGAACTCCTGTGTGCTGTGGGGTGTGCATTTGCTGCCTTTGGGAGTGGACTCTGCCCTTGGTTGTAGACCCTGTTTTTAGCGGTGGACTCTGCAGTTTGGAGTGGACTCCACTTCTGACAATGCACATCATAAACTAGAGTGGACTCTGTTCTTGAAAATGGATTCTATACCTGGACTCTGTGTGTACCAGAAAGGACTCTGTTTGTTCACAATTACCTCTGTCATGTTTCTTGTTGGGCTTATCACCTGTACTGTCTTGTGTGTCCCCTGGGTCTGGCAGGCCTTACTGTGAGTTGGGAGCCTCATGGCTCGTCATGAAAGCTGTCACCCCAAGAGCCGGAGGGTGGGTAGGCCATCGTGTGAACCTGAAGGTTGATAAGCTGTCCCAAAAGCTGGAGGGTGGGGAGGCCACCCTGATTGCAGTTGCCCCGAGAGCCAGAAGGTGGGTAGGCCGTTCTGAGCGCTGTTGTCCCGAGAAGGGGTAATCGGGACGGGCTGTCCTAGAGGTGGTCAGAAGGTGTGTTAGAGCAGCCGAGAGCTAGAAGGTGCGTAGGGACAGGCTGAGATCCGGAAGGCTTGTGGCTACCCTGCACGCTGTCATCCCTGGGGAAGGGGACGGGCTGTCCTAGAGGTGGCTGGAAGGTGTGTCAGGGCAGTCGTCAGGCCAGCTGGTGCATCAGGGTGGGTGACAGCCCTATGGTATGTAGGGGCAGACCCAGAGCCGGATGGCGGGTAGGCCGCCCTCGGCGCTGTTGGGTTGGTGATGATTTGCCACGGCAGATTCGCTGCCGATGATTAGCCACTGCCAGTTCTCCACCAGCGTTTCTCCACTGGGGTCGTTTGACCTCTGGAGAATATTCACCACCGGAAATATATAGATGGACTGATTGTTTTCTCTCCCGCCTGTTCTTTCATACTTCTCAGTCCCCTTTAATTGTACAACTACATACTACACATTGATAAAAAAGGTAAGATAAATATCATTTTATTGGTGTATATATAAAAATGAGTTACAAACTTTAACCAGAAAAAGGAAATTATTTTAAAAATCTTTATAATGGCAGTAAAATCTCACATTAATATTAAACAATTAAATTTTAGTTCATTTGATAGTTATGCGCTATTTATTAATAAAGATAAAAGCCAAAGCAATTATCATTTTTGCTTTTAAAGCATAGTCAGGATTGGTGTTGTATTGACGAGTTGCTCCAACTGCAGCAATATGTCTGTACATACTTTGTGCCAAATGAAAGAAACAGCCCCTAATTCTAACTTCAGGAAAACATTCTCTCATAGCACTGATAGCTGCCTGTTCAAAGTCACAACGGATATACTGTGGTCTGGGATTAGGTACCAAGGACCTCACTATATCAAACATGCAGACGTACATTGAATGCTGCTTACTTGGTAGAAGTATATACACTATTGGCTGGTCAAGGAAGTAATCGTATAATCACATTTGGTAGGGAATCTTGGATACATCATTTAGCAGAATTGACGTGGTTTGTGGATGGTATGTTCAATATAGCCCCTATTTTATTATCTCAGGTATATTGTATTTTGGCAAAAAGACTTGATGGGGTTCATCCAATATTGTATATACTCCTATTTGTGGTATTTACAGTAGCAAATTGTCTTCAGTGGCCAGTGGCCGGCGGCTAAGCGTCCGCGGCGAATCTGCTGTGGCAAATGGTCCCATCCTGGCGCTGTCACCCTGGGCGGGTACCGGGGCAGGCTGTCCTAGAGGTGGTCAAAAGGTGTGTCAGGGCAGACCGAGAACTGGAAGGCACATGGGGTGGACCGAGAGCTGGAAGGTGGGTAGGGACGGGCTGCCTTACAGTGGCCGGAAGGTGGGAGGGACGGGGGTTTGCTGGGTCTGTATTGTATGCACTGTTTTTTATGTAACTGGATTGTCCTTTTACGTGCGAATGTCATTGTTGCTGCCTTGTCATGCTTGAAACTGGGATTTGTGGTTTGTCCTCAATTCCCTGTAAACTGGCTGAACGGTGGTGTTTGGGGCCTGGCTTTGCTGCTCCTCTCCCTTGTAAAATTGCTGTTGTATACAGCTATAAATGTTAACTGTTTTTTGTAAACTGTTTTGAAAACTATTTTGTAACTGTTTAATAAAATAAAATTAAAAAAAAGAACAGGGTCAGGCATTCTGCTCACTCTGAGGGAGCTGTGTCAGAGAGGGGACTGACTCTGTACTGGCTGGGCCACAGTCAGTGTGTTACTGTTGGTTTCTGCTTCTCTTTTTTGGAAGGGGAAACCTGATTCCTGAACTGGCTGAATTATTTAGCCAGTTTGTTAACTGGTATTCCTTTAGTGAGGACTGATCACTAAATGCCTGATGCACAATGTGTTTCAGGTGTAACTCTATTCTCATTCGGGTGTTGTTGTTCCCCTGCTGGTTACAGCCTTGTGTTACTCTTTTCTCTTTTACATTTGAGAAAAGGACAATGTTGATTTTGTGGCAGGGCTTAGCCCTTGGAATCTAGTTTTCTTTGTATGTGTCTTCATTGTTTGTTTTAGTGTTTGGACTGAGCCCTTGTGAAGAAATACGTCTTGCCTGAGCTGTTCCTGTGGGGAGGCCTGACCCTTGGACTGGCCTCTGCAAAGATTGAACACTTGTGTGTGTGCTGGGAGGTGAGCACTTGCTGTATCCTGGAGTTAGGGAGAAGACCTTTCCTTCAGGAGTGGCCCAAACTCTTGTGAGTTAACTGCACTTTTACAATACACTGTGTTCCTGTGAGTGGGCCTGGCTTTCCAAGGATGGGACAGGACTCCATGGAGATTGAACACCTGTGTGCTGTGGGGTGTGCATGTGCTGCCTTTGGGAGTGGACTCTGCCCTCGGTTGTGGACTCTTTTTAGCAACAGTCTCTGCAGTTTGGAGTGGACTCCATTTCTGACAATGCACTTTGTATACTGGAGTGGACTCTGTTCCTGGGAACGTACCAGAAAGGACTCCCTTGTAAAATTGCTGTTTCTCTGTATACAGTTGTAAATGTTAATTGTTCTAGGAGAAAGTGAGGACTGCAGATGCTGGAGATTAGAGCTGAAAATGTGTTGCTGGAAAAGCGCAGCAGGTCAGGCAGCGTCCAAAGAGCAGGAGAGTCGATGTTTTGGGCATGAGCCCTTCTTCAGGACTCATGCCCGAAACGTCGATTCTCCTGCTCCCTGGATGCTGCCTGACCTGCTGCGCTTTTCCAGCAACACATTTTCAGCTGTTAATTGTCTTATTAAACAATTCACAGTTTACAAAATATACAAAAAATATAAAGAGGAGTGCCCTCAAGATTTTCAAGGAGAGGTGGGTGCGCAGGGAGTGGAGCGTATTATTTCCCCCTCCAATTCTATTTTGATTTAATCCCTGCCCTCCCCTTTACTGTTTGATCACGTAGCATTGCCCTTTGATGTGAAGGGCACTGCTTGGCACTGCCCCCTTGGGTGTTTCCTTTCTTCCTGGTGGTGGAATATCAATAAAGATTTACATGCTTGTTGTTCATCACTGTGTCCTACACCTGCACACACACGTGACACGGGTGCTGGGGAAAAATAAGCACTACTGCAGTTGAGTTGAAGTGCAGGGAAGAAAATGAATAAAAATCAGGGAAAAAATAAACAAGAGTGTCAGAGATTCTGCTGGCTCTGAGGAAGTGATATCAGTGTCATGCACTATGGATGTGGGTGACCTGGTGATGGAATACTGGCCTCTTGCGTTGTTTCGCCAGCTGTCTCCAGGATTTCAATACAACATCCAATGTGAGCAAATGCAGAGACAAGGAGCACGTGATGGTGAGGCAGCATTTCTGATTTCAAGGTAAAATCACCAACATAGCCATTTGGATGCTCAGATCTCTATCCCATTTTGCACTATGTGCTGCTGTGTAACGTTTTGTCACTTATCCTAACTATTGAAGCATCTTCTGTATTCGTTTAAAAGGGAAGTACTGTGGATGCTGGAATTCAGAAACAAATAGAGAATGCTGAAGAAACTCAGCAGGTCTCCCAACATTTGAGAGTCATAGAGCATATAGCATGGAACCAGACCCTTCTTGTCCATGCCGACCAGATATCCTAAATTAAACTAGTCCCACGTTTGACCCATATCCCTCTCAGCCTTTCCTATTCACATAGATGCCTTCTAAATGTTGTAATTGTACCAGATTCCTCTGCCAGCTCATTTCATACACACACACCAACTTTGATGTAAAAAAGTTTACCCCTTAGACCCCTTTTACATTTGTGAAGAGAGAAATAGGGTTAATGTTTCGAGTCCAGTATGGAACACTGAACAGGAGTCATACTGGATTCTAAACATTAACCCTTTCTCTCTCCACAGATGGTGCCAGGTATCAGTGTCTGCAGGGCACCTTGGAGCATGTAGTATTCCTGAAAGGTGATATAAATGCAAATAATTCTTTCTTCTGACAGAACTTAATGGATTTCAACCTCCCAGACTTGAGCTGTGCGAGGAGAGAGGTTTCGAATTCTACACCATGAAGTGGCACTGGGTGCATTGTCAGGCCTGAATTTCCTTACAACACAATGCAGTAAAGTAATAGGCCCTTCAGCCCACCAATTCTGTGCCAATTCCTGTCCCTTGTTTGGAGCCACTACTCATTGCCCATGGGTAGTTTCTATCTCTCTGTTTGCCTCCCGTTCATGTGTCTATTGAGATATCATTTAGTACAAAGAACAATACAGCACAAGTACATGCCCTTCAACCCTCCAAAACTGCACTGGCACATTTTGCCCTTCCATACCGGAAGGCACAGTGGATCAGTGGTTACACTGCTGCCTCACAGTTCCAGGTTCGATTCCAGCCTCTGGCAACTGTCTGTGTGGAGTTTGCACATTCTCCCCATATCTGCATGTGTTTCCTCTGGGTGCTCCGGTTTCCTCCCACAATCCAAAGATATGCAGGTCAGGTGAATTGGCCGTACCGACTTCCCCATAGTGTTTAAAATCTGATTGAAGATTTGTAGCTCGGGTGTCCGTTGTTGTGGTTCTGCTCACCGAGCTGGAAGTTTTTGCTGCAAACATTTCGTTCCCTGGCTAGGGAACATCATCAGTGCTGTTGGAGCCTCGTGTGAAGCGCTGCTTTGATGTTTCTTCCGGTATTTATATTGGTTTGTTCTTGCCGCTTCCGGGTGTCAGTTCGGGTTCCCCATAGTGTTAGGTGCATTAGTCAGAGGGAAAATGGGTCTGGGTGGGTTACTCTTTGGAGGGTTGGTGTGGACTGGTTGGGCCGAAGGACCTGTTTCCACACTAGGGAATCTAATATTAAAACTGCCTTCACTTACAGGATCTGTATCCCTCTATTCCCTTCCTATTCATGTATTCATCCAGGTGCTTCTTGAATGCTGCTATTGAGTCTGCTTCCACCACCTCCTCAGGCAACATGTTCCAGGCACTCACCCCCCCCCACTTTGTGTGAAACACTTGCCTCGCGCATCTCTTTTAAACTTCCACCCTTGCACCTTGAACCTGTATCCCCTAGTAATCAACCCTCTGACCTAGGAAAAAGCCTCTTACTTTCCATTCTATCCATGCGATTCACAATCTTATAAACTTCTACCAGGTCGCCTTTCAACCTTCTGTGTTCCAGTGAAAACAAAGCCAATCTATCCAACCTTTCTTCATTGCTAAAAGCCCCCAAAGCAGGCAGTATTCTGGTAAATGTCTCCAAAGCATCCACATCCTTCTGGTAGTGTGGTGACCAGAACTGTATGCAATAGTCCAAGTGTGGCCTAATTAAAGTTGAAAACGCTGCAACATAATTTGCCTCTCCCTATATTCAATGGGCTTTCCAATGAAGGCAAGCAATGCCATAGGCCTTTTGTACTACCTTTTCTACCTGCGCTGCCACTCACAGATCTGTGGACCTGCACGTCCAAATCTCTCTGCTTATCAATATTCCTAAGGGTTCTGCCATTCACTGTATAATTTCTACCTGCCCTTGACCTTCCAAAATGCATCACCTCACATTTGTCTGGATTAAACTCCATTTGCCATTTTTCTGCCCATGCCTCCAACTGATTTATATCCTGCTGTATCCTCTGACAATCCTCCCCACTGTCCGCAGCTCCACCAATCTTTGTATCATCCACAAACTTACTAATTAGACCAGTTATGTTTTCCTCCAAATCATTTATGTAGATCACAAACAGCAGAGGTCCCAGCACTGATCCCTGTGGAACACCTCTAGTCACAGCCTTCATTCTGAAAAGTATCCTTCCACCACTACCCTCTGCCTTCTGACTCAGTCAGTTCTGCATCCATCTTGCCAGCTCAAACCTGATACCATGTGACTTCACCTTTGTACCAGTCTGCCATGAGGGACCTTATCAAAGGCTTTACTGAAGTCTATGTAGACAACATCAACTGCTTTTCCCTCATCAATGACCTTCATCACCTCCTCAAAAAACTTGATCAAGTTAATGAAGGACAAAATCATGCTATCAACAATAAGTCCTTTTCCATCTAAATGTGTATAGATCTTGTCCCTGAGAATCTTTTCCAATAATTTCCCTACTACCGATGTCAGACTTACAGGTCTGTAATTTCCAGGATTATCCCTGTTACCCTCCTTAAACAATAGGACACTGTTGGTTATTCTCCAGTCCTCTGGGATTTCATCTGTGGCCAAAGAGGAGACAAAGATTTCTATATGATTAGACTCCCTACAGTGTGGAAACGGGTCCTTCGGCCCAACAGGTCCACACCAACTCTCTGAAGAGTAACCCACCCAGACCCATTTCTCTCTGACTAATGCACCTAATACTATGGGCAATTTAGCATGGCCAATTCACCTGACTTGCACATCTTTGGATTGTGGGAGGAAACCAGAGCAAATCCACGCAGACACAGGGAGAATGTGCAAACTCCACGCAGACAGTCGTCCAAGGCTAGAATCAAACCCATGAACCCTAGTGCTGTGAGGTAGCAATGCTAACCACTGAGCCACAGGAGCTATTACTGGGGAATAGCAGCAGCGATTGCGATGGAGAGTGCAGACCTCCTGGAATGGCTTCAGGGTTAAAGAGTTAAATTAGACAACCTGCCTGGTAATTATTCATGTTTAGAAAGCTGAGGGGATATCTAGTCAAGGTGCTTGAAACAATAAGGAGATTTAATGGGGTCGATACTAAAAAATACCCCGTGAAGGAATTCAGAATAAGGTTATTAAAAAAAAGTATGAAAGCAGAAAGTAGTCTTTCAGCCAAAGGTAAGGAATTGATTAGGAACAAGATGATTGAGCAGTGTAATAGAGAATATGTATGTAGATTAACAGGATATGACTGGTAACATCCATTAGGAATCTACACTGAATCTGTGGTTAGTCATTTTGTTTACCAATAACTCAATGGAAAGAACAGAGAGGTGTATATTCAAATGTACTGTGACAGTCAATTAGACTGTACCTGATCTGCTGCTGTGATGTGAGCTTTTGTCTTCAGCAGGATATTTGTACCCAGTGAGGCAACACTTGTATTAACGCTCATATCACAGGAGCTAGACATGGGAAATATTGTATTGGAAAAATCAACAGATGTTTATTATAGTTTCTGATGCTATAGTCACAGTCCCTCCACTACCTAGGCTAATGTAAAATTGTTTGGTTATAAATAGTACAGTGCTTCCATCAGCATGTCATGCTTCAGGTGGCACTGGCTAAAATGGAGTCTGTACCTCTATATGCTCAGGTCACAAGCTAAGATACAGTGATGATATCTCTTATAGGTACATTACACACTAACTGTGAGACATAGCACAACACTACCGTAAGTCATGTGGGCGTGAAAGACAAGTTGAAAACAGATATCGATAGATTATGTTTGGATGAGCACGTGAATAAGAAAGATGCAGGCCGGTGGGACTAATTTCATTGAGGATTATACTCGGCGTGAACTGGTTGGGCCGAAGGGTCTGTTTCCGTGTTGTGTGACTTTATGAAGTGAATGAGCAAAGAAAGTTTGCAGTGGGGAGGTGTGAGAAAGAGAAATCAAAGTGTGTTCTAAACAGTGACAAGTTAGGAACTGCACAGGAGCAGAGAGACCTAGGGTTCAATAGGAATCAGTAAAAGCTGGTGGATGGTACAAAAAAAAGCCAAAAATGTTAATTTAGGGCTAGCTTTTATGTGAAGAGGGTTAGATTACAATTAATGGAAGTCCTGCTCCTGCTCTGGTTAGATCATATCTAAAGTAATGCTATATTGTTCAGGATATTGATCTTTAAACTGAATAGTTTAAAAAAAAATGAAACAGACCCTTCGGCCCAACCAGTCAACTCCGAATATGATCCTAAACTAAATTAGTCCCACCGGCCTACATCTTTCTTATTCACGTGCTCATCCAAAAGTAATCTATCAATATCTGTTTTCAACTTGTCTTTCATGCCCACATGACTTATTGTAGCATTGTGCTATGTCTCACAGTTAGTGTGCAATATACCTATAAGAGATACCATCACTGTATCTTAGCTTGTGACCTGAGCATATAGAGGTACAGACTCCATTTTAGCCAGTGCCACCTGAAGCATGACATGCTGATGGAAGCACTTTACTATTTTAGTAGAGGTAGGGTCACTTGACTTAAGCTTTAATCTGAGGTAGGGTCACTTGACCCAAAATGTTAGCTGTGATTTCTCTCCATGTTGCTGCCAGACCTGCTGAGTTTTCCCAGCAATTTCTGTTTCTGTTTCTGATTTACGGCATCTGCAGTTCATTTGGTTTTTATTTAAACTTTATTTAAACACCTCAGATTCAGCAGAATTTCGATTTGCTTAATTATGACAACAGTTACATCAGCTACAGTTACAAAATTAAAGTTAATGGTGTATGATCTGATAACAATGAAGTCAAAGCTATTCAGGGGTACGTGACTATTTAAAAGGTCGGGTGGGGAAGAAAGGGTAACTTTTGATGAAAATTTGAAATATAAAACAAAAATGGATATAAGCTTAGAATGAAGAATAAATGAAGTTGGGGTATAAATAGCTGTGATCGAAGAGAATGTGATTAGGCTAAAAGAGCAGAGTGGCCCACTTCTGTTCCTGTGTTACTACCATTCTACCAATCCCTTCCCAGTCCACCCCACTTTAGATCAGATTCAATTCCCTACAGTGTGAAAACAGGCCCTTTGGCCCATCAAGCCCACACCGACCCTCTGAAGAGTAACCCACCCAGACCTATTCCCCCATCCTATGTTTACCCCTGACTAATGCACTAAAACAATGTTCAATTTAGCATGGCCAATTCACCTGACCTGCACATCTTTGGATTGTGGGAGGAAACCCACACAGACAGGAGGCGAATGTACAAACTCCACACAGACAGTTACCCAAGGCTGGAATTGAACCTGGGTCCCTGGCGCAGTGAGGCAACAGTGCTAACCACTGTGTCCACTTATTACTGACCCATTTTCCTGGATCAGAGTTGTAGCCCACACTAGAGTGTCTCCTGTTGGATTCCCAGAGGGAGGTTAGAACCAGACAGCTGGTGTGGGGACTGACCGGGACCAATGGCAGCTGCACAGACCCAGGCCTACAAGGAGAGTAACCAGATTCTTAGCTTCCAATATATGTCACTGCCTGTTGGCTCCCGGGGAACCCAGACAGCAGTAGATAAATGTCAGAAATATAGAAAATAATCTGTGAGGGAAGGGTCTCAATTCCAGTGCATATTTATGTGTGGTAAGCATGGACAGAGAAATGGGAATTGAAGGCAAGGTTTAACATCTGTGGGATTGAGAACCACAATGGACTCCATTTCACTGCAAATCCAACAGCTTTATTGTCAAGAGGTTAAAATTAAAAAAACATAGAGGATCATTTTAAAGGTATACCATTACTCCATAGTTAGATAGGTGAGGTTGTTTGTAGGTCAATTGAGTCCAGTCTGTCTGGGGTGATCCTATTTTCAGTGGAACCTCTTCTGTTGATAGTCTTGCTTGTGACAATGTTACAACTGGCTAGGCTCCATATACTAGCTGTACAGTGCTGTCCATGCTCATGTTCCCAAACTTTCTGAACCACATGACCAGTCTTCGGGTTTTGTGTTGGGTCTTTGATTGATCTAGGTCCTCCTGAGATTATTTGTGCTGTTTCTTTGCTGGCGTGGCCGGGAGTTTCTCTTTGCACAGGGTGCCTGGCCTTGTTGCTCTGCGGCCTTGTTTATTTCTGCAAATGTTGTTGTGATTTCCCATGAATCAAAGAAACTCTGCACATAACAAAGGTAAAGACAACCCACACCAATACACAATTAGACTCAGGGATTCTTTCACACAAAACCTATGTAGGAATTCACAAGCATATTTGAACAGAGGGACGTTCAGATTAGGCGGGAGCAGGCTTCGTCTTTCACCTTTTCTACAACCTGGAAGTGTGGTGAAGGCCTCAATTGGACCTGTCTACAAGAGGGCCTCATGATGATTTAAATAGAAATAACATGCAAGGTTACAAGGAAAACGACTGAAATTTATACTAAATCAAACAGTGCAGACCTGATAGGCTAAATAATCTCCTTCTGCATCATAAAAATTGTGAGAATCTATGAATTTGGGACAAAAACATCTATTCCAGAATGTCATAGAATACGGATAACATCGCAGTGCAAGCACCTGTTTTTGTTTTCAAATGATGTTCTTTAGTGCCAATGTAGTAAGTAAACCCAGTGCCAACACTGCTATCGATGTACATGAACAGATATCAGAATATATGAATGATAATTGCGATCACTGCAACCTGTTCCATTTAGGATCATTTAAAAAATATATTCAATTGTCCTGACTATGGTGATAAAAGATGAGAGAGGTGGTCAGGCCTTTGAGAACAGGACTCTTAACCATCCATCTGATGGTGTGAAATTCTTCCTGTTTGCTCTCAGCAGAGTTAGAGTAATTTTGGAGAGCTTCCCAGTGCTCATGAGTTCCGAGCACAGAACAATCCTTGACTTAGCCACGTCAGTCATTTCCCAGCCAACTGTTTAACATTTTGGATATAGCTCCCAATTTGATGCCCTCAATCATTCCACCAAAGAAAGAATTAGACTTTACTCCTGCTTCATGGAATATTGTCCAACTCCTAATTATTTTGCTCACTGCCATTCCGTTCTTAATCCTGTATATATTAAAGGATTTAAGAATGTAAGTGCTATGCATCAAATCTATATAAACAAAGAAACCGCCGATGCTGGAATTCAAAGTAGACAAGGAGGAGGATGGAAGAACACAGCAAGCCAGGCAGCATCATGACATGGAGAAGTCAGCATTTGGGGTTGAAGAAGGATTACACCCGAAACGTTGACTTCTCCATCTCCTGAGGTTGCCTGGCTTGCTGTGTTCTTCCTGCCATTCCTCAAATCCATGTCACACTCTGGGACCTTCAACCCTCACCTGAGATAAAATTTTTAAACAATTGACAGCAGGTTTCTGTGTGAACTAGTTAACTTCTAGTTAGGAGTAACAAGAAGATGGATTACTGGGCTAATGGCTACTTGGTAGTGTGGATGAGCAGAGGTATCTTGGTGTCCATGTACACAGATCTCTGAAAGTTGCCACCCAGGTAAATAGTGCTGTGAAGAAGGCGTATGGTGTACTGGGCTTTATTGGTAGAGGAATTGAGTTCCGGAGTCCTGAGGTCATGTTGCAGTTGTATAAGACTCTGGTGTGGCCTCATCTGGAGTATTGTGTGCAGTTTTAGTCGCCATACTATAGGAAGGATGTGGAGGCATTGGAACGAGTGCAGAGGAGGTTTACCAGGATGTTGCCTGGCATGGTAGGAAAATTGTATGAGGAAAGGCTGAGGCACTTGGGGCTGTTCTTATTGGAGAAAAGAAGGTTTAGGGGAGATTTGATAGAGGTGTACAAGATAATTAGGGGTTTAGATAGGGTAGACACTGAGAACCTTTTTCCGCTAATGGAGTCAGCTGTTACGAGGGGACACAGCTTTAAATTAATGGGTGGTAGGTATAGGACAGATGTTAGGGGTAGATTCTTTACTCAGCGGGTAGTGAGTTCATGGAATTCCCTGCCAGTAGCAGTGGTGAACTCTCCCTCTTTATGGTCATTTAAGTGGGCATTGGATAAGCATATGGAGGTTATCGGGCTAGTGTAGGTTAGGTAGGCTTTGGTCGGTGCAACATCGAGGGCTGAAGGGCCTGTACTGCGCTGTATTTTTCTATGTTCTATGTTCTATGTTCAACTCCTCATTTTGATTTCAGTTCTGTTCACCGAATAATTACGAGGAAAAGTGAAAGAGTGAATAGAGTATTAAAGCTTATCAAACGTAAATAATGAGTCTTCAGAGTGGCAGGCGGGTCACACATCCCCTGTTGATTAGAAAAGAGATAAAATAACATAGCGGTCTTACACTTTGCATACAGACAGGACCACCTCATTACCCAGAGAGGGGAGACTTCACCTTGCATACAGAGAGGACCACCTCATTATCCAACGATGGGAGACTTCACCTTGCATACAGACAGGACCACCTCATTACCCAGTGATGGGAGACTTCAACTTGCATAAGGACAGGACCACCTCATCACCCAGTGATGGGAGTTTTCACCTTGCATACAGAGAGGACCACCTCATTACCCACTGTTGGGAGACTTCACCTTGCATACAGACATGACATCCTCATTAAACAATGATGGGAGACTTCATCTTGCATAAGTACGGGACCACCTCATTACCCAGTGATGGGAGACTTCACCTTGCATACAGACAGCACCAACGCATTACCCAGTGATGGGAGATTTCACCTTGCGTAAGGACAGGACCACCACATTACCCTGTGATGGGAGACTTCACCTTGCATGCAGATAGGACCACCTCATTACACAGTGAGGGGAGACTTCACCTTGAATAAGGACAGGACCACCTCATTACCCAGTGATGGGAGACGTTATCTTGCATAAGGACAGGGCCACCACATTACCCAGTGATGGGAGACGTTATCTTGCATACACAAAGGACCACCTCATTACCCAGTGATGGGAGACGTTATCTTGCATAAGGACAGGGCCACCACATTACCCAGTGATGGGAGACGTTACCTTGCATACACAAAGGACCACCTCATTACCCAGTGATGGGAGAATCACCTTGCATACCGGCAGGACCACCACATTACCGAGTGATGGGAGACTTCACCTTGCAAAAGGATAGTACCACCTCATTACCCAGAGATGGGAGACTTCACCTTGTATACAGACAGGACCACCACATTACCCAGTGATGGGAGACTTCACCTTGCATAAGGACAGGACCATCTCATTAACCAGTGTTGGGAGACTTCACCTTGCATTAGGACAGGAACACTCCATTACGGTGATGGGAGACTTCAACTTGCACACAGATAGGACCACCTCATTACCCAATGATGAGAAACTTCATTTGCATACAGACACGACCATCTCATTACCCTGTGATAGGAGACTTCACTTTGCATGTGGACAGGACCACCTCATTGCACAGTCAGGGAGACCTCACCTTGCATACAGAGAGGACCACCTCATTTCACAATGTTGAGAGACTTCACTTTGCATACAGACAGGAAAACCTCATTATCCAGTGATGGGAGATTACACCTTGCATACAGACAGGACGACATCATTACCTAATGATGAGAGACTTCACCTTGCATACAGACAGGACCACCTCATTACTCAATGATGAGAGACTTCACCTTGCATACACACAGGACCATCTCATTAACCAGTGATGGGAGACTACACCTTGCCTACAGACAGGACCACCCCATTACCCAATGATGAGAGACTACACCTTGCATAGAGACAGGGCCACCTAATTACCACGCGATGAGAGACTTCACCTTGCATACAGACAGGGCCATCTCATTACCTAATGATGAGAGACTTCACCTTGTATATGGACACGACCACCTCATTACACAGTGATGGGAGACTTGACCTTGCATACAGATAGGGCCACCTCATTACCCAATGATGAGTGACTTCACCTTGCATACAGACAGGACCACCTCATTATCCAGTGATGGGAGATTACACCTTGCCTACAGCCAGGACCACCTCATTACCCAATGATGAGAGACGACACCTTGCATACATTCAGGGCCACCTAATTACCACGTGATGAGAGATGTCACCTTGCATTCGGACAGGAACACCTCATGACCCAATGAAGAGAGACTACACCTTGCAAATACAGGCAGGACCACCTCATTACCCACTGAAGAGAGATGACACCTTGCATACAGACAGGACCACCTCATTACCCAGTGAAGAGACATGACACCTTGCATACAGACAGGACCACCTCATTACCCAGTGATGAGTGACTTCACCTTGCATAAGGACAGGACCACCTCATTACCTAGTGTTTGGAACTTCACCTTTCATACAGACAGGATCACCTCATTACCCAGTGATTGGAGACTTCACCTTGCATTCAGAAAGCACCACCACATTACCCAGTGATGGGAGATTTCACCTTTCATATGGGACGCGTCCACCTCATTACCATGTGATGGAATACCTCTATTCTGGAACAGGCAAGGTTCATGCAACTGTAACAAACTAATCGCCAGGAACCCGGGTGCAAATTCTTAACAAAGAATTGTGTAGCAGTTTTAATAACCTCCATATTGTTGCAAACGTGGAATATGTTGTTGAAGCTTTACGTTTTGCATCCATCATGACACACAGAAGAATATCAAATTTCAAACACTCCCACAGATTTATGTTTCAGGAGATATAGGGTGCTGATATGTTGGCAAGTGACCTCCGGTTGGCTGAGATGGATGGAATAAACAAGGGGATCAAAGAGCAAAGAACCTTACAGCACAGGAACAGGTCCTTCAGCCTTCCAAGCCTGCGCCAATCCAGATCCTCTATCTAAACCTGTCGCCTATTTTCTAAGCATCAGTATCACTCTGCTCCCTGCCAATTCATGTCTCTGTCTAGGTACATCTTAAATGACACTATCGTGCCCACCTCTACCACCTCTGTTGGCAATGTGTTCTAAGCACACATCACACTCTGCATAAAGAACTTTCCACACATATTTCCCTTAAATATTTCCCCTTTCACCTTGATCTCATGACCACTAGTAATTGAGTTCCCCACTCTAGGAAAAAAGCTTCTTGCTATCCATCCTTTCTATATTTCTCATGATTTTGCAGACCTCAATCAGCATCCCCCTCCCAAACTCTGTCTGTCTAATGAAAATAATCCTAATCTACTCAACCTTCTCCTCATAGCTAGCACCCTCCATACCAGGCAGTATCCTGGTGAAGCTCCTCTGCAACCTCTCCAAAGCATCCACATCCTTTTGGTAACATGGTGATCAGAACTGTACGCAGTATTCCAAATGTGGCTGAACCAATGTCCTATACAACCATAATATGACTTGCAAAAGTGGGATATGTTATTGAAGCTTTACTTTTTGGGTCCATCATGACACACAGAAGAATATCAAATTTCAAACACTCCCATAGATTTATGTTTTAGGAGGTAAAGGGTGCTGATATGTTGGCAAGTGACCTCCGGTTGGCTTGTACTCAATACCCCGTCCCATGAAGGAAAGCATACCTTATGCCTTCTTGACCACTTTATTGACCAGCATTGCCACCTTCAGTGAACAATGGACCTGAACACCTAGATCTCTCTGTACATCCATTTTCTCCAGGGCTTTTCCATTTACCATATAATCCGCTCTTGAATTGGGTCTTCCAAAATGCATCATCTCACATTTGCCCAGATTGAACTCTATCTGCCATTTCACTGACCAACGCTCCAATCTAATTATATTCTACTGCACTATCTGATAGTCCCCATCACAACTGCTCCTCCACCAATCTTTGCATCATCTGCAAATTTGCTTATCTGACCACTTATACCTTCCTCCAGATCATTTATGTATATCACAAACAGCAATGGTCCCAGCACAGATCCCTGTACAACACCACTGGTTATTTTGAGAAACTTCCTTCCACTACTGCTCTCTGTTTCCTGTTGCCCAGTCAGTCCTCTATCCATCTAGCTAGTACACCCTGGAACCCATGCAACTTCACTTTCTCCATCAGCCTACCATGGGGAACCTTATCAAACAACTTACTGAGGTCCATGTACATGACATTTACAGCCCTTCCCTCATCAATCAACTTTGTCACTTCCTCAAAGAATTCTATTAAGTTGGTAAGCCATGACCTTTGATCCTATCCCTCAGTGTCTTCTCCAGCAGCTTCCCGACCACTGACATCAGGCTCACCGGTCTATAATTGCCTGGATTATCCCTGCTACCCTTCTTAAACAAGGGGACAACATTAACAATTCTCCAATCCTCCAGGTCCTCACCTGTGTTCAACGATGCTGCAAAGATATCTGTTAAGGCTCCAGCTATTTCTTCTCTCGCTTCCCTCAGTAACCTGGGATAGATCCAATCCGGACCTGGGAACTTGTCCACCTTAATGCCTTTTAGAATACACAACACTTCCTCCCTCTTTATCCTGACTTGAACTAGAGTAATCAAACATCTATCTATATCCTCAACATTTGTCATGTCCCTCTCTTCGGTGAATACCAATGTGAAGTATAGATTAAGAATCTCATCCATTTTCTCTGACTCCATGCACAACTTTCCTCCTTTGTCCTTGACTGGGCCAACCCTTTCTCTAGTTACTCTCTTGCTCCTTATATATGAATAAAAGGCTTTGGGATTTTCCTTAATCCTGTTTGCTAAAGATATTTCATGACCCCCTTTAGCCCTGTTAATTCCTCATTTCAGATTGATCCTACTTTCCCAATATTTTTCCAAAGTTTTGTCTGTTTTCAGTCATCTAGCCCTTATGTATGTTTTCTGGTCTCTTAATTTCACCTGTCATCCATGGGGGAGCTATGGAGCCTTCTCAGATCTAGGTACTTATAGAGTGATAGATTCATATAGCATGGAAACAGTCTAACTAGTCCACGCTGATCATTTTCCCAAACTAAACTAGTCCCAACTGCCTGCTCCTGGCCCATATCCCTCCAAACCTTTCCTATTCATAAATTTATCCAAGTGTTTTTTTAAATGTTGTAACTGCAACAGCATCCACCACTTTCTCTGGAAGTTCATTCCACACATGAACTACTCTCTGTGTAAAAAGGTTTCACCTCACGTCTTTTTTAAATCGTTCCCATCTCATTTTAAAAATATGGACTCGTTTTGAACTCCCCACCCTACAGAAAAGACCCTGGTCATTCACCTTATCTAGGCCTGTCATGATTTTATAAGCCTCAATAAGTTCATCCCTCAACCTCCTACTCTCCAGTGAAAAAAATCTCCAAGCCTTTCCAGTCTATTTTTATATCTCAAACCCTCCATTCCTGACAACATCCTGGTAAATCTTTTCTGAACCTTCACCAATTTAATAATATGCTTCCTATAACAGGGTGACCAGAACTAGACACTGTTCTCCAGAAGAGGCCTCACCAAGGCCCTGTACAACCTCAACATGCCATCCCAACTCCTATACTCAAAGGTCTGAGCAATGAAGGCAAGTGTACTGAATGACTTCTTAACCACCCTGTCTACATGTGGCACAAATTTCAGAGAATTACCTACCTCAAACCCCCAGGTCTCTCTGTTATGCAACACTCCCCAGGGCCCAAGCTCACATTTATTCAAATTAAGCTCCTTCTGTCGCTTCTCAGCCCATTGATCCAATTGATCAAGATTTCTTGTAATTTTAGATGACCTTCTTCACTGTCCAGAGCTGAAAATGTGTTGCTGGAAAAGCGCAGCAGGTCAGGCAGCATCCAAGGAACAGGAAATTCGACGTTTCGGGCATAAGCCCTTCATCCTGATGAAAGGCTTATGCCCGAAACGTCGAATTTCCTGTTCCTTGGATGCTGCCTGACCTGCTGCGCTTTTCCAGCAACACATTTTTAGCTCTGATACTCCAGCATCTGCAGACCTCACTTTCTCCTCCTTCTTCACTATCCATTGTACCACCAATTTTGGTGGCATCTACAAACTTACTAACCAGGCTTCCTATTATCACATCCAGATCACACTACTTGAGTATATTCTTCTATTTGCTGTGGGTGTTTCCCTGTGAAAAAATGGGTGGGTTACTCTTCGAAGGGTCACTGTGGACTTATTGGGCCGAAAGGCCTGTTTCCACACTGTAGGGAATCTAACCTAATCTAATCCAATGACATTACCGTAATCCCAGATCTGTTCAGTAGAGGATTGGCTCCACGTACTTCACAAATGGGTATAGGAAATGGAATAGAACTTTGCAATTGAACATGGAGGTGGGCGATCCATCAAGCAGAGAGTTCGGACACAAGACAAACCATGTTACAATTGGCAGAGGGATTGGCGGGATACTTGGTCAGGATGATTGCTACAGTACATTGCAGTTAGGTAAAGTCATTGGTATTGGATAGTAACTGTAAATACATATTCTAGTAAGAATTATAGCAAAATAAATGGATTGACAGGATGATTTACATTTAAATGAATAGTTATACTGGGTACATTACGTTTAGACTAATGAATAGATATCACATATTACAAGAACAATGAACAGTGTAATGGGGAGCAGTGCATGTTATTATTAGGTGGAAGCTCAGGGTACATTAAAATGAGCAAGATGTAGACTGGCAACTAATAGATTAAAGCATGAAAGTGATATATAATGTCAAAACTAATAAGTGACCATGGTGTAATACAACTGGAATAATAAATGTGGAATAATGGGTGAGAAGCTGGGTGCATTATAGTTGAATAATGGGTGAACTGGGTGCATTATAGTTATAATAATGAATTGGAACTCACTGAAGTAAACACAGGCAAGTAAATAATCTTTGAAAACATAATGGGCAAAAACAGACAACCCCCGATGGTTTTAAAGAAATCAGGGATGAACTTTAGCGACAGTTTTGCAAAGTTTTCCAATTGTTCGATTAGATTGGAAAATAGACAATAACGCCCAAGGAATACGAGCAGGACTGGTCCATTTGGCCCATTGAGCCTGTTCTGCCATTTAATGCGATCATGGATGACCCTAGGTTTAAACATCACACCCACTCCCCTTATCAACAATTCCCTGAGAGATGAAAAGCCTGTCTCTCCCAGGATGTATTCAACAATTACAAATACTTTGTCACTATTTGAAAGACGGAAGAAATACGCCAGAACATTAGAGCTCTGTTATTTCTAACACTTGTTTGTGAGAAAATGACTGAGGTCTACAGATAAGGACAGAGTGATAGAGCACTTCAGGAAATTTAAACTGATTACAAAGAGCCAGCTCAAATTTGTAAAGAATAAGTCACGTCTTAATGAACCAAATTTAATTATTGATGAGGAAAGAGTGAAAGCAGCTGACAGGGAAATGTCGAATGTGCTTTAAAGTGCCATTTGATTGGGTTCCGCAGAAGAGAGTATTAGTTTAAAATTAAAATTCATGGCATTAAAAACAAACTATTGACCTGATTAGGAGAGTGAGCCCTGCAGAATAGGGAGAAGGAATAAAGTTTATAGACACAGAATGGGAAGACGATTGTCATAGTCATAGACTCATTGTGTCTTACAGCACAGAAACAGACCCTTTGTCCAACAAGTCCAAACTGACAATAAGCCCAAATTAAACTATTCCCACGTGCCTGCTCCAGGCCCATATCCCTCCAAACCTTTCCTATTCATGTACTTATCTAAATGTCTTTTAAACTGTATCTGCATCCACCACTTCTTCTAGAAGTTCATTCCACACACGAACTATTCTCTGTGTGAAAAAGAGGCCCCTCAGGTCTTTTATAAATCTTTCTCCTCTTATTTTAAAAACAGGTCTGCTAGACTGTGAAACCATAAGACATAATAGCAGAAGATAGGCCATTGGGCTCATCAAATCTGCAGCTCTATTCAATCATGGCTGATAAATTTCCCAACCCCATTCTCCCCGTAACCCTTGATGCACTTGACACTTAAGAACCTGTCTATTTCAGTCTTAAATACACTCAATGACCTGGCCTCCTCAGCATTCTGAGGGAATGAATTAAGTCTTGAAATCTCACTCTATGGAGAAGATATCTGGCATTCACCTTATCCATGCCCCTCATGATTTTATAAACCTCTACAAACTCACCCCTCAACCTCCTACGCTCCAGGGAAAAGGGTCCCAGCCTATCCAGTGTCTCCTTATAACTCAAATCTTCCATTCCTGGTAAATCCTTTCCTGAACACTCTCTCCCTTAATAATATCCTTCCTATAACAGGGCAACCAAAACTGGATACAGTACTCCAGAAGAGGCCTCACCAACGTCCTGTATAACTTCAACGTGACATTCCCAAATGCTATCCTCAAAGGTCCAAGCAATGAAGGCAAGCATGCTAAACACCTTATCATGATCAATGTTGAAGTCTCTGCTAATCACTATTTTTCTGCATGCCCTGGATAACGGGCATTTATCCCAGTTTTGTCAATGACACAAAGATTGGTGGCATCATATGTAAGACAGACAGGATCATAAAATTATGAAGTGATGGTGATAGATTAAGTGAATGAGCTGAACTGTGTCAGATGAATTTTACCACAGGTTTAAATGTGAGTTTATCTGATAGGGACCAAAAACAGATGGATCCAAGTACTGTAAGTAGTGAAAGGCTCAGAACAGTCGATATCCAAAGAGATTTATGTGTCTATGTACTCAAAAATCATTAAAGCATAATATTTGTGCATGAGAAACAATCAAAAATACGAATGGAATATGTGTCTTTCTGACTCAATGGGAGGAAACTTTACTATAGCTATACAGAGTTTTGCTGGGGTGTTACGTACAGTTTTTCCAGTGTAATTTAGAAAAGATTCAGAGAGGGCACTGCAAATCCACCAGAACAGGAATGTGAAGGTTAGGTTATGAAGAATTCCATTAATGAGGCTTCTTCCTCCTGCAGGTAAATAGAATAGAATATCTTTGATAATTCATTGTAAATTGTCAAGAAAAAAAACGATCATCTGATGCCCTCTCGGGAAGGAAATTGCTGTCCTTACCTGACCTAGCCTACATGAGACTCCAGACCCACAGCAATGTGGTTGACTCTTATCTGCCGCCTGGGCAACTGGGAGGCGGCGGGGGGGGGGGGGGGGGTAATAAATACTGGCCTAGCAAGTGACACCCTCATTCCGTGAATGAAAAAATTTTTTAAAAAGCATTGTTTTCAAACAGAGTGAAATTCTGATGCTTACTGGGCTGTCTGAATTTGCTGCAGTCACTTTGGCAGGATAGTGACAGAAATTCCATTTGTGATTTTTCTGGGAAAGCTGTATAACATTATTTCACAGGATATGGTGAGCATTGTCAGCTGGATCTGCATTTGTTGTCTATCCCTAATATACCTTTATGAAGTTGGTGGTGTCTTCTTCTTTTTCCAATGCATTCCGACACCCATAGTGCTGTTAGGGAGGGAGTTCCAGGATTCTTACTCTGCAACAGTGTTGGAATGGTGTTGTATTTCCAAGTCAGGATGGTGAGTGGCTTGGAGGGGAACTTGCATGTCATGGTATTCTCATTCACCTGTTGCCTTTGCCCTAGATGGTAATTGTTGTAGCTTTGAAAGGTGTCATCCTGGCAAGTGGCTCCAAATTGTTTTGGGGATGGTCCACATTTACTGCCACTTTGCAGCTGTGATGGAAAACGTGGATGCTGAAGGCGGTGGATGAGGTGCCAATTAGCAGGTTGCTTTATCCTGGATGGTACTGAGTTATCAACAGATTTATGAAAAACTTCTTACCTGCTATTATCAGAGTTTGGAATGGACCTCTCAAATACTAAATTTAAATGTGTGAAAGTGAGGACTGCAGATGCTGGAGATCAGAATCTAGGGTGTAGGTTAAACCTCAACCTGAGTTACAAACCTTCACAAATCTTGTGATCAGAATCTAGGTTAGGGTGGTGCTGGAAAAGCGCAGCAGGTCAGGTAGCATCCTGCTCCTCGGATGTTGCCTGACCTGCTGTGCTTTTCCAGTACCACTAAAAATCTAGACTATTAAATTTAAATGTCGATTCGCTCTTTGTGCGCCCTGCAGCAGTAACATTGTATTCCTCGCTCTGTTCTATTACCCTTATGCACTTTGTATGGTATGACCTGCCTGAACTGCACTCAAAACAAATCTTTTCACCATACATATGGCAATAATCAATCAAATCAAATCAAAGTTTCTTGAGTATTGTTGGAGAAACATCAAGCGAGTGGGGAATATTCCATCACACTCCTGACTTGTGCCTTGTAGGTGATGGACAGGCTCTGGGAAGTCAGGAGGTGGGTTACACACGGCAGGATTCCTAGCTTCTGATCTGCTCTTGTAGCCATTGTGTTTATATGGATAGTCCAGTTGAGTTTCTGATCAATGGTAACCCCCAGGTTATTGATAGCTGGGGGATTTAATGATGGTAATGTCTGCCTGAACCACATTACACGGTTAAACCAGATTGGTAGCAACAGAATGTGCCCTTTGGTTAAAACAGCAGAGAGAGGAATTTGTTACCAGCTCAATCAGCATCCCTATGATAATACGACTGACATTAATTCAACCCTGTGATGAGAACTCCCAGCTGTTCCAACTCTAATGAGAGGACAGAGTTACAGCATAAATAAATACTGAAACACTTCCAAGCTCGATATTGACTGAATTCCCGTGACAAAGACTTTTTTCCTTCATTTAGGCGAGATATTGTGGTTGCTGTTCTGTCTTCCCACATTCATGATGATGTGAAACGCAAGCATCATTCTCATGTACATACACATGAAAATGTGAAAAAACAAAATAAAGGGAATAATGTACTTACTAATTATATCCGTCAACAAGGAAGTAATCTCTCAGAGCAGATGTTAGTTCCAGATGTTAGCGATCAACGCCGATGGGTTGTGGAAGCTGATTTGTCAGCATTGTTTGGGACTGCAGCTCACAAAATACAGTCAACAATAATCAGACTGAAACCTTTTCCTCCATAGAGGCCACTGAGGTCTGGAATCAGAGATTGGAAGTGATGTTGAAGAGTCTGTGACGTTTGTATTGAATGAAGAGGTCCACATAATTGGGCTCACATCAGCTGTGCACAAAAAAAGCCATCTAAATTTGAGGCTTTGTGCTTGCCTATGGATTAAACTGCTCGTTGGATGCTGCCTGAACTGCTGTGCTCTTCCAGCACCGCTGATCCAGAATCTGGTTTCCAGCATCTGCAGTCATTGTTTTTACCTACCTAATGGGTTAAACTCAAGCTAGCCTCAACTCAGGCTGAAAGAACAGGTTTGAAGTCACAGGTTTAACATTAACAAAGATTAAGAAAGATTTATTGGAAGCTGCTTCTTAATGTCATGTGTGCTATGTAACTTTTAGTGTCACAGAGCCATAAAGCGCAGAAACATCAGTCCAACCAATCCATGTTGACCATTATCCCAAACTAAACTAGTCCCACCTACCTGCACTTGGCCCATATCCCTCCAAACAGTTCTTATTCATGTACTTATCCAAATGTCTTTTAAATGTTGTAACTGTAACCATATCAGCCACATCCATCCTCTGGAAAAGTTGTCCCTCTTGTCTTCGTTAAATCTTTGTCCTCTCACCTTAAAAATATGCCCCCAGTCTTGAAATCTCCCTAGGGAAAAGACACCTGTCATTCACCTCATCTGTATCTGTCATGATTTCATAAATCTCTACAAGATTATCCCACAACCTCCGATGCTCCAGTGAAAAAAGTCCCAGTCTATCCAACCTCTCCTTATGTCACAAACCCTCCAATCCTGGCAGCATCCTGGTAAATCTCTTCTGAACCCTCTCCAGTTTAATAATATCCTTCCTATAACAAGGCAACCAGAACTGCATACAGTATTCCAGATGAGGCTTCCCCAGTGTCCTGTGCAACCTCAGCATGGTATCCCAACTCCTATACTCAAAGATCTCAGCAATGAAGGCAAGCGTGGTACACACCTTCTTAAATACCCTGTCTACGTGCGACACAAATATCAAAAAAATTATGTACCTGAATCCTTAGGTATCTCTCTATTCTACGATGCTTGCCTCTTATTGGAAATTATCTAAGCCATGCTTAGCCACATCCTTAGTTTCTGTATTTTTCTAATTTATTCCTTAGACTTTGTTCTTCAGTAAAGGACTGAAATGCTGATTTTTTTATTTCTTAACTTTTATAATATATTCCCAAGGTCCTGTACCTAGGGTGGCATCGTAAATGACGACATTGTAAACTTTCCACTGAGTACGTGTGACAATGAAGCTATTTCTAATTCTCTAATTCCAATTCTAAACATAAGCCCAGCTCTCATTTGAAGGGATATAGGCATTGGAGTAGGCCATTCACCCACTTGGCCCTGCTCCCCCATTTAATACAATCATGGCAGATCAAGCATTTCTATGTGTTTTACCCATACTATCCCCATAACTGTCTACTGGTAATTAAAAATTAATAAGTTTGTACCTATTAGATCCAAAAACTGAGCTTTGACAGCCCTCTGGGGTGGCAATTTGAATTGTTCACTGCCCTTTGAGCAAAAACCTTTCTCTTCATTTTAAGTGGCATCGCCTTTATTTTTAAATTGTGTCCCCTGGTCCTAGACTCCCCAACCAGGGGAAACATCATACCTATATCCATCCTGTCTATCCCTTTAGGTATTCTGTACATTTCAATGAGGTCCTCGCTCATTCTTCAAAAATTTAAAGAATTTATCCAACCCCTCATCATTGAACAGTCCTGCCTTCCCAGGATTTGGAGATGCTGGTGTTGGACTGGGCTGTACAAAGTTAAAAATCGTACAACACTAGGTTTATTTGGAAGCATTAGCTTTTGGGACACAGCTCCTTCATCAACCACCTGATACATAGCCTGGACGTTAGCCTGGAGTTGTGTGATTTTTAACTTGGCCTTCTCAGGAACATGGTTGGGGAACCATCATTGTACTTGGTCTATGGCAAGAATATTTTTGCTGAGATAAGGGGATCAAAACTGCACATAGCACTCCAGGAGTAGTCTGACTAAGCTCAAATGCAACAAATTCAGTAGCCCAGAAGTCATACACAAAGGGGATGAGTTTTTCTTGTAGGCAGTCAGCCAATGTTAAGGTAGGGCGATTATTTTTCGCTTCAATGGCGTTTCCCTTGTCTCCTGCAGCAAGTGGAGAGTGCAGCGTGGATAGATGGGCGACTCTACAGCACACAGGATTATAGGGAGATGGCTAACTGGAGAAGGTAGCCACATGCCTCACAGAGTGGAAGGGTGAGTGGCTCGGTGGCTCAGTGGTTAGCACTGCTGCCTGACAGCACCAGGGACCCAGGTTCAATTCCACCATTGGGTGACTGTCTGTGTAGAGTTTGCACCTTCTCCCTTATGTGCATGTATTTCCTTTGGGTACTCTGGCTTCCTCCCACAATCCAAAGACATGGAGGTTAGTTGAACTGACTGTGCTAAATTGACCAGAGTGTCTGGGATATGTGCAGGCTAGGTGGATTGACCATGGATGAGACGCTCTTCAGAGGGTCAGTGTGGACCTGATGAGCCAGATGACCTGTTTCCACACTGTAGGAATTCTGTGAAAGGCCATAATCAGGGTCAAGCAAGAGGACTCCCCTCTTCACTGGAAACACTTTGTCTCCAGTCTCTTCCATATTGAGATACCCTTGTAGTCTTACTCCAACCTGCTTTAGCAATGCCCACTTCCTGCCTTGGACCTACTGATCAAGGCTTCAGAGCTATAATCTTGTCTTCCCAGCACCACCATATAAAGAAGGCAAGCTATGTTACTTCTTCAGAATTAATACTATGGCCAGTACAACCAGCTCGAGAGAACAATATTCAACAAAACTTGCATTTATATAACAAATTAAATGGAGCAAAATGGGGCTTTCAGCTGGGGAATCATGCTGCTGAAGGAGAATGTACAAAATACTCACTCTACATGTTGTGGCATTCTGTAAGATCAAAGTATTCACATCAGCTCCGTTTTCTCTCCCTGTTGGTTTCCTGCAAACTTCTCATCCTCGTTTTTGAGTTACACTGAAAGATTGAGCATCCGTAGCTTCTAGGACAGGGAATTCCAAGATCCACAATCCTCAGCATGAAGAAATTCCACACCAGTTCTGATGGCTGACCCTAATCTAAGACAGGGATTCTTAGTTCTGGACTCTCCCAGTCTGGAGAAATGACCTCTCAGCATTTATCAATCTGTCGATGAGTTTCATTCCATTCAATGAAGTTACTTATTATTCTTCTCATTTACAGAGAATACCAACCCATCCTCTTTAATCTTTACTCTTAGGAAAGCTGCAAGCTCACAGAAGTCAATATTTTGACATTTCATTAGACCTTATCTCAGGTAATTATATCCTTGCTTGCATATTGGGATGAGTGATTAGAAATGGAGTCAGAAAGGTCATTTTGAATACATACATTTATGTTTACAAAATGCTTGTGTGTTGCAATAGGGTGTCCAATGAAATATATTATCCAAAATGTGCATTCATTACAGAGATGTCAGTCTCTCTCAAATACGTGGCTTAAAACAGTTGCAAGTGTGACTTTTGAGTTATGGCTCAGTGTGGAAACAATCTAAAAAACTTGGTTAGGCAATACATGGTGCAGTGGAAAGAATCAGCGGTGTTATTAACATAATTATCTGGTGTCTTCTATCTGTGTTGAGAATTTGCTTTCCTGGTGCAATATTTATCATGCCTGCAGAGTGAAATAGATCATTTATATAGCCAGTGCAAGACAGCATAGATACAAGCCAAATCTATTCTCTCAGTGAGACATTAGGCAGAACAGAATGGATCAGCACATGTAGCTACAGTCATAGAGTCATACAGCACGGAAATAGACTCTTTGGTCCAATTAGTCCACTCCAACCATGTTCCCAAACTACACTAGTTCCACCTGCCTGCACTTGGCCCATATCCCTCCAACCATTTCCTGTTCTTGTATCCGAATGTCTTTTTATGAAGTAACTGTACCTGCAACTCCCACTTCCTGTAGCAGTTCCTTCCATACACTAATCACTGTCTGGGTAAAAAATGCTGCTCCTCATATTATTTTTTAAATCTTTCTCCTCTGACCTTAAAAATAGGTCCCTTGGCTTTGAACTCCCAAACCACAGGGAAAAAAGATCCTTGTCATTCACCTTATCTAAATTCTTTATTATTTTATATACAGAGATATAGAGATGGGTTACAGAGATAGGGAGAGGTGTAGGGCCTGGAGGGAGTTACAGAGATAGGGAGAGGTGTAGGGCCTGGAGGGAGTTACAGAGATAGGGAGGGGTGTAGGGGCTGGAGGGAGTTACAGAGATAGGGAGGGATGTAGGGGCTGGAAGAGCTGACAGAGATAGGGAGGGGGTGTAGGCGCTGGAGGAAGTTATAGAGATAGGGAGGGGTGTAGGGGCTGGAGGAAGTTACAGAGATAGGGAGGGATGTAGGTGCTGGAGAGATGACAGAGATTGGGAAGGGGTGTAGGGGTTGGAGGAGGTGACAGAGATAGGGAGGGCGTGTTGGGGCTGGAGGAGGTGACAGAGATAGGGAGGGTGTAGGGGTTGGAGGAGGTGACAGAGATAGGGAGGGCGTGTTGGGGCTGGAGGAGGTGACAGAGATAGGGAGGGTGTAGGGGCTGGAGGGGGTTACAGAGATATAGAGAGGATGTAGGGGTTGGAGGAGCTAACAGAGATAGGGAGGGGTGTAGGGGCTGGAGAAGGTTACAGAGATAGGGAGGGCGTGCAGGGACTAGAGGGGGTTACAGAGATAGGGAGGGGATGTGGGGCTGGAAGAAGTTATAGTGATAGGGAGGGGGTATAAGGGGCTGGTCGGGGTTACAGAGATATGGAGGAGTGTAGAGAGCTGAAGGAGCTGACAGAGATAAGGAGGTGTGTAGGGGTTGGAAGAGGTTATAGAGAAAAGGAGGGGGTGTAGGGGCTGGAGGGGGGTTACAGAGATAGTGAGGGGGTGTAGGGGCTGGAGGGGGTTACAGAGATAGGGAGGATGTGTAGGTGTTGTAAGGGGTTACAGAGATAGGGAGGGGTGTAGGGCCTGGAGGAGGTGACAAAGATTGGGATAGGTATAGAGGCTGGAAGAGGGGATGGAGATAGCGAAGGGGTGTAAGGGGCAAGAGGAAGTGACAGAGATAGGGAAGGGAAGTAAGGGCTGCAGGAGGTGACAGAGATAGGGAGAAGTTGGCCATAGGAAGAAGTCAAAAATGAAGATGAAATTTTTTTAAATTGAAGAGTTGATAGCCTAATAGCCAATGTTTGTCAATGAACACGCTAGTAATGAGTGATTAAACCAAGTTTAGGTAGGTTAAAAGTAGGCCACATTAGAATGTTTACATTTAGATAACAAAGGCAGACACGGTAGTTTCAGCAACAGGCAACCATAGGTTAGCAAGCTGGAAGTAGGAATTTTAGATGATGGAGCTAGTCTGAGGTTGGAAATTTAACTAGTGATCAAATACGATGTGTGAGCTGTGAACTGCCTGGTTCATTCTCAGATACATAGCAGGGAGACTGATGATGTCAGTGGCTGGGGTACAGATTCTGTCATGTTAGCTGTCTTCCCAATATTAAATTTGAGTGCCCAAAACTGGATTGCAGTCACATTAGAACATCTCCAAATTAAGATCTACTTCACATCTAATGATCAGAGCTCTTTGATTTCATGACTACTCTTGACAGCATATTCCATGGAGTTTGCTCTGTCAGGTAGAGGCTGATGTTAGGCACAAGGAAGCTGTCAGTGGATTTGCAGCTGTTCATTCACATTCTGTAGTGGTACGTGTCCTCAATCCACGAACTCCAATTTTGCCTCCTCCACCATCTGCTGCACCTCCATGCTTTCTGTCAGTGACTGGTGTACAAGACCACCCAAGTCCCATCGCACCTCTTGCCCCTTTGCTAATCTATCACCACTCCAATTATAATCCACCTCCCTGTTTTACTGCCAAGGCGAATAACTTTTAGTTTATCCAAATTATCATATAAATACTGATTAATATTTGATCCGTGGCCCATATTACAGCTTCAATTAATTCTTTTAGCAAATATTATATGCTGTGGCTGAATGAATACTCAAATATCACTTCTGTTCTCTCTTCACAAATGTGGACTGATCCTTATCTGGATTGTACATTAAATTTCACATTTAGGTTCTGCTTCAAGTCAGCAGCTCCACATGCATTCCTTTTTTAAAAAAATTATAAGCATGCCATTCGTATGAATTATCCCTTTCAGGTGAAAAGGGAATTGGAAAACCTTTATTTCTGAACAAATAAGTCCTTTAGATCCAAGTCCTACCTTTCCCATTGTAACCTTGCAATAGGGTTAGTGATGTTTAAGTCTTTAGGTGGGGTATTAGTTTACTGAGATATCAATAGAGAGACTGTTAACCAGTCAATGATAATCAAACATTGTGACAGCATTTTAATTTACAATGGGATTTTTCGATTACCTGAAATCTCATGTCTGAGCAGCAACGTTACACTCAGTCTATTAATCAAAACCTTTATTGCATTATACATGGTAAAGGCCTTATTTGAAATTCTTTACTGGACAGTAATGTCAATCCTTTAACTAAGTTATCACTATCATATTTCTAATTTAATTTCAGACTCTGTAAGTGATCCTTCTATTTATCCTTTTATTCCTCTTCTGTATCCAAGATTTACACTGAGGTACTTGTACCCAAGATGGTACCATTAAAGGCAGTCATTGTACTCCTGTACTTCTGTGAGAATGAAGACTATTCTATATTTTGTTTTACTCCGTTCTATTCTTCCTCTGTTACTTTGTTTTTTTTGGATGGTATTGGTTGGTTGAACAAGGTAGACACTTGGAGAAAGTGAGGACTTTTCACTTCATCCTGATGTAGGGCTTATGCCTGAAACATCGATTCTTCTGCTCCTCGGATGCTGTCTGACCTGCTGTTTTTCCAGTGCCACACCTTTTGACCCAGGTAAACCTTTGCAAACTAGGGCGACTGGTTGAGGGGTTGGGAGTGAGGGGCTGGGAGAGGAATGGAGGAAAGTTCAGCGTCTTGATTGTTATTGCAATAACCCAAGAAAGAAATAGGGCCATTGATGGCAATCAGAAGCACGCTTTGATGCAATCAAAGCTGAAAATGCTGGGAGCACTCAGCAGAGGGAGAAACAGAGTGAATTTTTAAGGCTTCACCACCATGCTGACTGCACAATACCCTTCCCAGACTGCTTCACCACCATGCTGACTGCACAATACCCTTCCCAGACTGCTTCACCACCATGCTGATTGTAGAATACTCTTCCCAGACAAAAGGGTTGATCCGGAGAGAGGATATCATCTTATAATTGTTGAGGAATACAGGGTGCTGTGAGAGTTAGAAAATGAAGGAAATCAATATTTATTGGGAAGTGATCTTTCAAAATTTTTGAGGTTGAAGCCTGTTAAACCTTCAGACCTTTTAGTCCCCGTGTATTGAAGGAAGTGGCTCTCGGAATAGTGGGTGCATTGATGGTCATTTTCCCAAGATTCAAGCATCTCTTGCAACAGATCCTACAGATTTTAGGGTAGCTAATTTAACTCAACTACTTAAAAAACAGACAGTGAAGATAATAAGAATTAGAAATCCATTAGCCTAAATTCGGTAGTGGGAATGATGCTGCAGTTTATCATGGATATTTAACAGCAGAGATCTTTGGAAACAGTGGCAAGTTTGGATAGAGTTTTTGAGGAGATTTGAGGCTCAGATTTTGGATGAGGCTGTTGACTTATTCACTGAGCTGGTATGTTTGTTCACAGACGTTTTGTTGGGAATAGAGGGTTTGATTATAAGGAGCGACTGAAGAGGCTGGGGCGTTTTTCATTAAAGTGTAGGAGGTTGAGGGGTGACCTTCTAGAGGTTTTTAAAATCATGAAACGTATAGATAAGTTGAATATCAGGTGTCTTTTCACCAAAGTGGGGGACTTCATGACTAGGGACATATTTTTAAGATGAGAGGAGAAAGATTTAAAAAAGACATGAGGGGCAATTTCTAGTAGAGAGAGTGGTTCGTCTGTGGAATGAACTTCCAGAGGAAATGGTGGATGCAGATACAGTTACAAAGTTTAAAACACATTTAGATAAGCACATGAATAGGGAATGGTTGGAGAGATATATTCCAAGTGCAGGCAGGTAGGAATGTACTGTTTGACTCTGACTGTATATAAGCCGTTTTGGCCATTTTGTGATTCTAGAAATGCCCATTTTTAATAGAAATGCAATTTACTTGTGAAATTATACAAGTGAACACAGTGTTCACTTTCTTTCATGACTTCCGGCCATGACAATATAACTTTGCTTTACACAAGATTACAGCTTTCTGTCGCTTCTGCATCTGTATAGCTACCCACACAACTATATCATCCTCATAATGTATGCTTCTGATGTTAACCCTGTTATTCTACAGGTGCAAGGGGCTGAATGACCTACTGCTACCTCTAATACATATATCTGCACATTTCTGTCCCTTCGACGTCTACTGCATTGTCAGAGGTCATATTGCAGGGAATGCATAGATATGATTTGGAATGTTTGAATTTTTTTTAACAAAAGCATATTTAGGTAGATAAGCCCATATTGTTTATGACCAGAGATGTGATGTTGTAGTAATGTCATACAAGCTGGGTCATGGGGTCAACAAAAATCTCTTGTTGGCAAGGTACATGGGGAAATCGATATGGCTTACCATTTTAAGCTATTGAACATTGTGCCTAATCGGCCAATAATGTTCTGACGGAGTGTATATTTCAGGTTGCACATTGCAAATCCAACGGAATTAAAAGGTGAACTTAAGCACAAGTAAGACCAAAACATAACACATTTCACCCCATTACAGAGCAGATCAAACTGGATAACTATAGATTAGTGAATCTAATGTTAGTGTGGGCAAAATCTTAAAATCCCTGAATCAATAGCAAGTTAGTGAGCACTTAGAGTGTGGAATAATGAGAGTAGTAAACATAAATTTATCAAAGGTGGATCATGTTTGGAATATATGATGGTAATGTAGCTAATGACAGCATAGCTAATGTAGTATATATAGATTTTCAGAAGGCATTCAATAAAATGTTTCATCGCAAGCTTGTTGCAAAAAAACAGCTACAGTACAACTAAAGATTGGCTAACCAAATCAAAGAACACATCCTTC
The DNA here is from genome assembly GCF_020745735.1 of Hemiscyllium ocellatum. Taxonomy (NCBI): domain Eukaryota; kingdom Metazoa; phylum Chordata; class Chondrichthyes; order Orectolobiformes; family Hemiscylliidae; genus Hemiscyllium; species Hemiscyllium ocellatum. The sequence continues at coordinate 66,136,314 of NC_083419.1, read as the reverse complement.
AATTGTCTGCAATAGACCTTACTCAACAGGTCCACACTTGCAAAACACAAAATAAAATGTCTACCGACCGATGTTATTCCACAATTGGCAGCACATGCAGAACAATGCTCGGTACACTAATGATTGCACTAACAACCGATTTAAAATCATAAGGTCAAACTCATAACCTGGCCCATTTATGTTTGCTAGAAGCAGTGCTTTCTACTCTGCAAACTGAAGGAATATGTTTGAGACTTTCCTGTTCGAATTACTGATTTATAAATCGATTCAATGTGAAGCTGTGTGTGTAAAACTGTATCCCAGTAAGTATGGATTTTAATCCACACCCTCACAGCCACACCCCCATATTCACACCCACCCACTCACACCCCAATCACTTACATGCATATACTCACACCCACACACTCACTCACATACACACACACGTACTCTCACACCCACACATTCACACCCACACATTCACACCCACTTACCTGTACACCCACACCCAACCACTCACACACCCTCACATCCACACACATACTCACTCCCACCCCCTCACACACCACAACACCCACACCTTCACCTTCACACCCTCACACCCACACACTTACCTAGTTTCACATCCACTCACTCATACACACCCTCACACCCACACCCTATGCCCACACTCACTCCTACCCCTTCACACACCCACACATCCACACCCTCACACCCTTACCCTCACACCCACACGCTCACCCTCACACCCACACACCCACACATCAACAGCCTCACACTCACACACCCCCATACCCACATACTCACACTGTCACACCCACACCCTCACACTCACTCACACATCCGCACGCCCACATTCACACACCCTCACACCTAGACTCACACACTCACACTCTAGCTACCCACTCACACACCCAAACACCCACACCCACATACTCACACTTGCACCCACACATCCTCACACCCACTCACGCCCCCACCCACTCATACACCCACACCCCCACACTCACACATTCACACCCTCACACCCATACATCCACACATTCACACACCCACAGCCTCACACCCACACACTTACCCTCACACCCCAAACCCATAGCCTCACACCCACATGCTCACGCCCTCACACCCACAACCTCACACCCATACACCCACACACTCACACACCCACAGCCTCATACCCACACACTCACACCCCCACACACACATTCACACCCACACACCCATAACCTCACACCCACACACTCACACACCCACACACTCACACCCACACATTCACACCCTCACACCCACACACTCACAACCTCACACCCACAAACTCACAGCCACACACCTGGACATTCACACCCTCACACCCACACACTCACAGCCTCACACCCACACATTCACACCCTCAAACCCATACACCCACAGACTCACACCCACACTTACACACACGCACCCACCACCCACACACACCCACACCCTCACACCCACACACCCACACACCCACGCCCACACACCCACACACCCACAACCTCACACCCATACACTCACAACCTCACACCCACAAACCCACAGCCTCACACCCGCAAAACCACAGCCTCACACCCACACACTCACACCCCCACACCCACACACTCACTCACACCCACTCACACACCCACACCCACACATTCACACACACATTCACACCCTCGCATCTTTACACCCACACATCCACACACCCACAGCCCCACACCCACAGCCTCACACCCACACACTCACACTCTCACACCCACACACTCACACCCGCAAACCCACAGCCTCACACCCACACACTCACATCCCCACACCCACAGCCTCACACCCACACACTCACACTCCCACACCCACACACTCACACCCACACACTCACACCCCCACACCCTCACATCCGCACACTCACACACCCACAGCCTCACACCCTCACACCCACACACTCACACCCACACACTCACACCCTCGCACCCACAAACGCACAGCCTCACAACTGCACACTCACACCCTCACACCCACACACCCACAGCCTCACACTCACTCACACCCATTGAAGAAGGGCATATGCCCAAAATGTCAATTCTCCTGTTCCTTTGATGCTGCCTGACCTGCTGCGCTTTTCCAGCAACACATTTTTCAGCTCTGATCTCCAGCATCTACAGTCCTCACTTTCTCCCACACACTCACACCCATACACCCTCACACCCACACACTCACACACCCACACACTCACACCCACACATTTACACCCTCACACCCACACACTCACAACCTCACACCCACAAACCCACAGCCACACACCTGGACACTCACACCCTCACACCCACACACTCACAGCCTCACACCCACACATTCACACCCTCAAACCCATACACCCACAGACTCACACCCACACTTACACACACACACCCACCACCCACACACACCCACACCCTCACACCCACACACCCACACACCCACGCCCACACACCCACACACCCAAAACCTCACACCCATACACTCACAACCTCACACCCACAAACCCACAGCCTCACACCCGCAAACCCACAGCCTCACACCCACACACTCACACCCCCACACCCACACACTCACTCACACCCACTCACACACCCACACCCACACATTCACACACACACATTCACACCCTCACATTCACACCCTCGCATCTTTACACCCACACATCCACACACCCACAGCCCCACACCCACAGCCTCACACCCACACACTCACACTCTCACACCCACACACTCACACCCTCAAACCCACAGCCTCACACCCACACACTCACACCCCCCCACACACACTCACACCCTCACACCCACACACTTACATCCCCACACCCACAGCCTCACACCCACACACTCACACTCCCACACCCACACACTCACACCCACACACCCTCACATCCGCACACTCACACACCCACAGCCTCACACCCTCACACCCACACACTCACACCCACACACTCACACCCTCGCACCCACAAACGCACAGCCTCACAACTGCACACTCACACCCTCACACCCACACACCCACAGCCTCACACTCACTCACACCCATTGAAGAAGGGCATATGCCCAAAATGTCAATTCTCCTGTTCCTTTGATGCTGCCTGACCTGCTGCGCTTTTCCAGCAACACATTTTTCAGCTCTGATCTCCAGCATCTACAGTCCTCACTTTCTCCCACACACTCACACCCATACACCCTCACACCCACACACTCACACACCCACACACTCACACCCACACATTTACACCCTCACACCCACACACTCACAACCTCACACCCACAAACCCACAGCCACACACCTGGACACTCACACCCTCACACCCACACACTCACAGCCTCACACCCACACATTCACACCCTCAAACCCATACACCCACAGACTCACACCCACACTTACACACACACCCACCACCCACACACACCCACACCCTCACACCCACACACCCACGCCCACACACCCACACACCCACAACCTCACACCCATACACTCACAACCTCACACCCACAAACCCACAGCCTCACACCCGCAAACCCACAGCCTCACACCCACACACTCACACCCCCACACCCACACACTCACTCACACCCACTCACACACCCACACCCACACATTCACACACACACATTCACACCCTCACATTCACACCCTCGCATCTTTACACCCACACATCCACACACCCACAGCCCCACACCCACAGCCTCACACCCACACACTCACACTCTCACACCCACACACTCACACCCGCAAACCCACAGCCTCACACCCACACACTCACACCCCCCCCACACACACTCACACCCTCACACCCACACACTTACATCCCCACACCCACAGCCTCACACCCACACACTCACACTCCCACACCCACACACTCACACCCACACACTCATGTCCCCACACCCTCACATCCGCACACTCACACACCTACAGCCTCACACCCACACACTCACACCCACACACTCACACCCACACACTCACACCCTCACACCCACAAACGCACAGCCTCACACCTGCACACTCACACCCTCACACCCACACACTCACAGCCTCACACTCACTCACACCCATTGAAGAAGGGCATATGCCCAAAATGTCAATTCTCCTGTTCCTTGGATGCTGCCTGACCTGCTGCGCTTTTCCAGCAACACATTTTTCAGCTCTGATCTCCAGCATCTACAGTCCTCACTTTCTCCCACACACTCACACCCATACACCCTCACACCCACACACCCACAGCCTCACACCCACACCCTCACACCCACACACCCACAGCCTCACATCCACACACTCACACCCCCACACCCACAAACCCACAACCTCATTCCCATACACTCACACCCTCACACCCACACACCCACAGCCTCACACTCACTCACACCCACTCACACATCCACACCCCCACACTCACGCACCCACACCCTCACACCCACACACTCACACCCTCACACCCATACACCCACACACTCACACCCCCACACCCATACACTCACTTACACCCACTCACACATCCACACCCCCACACTCACACACCCACACCCTCACACCCACAAAGCCACAGCCTCAAACCCACTCACCCACACACCTACACTCACACAGCCACACATGCACCCACACACTCACCCACTCACACATCCACACACCTGCAGAGAAAAAGTGTGGACTGCAGATGTTGGAGATCAGAGTCAAAAAGTGTGGTGCTGGAAAAGCATAGCAGGTCAAGCAGCATCTGAAGAGCCAGCATAAGCTCTTCATCAGGAATGAGGGTCTGGCCCAAGGGGGCTGAGAGATAAATGGGAGGGTGGGGGAAGATAGTTGGGAATGGGATAGGTAGGTGAAGGTGATAGGTCTGAGTGGATGGTAGAGAGGATAGGTGGTTAAGGAAGATGGACAGGCAGGAGAGTTCAAGAAGGTGGTGCTGAGTTGGAGGGTTGGATCTGAGATAAGGTGGGAGGAGGCGAGATGAGGAAACTGGTGAAATCAACATTGATCCCATGTGGCTGGGAGGGGTGGGGGGTGGGTTCCAAGGCAGAAGATAAGGCGTTCCTCCTCCAAGCATAGTGTGCCTAGGATTTGGCGGTGGAGGAGGCCCAGGACTTGCATGTCCTTGGCAGAGTGGGAGGGGGAGTTGAAGTGTTAGGCTATAGGCCAGTTGGGGCTGTTTAGTGTGAGTGTCCCAGAGATATTCTCTGAAAGGTCCTGCAAGTTGGTGTCCTGTCTGCCCAATGTAGAGGAGACCACATCAAGAGCAACGGACGCAGTAGGTGATGTAAGTGGATGTGCAGGAAAATCTCTGCTGGTTGTGGAAGGATCCTTTGGGGCTTTGGATGGAGGTGAGGGGAGAGGTATGGGCACAGGTTTTACACCTCTTGCAGTGGCAAGGGAAGGTGCCACGAGTGTGGGGTGGGGTGGCTAGGGGTGATGGTGGGGGTGCGGCGTGTACCTAACAAGGGAGTTGCAGGGGGAATGGTCTCTGCTGAGGGGTGGGGAGGGAAATATACCCCTGGCGGTGGGGTCTGTTTGTAGGTGGTGGAAGTGACGGAGGATGATGCGATTTATACTGAGGTTGGTGGGGTGGAAGGTGAGGACCGGGTGGGGGTTGGGGTGAGTGGTTCTGTCATTGTTGCGGTTGGAGGGGTGGAGTTCAAAGGCGGAGGTGCAGGAAATGGAGGAAATGTGTCAGAGGGCATCATCAACCACGTGGGAATGGAAATTGCGGCCTTTGAGAAAGGAGGCGATCTTGATGAAGAGCTCATGCGTGAAACGTTAGCTTTTCCAGCCCCAAACGTTTTGACACCGTCACATTTGCTGAACAAAAGTTACTGGGGCAGAAACTGAAAGCCCATTGGGGTCTCCCAGCCAAGAAGACAATCTTGTGATTTAGATTTGTTGGGAAAGATTCAAAGTGCCCCAGACGTGGATGGGATGGGCTGGAAATGGGAAAGTGCCACTCTGTCCAGTGAAGGACAGAATTAATGGAGAATTTCCAGGCAAATAGCCCCATTCCCCAAACATTCCAACCCTTTTTGACCTATACTGGATCCCGGGCAAACAATCTGTCAATTTTAAAATTCTCATCAAAAACCTACCATTCGGCCCATCAATTCCACACTGCCCATCCAAACAGCATTCTATCCAGACCTACCCCCTCTACCCTGTAACCCTGCATTTCCCATGATTGGTCCACCAAGCCTACACAGCTTTGGACTGTGGGAGGAAACCAGAGCACCTGGAAGAAAGCAGGCACAGAGAGAACATGCAAACTCCACACAAAGATAGTCACCTGAGGGTGGAATCAAACCCAGACTCCAGCCGCTGCACGTCAGCAGTGTTAACCACTGAACCACTATGTGTCATCATCCTGATCTCCAAATCCTTTCACTGCCTTACTAACTCTGTCGTATTCCCTGGTGCCACAATCCTCTGTGATCTGCTGTGAAATACTTTGTTCCAGGTGCTATATGAATACAGGTTTGTGTCACTTCTGTTGCTGCAATCTGATCTAGGAGTCCTCAATGCTCATGCCCTGAGTGCCAGAAATGAATAATTGCTCCATTCCCTTGCAGTGACATGCCTCACCTCAATAGCACAAATGCATTAATTATCTTTTTCTCGTTTAAACTCGAAACACGCTGAAGTGCACTCTCAATATTCACTGCTGAGAGATTTAGAAACAAATTTCTATCACAGACATGAATAGTACTAATGGTATTTACTGACATAAACAATACTCATGAATGTGTGGGTCTCTCTCTCTCTGTGACATCAGTCTACTGTCCTTATACATTATAAAATCAATCATTTGCATTTTGAGTGAGGATTAGCACTATCCTCCACTTAGAGCTAACAAACTGTTTCCAAGCATGCTTAATGAAAGTGTTAAGACAGACAATTAAATTTCACTTTCTCCAAAAAAGTGAAATAGTGTTTACTCCTGTTGGGAACTAGTCACACAAATCTCAACGTTCCTGGGGAGATGGTGAACTGGTGGTAATATCCCTGGGGCTAGTGATTGGCAACCCTGGATGAATGCTCTGGGGAGCATGGGTTTGAATTTGAATTCAAAAGAAAAATTCCAGAATTGAGAGCTCGATATTGTTACAGAAATAGTATCTGATTCGTTAAAGTCCTTTAGGGACAGAATTCTGCCATCCCTCACTGTCTGTCCGACATGTGACTGAGATACTGGATTTTAGACTAGATGGGATTGAGGTTCAAAAGGAGGAGGTGTTAACAATTCTGAAGAGTATGAAAATAGATCAGTCCGGATGGGATTTCTCCTGGGATTCTCTGGGAAGCTAGGAAGGAGATTGCAGACCCTTTAGCTTTAATCTTTACATTATCAATGTCTACAGGATTAGTGCCAGAAGACTGGAGGATAGCAAATGTTGTCCCTTTGTTCAAGAAGGGAAGTAGAGACAACCCTGGAAATTATAGACCAGTGAGCCTTACTTTGGTTATGGGTACAGTGTTGGAAAGGATTATTAAGCGATAGGTTTTATAATCATCTAGGAAGGAATAATTTGATTAGGGATAGTCAACACGATTTTGTGAAGGGTAGGTCATGTCTCACAAACATTATTAGGTTCTTTGAGAAGGTGACCAAACAGGTGGATGAGGGTAAAGTAGTTGATGTGGTGTGTATGGATTTCAGTAAATCATTTGATAAGGTTCCCCACGGTAGGCTAGTGCAGAAAATACAGAGGCATGAGATTGGGGGTGATTCAGTGGTTTGGATCAGAAATTGGCTAGCTGAAAGAAATCAGATGGTGGTGGTTGATGGGAAATGTTCATCCTGGAGTTCAGTTACTAGTGGTGTAAGGATCTGTTTTAGGGCCACTGCTGTTTGTCATTTGTATAAATGATCTGGATGAAGGTGGAGAAGGATGTGTTAGTTAATTTGTGGATGACACTAAAGTTGGTGGAGTTATGGATAGTGCGGAAGGATGTTGCAGGTTACAGAAGGACATAGATAAGCCGCAGAGCTGGGCTGAATGGTGGCAAATGGTGTTTAATGCGGAAAAGTGTGAAGTGATTCACTTTGGAAGGAATAACAGGAATACAGAGTACTGGGCTAATGGTAAGATTCTTTGTAGTAAAGATGAACAAAGAAATCTCAGTGTCCATGCGCATAGATCCCTGAAAGTTGCCACCCAGGTTGCTAGTGTTGTTAAGAAGGTGTACAGTGTTTTAACTTTTATTGGTAGAGGGATTGAGTTTCAGAGCCATGAGGTCATGCTGCCGCTGTACAAAACTCTGGTGTAGCCGCACCTGGGGTATTGCATACTTCCTATTGCATTATAGGAAGGATGTGGAAGCTTTGCAAAGAGTGCAGAGGGGTATTACCAAGTTGTTGCCTGGTATGGAGGGAAGGTCTTATGAAGAAAAGTTAACGGATTTGAGGCTGTTTTCGTTAGAGGGAAGAAGGTTGAAAGGCGACTTAATAGAGGCATACAAAATGATCAGAGGATTAGGTAGGGTAGACAGTGAGAGCCTTTTTCCTCAGATAGTGATGGCTAGCACAAGGGGACATAGCTTTAAATTGAGGGGTGATTGACATAGGACAGGTGTCAGAGGTAGTTTCTTTACTCAGAGAGTAGTAGGGGTGTGGAATGTCATGCCTGTAACTGTAGTAGACTCGCCAACATTAAGGAAATTTAAATGGTCTTTGGATAAACATATGGATGATAAAGGAATGTGTAGGATAGATGGGCTTTAGATTGGTTTCACAGGTTGGCACAACATTGAGGGCTGAAGGGCCTGGACTGCGCTGTAGTAGTCTATGTTCTAAATATGATTGCCTCTTAAATTCCCTCTGAAATGGTCTAACAAAGCAATTAGAGATGGGTAACAAGTATGTAAGTTAGCTCGCTGAGCTGGAAGATTTGTTTTCAGACATTTCGTCACCATACTGGGTAACACCATTGGGGAGAGTCTCCGATGAAGCACTGGTGATATGTCCTGCTTCTCTATATATAGGTCTTGGTTTCTTCAAGTGGGTGATGTCATTTCCGGTTCTTTTTTTCAAAGGAAATAGATAGGGCCTAAACCGATATGTCTATTGATGAAGTTCTGGTGCCATGCCTCTAAGAATTCTTGTACATGTCTTTGTTTCGTCTGTCCTAGGGTATGTGCGTTGCCCCAGTCAAAATGGTGCCCTTCTTTGTCTGTATGAATAGAAACTAGTGATAGTGGGTCATGTCTTTTGGTGGTTAGTTAGTGTTCATGTATCCTGCTAGTTTGTCCGATGTAGTGTTTTTTCACAGTTCTTTAATGGTATCTTGTAAATGACATGAGATTTGCTGGTAATATCTAATGGATCCTTTAGGTTCATTAGTCCCTGTTTAAGTGTGTTGGTAGGTTTGTGGGTTATCATGATGCCAAGGGTCTGAGCAGTCTGAAAGTCATTTCTGATATGTCTTTGATGTATGGTAATGTGGCTGTAATTTTAGATTGCATTGTGCCTGCTTGTTTGGGTTTGTTCCCGAGGAATCGGTGGATTGTGTTTACTGGGTGCCAGTTTTCCTTGAAAACATTGCATAGATATTTTTCTTCTGCTGTTTGTAGTTCTTAGATGCTGCAATGTGATGTACCTTATTGAAATAGTAGCGCCATTTGTGGATGTTGGGATGATTACTTCTGAAGTTAAGTATTTGGTCTGTGTTTGATGTTTTTTGGCTTCTGTGGTGATGCCCACTTCCCATGAATTTTTTTTTAAAAACTCAACCCCATGACCATTTGCCCTTTTTTGTAATCTTTGAAAGCAATTTATTAAAAATTCATTCACAGGATGAGGGTGTCACTAGCTTGGCCAGCATTTATTGTCCAGACAGCAGCATGGCGGCTCAGTGGTTAGCACTGCTGCCTCACAGCACCAGTGACCTGGGTTCAAGTCGCACCTTGGGTGACTGTCTGTGTGGAGTTTGTACATTCTCCCCGTGTCTGCGTGGGTTTCCTCCGGGTGCTCCAGTTTCCTCCGACAATCCAAAGATGTGTGGATTTGGTGAATTGGCCGTGCTAAATTGCCCATTGTGTTAGGTGCATTAGTCAGGGGTAAATATAGGGTAGGGGAATGGGTCTGGGTGGGTGACTCTTCAGAGGGTCGGCGTGGACTTTCTGGGCTGAAGGGCTTGTTCTCATACTGTTGGGAATCTAATCTAATTAAGAATCAGCCACATTGCATCTGGAGTCGTGTGTAGGCCAGACCAGGTAAGGATGGCAGTTTCCAGCCCTAAAGGACATTAGTGAACCAGATGGGTTTTTCCCCACAATAACTGTCAATACATGGTCATTATTAGATCAATAATTCCAGATTTTTATTGAAGTCAATAGCCACTATTTGCCATGGTGGGTTTCGAACCCAGGTCCCCAGAATATTATTCTGGGTCTCTGGATTAAGAGTCCAGTGATAATACCATTAGGCTATCACCTCTAATTACTTCCAAGTACATTTCAGATGGTCAGCGCTCACTATGTTAGCAAGCTGTTACCCCATATCTCACTCGTATATCTTACCTAAAATGATCACCACGCCATCACCTCACACTGTGTGTAACTGCACAGCCACTCAATCTCCTCATTACAGCAGGAACCTAACTATCAGTTAGGGGGAGGATATTTATGCAGGTGATCTCTTTCCATCTCCCATGTTTGCATTTTCATCTTAAACCTCCCCATCTCGGAGTGACGCATCACCCTGCACCCCTCTGATTTGGGTGGGCCACCAAAGCTCTTGATTAGTCAATAAAGGCAGCACAAGGTGACACGTGGAACAAACACAGAAAATGCTGGAGAGACTCAGCAGGCCTGGCAGTACAGACTTAATGTTTCGAGTTCTGGATGAAGATGTTCTGAAGAGGGGCCATACTATGTCTAACTCTCCACAGATGCTGCCAGACCTGCTGAGTATCTCCAGCAACTGCTGTCTTTGTTTCACATGTAACCATTAGTGAGATTGAGAACCTAGACAGATATCCCCAGTATTTGATTGCAGGGAGATGCTGTTTGACAAGACACCAATGGTACCTACAGACAGGAATCTTTTACTCGGACATTTTTCAGTCCTGAATGAGAAGGATGGGATAAACAAGCTTGAGCAGAGAGCAGAAGCAGTGAGTTCTTATTGCACAACACCTTAGCTTCCTGAGCGCAAAGTGACAAATCAAAGCATATTGAGTGCAGTGAGTAGAAAGGTGAGGACTGCAGATGCCTGGAGATCAGGGTCGTGAGTGTAGTGCTGGAAAAGCACAGCAGGTCAGGCAGCATCTGAGGAGCAGGAAAGTCGACGTTTCGGGCATAAGCCCTTCATCAGGAACAAGGCTTTTAGGTCGGGGGCTGAGAGATAAATGGGGTGGGGCGGATGGGGGGGGTGAGGCTAGAGGAAAGGTAGCTGGGAATGTGATGGGTAGCTGAAGGTGAGAGAGAAGGTCAGAGAGGAGGGTGGAGCGGATAATGGGAAAGTTGATGGACAAATCAGGAGGGTGGTGCCGAGTTGGAGGCTTTGAACTGGGATAATGTGGGGGGAGGGGAAATGTGGAAGCTGTTGAAACCCATATTGATCCCAATGAGTGCAGATAGCCATTGAAAGTGTTCAAACATATTCATGTTGTGGACGACGAGCCTGACACTGTGGTGTGGAACTGTCGACCTCCAGCTCCACTGCAGGCGGATTGTGTGCTGTGTGTTGCTAACTGGGGCAATAACAAAAATTACTTAACTTGGGGAAAATTGACAGCTACTTCTGAATTATGAGGACAACTATTTAAATTCCACAGCCTCCAGTAACTGTAGGAATGATATTTAAATAGGTAAAATGCAATTGACAGGTTAGACTAGCTAATATCCTGAACAAAAAAAAAATCCTGCTGTGAGAAAATATTACAAAAACACTGCATGTACTAAATGTTAAACATCTAAACTTGTTTAAGGGAGATATGGGTGTAAAGTTCTTTACACGGAGGGTGGTGGATGCCTGGAACACATTACCAATGGAGGTGGTAGAGACAGGCACAATAGCACTATTTAAGATGTATCTAGACAGATACATGAATGGGCAGGGAGCAGAGGGAGACAGAATCTTAGAAAATAGGTGACAGGTTTAGAGAGAGGATCTGGATCGGCACAGGCTTGGAGGGTCTGTGCTGTAATGTTCTTTGTTCTTCTTTGCAAATTGATATTTTTGACTGAAGAGCTGATTAGAGTAATATTGCTGTATATATCAGCTATAATAAATAGTCTGTAATGTTTAATCTCTTTTTTATTTATTGGTTTATGATTAAAGTCTTGCTGTTCATTGCATCATGGAGGTGCTTTTTTCTTACCTTCATTCAAGAGACACGGGTGATTCTGGCCATGTCATTGTTTATTCCTGTCCTTAAATGTCCTTGAGAAGGTGATGGTGAGCTATCTTCTTGAAGCATTGCACTCTCTGAGGTATAAGTGCACCCAACTTGCTAATGTGAAGAGAGTTCTAAGATATTGACCCAGCAACAGTGAAGGAACAGCGATATATTTACAAGTCAGGATGGTGAGTGGCTTGAAGTGGAGCTTTGCAGATGGGGTGGTGTTCCCATGCATCTGCTGCCCTTGTCCTTCTTGAGTCACAGGTTTGAAAGAGTTGTCAGACAAGTCTTGGGGAGTCACTGCTGTGTATCTTGCAAATGAACCGTGTCTTTCAGAGGTAGAGGGCAAGAATATTTGAAGTGTCAGATAAGGTGCCAATCCAGTGGCTGCTTTGTCGAGCTTCTTGAGTGCTGTGGGAGCTGCACCTGCCCAGGCAAGTGAGGAGTATTCCATCACACTCCTGACTTGTGCATTGTAGATGGTGGACAGGTTTTGGGGAGTCAGGAGGTGAGTTACTCTCCACAGGATTTTCAGCCTCTGACTTAGCCACATTATCTATGTGGTTGGTCCAATTTAGAGTCTAGTCAATATTGAATATGCTATCGTCAGCTGAAGAGAATTACACAAACGACCAAAATCTGTCATAAGCAGCTTGAGATTTAATTGAGGAGAGCAACAGAAAAGGCAAACATTGAAACGTGTCATGAGGAAAGCTAACTCCTTGGTTAAAGAATCTCCTGATAGAGTCGCAGAGCCATACAGAACAGGAGAGGCCATTCAGCCAATTCAGTCGGTGCCAAGCTATCTACACCACTACCACTTTCCAGCACGTGACCCACAACCTTGAATGTTATGACGTTTCATGTACCTTTTAAAGGTTTTCTGTCTCTATTACCCTCCTTGATAGTGCATTCTAGCCCCCACCAGCCTCTGGGTGAAAGTTTTTCCTCAAATTCTCTCCAAAACTCCTGTATTTCACTTTAAAATGTTGTGCCCAGACACAAAAAGTCATAGCATCCGCAGTTTTATTTCTGATTTGGGCTGAATTTGATTTATTTCAACCCATTTGCCAGTTCGCTATGTTCCCAAAATGTCAGCAGATAGGTCAGAATTGTTAATAAGTATATTTTATTTTGCAAATGGACCCATCTTCCTTCACCTTGCAGTCATCAGTAGCTCATGAAGTATAATGGGGAAAGTACAAAGTTAAAAATCACACAACACCAGGTTATAGTCCAACAGGTTTAATTGGAAGCACACTGGCTTTCAGAGAGTCGTTCCTTCATCAGGTGATAGTAGGGGGCTCGATCATAACACAGAATTTATAGCAAAAATTTGCAGTGTGGTGTAACTGAAATTATACATTGAAAAATTGATTGTCTGTTAAGCCTTTGAGGGTGGCGTAATGAAGAAGGGCTCATGCCCGAAATGTCGATTCTCCTGCTCCTTGGATGCTGCCTGACCTGCTGCGCTTTTCCAGCAACACGTTTTCAGCTCTCGACCTCCTGTAAGGTAACCCCATGAGCATCTGGGAGATGGGAGGGAATCAGCCTCTAGGTAACAACAAAAGATTGTCAGTGGTCTCCACCAATCGTGAACCATACTTGAAGAGGTAGTTGGATGATGTCCATCAGTAAACCACCAATCAGCACTGAGGAAAGTGGAATGCAAGTTTGGTTGGGACATGGCACATTCAACGAGACTTCCTTTTGGGAGAATACTTCCATTAGTCTTTTCCAAACTTAGTCCTGAATGGCATCCCCCTTATTTTTGATTGTGATTCCTGCTTGCAGACTCTACAACCAATGTTGGGAAATATTATACCTGTATCTACCCTGTCTGTCTTGTTAGGTATTAAGTAAGTTTCAATGAGATCCCTCATTCTTTGAAACTCCAGAGAATACAGGCCTAATTTTCAATCTTTCTTCATAGGACGTACAGCATGGAAACAGACCCTTCAGTCCAACTCGCCCTTGCTGACTAGATATCCTAACCTAATCTTGTCCCATTTACCAGCACTTGGCCTATATCCCTCTAAACCCTTCCTATTCATGCACCCATCTGGATGCCTTTTAAATGGTACAAATGTGCCAGCCTCCACCACTTCCTCTGACAGCTCATTCCATACATGCGCCACCCTCTGTGTGAAAAGGTTGCCCCTTAGGTCCCTTTTAAATCTTTCCCCTCTCACCCTAAATCTATGTCCTCCAGTTTTGGACTCCTCTACTCTATGTCTCTATGACTGTTCCACCATCCTAAGAACAACCTTCACTGCCCTTCCACTGCAACAATAATATATTTCCTGAGATAAGGAGATGAAAATTCCTCCTGGCATGGTCAAACAAACCTTCTACAGAACTGAGGCGACACTTCACTACTCAAATCCTGTATTTTGCCTTCAAGAGGGATTTGTTTTGTGCTGCATCTCTTGCAAAGAAATGTTGCCAGTGATGTCAGAACGGCTGTTTCAGAAGCAATGGGTAAACAGCTTGGAGCTCCCTGAGTGAGTTTTTTTAAAAATTAGACAAAAGAAACATGAGTGGGTAGAGCCAGAGCTACACAGACCTAGAGTTTTAGTTTTGTTTTCAACTGAGGTTTGGAGCTGGCTGTTGAATCTGCGAGATACAGCTCTCTCACAGCTGCAGTTTGAGTTCTCTCCTCTCTCAGATTGTTTCTGTCAGTGTACCTGGAGTGGACGGGAGATAACACATGAGGAAAATCTGCTGTGCTGAATTTGCCTTTTCCAAGGGTGTGCTTTATGGAATACTGCTACATTGGAACAAAGTTGACGATGAGACATTAAATAATATATTATTTTGTAAAGTATTTCAATAGAGTTAAAGTAATGCAATTTACTCCTGCCATCAAATGCCTCAGAGTTTTCATTCAAGTTTCGACAATGCATTAGCAATTACATTTTCTCTTCCTGCCACATGTATAATTTTGAAACTGAATGATTGTAATAATAAGCTCCATCTAAACAGTCTGGAATTTTTGTCCTTAAATTTCTCCAAAAACTTTAATGGGTTATGATCAGTGATTGTCACGGGTGCATTACTAGTAATATAAATGTTGAAATGTTGTAATGCCAACTAAGCTCAAAGTCTCCTTCTTAACGTCAAATATTTCTGATGATGACTGTTCAATTTCCTAGAGAAATATCCGATAGATCTTTCTATCTCCTTGTCGTCGTCTTGTAAGAATACAGCACAGATACCCACATCACTTGCATCAATAGCCGTTTTGAATGGCTTTAAGTAATTCGGTGTGGCTAATTCTGGGGCTGTGGTTAACACAGCTTTGGAGCTGCCAAATGCTTTTTGGCAGTTTGCCATCCACTGAAACTTCCTTCAGTAACTCAGTGAGTGGAGCAGCCACACTGATAAAATTCGGTATGAATTTCTTGATAAAGCCCCTCAATCCCAGGAATCATAGTACTGCTCTCTGTAAATGGTGTGGGAAACTCCCTATTAAGCTTTGTTTTTGTGTTCTGTGGGGTGATTTGTCCATGTCTGATAACATGGTCCAGGAATGTGGCTGGGGCTTTCGCAAATTCACCAAGCCTGCCTCCCAAAGTCAATTGAATAATTCTAATCAAAGCTGCAAATGCTCCTTCCATGTGGAAGTAAAGATCACCAGGTCATTGATGCACACCACACAATTGGGTAATCCAGAAATGACTTTATTGGCTAGTCTTTGAAATGTGGCTGGCACGTTTTTCATACCAAATAGCAGAAGCTCTTCATCAGGAAAATGATGAAGTCCATTTGGTGTTATGACAGCCAAAATTCTGTTCTCTCTTCCAGATAAAGGTCCTGTCAGTGTCCTCTGGGTAAGTCCAACTTACATTGCTTGTCCCACCTTCTCAACACATTCTTCAAAACATGAAATCGGATACGAATCAGACTTTGTACCGACATTGACCTCGCGATTGTTCACACATAATTGTTGGGTACCATCTGGTTTTGACACCATTACTATGTGTGAGCTCCAGTCACCACAATTTACTTTGATTATATTGACTTGGAGCATACTTTCAATCTCTTTTTGAGGCTGTGTCAACTTTAGAGTTAGGTTCATAAGCATGTTGCTTAATTGGAACAGTATCATGTATGGTTAGATTAGTACTTCACAGCTTATTTCCACAACTCTTTCAGGTCATTTTGATTTTCTTCTGGACAATAACTTAATAATTTATCCCAAGTTTTGACAACTTCCTCATTGTCCAATTTAATCTCAGAACTTGGCTCTTCACTCTGTGTTGCAACCAGTAACATAATCTCCTTTTGCTTTCTTTCCCTATCAAAATACCTTTTGAGCATATTCACATGACACTGTCTGTGAGATTTCTTTCTGTCTGAAGCCTTGATCAAATAGTTCACCTCACTCAATCTTCTTTTGTCTTGATAAGGTCCACTAAACCTTGCTTTTAAAGGTTCACCTATCACTGGAAGTAACAAGAACACTTTATGTCCTTTAACAAAGCAGAGTTTTTGATTTCTGTTGTAACTCAGTTAAATTCTCTGAGCTGGAAATAGCCACTTTGTCCTCTACCTGTTCTTGTTTTGCTTCAAGCATTTGAACAAACATGATCTCTGATAATTCTACTTCAACTTCCTTGTCTGTATTCTTTGATTTCTCTTCCTGTTTCAACTGGTGACTTTGTGACCTCGTTACCACATTGTCAGGAAAAGTCCCAGGATATAATTCCTATAATACCTCAGTTGACTGAGTTTCCACTGACTTTTCAACCACAGGATACAGCACTCATACCTGTGACCCAGCTATATCGTTAACAAGGACAAATTGTATTCCTGGAGCTGAGAGTTCTTCCAGCACTTCTACCATGACTTCTTTACTTTTCACCCGAACTCTAACCTCCCACTACACAATTGAGCACTCCTTGTCTCACCATGGATTCCTCTCTACCAGCATTTCTCCTGGCAATAGTCCTTCCAAGTTACATTTCTCCTCATCTATCAACATCAAAATTTGACATGATCCTGTATCTCTTAATACTGTAACTTCTTTACCTGCTGCTCCTGACTTATGCAAGTCAACCTTACCTTCGCAAGTAAATGGTTTCAGAAGATCTGGCACTTCCTCCTCAACTAACCTTCGACCACATTCTGGTGCAGCTTTTTATCTTCCACTGTGCTTTCCTTTACCACTTCAACAAAATTCACTGGCACATCCTGTTTTCCTATATCCGTCTTCCCAGTGTTTTTTCTAACCCACCAACACTGTGATTTCACATGGCCTACTTTATTGCAGTGGAAACACTGGAGCTTTTTAATTCCTCTTTCCACTTCATGGGTTTTCTTTTCACACTGTAGTAGTGATCTTCACCCAGATCTCCCTTTCCCTTACCATTTCTCTTTTCCCCAATCTCTAATCCCTCCCGGATTGAAATTATGCTGGAAGCCAAATTTTGATTTCTGAACCAACGCATAATCACCCGCCATTTCAGCTGCTAATCTCACTGCCTTAAGTGATTAGATTAGATTGTGGAAATAGGCCCTTTGGCCCAACCAGTCCACACTGACCCTCCGAAGAGTAACCCACCCAGAACCATTCCCCTCTGACTAATGCACCTAACACTATGGACAATTTAGCATGGCCAATTCACCTAACCTGCACATCTTTGGACCATGGGAGGAAACCGGAGCACTCAGAGGAAACCCACGCAGACACGGTGAGAATGTGCAAACTCCACCCGGACAGTCACCTGATGTTAGAATAGAACATGGGACCCTGGTGCTGTAAATCAGCAGTGCTAATCACTGTGCCCTAGTCTTTCATCTTCCATGTGAGTTCTCACTCCTTTAGGAAGTGAAGTTTTAAGTTCCTCCAAAATCATCATCTCTCTCAGAGCATCATATGTTTGATCTATTCTTATTCACCAATCAAAATTGAATATATTTTAACAGATGCCCACCAGGCCATTGGCTGCAATGGGTTTGCCCATTCTCACTACCCTCCTCATTCAGCCTACCTCCTACCCTCACCTCCATCCACTTTCCTGTCTAAGCACCAATTTCTGAAGTTTAAACCCTCTCACTTGCTTTCTTTCTTCTCTCTCTTTTTTCTTTTTGTTCTGCTGAAACAATTCCGTCCTTCCCTTTTTGTTCTACTAAGGCGATTGGTTCTTTTTCTCTTTCCTCTGCTTTTGATTGGAATTCAAACTGTTTCAATTCATGGTCATGTTCAAACTGCCTCATCTGCCACTGAATGCTAGCCATTTCCAAGCATTCTGAAGGTAGGTCCCCTTCCCTTACAAATGAAGGCAACCCCAACTCCACCTTCTCTGTCAATTCCAACAGCATTGCCTTGCTCACCTTTTGTAAAGTAAAAAGTGAGGTCTGCAGATGCTGGAGATCAGAGCTGAGAATGTGTTGCTGGTTAAAGCACAGCAGGACAGGCAGCATCCAAGGAACAGGAAATTCGACGTTTCGGGCCAGAGCCCTTCATCACCTTTTGTAAAACCCCCAAAGTCACTTCCTCCACCCCCAGCAAACGCTTAGTGACTGAACGAGCCCTGACTATACCAAGCTGTATTCCTGATGAAGGGCTTATGCTCGAAACGTCGAATTCTCTATTCCTGAGATGCTGCCTAACCTGCTGTGCTTTGACCAGCAACACATTTGCAGCTGTGATCTCCAGCATCTGCAGACCTCATTTTTTACTTACTGTTTAAATTAACCAAATTCAACACCGGGAACAAAAGATGTTAACTCTTACCACTCACCATCTTTAAGTCCAACAACCCTAACCCTGAATTGGAATTATCTAATCAATTCCACACGAGACCACAATCTGTTATGAAGCAGGCCAGCTCCCATCAAAATATTTTAGGATGGAATCCTAGATACTAATTTTTCTTATTTTAAAGGCAGATGTGAAGTGAATATTCCCAGTGTGTTGCAGCTGGTCAAACCATTCGGCTTTAGGCAAAAGAGAATTTATTTAAATACAGTTGAAACATGAACAAAACTTAGAATAGCTTAACTATTGGAAAACTTAACTGACCTGATGCTGCAACTTAACCAAGGAGCTGTTCCAATTCCCATAATGTCCCATAAACACAGCCCTTGGCCAAAGGTAAATTCAAATAGAGATTCTTACAGGCAGAGAGATTTCAGAAAGAAAGGTTAGCCAGGAATCATCTGCTGAAGCTTGGAACCTTTCTCTGGACTGTAAATCGTCTCTGTTACAGCTAAACCATCAGCTTCTCACTGTTACAACTAAACCAAACTGGGAAAAAACCTGAACTGGGAGAACTGGCCATTCCCCTGCCATTAGGTGAAAGTGAGGACTGCAGATGCTGGAGATCAGAGTCAAGATTAGAGTGGTGTTGAAAATGCACATGAGGTCAGGCAGCATCCAAGGAACAGGAAAATCGACATTTTGGGCAGGAACCCTTCATCAGGAATGCCATTCTCATTCCTGATGAAGGGCTCCTGCCTGAAACATCGATTTTCCTGCTTCTTGGATGCTGCCCGACCTGCTGTGCTTTTCCAGCACCACTCTAATCTTGACTCTGATTCCCCTCCCATTGTTAGTAGACATTTTGGCATCTCTGCCTTTACAACCTCTCTTAAAAAAGAGCCAAGGTCAAAATAACTTTGTTAAGGTGACAGCATCATCACATAAGATGTAAGTGAACATCCAGGCTATCCCCTTGATATATTTTGAGAAGGTCAGGTTTGGGCCATAATACTATGATGGCCTTCCTAATAGTTTACGGCATCTGCATGTTAGCCTTCAGTGACTTATTGACTAAGACAGTCCTTTGCACATGTTTCTAATCTCTTAGCACTTAAAAAGGAACTCTGCATCTCTGTACCTCCCATCAATGTGAATCATCACATTTTTCCACATTATATTCCATCTGCCATCTTCTTGCTCATTTGCTAAGCCTGTCCGAATCCTCTTGAAGTGACTTTACACCCCTCTTAGAACACACAATCCCACTTAGCTTTGTATCATTCATAAATTTAGGAATTTCATACTTAGTCCCTACCTCCAACATATTGATTATATTGCAAACAACTGAGGCCCACACACTGATCCCTGCAGCTTATGCACTTATCACAACCTGCCAACATTTATTCCTGCAATGTTTCGCTTTGTTTGCCAATCGTTAATCTTCTATTTGTTTCTCTTCTATATTTTCTAACTTTGCTAAACAACATCCTCCAGGGAATCCTTATCAAAGTTCTTGATAAAAACTCAATATATATTCTGTCTATTAACTCCTCTTTATCAATTTTGACAGTAACATCCTCAAAATCTCTGACATATTAGTCAAACATGATTTCCCAATCACAAATTGACGCTGACTAGGTCCAATCAGATCATTATTGTCCATTTATCACATCCTTTGTAATAGTTTCTAGCATGATTCCCACTCCTGATGTAAGGCTAACCCATCTCTATTTTTCTTTTTTTTAACCTCTTGCTCCCTTCTTAAATAGCAGGGTTATACTTGCAAATTTCCAATCTCTAAGTGTCATTGACTTAAGTTTTGAGACAAAAGGTGCAGGGGAAAGATGCGAGGAACCACTTTTTTCCATCGAGGCTGCCTATGAGGGTATTGGAAGAACAGACGATTCATAATTTCAAAATAAAATTGACAGAAATAAGCTTGCAGGGCCATGGCAATAGAGTGGAGAAATGCGATTGCCTGTGTTCTTATTTGATAGGCACTCCTTCTGTTATCAGCTGTTGGCCGAGAGTTTGGTATAAGTTTTGAAGTGAAATTTTAAAAGCAATTGTCCATGGGGAGTTGGCACTGGTGCCCCAGCCAGCACATTTTGCTCATTCTCAATTGCCCAAGACAGATTGTGTGAACCACGTATTTCGGAGGGTAGTTAAGAGTCAACCACACTGGTGTGTGTGATCTGAAGGCACGTGTAGACCAGGCTGAGAAAAGATAGCAGGGTCATTGGTGAAAAACAATCAATAGGTTTTATGATGATACAATAGTTTCATGATCGCTGTAATTGAGACAAGCTTAGTATTCCTCATGAACCTAATGACATCCATGAAGTCAAACTTCTACTCATAACTTTAAGAGCTTGAGGCAAGTGTGCAAACAACTAAGAGCCACTGCAGTTGGTAAAGAAACCTATGAGTAGGATGTTAATGTTGTAGCTCATATGCAGGGCTCGCTGAAATGAAGTTAAATAAAATTGAACAAAATGAGAAAATACAATATGAAGGTTGGTGATGTTCTAATGATTAGAAAGGTCACTGCTTTTAAAGTGTTTTGTTCTGAAATAATCTATGTGTCTATAGATTGCGAACTGTAACTCAGTAGTAATGGACTGAACTGTCATTGTAACCCTGGAAAACAGACGCAGTCAATCCGATGTGATAATGCAGATTATTCACCCGCTGAATTTGTTGTTGCGTTTGAATTGAGCTGTGTAAATATGAGACAGTGAGAGGAAACAGCCTGGCAGTGTTATCGCTCGACAATAAATCCAGAGACCCAGGCAATGTTCCAGGGACCTGAGTTTGAATCCCACCGTGGCAGATAGTAGAATTTAAATTCAATAAAAATCTGGAATTAAGTGTCGAAAGATGATTATGAATCCATTGTCAGGAAAAATGTATTAGATTCACTAATGTCCTCTAGGGAAGGAAACTGCTGTCCTTACCCGGTCTGGCCCACAGGAACATAGTTGATTCTTAACTACTCTCTGGGCAATTCGAGATGTGCAATTATTACTGCTCTTGCCAGTGATGCCCATATCCCGTGAATGAGTTGAAAAAAATTGATTAGTGTTATAAAGCGAGAGCAAGCTAAAGCTGAGGTCAAAGTTCTTTAAAAGCAGGCGATAAGCCTCTTTCCAGAGAGACACAAGCAAGTCCGAATGAGTTAGTTGGTCAAATGATTTGCTGCAGGCAGGACAGTGGAAAACTCTGATTATGTAACTTCTTTCAGTGGAAAACGTGGAAAACAAATTTGGCACAGTTAGCTCAGGAAACAGGTCACCTGACCAGCAGCTACAGCTTGGGATGGACAGGCAGATCACCAGTTCTGGTCTGATCCTTGCCTAGGTCCATGTAAAAGGGACGATTGTAAGCTTTGCAAAGGTAAGATTTTTGCAGTATTGCTTTTTAGTGCACTTTGCTTTAACCAAGAACATTGGGTCCATCCTATTATTTGAACTGCCTTTGGTTACTGGTAAGGCCAGGGAAACTGAGGCTTCTCAATACAGTGCTAACTCTCCATACAAGGGGTCAAGGCATTACAATTCAAAACTTATCTTCTGAGTACTGCTTGCACTGAGACACCTCTGTCAAGGAACAATGAACTGGATCCTAGCAAGGATGTAATGAGTTAAGGATTGAGGCAAATCAAGGAGAGAGCATACTGAGCTCATTGTTTTAAAACCTTGATAAAAATTAAGGAGATGGAAAGGACTGGGCCAAGGGGGTAGGGAATCGGGTGAGTGCAAAACACATTAATTGTATTTTATTCGAGCGGCTGCCTCTCTAAATCAGTGATAATGGTTAAAAAGGCGATGAGCCATCTGCACTGTACTAGTCTGTCAGGTTGCATATGGTATGAATGTTTTCATTGTTGTTTCCGTGGTAACATGCTTAGAAAGGAGTAGAATGCAGAAATAAACTGAGCGCCTGATTGCCAAAATTGTGACAATCACAGTTGGGCTGAGATATGCAGTTATGAATGTCGAAGGTGCCCTTGGCAAGTGGTCAGAGTGCATGTAAGGGAAACTCTAAAAGGAGAGTATATACCGAGAACAGCGGGAATAAATCTATCAGATTCAGACTCTCACAGAGCTAAGAAAATGTACCTTGCTCCCACGACTCATGAACAAGGAGAGCTGCATATTTTAAAGTTGTTTTATGGACTTTTTATTGTTTCTCTTTGATGGAGCTAGAAGTGAGAGTTTTTTACAGCGAAGATATATGTTTGCATTTATTTGTTGGGACATATTCGTCAACAGTGCAAACAAATCATACTACTCACCAATAATTCCTCACTGTTGCCGAGTTCCACCAGGGAAATTTTGCTTCGAACCTCAGTGCTGTCTTGATTCTAACATGGACTAAAGAGCTGAATTCTAAAGGTGAGGGGAGAGTGACTGCCATTTAGGCAGCATTTGGCTGAATAAATCAAGGAACCATAGTAAAGCCAATGGGAATCAGGGGGCAAACTTTCCACTGGCACATTGGAAAATGGTGGTGGTTGTTGGAGGTCAGCTCCAGGATATTTCTCAGGAGTTCCTCAGGGTAGTGTCCTCAGCTCAACCATCTTTGACTGCATAACAAGGAAAGATAGGGCAGATATAGATAAACTATTTCCAGTATTTGGATTTCTAGAAATAAGGGGCATAGTCTAAACATTAGGTCAGACCATTCAGGAGAGATGTTAAGAAGCATTTTCAAAAACAAAGGGTAGATATTTTAGAACTCTCTTCCAGAAACAACAGTGAAAGCTAGATCAGTTGTTTTAAATCTGAGATAGATTTTGTTTTTATTAATTAAAGGAATCAAGGCATATGGGTCAAAGGCAAGCATATAGAGTTCGGAAATAGATCAGCCATTAAATGGTGGAACAGGCTGAATGGCTTCCTCCTGCCTATGACCTTCAGAGTAAGGCAGAAGTGGGGACATTGCTGATGATTGCACAGGAATTCATGACCATTGGCAACCCGTCAGATAGTCAGGATTTGATGAGAATATAGAAGGCCTGGTTAGTCAGTTTGCAGATGACAGCAAACTTGGTGGCATTGTCGACAGTGAAGAAGGTTTTCTAAGATTACAAAGGGATCCTGATCAACTGGGTCACTGGGCTGAAAAATGATAGTTGGAGTTCAGTCTGGATAAATGCGATGGATTGCATTTTGGTACAACAAACAATGATCGGGTAGATACAATTAATGGTAGGGCCTTGGGTAGTGTTGTAGAACTAGAGATGCAGGTACATAGTTCTTTGAAGTTTGTGGCACATGTAGACAGGATGATTAAAAAGGCATTTGTCACATTTGCCTTCATTGTTCAGTCCTTTGAGTACAGAAGTTGAGAAGTCATGTTGAGGTTGTACAGGACATTGGTGAGGCCTCTTCAGGAATACTGTGTCCAGTTCTGGTTGCCCAGTTATAGAAAGGATATTACTAAGCTAGAGAGGTTTCAGAAGTGATTTACCAGGATGTTGCTCAGTATGGGAAGTTTGAGTTATAAAGAAGGGTTTGATAGACTGGAACATTTTTCATTGGAGCATAGGAGTCTGAGAGGCCATCTGATAGAAGTTTATAAAATTATGAGAAGTATAGATAGAGATTATAGCAGTCCCTTAGGATGAGGGATTTCAAGACTAGGGGACACATGTTTAAAGTGAGACGAGAGAGATTTTAAAAAGACATAAGAGGCAAATCTTTTACACAGAGGGTGGTTTGTGTGTGGACTGACTATCCTGAGGAAATGATGGATGTGGGTACAATTGTAACGTTTAAAAGACAATTGGGTGGATACATGAAGAGCTAGGGTTTGGAGGGATATGGGCCAGGAACAGAGAGGAGAAAGTGAGGACTGCAGATGCTGGAGATCAGAGCTGAAAATGTGTTGCTGGAAAAGCACAGCAGGTGAGGCAGCATCCAAAGAGCAGGAGAATCGACGTTTTGGTCATGAGCCCTTAGTTTGGGATTATGGACTGGTTGAACCAAAGGGTCTGTTTCTGTGCCATATGACTCTATGACTACATGCAGTAAGATCTGAACCTTTGGCTCACAAAGGGCAAGCAGCATTTGCATCATTCAAGAGGCAGACAAAGCCCATCTCCAACAAGACAGAATCTAACCATCAGCCCTTGGTATTCGCTAACTTTACCATTGCAGAATCCCCAATGATCAATATAAAGGGTCACTACTGAACAGAAACTCAGTTGGATTCTTCCACTCTTTATTGGGTTAGAGCACTGGAAATGAAGCCCGCTATTGCTGAAGTTGTCACAGAAGTTGCGTTATGACATAGCGATGAACCCTTCTGCTAATTAAACCAAACACACAGAAAAGCTCACCCTGCCTTGTAATCTGTTAAAGTATGAATGGCAGAGAACTACGCAAATTCCACTATTTAAAGAAAACAAAAGATTTTATTCTTTAACTTAAAAAGTGAACATTAAACAACAACAATTTACACATCTAAACCTCCTTTCTCTTAAATATTTATTATCTACCTCTCACTCTATAACAATATACTGCTCTAATAAAAACACCTATTAAATTTACAGCAACTTAATTTTCAAAACCAGACAGCAGCTGTCATCTCTAGTATCGATCTTCCTCTGTCTGTAGATCTTCCTGGGTTGTCTTTGGTTTTCTGCTGCAAAGATATTTCATATGAAAAAGGTACCTTTGACAGGGAGTTTGGTGAATAGCAGACTTTCGATGGCAGTTGTGGTCTTTCTGGACAACCGTCCAAAATGCCGGCTTATTTATACCCCAAACATCGAATCATCTCATTGGTTCAATGTTGTCAAAACTGTAAAATTCAAATTCGATTGGGCTTTAGTAACCTGGGACATAACTTAAACTGATCGTTAAATTTAAATGATGGTCAAAACCACTGAGGTATCTAGTTGCAGCCAAAATGTTACACTTTCAATTTTCCCGCACTCTCTGTGATTGCTTGTTGGTCACATGACAGGTGCTTGCCAGCTTTCAGCTTTCGCACTCTCTTAAAGGGACAGTATACACTTTCAACTTCATAACAGTTGAAGTTTTAAAAAAATATGCATAATTTCCCAATTCATCTGTCTTTCAGACCCAGGAAGACTGACCAAGTTTCTACACTTAGAGTCATCGAGTCATACAGCTACCAGTTCATGCCAAACATAATTACAACTATCCCCACCTGCCTGCTCCTGGCCCAGATTCCTCCTTTAAAGAACATAGAATGTTACAGTGCAATACAGGCTCTTTGGCCCTCAATGTTGTGCCGACCTGTGAAAATAATCTGATGCCCATCTAACTTACACTATTCCATTATTATACATATGTCTGCCCAATTCTGGATCAGTGGTGCTGGAAGAGCACAGCAGTTCAGGCAGCATCCAACGAGCAGCGAATTCGATGTTTCGGGCAAAAGCCCTTCATCAGGAATAAAGGCAGTGAGCCTGAAGCGTGGAGAGATAAGCTAGGGGAGGGTGGGGATGGGGAGAGAGTGTCCTGTTCGGGTCCGAACTCTGCTGGTTTAAAGGTGGTTCGGAGTCCGTGTGGGATGAGCTGGTTATGGAGGCAGGCGCTGAGGAAGCAAATGTGGCTGTGGTACCGAGTTTGTTTCACGACATGGTTGAAGAGCTTCAGGGCAGAGGAAATGACCTGGGAGTTGCAGTGGGAGAGGGACTCCCTGAGATTCTTGTAGAGAGGAGGAAAACTTCTTCAAGGCAGGCATCCTTGCAAGAGGATTCGCAGTCGGGTTAAATGTCTGCTCAATGTCCTTTTAAATGCTTTCAATGTTGGTGAGTCTACTACTGTTTCAGGCAGGCCATTCCACATCCTTACTACTCTCTGAGTGAAGAAAACACCCCTGATATCTGTCCTAAATCTATCACCCCTCAATTCAAAGCTTTGTTTCCTCATGTTAGCCTTCACTATCTGAGGAAAAAGGCTCTCACTGTCCACCCTATCTAACCCTCTGATTATCTTATTAAGACTCGAGTAAGTCACCTCTCAACCTTCTTCTCTCCAATGAAAACAGCCTCAGTTACCCTCAGCCTTTCCTCAGAAGACCTTCCTTCCATACCAGGCAACATCCTTTCCAAAGCTTTCACATCCTTCCTATAGTGTGGAGACCAGAACTGTACGCAATACTCCAGGAATGGTCTTACCAGTGTCTTATACAGCTGAACCATGACCTCGTGGCTCCAAAATCTAATCCCCCCCTACCAATAAACGCCAACCCACCATATACAATCTTAACAACCCTATCAATCTGGGTGGTGACTTGCAGGGATTTGTTCACCAGGACACTGAGATCTCTCTGTTCATCTACATTGCCAAGAATTTTACCATTAGTCCAGTACTCTGCATTCCTGTTATTTCTTCCAAAGTGAACTACCTCACACTTTTCCTCTTTAAGCTCCATTTGCCACTTCTCAGCCTAGCTCTGCATCTTATCTATGTCCTTCTGTAATCCACAACATCCTTTGGCACTATCCACAACTCTGCCTCCCTTAGTGTCATCCGCAAATTTACTAACCCATCCTTCTCCGCCCAAATCCAGATAATTTATAAAAATAACAGATAGTAGTGGCCCCAAAACAGATTCTTGTGGCACACCACTGGTAACTGAGCTCCAGGATGGACGATGATTTCCAACATCACTTGAACTGTGGACTAGCACCTCTCTCAAGAAGTGGAACACACTCAAACCGTGCAGTTTGTGGGGCTGTAGCCTTCAGTCTGGGGATCCTGGCATAGTACAGCATGGAAACAGACCCTTCGGTCCAACCCGTCCAAACTGACCAGATATCCCAACCCAATCTAGTCCCACCTGCCAGCACCTGGCCCATATCTCTCCAAACCCTTCCTATTCATATACCCATCCAAATGACTCTTAAATGTTGCAATTGTATCAGCCTCCACCACTTCCTCTGGCAGCTCATTCCATACATGTACCATCCCCTGTGTGAAAAAGTTGCCCCCTAGGTCTCTTTTATATCTTTCCCCTCTCACTCAAAACCTATGCCCTCTAGTTCTGGACTCCCCGACCCCAGGGAAGAGAATTTGTCTATTTATCCTATCCATGCCCCTCATAATTTTGTAAACCTCAATAAGGTCACCCCCTCAGCCTTCGACACTCAAGGGAAAACAGCCCCAGACTGTTCAGCCTCTCCCTATAGCTCAAATCCCCCCAAACCTGGCATCATTCTTGTAAATCTTTTCTAAACCCTTTCAAGTTTCACAACATCTTTCCAATAGGAAGGAGACCAGAATTGCATGAAATGTTCCAACAGTGGCCTAACCAATGTCCTGTACAGCTGCAACATGACCTCTCAACTCCTGTATTCAATACTCTGACCAATAAAGGAAAGCATACCAAACGCCTTCTTCATTATCCATCTACCTGTGACTCTACTTTCAAGGAGCTATGAACCTGCACTCCAAGGTCTCTTTGTTCAGCAATACTCCCTCGAATCTTACCACTAAGTGTATTAGTCCTGCTAAGATTTGCTTTCCCAAAGTGCAGCACATCGCATTTATCTGAATTAAACTACATCTGCCACTCCTCAGCCCATTGGCCCATCTGGTCAAGATCCTGTTGTAATCTGAGGTAACTCTCTTCGCTGTCCACTACACCTCCAATTTTGGTGTCATCTGCAAACTTACCAACTGTATCTCTTATGCTCGTATCCAAATCATTTATGTAAATGACAAAAAGTAGAGGACCCAGCACCGATCCTTGTGGCACTCCACTGGTCACAGGCCTCCAGTCTGAAAAATGACCCTCCACCAGCACCCTCCGTCTTCTACCTTTGAGCCAGTTCTGTATCCAAATGGCTTGTTCTCCCTGTATTCCATGAGATCTAACCTTGCTAATCAATATCCCATGGGGAACCTTGTCGAACGCTTTATTGAAGTCCACATAGATCACATCTACTGCTCTGCCCTCATCAATCTTCTATGTTACTTCCTCTAAAAACTCAATCAAGTTTGTGAGACATGATTTCCCATGCACAAAGCCATATTGACTATTCCTAATCAGTCCTTGCCTTTCCAAATACATGTACATCTTGTCCTTCAGGATTCCCTCCAACAACTTGCCCACTACTGACATCAGGCTCACTGGTCTATAGTTCCCTGGTTTGTCCTTACCACCCTTCTTAAACAGTGGCACCACGTTAGCCAACCTCCAGTCTTCCGGCACCTCACCTGTGACTATCGATGATATAAATATCTCAGCAAGAGGCCCAGCAATCACTTCTCTAGCTTCCCACAGAGTTCTAGGGTTCACCTGATCAGGTCCTGGGGATTTATCCACCTTTACCCATTTCAAGACATCCAGCACTTCCTCCTCTGTCATATGGACATTTTGCAAGATGTCACCATCTATTTCGCTACAGTCTATATCTTCCATATCCTTTTCCACAGTTAATACTGATGCAAAATACTCATTTAGTATCTCCCCCATTTTCTGCGGCTCCACACAAAGGCTGCCTTGCTGATCTTTGAGGGGCCCTATTCTCTCCCTAGTTACCCTTTTGTCCTTAAGGTATTTGTAAAAACCCTTTGGGTTCTCCTTAAGTCTATATGCCAAAGCTATCTCATGTTCCCTTTTTGCCCTCCTGATTTCCCTCTTAAGTATACTCCTACTTCCTCTATACTCTTCTAAGGATTCATTCGATCTATCCTGTCTCTACCTTACATATGCTTCCTTCTTTTTCTTAACTAAACCCTCAATTTCTTTAGTCATCCAGCATTCCCTGTACCTATCAGCCTTTCCTTCCACCCTAACAGAAATATACTTTCTCTGGATTCTCGTTGTCTCATTTCTGAAGGCCTCCCATTTTCTAGCTGTCCCTTTACCTGCGAACATCTGTCCCCAATCAGCTTTCGAAAGTTCTTGCCTAATACAGTCAAAATTGGCCTTTCTCCAATTTAGAACTTCAGCTTTTAGATCAAGTCTACCCTTTTCCATCATAATTTTAAATCTAATAGAATTATGGTCGCTGGCCCCAAAGTGCTCATCCACTGACACCTCAGTCACCTGCCCTGCCTTATTTCCCAAGAGTAGGTCAAGTTTTGCACCTTCTCTAGTAAGTACATCCACATACTGAATCAGAAAATTTTCTTGTACACACTTAACAAATTCCTCTCCATCTAAACCTTTAACACTATGGCAGTCCCAGTTTATGTTTGGAAAGTTAAAATTCTTTACCATAACTACCCTATTATTCTTACAGATAGCTGAGATCTCCTTACCAATTTGTTTCTCAATTTTCGTCTGACTATTAGAGGGTCTAAATACAATCTTAATTAGGTGATCATCCCTTTCTTGTTTCTCACTTCCACCCAAATAACTTCCCTAGATGCATTTCCAGGAATATCCTCCCTCAGCACAGCTGTAATACCATCCCTTATCAAAAATGCCACTCCCCCTCCTCTCTTGCCTCCCTTTCTATCCTTCCTGTAGCATTTGTATCCTGGAACATTAAGCTGCCAGTCCTACCCATCTCTGAGCTACGTTTCTACAATTGCTATGGTATCCTAGTCCCATGTTCCTAACCATGCACTGAGTTCATCTGTCTTCCCTGTTAGGCCCCTTGCATTGAAATAAATGCAGTTTAATTTATTAGTGCTACCTTGTCCCTGCCTGCCCTGACTGTTTGACTCACTTCTGTTCTCAACTGTACCAGTCTCAGATTGATCTCTTTCCTCACTATCTCCCTGGGTCTCCCCCTCCCCCCACCCCAACATTACTGGGGGTCCTTCTTGTACAGGTCACTTCTACCCCAAAAGAGATTCCAATGATCCAAAAATGTGAATCCTTCTCCCATACAACAGCTCCTCAGCCATGCACTCATCTGCTCTATCCTCCTATTCCTGCCCTCACTAGCTCGTAGCACTGGAAGTAATCCAAATATTACTACTCTTGAGGACCTCCTTTTTAAATTCCTGCCTAACTCTCTGTAATCTCCCCTCAGAATTGCAACCTTTTCCCTTCCTACATCATTGGTTCCAATGTGGACACTAATGTCCTGCTGGCCCCTCTCCCCCTTGAGAACATTCTGCACCCTCTCTGAGACATCCTTAATCCTGGCACCAGGGAAGTAATACACCTTTCTGGTGTTTCGCTGCTAGCCACAGAAACATCTGGCCACAGAAACTAGACAGTCCCCTAACACAGTTGATCTCTTGGAACCTGACATACCCCTCATTGCATTAGGGCCAGTCTCAATACCAGAAACTTGGCTGTTTGTGCTACATTCCTCTGAGAATCCATCACCCCCTACATTTTCCAAAACAGCATACTTGTTTGAAATGGGTATAGCCATGGAAGGCTCCTGTACTATCTGCCTATCTCTCTTACCATCCCGGGAGTTAACACAGCTATGTGACTCTATATGAGACTTTTCCCCCTTCCTATAACTGCCAACCATCACATATTATTGCTGTTGCAAATTCCTCAATGTTTCTATCTGTTTCTCCAACTGGTTCATTTGATCTGATAAGATTCACAACCAACAGCATTTATTGCAAATATAATCTGCAGTAACCCCTAAACTCTCTTTAAACTCCCACATCAGACAAAAAGTGCATTTCACATACTAAAGGCCATTTTTGCTCCTTCACAATCTACAGAGCCAGAAAATAACACCGTCTTATTCCTCTACAAAATACTGCCCCAGGTTAAATTAATAGTTATGGCTTATATTTTAAGTTTAATTAAGAGACATATCTCAAAAAAACATATAATCAAGGAAGAACCCACTCTACTGATTACTGCAGACTTTCTGTAGGTCACACTTAAAAACAATACACTTATCTGCTTCTTGGCTGTGAACTTCACCAAAAACAATTCCTCCAAGATCAGTTTTGAATTTCACTCTTTGTAACTTTTCCCAGACACACTCCGATGCCCAGTGATACATGAAAAGACGATGAGTTCCACAGCATCACACTGACAGTGAATCCCAGAGCATCATAGAGGTGGTGAGTCCCAGAGCATCGCACAGGCAGTGAGTCCCAGATTATCACACAGAGAGTGAGTCCGAGATCATGACACAGACAGTGACTCCCAGAGCATCACACAGGCACTGAGTCCTAGAAAATAAGATAGACAGTGAGTCCCAGAGCATCACACAGACAGTGAGTCCCAGAGTATCGCACAGACAGTAAGTACAAAACATCACACAGACTGTCCATCACAGAGCATCACACAGGCATTGAGTCCCAGAGCATCACACAGACAGTGTGTCCAGGTGTATCACACAGGCAGTGTGTCCCAGAGCATCACACAGGCAGTGAGTCCCAAGAGCATCACACAGGCAGTGTGTCCAGGTGTATCACACAGACAGTGAGTCCCAAGAGCATCACACAGGCAGTGTGTCCCAGAGCATCGCACAGACAGTGAGTCCCAAGAGCATCACACAGACAGTGAGTCCCAGAGCATCACACAGACAGTGTGTCCTAGAGTATCACACAGAGATTGAATGCCAGAGCATCACACAGACAGTGAGTACAAAAACATCGCACAGACAGTGAGTCCCAGAGCATCACACAGACAATGAGTCCCAGAGCATCATACAGGCAGTGAGTCCCAGATTATCATACAGAGAGTTAATCCCAGAGCATCTCACAGACAGTGAGTACCAGAGCATCACACAGACAGTGAGTTCCAAAGCATCACACAAGCAGTGAGTCCCAGAGCATCACACAGACAGTGGGTCCCTGAACATCACACAGGCAGTGCGTCCCAGAGTATCACACAGATAGTGAGTCCCAGAGCATCACACAGACAGTGAGTCCCAGAGTATCACGCAGAGAGTGAATCCCAGAGCATCACACAGACAGTGAGTACAAAAACATTGCACAGACAGTGAGTCCCAGAGCATCACACAGACAATGAGTCCCAGAGCATCATACAGGCAGTGAGTCCCAGATTATCATACAGAGAGTTAATCCCAGAGCATCTCACAGACAGTGAGTACCAGAGCATCACACAGACAGTGAGTTCCAAAGCATCACACAAGCAGTGAGTCCCAGAGCATCACACAGACAGTCCGTCACAGAACATCACACCGTGTCCCCCAGAGTATCATTCAGGCAGTGAGTCCCAGAGCATCACACAGGCAGTGAGTCCCAGAGCATCACACAGGCAGTGAGTCCCAGAACATCACACAGGCAGTGAGTCCCAGAGTATCACGCAGAGAGTGAATCCCAGAGCATCACACAGACAGTGAGTACAAAAACATCGCACAGACAGTGAGTCCCAGAGCATCACACAGACAATGAGTCCCAGAGCATCATACAGGCAGTGAGTCCCAGAGTATTCCACAGACAGTGAGTCCCAGAGCATCAAGCAGACAGTGAGTCCCAGAGCATCACACAGACAGTGAGTCCCAGAGTATCACACAGACAGTGGGTCCCTAAACATCACACAGGCAGCGAGTCCCAGAGTATCACAAAGACAGTGTGTCCCAGAGTATCATGCAGGCAGAGAGTCCCAGAGAATTACACAGAGAGTGAATCCCAGAGCATCACACAGACAGTGAGTACCAAAACATCACACAGACAGTCCATCACAGAGCATCACACAGGCAGTGAGTCCCAGTGCATCACACAGACAGTGAATCCCAGAGCATCACACAGACAGTGTGACCCAGAGCATCACACAGACTGTGACTCCCAGAGCTTCACACAGGCAGTGAGCCCTAGAGCATCACACAGACAGTGAGTCCCAGAGTATCATGCAGAGAGTGAATCCCAGAGCATCACATAGGCAGTGAGTACAAAAACATCACACAGACAGTCCCTCCCAGAGCATCGCACAGACAGTGAGTCCCAAGAGCATCGCACAAACAGTGTGGCCCAGAGTATCACACAGGCAGTGAGTCCCAGAGTATCATACAGGCAGTGAGTCACAGAGTATCACATAGTGAGTCCCAGAGCATCACACAGACAATGAATCCCAGAGCATCACACAGGCAGTGAGTCCCAGAGTATCACACAGAGAGTGAATCCCAGAGCATCACACAGACCGTGAGTACCAATTCATCACACAGACAGTGAGAGCCAGAGCATCACACAGACAGTGAGAGCCAGAGCATCACACAGACAGTGAGTCCCAGAGCATCACACAGACAGTGAGTACAAAAACATCGCACAGACAGTGAGTCCCAGAGCATCACACAGACAGTGTGACCCAGAGCATCACACAGACTGTGACTCCCAGAGCTTCACACAGGCAGTGAGCCCTAGAGCATCACACAGACAGTGAGTCCCAGAGTATCATGCAGAGAGTGAATCCCAGAGCATCACATAGGCAGTGAGTACAAAAACATCACACAGACAGTCCCTCCCAGAGCATCGCACAGACAGTGAGTCCCAAGAGCATCGCACAAACAGTGTGGCCCAGAGTATCACACAGGCAGTGAGTCCCAGAGTATCATACAGGCAGTGAGTCACAGAGTATCACATAGTGAGTCCC
Source organism: Hemiscyllium ocellatum (assembly GCF_020745735.1). NCBI lineage: Eukaryota > Metazoa > Chordata > Chondrichthyes > Orectolobiformes > Hemiscylliidae > Hemiscyllium > Hemiscyllium ocellatum. The sequence continues at coordinate 66,101,799 of NC_083419.1, read as the reverse complement.
AGAGCATCACACAGACAATGAATCCCAGAGCATCACACAGGCAGTGAGTCCCAGAGTATCACACAGAGAGTGAATCCCAGAGCATCACACAGACCGTGAGTACCAATTCATCACACAGACAGTGAGAGCCAGAGCATCACACAGACAGTGAGAGCCAGAGCATCACACAGACAGTGAGTCCCAGAGCATCACACAGACAGTGAGTACAAAAACATCGCACAGACAGTGAGTCCCAGAGCATCACACAGACAATGAGTCCCAGAGCATCATACAGGCAGTGAGTCCCAGATTTTCACACAGAGAGTGAATCCCAGAGCATCTCACAGACAGTGAGTACCAGAGCGTCACACAGACAGTGAGTTCCAAAGCATCACACAAGCAGTGAGTCCCAGAGCATCACGCGGACAGTGGGTCCCAGAGCATCAAGCAGGCAGAGAGTCCCAGAGCATCACACAGACAGTGAGTCCCAGAGTATCACACAGACAGTGGGTCCCTGAACATCACACAGGCAGCGAGTCCCAGAGTATCACAAAGACAGTGTGTCCCAGAGTATCATGCAGGCAGAGAGTCCCAGAGAATCACACAGAGAGTGAATCCCAGAGCATCACACAGACAGTGAGTACCAAAACATCACACAGACAGTCCATCACAGAGCATCACACAGGCAGTGAGTCCCAGTGCATCACACAGACAGTGAATCCCAGAGCATCACACAGACAGTGTGACCCAGAGCATCACACAGACTGTGACTCCCAGAGCTTCACACAGGCAGTGAGTCCCCGAGTATCATACAAGCAGTGAGTTGCAGAGTATCACACAGTGAGTCCCAGAGCATCACACAGACAGTGAGTTCCAAAGTATCATACAGGCAGTGAGTCCCTGAGTTTCGCACAGTGAGCCCTAGAGCATCACACAGACAGTGAGTCCCAGAGTATCATGCAGAGAGTGAATCCCAGAGCATCACACAGGCAGTGAGTACAAAAACATCACACAGACAGTCCCTCCCAGAGCATCACACAGACAGTGAGTCCCAGATCATCACACAGACAGTGAGTTCCAGAGCATCGCACAGACAGTGAGTCCCAGAGCATCGCACAGACAGTTTCCCCTCAAGTATCATACAGGCAGTGAGTCCCAAGAGCATCGCACAAACAGTGTGGCCCAGAGTATCACACAGAGAGTGAGTCCCAGAGCATTACACAGACAATGAGTCGAGAGCATCACACAGGCAGTGAGTCCCAGAGTATCATACAGGCAGTGAGTCGCAGAGTATCACACAGTGAGTCCCAGAGCATCACACAGACAATGAGTCCCAGAGCATCACACAGGCAGTGAGTCCCAGAGTATCACACAGAGAGTGAATCCCAGAGCATCACACAGACAGTGAGTACCAATTCATCACACAGACAGTCCATCCCAGAGCATCACACAGGCAGTGAGTCGCAGAACAACACACAGGCAGTGAGTCCCAGAGTATCACGCAGAGAGTGAATCTCAGAGCATCACACAGACAGTGAGTACAAAAACATCGCACAGACAGTGAGTCCCAGAGCATCACACAGACAATGAGTCCCAGAGCATCATACAGGCAGTGAGTCCCAGATTATCACACAGAGAGTGAATCCCAGAGCATCTCACAGACAGTGAGTACCAAAGCATCACACAAGCAGTGAGTACCAAAGCATCACACAAGCAGTGAGTCCCAGAGCATCATACAGACAGTGTCCCCCAGAGTATCATTCAGGCAGTGAGTCCCAGAGCATCACACAGACAGTCCATCCCAGAGCATCACACAGACAGTGAGAGCCAGAGCATCACACAGACAATGAGTCCCAGAGCATCACACAGTCAAAGAGTCCCAGAGTATCATACAGATAGTGAATCCCAGAGCGATACACAGACAGTGAGTACAAAAACATCACACAGACAGTCCCTCCCAGAGCATCACACAGACAGTGAGTCCCAGAGCATCACACAGACAATGAGTCCCAAAGCATCACACAGGCGGTGAGTCCCAGAGTATCATACAGGCAGAGAGTCCCAGAGTATCATGCAGATAGTGAAACCCAGAGCATCACACAGACAGTGAGTACCAATTCATCACACAGACAGTCCCTCCCAGAGCATCACACAGACAGTGAGTCCCAGAGCATCACACAGACAGTGAGTCCCAGAGCATCGCACAGACAGTGTCCCCTCAACTATCATACAGGCAGCGAGTCCCAACAGCATCAGACAAACAGTGTGTCCCAGAGTATCACACAGGCCGTGAGTCCCAGACATAACACAGACAGTGAGTCCCAGAGTATCACACAGACAGTGAGTACCAAAACATCGCACGTACAGTGCATTCCAGAGCATCGCACAGACAGTGAATCCCAGAGCATCACACAGACTGTGACTCCCAGAGCATCACACAGGCAGTGCGTCCCAGAGTATCATGCAAGCAGTGAGTCCCAGAGTATCACACAGTGAGTCCCAGAGCATCACACAGGCAGTGAGTCCCAAGAGCATCGCACAAACAGTGTGGCCCAGAGTATCACACAGACAGTGAGTCCCAGAGCATCACACAGACAGTGTGGCCCAGAGTATCACACAGACAGTGAGTCCCAGAGCATCATGCAGGCAGAGAGTCCCAGAGCATCACACAGACAGTGTGGCCCAGAGTATCACACAGACAGTGAGTCCCAGAGCATCACACAGATAGTGTGGCCCAGAGTATCACACAGACAGTGAGTCCCAGAGCATCATGCAGGCAGAGAGTCCCAGAGCATCACACAGACAGTGTGGCCCAGAGTATCACACAGACAGTGAGTCCCAAAGCATCACACAGGCAGTGAGTCCCAGAGTATCACACAGACATAGAACATAGAACATAGAAAGATACAGCGCAGTACAGGCCCTTCGGCCCTCGATGTTGCGCCGACCGAATCCTACCTAACCTACACTAGCCCAATAACTTCCAAATGCCTATCCAATGCCCGCTTAAATGACCATAAAGAAGGAGAGTTCACCACTGCTACTGGCAGGGCATTCCATGAACTCACAACCCGCTGTGTAAAGAATCTACCCCTAACATCTGACCTATACTTACCACCCATTAATTTAAAGCTGTGTCCCCTAGTAACACCTGACTCCATTAGCGGAAAAAGGTTCTCAGTGTCTACCCTATCTAAACCCCTAATCATCTTATACACCTCTATCAAATCTCCCCTAAACATTCTCTTCTCCAATGAGAACAGCCCCAAGTGCCTCAGCCTTTCCTCATAAGATTTTCCTACCATTCCAGGCAACATCCTGGTAAACCTCCTCTGCACTCGTTCCAATGCCTCCACATCCTTCCTATAGTATGGCGACCAAAACTGCACACAATACTCCAGATGAGGCCGCACCAGAGTCTTATACAGTTGCAACATGACCTCAGGACTCCGGAACTCAATTCCTCTATCAATAAAGCCCAGTACACCATATGCCTTCCTCACAGCACTATTTACCTGGGTGGCAACTTTCAGAGATCTGTGTACATGGACACCAAGATCCCTCTGCTCATCCACACTACCAAGTAGCCTACCATTAGCCCAGTAATCCATCTTCTTGTTACTCCTACCAAAGTGAATGACTTCACACTTAGCTACATTGAATTCCATTTGCCACATTTCTGCCCAGCTCTGCAACTTATCTATTTCTCGCTGTAACCTACCACTTCCTTCCTCACTATTCACAACTCATTCACATGACTTTTGTGTCATCCGCAAACTTGCTTACCCAGCTTTCAAGCCCTTCCTCTAGATCATTTATAAAGATAACAAAAAGCAATGGTCCCAAAACAGATCCTTGTGGTACACCGCTAGTAACTGCACTCCAAGATGAACATAGTCCATCAACTACTACCCTCTGTCTCCTTCCAGCCAGCCAATTCCTAATCCAAACCTCTAATGTATCCTCAATGCCATACCTCCGTAGTTTTAGCATTAGCCTACCATGGGGAACCTTATCGAACACCTTACTAAAATCCATATACACAACATCTACTGCTTTACCCTCGTCCACTTCCTTAGTCACCTTCTCAAAGAACTCAAAAGACAGTGAGTCCCAAAGCATCACACAGACAGTGTGTCCCAGAGTATCACCCAGAGAGTGAATCCCAGAGCATCACACAGACAGTGAGTACCAAAACATCACACAGACAGTCCCTCCCAAAGCATTACGCAGACAATGAGTCTCAGAGCATCACACAGGCAGTGAGTCCCAGAGTATCACACAGACAACGGGTCCCAGAGTATCATGCAGGCAGGGAGTCCCAGAGTATCACACAGAGTGTGAATCCCAGAGCATCACACAGACAGTGAGTACCAAAACATCACACAGACAGTCCATCACAGAGCACCACACAGGCAGCGAGTCCCAGAGCATCACACAGACAGTGAGTTCCAGAGCATTGCACAGACAGCGGGTCCCAGAGCATCTCACAGGCAGTGAGTCCCAGAGCATCACACAGACAGCAAGCACAAGAGTATCACACGGACAGTGAGTCCCAGAGAATCAACACAGGTAGTGAGTCCCAGAGCATCGCTCAGGCAGTGATTCGCGGAGCATCACACAGACGGTGAGTCCCAGAGCAACACACAGACAGTGATTCCCAGAGCATCAAGCAGACTGTGACTCCCAGAGCATCACACAGACAGTGCATCCCAGAGCATCACACAGACAGTGAATACCAGAGTATCACACAGGCAGTGAGATCCAGAGCATCAAACAGACAGTGAGTCCCTGAACATGACAAAGGCATTGTGTCACAGAGCATCACACAGGCAGTGAGTCCCAGAGTATCACACAGATAGCGAATCCCAGAGCATCACACTGACAGTGAGTACCAAAGCATTACACAGACAGCAGATCCCAGAGTATCTCACAGTGAGTCCCAGAGCATCACACAGATAGCAAGCACGAGAGTATCACATAGACAGTGAGTCCCGGAGCATTGCTCAGGCAGTGATTCCCAGAGCATCACACAGGCAGTGAGTCCCAGTGCATCACACAGGCAGTGAGTCCCAGAGCATCGCACAGACAACGGGTCCCAGAACATCTCACAGACAGTGAGTGCCAGAGCATCACACAGACAGCGAGTCCCAAAGCATCGCACAGGCAGTGATTCCCAGAGCAACACACAGACAGTGAGTCCCAGGGCATCACACAGGGAGTGAGTCGCAGAGTATCACACAGGCAGTGAGTCGCAGAGTATCACACACTGAGTCCCAGAGCATCACACAGACAGTGGGTCCCAGAGCATCAAACAGACAGAGAGTCCCAGAGTATCACACAGACAGTGGGTCCCTGAACATCACAAAGGCAGTGAGTCCCAGAGTATCACACAGATAGCGGGTCCCAGAGCATCACACAGGCAGTGAGTCACAGAGCAACACACAGACAGTGAGTCCCAGGGCATCACACAGGGAGTGAGTCCCAGAGTATCACACAGGCAGTGAGTCGCAGAGTATCACACAGTGAGTCCCAGAGCATCACACAGACAGTGGGTCCCAGAGCATCTCACAGGCAGTGAGTCCCAGAGCATCACACAGACAGCAAGCACAAGAGTATCACATGGACAGTGAGTCCCAGAGTATCAACACAGGTAGTGAGTCGGAGAGCATCGCTCAGGCAGTGAGTCCCAGAGCATCACACAGACAGCAAGCACAGGAGTATCACACGGACAGTGAGCATCACACAGGCAGTGAGTCCCTGAGAATCACACAGACAGTGCATCCCAGAGTATCACACAGACAGTGTGTACCAGAGCATCACACAGGCAGTGAGTCCCAGAGCATTATACAGAGAGTGAGTCCCAGATCATCAAACAGAAAGTGGGTTCCTGAAAATCACAAAGGCGTTGTGTCCCAGAGCATCACACAGACAGTGCATCCCAGAGTATCACACAGACAGTGAGTCCCATAGCATCGCACAGACAGTGATTCCCAGAGCATCAAGCAGACTGTGACTCCCAGAGCATCGCACAGGCAGTGAGTCCCAGAGCATCAAACAGACAGTGGGTCCCTGAACATCACAAAGGCATTGTGTCCCAGAGCATCACACAGATAGCGAGTCCCAGAGCATCACACTGACAGTGAGTCCCAGAGCATAGCACAGACAGCGGGTCCCAGAGCATCTCACATGCAATGAGTCCCAGAGCATCACACAGACAGCAAGCACAAGAGTATCACACGGACAGTGAGTCCCAGAATATCAACACAGGTAGTGAGTACCAGAGCATCGCTCAGGCAGTGATTCCCAGAGCCTCAAGCAGACTGTGACTCCCAGAGCATCACACAGGCATTGGGTCCCAGAGCATCACACAGACAGTGCATCCCAGAGCATCACACAGACAGTGAATACCGGAGTATCACACAGACAGCGAGTCCCAGAGCATCACACAGACAGTGAGTCGTGGAATATCACACAGGATGTGCGTCCCAGAGTATCATACAGGCAGTGAGTCCCAGAGCATCGCACAGACAGTGGGTCCCAGAGCATCTCACAGACAGTGAATCCCAGAGCATCACACAGAGAGTGATTCCCAGCGCATCATACAGACAGTGATTCCCAAAGCATCACACAGGCAGTGAGTCCCAGAGCATCACACAGATAGCGTTACTCAGAGCATCACACTGACAGTGAGTCCCAGAGCATTGCACAGACAGCAAGCACAAGAGTATCACACGGACAGTGAGTCCCAGAGTATCAACACAGGTAGTGAGTCCCAGAGCATCACACAGACAGTGATTCCCAGAGCATCAAGCAGACTGTGACTCCCAGAGCATCACACAGGCAGTGATTCCCAGAGCATCAAACAGACTGTGACTCCCAGAGCATCACACGGGCAGTGAGTCCCTGAGCATCACACAGACAGTGCATCCCAGAGTATCACACAGACAGTGTGTACCAGAGCATCACACAGGCAGTGAGTCCCAGAGCATCAAACAGAAAGTGGGTTCCTGAAAATCACAAAGGCATTGTGTCCCAGAGCATCACACAGACAGTGCATCCCAGAGCATCACACTGACAGTGAGTCCCAGAGCATTGCACAGACAGCAAGCACAAGAGTATCACACGGACAGTGAGTCCCAGAGTATCAACACAGGTAGTGAGTCCCAGAGCATCACACAGACAGTGATTCCCAGAGCATCAAGCAGACTGTGACTCCCAGAGCATCACACAGGCAGTGATTCCCAGAGCATCAAACAGACTGTAACTCCCAGAGCATCACACGGGCAGTGAGTCCCTGAGCATCACACAGACAGTGCATCCCAGAGTATCACACAGACAGTGTGTACCAGAGCATCACACAGGCAGTGAGTCCCAGAGCATCATACAGAGAGTGAGTCCCAGAGCATCAAACAGAAAGTGGGTTCCTGAAAATCACAAAGGCATTGTGTCCCAGAGCATCACACAGACAGTGCATCCCAGAGTATCACACAGACAGTGAGTCCCATAGCATCACACTGACAGTGATTCCCAGAGCATCAAGCAGACTGTGACTCCCAGTGCATCATACAGTCAGTGAGTCCCTGAAAATCACAAAGGCATTGTGTCCCAGAGCATCACACAGGCAGTGGGTCCCAGAGTATCACACAGATAGCGAGTCCCAGAGCATCACACAGACAGCAAGCAGAAGAGTACCACAAGGACAGTGAGTCCCAGACCATCGCTCAGGCAGTGATTCCCAGAGCATCACACAGACTGTGAGTCCCAGAGCAACACACAGACAGTGATTCCCAGAGCATCAAGCAGACTGTGACTCCCAGAGCATCACACAGTCAGTGTGTACCAGAGCATCACACAGACAGTGAATACCAGAGTATCAAACAGACAGTACATCCCAGAGCATCACACAGACAGTGAGTCCCAGAGCATCACACAGACAGTGTGTTCCAGAGCATCACACAGACAGTGAGTCCCAGAGTATCACACAGATAGAGAGTCCCAGAGCATCACACTGACAGTGAGTCCCAGAGCAACACTCAGGCAGTGATTCCCAGCGCATCATACAGACAGTGAGTCCCAGAGCATCACACAGACAGTGAGTCCCCGAGCATCAAACAGTGAGTCCCTGAACATCCCAAAGGCATTGTGTCCCAGAGCAACACACAGGCAGTGAGTCCCAGAGTATCACACAGATAGCGTTTCCCAGAGCATCACACTGACAGTGAGTCCCAGAGCATCACACAGACAGCAACCACAAGAGTATCACACGGACAGTGAGTCCCAGAGTATCAACACAGGTAGTGAGTCCCAGAGCATCACACAGGCAGTGAGTCCCAGAGTATCACACAGATAGCATTTCCCAGAGCATCACACTGACAGTGAGTACCAGAGCATCACACAGGCAGTGAGTCTCAGAGCATCGTACAGACAACGGGTCCCAGAACATCTCACAGACAGTGAGTGCCAGAGCATCACACAGGCAGTGATTCCCAGAGCAACGCACATTCACTGAGTCCCAGAGCATCACACAGGCAGTGATTCCCAGAGTATCACACAGGCAGTGAGTCGCAGAGTATCACACAGTGAGTCCCAGAGCATCACACAGACAGTGGGTCCCAGAGCATCTCACAGGCAGCGAGTCCCAGAGCATTGCACAGACAGCAAGCACAAGAGTATCACATGTACAGTGAGTCCCAGAGTATCAACACAGGTAGTGAGTCCCAGAGCATCGCTCAGGCAGTGAGTCCAGAGCATCACACAGACGGTGAGGCCCAGCGCATCAAACAGACAGTGAGTCTCAGAGCATCACACAGACAGTGAGTCCCAGATCATCACACAGACAGTGAGTCCCAGAGCATCAAACAGACAGTGGGTCCCTGAACATCACAAAGGCATTGTGTCCCAGAGCATCACACAGGGAGTGAGTCCCAGAATATCACACAGATAGCGAGTCACAGAGCATCACACTGACATTGAGTCCCAGAGTATCAACACAGGTAGTGAGTCCCAGAGCATCACACAGGCAGTGATTCCCAAAACATCAAGCAGACAGTGATTCCCAGAGCATCAAGCAGAATGTGACTCCCAGAGCATCACACAGACAGCGAGTCCCAGAGCATCACACTGACAGTGAGTCCCAGAGCAACACACATACAGTGATTCCCAGAGCATCAAGCAGACTGTGACTCCCAGAGCATCAAACAGCAGTGGGTCCCAGAGCATCACACAGACAGTGCATCCAAGAGCATCACACAGACAGTGCGTACCAAGGCATCACACAGACAGTGAATACCAGAGTATCACACAGACAGCGAGTCCCAGAGCATCACACAGACAGTGAGTCGTGGAATATCACACAGGATGTGTGTCCCAGAGTATCATACAGGCAGTGAGTCCCAGAACATCGCACAGACAGCGGGTCCCAGAGCATCTCACATACAGTGAATCTAAGAGCATCACACAGAGAGTGATTCCCAGCACATCAAGCCGAGAGTGATTCCCAGCGCATCATACAGACAGTGATTCCCAGAGCAACACACAGACAGTGAGTCCCAGAGTATCACACAGATAGCGTTTCCCAGAGCATCACACTGACAGTGAGTCCCAGAGCATTGCACAGACAGCAAGCACAAGAGTATCACATGGACAGTGAGTCCCAGAGTATCAACACAGGTAGTGAGTACCAGAGCATCGCTCAGGCAGTGATTCCCAGAGCATCACACAGACAGTGATTCCCAGAGCATCAAGCAGACTGTGACTCCCAGAGCATCACACAGGCAGTGATTCCCAGAGCATCAAGCAGACTGTGACTCCCAGAGCATCACACAGGCAGTGAGTCCCAGCGCATCAATCAGACAGTGAGTCCCAGAGCATCACACAGACAGTGAGTTCCAGATCATCACACAGACAGTGAGTCCCAGAGCATCAAACAGACAGTGGGTCCCTGAACATCACAAAGGCATTGTGTCCCAGAGCATCACACAGGCAGTGAGTCCCAGAGTATTACACAGATAGCGAGTCCCAGATAATCACACTGACATTGAGTCCCAGAGCATTGCACAGACAGCGGGTCCCAGAGCATCTCACAGGCAGTGAGTCCCAGAGCATCACACAGACAGCAAGCACAAGAGTATCACACGGACAGTGAGTCCCAGAATATCAACACAGGTAATGAGTCCCAGAGCATCGCTCAGGCAGTGATTCCCAGAGCATCACACAGACCGTGAGTCCCAGAGCAACACACAGTGATTCCCAGAGCATCAAGCAGACTGTGACTCCCAGAGCATCACACAGACAGCGAGTCCCAGAGCATCACACTGACAGTGAGTCCCAGAGCAACACACAGGCAGTGATTCCCAGAGCATCAAGCAGACTGTGACTCCCAGAGCATCACACAGGCAGTGGGTCCCAGAAAATCACACAGACAGTGCATCCAAGAGCATCACACAGACAGTGCGTACCAGAGCATCACGCAGACAGTGAATACCACAGTATCACACAGACAGCGAGTCCCAGAGCATCACACAGAGAGTGAGTCGTGGAATATCACACAGGATGTGTGTCCCAGAGTATCATACAGGCCGTGAGTCCCAGAGCATCGCACAGACAGTGGGTCCCAGAGCATCTCACAGAGAGTGATTCCCAGCACATCATACAGACAGTGATTCCCAGAACAACACATAGACAGTGATTCCCAGAGCATCAAGCAGAGAGTGATTCCTAGCGCATCATACAGACAGTGATTCCCAGAGGAACACACAGACAGTGAGTCCCAGAGCATCACACAGACAGTGAGTCCCCGAGCATCAAACAGTGAGTCCCTGAACATCCCAAAGGCATTGTGTCCCAGAGCAACACACAGGCAGTGAGTCCCAGAGTATCACACAGATAACGTTTCCCAGAGCATCACACTGACAGTGAGTCCCAGAGCATCACACAGATAGCAAGCACAAGAGTATCACACGGACAGTGAGTCCCAGAGTATCAACACAGGTAGTGAGTCCAAGAGCATCGCTCAGGCAGTGAGTCCCAACGCATCATACAGACGGTGAGTCCCAGAGCAACACACAGACAGTGAGTCCCCGAGCATCAAACAGTGAGTCCCTGAACATCCCAAAGGCATTGTGTCCCAGAGCAACACACAGGCAGTGAGTCCCAGAGTATCACACAGATAGCGTTTCCCAGAGCATCACACCGACAGTGGGTCCCAGGGCATCACACAGACAGCAAGCACAAGAGTATCACATGGACAGTGAGTCCCAGACTATCAACACAGGTAGTGAGTCCCAGAGCATCGCTCAGGCAGTGAGTCCCAGCGCATCAAACAGACAGTGAGTCCCAGCGCATCATACAGACAGTGAGTCCCAGAGCATCAAACAGTCAGTGAGTCCCTGAACATCACAAAGGCATTGTGTCCCAGAGCATCACACAGGCAGTGGGTCCCAGAGCATCTCACAGGCAATGAGTCCCAGAGCATCACACAGACAGCAAGCACAAGAGTATCACACGGACAGTGAGTCCCAGAATATCAACACAGGTAGTGAGTCCCAGAGCATCGCTCAGGCAGTGGGTCCCAGAGCATCACACAGACAGTGAGTCCCAGAGCATCACACAGACAGTGCGTACCAGAGCATCACACAGACAGTGAATACCGGAGTATCACACAGACAGCGAGTCCCAGAGCATCACACAGACAGTGAGTCATGGAATATCACACGGGATGTGCGTCCCAGAGTATCATACAGGCAGTGAGTCCCAGAGCATCGCACAGACAGCGGGTCCCAGAGCATCTCACAGACAGTGAATCCAAGAGCATCACACAGAGAGTGATTCCCAGCGCATCAAGCATAGAGTGATTCCCAGCGCATCATACAGACAGTGATTCCCAGAGCATCACACAGGCAGTGAGTCCCAGAGCATTGCACAGACAGCAAGCACAAGAGTATCACACGGACAGTGAGTCCCAGAGTATCAACACAGGTAGTGAGTCCCAGAGCATCGCTCAGGCAGTGATTCCCAGAGCATCACGCAGACAGTGATTCCCAGAGCATCAAGCAGACTGTGACTCCCAGAGCATCACACAGGCAGTGATTCCCAGAGCATCAAACAGACTGTTACTCCCAGAGCATCACACAGACGGTGAGTCCCAGCGCATCAAATAGACAGTGAGTCGCAGAGCATCACACAGACAGTGAGTCCCAGATCATCACACAGACAGTGAGTCCCAGAGCATCAAACAGACAGTGGGTCCCTGAACATCACAAAGGCATTGTGTCCCAGAGCATCACACAGGGAGTGAGTCCCAGAGCATCAACACAGATAGCGAGTCACAGAGCATCACACAGACATTGAGTCCCAGAGTATCAACACAGGAAGTGAGTCCCAGAGCATCGCTTAGGCAGTGATTCCCAGAGCATCACACAGACAGGAAGCACAAGAGTATCACACGGACAGTGAGTCCCAGAGTATCAACACAGGTAGTGAGTCCCGGAACATCACACAGGCAGTGATTCCCAGAACATCAAGCAGACAGTGATTCCCAGAGCATCAAGCAGACTGTGACTCCCAGAGCATCACACTGACAGTGCGTCCCAGAGCATCACACATACAGTGATTCCCAGAGCATCAAGCAGACTGTGACTCCCAGAGCATCATACAGGCAGTGGGTCCCAGAGAATCACACAGACAGTGCATCCAAGAGCATCACACAGACAGTGTGGACCAGAGCATCACGCAGGCAGTGAATACCAGAGCATCACACAGACAGCGAGTCCCAGAGCATCACACAGAGAGTGAGTCGTGGAATATCACACAGGATGTGTGTCCCAGAGTATCATACAGGCCATGAGTCCCAGAGCATCGCACAGACAGTGGGTCCCAGAGCATCTCACAGACAGTGAATCCCAGAGCATCACACAGAGAGTGATTCCCAGCGCATCATACAGACAGTGATTCGCAGAACAACACACAGACAGTGATTCCCAGAGCATCAAGCAGACTGTGACTCCCAGAGCATCACACAGGCAGTGATTCCCAGAGCATCAAGCAGACTGTGACTCCCAGAGCATCACACAGGCAGTGAGTCCCAGTGCATCAATCAGACAGTGAGTCCCAGAGCATCACACAGACAGTGAGTTCCAGAGCATCACACAGACAGTGAGTCCCAGAGCATCAAACAGACAGTGGGTCCCTGAACATCACAAAGGCATTGTGTCCCAGAGCATCACACAGACAGCGCGTCCCAGAGCATCACACTGACAGTGAGTCCCAGAGAATCACACAGACAGTGCATCCAAGAGCATCACACAGACAGTACGTACCAGAGCATCATGCAGGCAGTGAATACCAGAGTATCACACAGACAGCGAGTCCCAGAGCATCACACAGAGAGTGAGTCGTGGAATATCACACAGGATGTGTGTCCCAGAGTATCATACAGGCCGTGAGTCCCAGAGCAACGCACAGACAGTGGGTCCCAGAGCATCATACAGACAGTGATTCCAAGAACAACACATAGACAGTGATTCCCAGAGCATCAAGCAGAGAGTGATTCCTAGCGCATCATACAGACAGTGATTCCCAGTGGAACGCACAGACAGTGAGTCCCCGAGCATCAAACAGTGAGTCCCTGAACATCCCAAAGGCATTGTGTCCCAGAGCAACACACAGGCAGTGAGTCCCAGAGTATCACGCAGATAACGTTTCCCAGAGCATCACACTGACAGTGAGTCCCGAGCATCAAACAGTGAGTCCCTGAACATCCCAAAGGCATTGTGTCCCAGAGTAACACACAGGCAGTGAGTCCCAGAGTATCACACAGACAGCGTTTCCCAGAGCATCACACTGACAGTGAGTCCCAGAGCATCACACAGATAGCAAGCACAAGAGTATCACACGGACAGTGAGTCCCAGAGTATCAACACAGGTAGTGAGTCCAAGAGCATCGCTCAGGCAGTGAGTCCCAGCGCATCATACAGACGGTGAGTCCCAGAGCAACACACAGACAGTGAGTCCCCGAGCATCAAACAGGGAGTCCCTGAACATCCCAAAGGCATTGTGTCCCAGAGCAACACACAGGCAGTGAGTCCCAGAGTATCACACAGATAGTGTTTCCCAGAGCATCACACTGACAGTGGGTCCCAGAGCATCACACAGACAGCAAGCACAAGAGTATCACACGGACAGTGAGTCCCAGAGTATCAACACAGGTAGTGAGTCCCAGAGCATCGCTCAGGCAGTGAGTCCCAGCGCATCAAACAGACAGTGAGTCCCAGCGCATCATACAGACAGTGAGTCCCTGAACATCACAAAGGCATTGTGTCCCAGAGCATCACACAGGCAGTGGGTCCCAGAGCATCTCACAGGCAATGAGTCCCAGAGCATCACACAGACAGCAAGCACAAGAGTCTCACACAGACATTGAGTCCCAGAATATCAACACAGGTAGTGAGTCCCAGAGCATCGCTCAGGCAGTGATTCCCAGAGCATCAAGCAGACTGTGACTGCCAGAGCATCACACAGGCAGTGAGTCCCAGAGCATCACACAGACAGTGCGTACCAGAGCATCACACAGACAGTGAATACCGGAGTATCACACAGACAGCGAGTCCCAGAGCATCACACAGACAGTGAGTCATGGAATATCACACAGGATGTGCGTCCCAGAGTATCATACAGGCAGTGAGTCCCAGAGCATCGCACAGACAGCGGGTCCCAGAGCATCTCACAGACAGTGAATCCCAGAGCATCACACAGAGAGTGATTCCCAGCGCATCAAGCATAGAGTGATTCCCAGCGCATCATACAGACAGTGATTCCCGGAGCATCACACAGGCAGTGAGTCCCAGAGTATCACACAGATAGCGTTTCCCAGAGCATCACACTGACAGTGAGTCCCAGAGCATTGCACAGACAGCAAGCACAAGAGTATCACATGGACAGTGAGTCCCAGAGTATCAACACAGGTAGTGAGTCCCAGAGCATCGCTCAGGCAGTGATTCCCAGAGCATCACGCAGACAGTGATTCCCAGAGCATCAAGCAGACTGTGACTCCCAGAGCATCACACAGGCAGTGATTCCCAGAGCATCAAACAGACTGTTACTCCCAGAGCATCACACAGACGGTGAGTCCCAGCGCATCAAACAGACAGTGAGTCGCAGAGCATCACACAGACAGTGAGTCCCAGATCATCACACAGACAGTGAGTCCCAGAGCATCAAACAGACAGTGGGTCCCTGAACATCACAAAGGCATTGTGTCCCAGAGCATCACACAGGGAGTGAGTCCCAGAGTATTACACAGATAGCGAGTCCCAGATAATCACACAGACATTGAGTCCCAGAGTATCAACACAGGTAGTGAGTCCCAGAGCATTGCTTAGGCAGTGATTCCCAGAGCATCACACAGTCAGCAAGCACAAGAGTATCACACGGGCAGTGAGTCCCAGAGTATCAACACAGATAGTGAGTCCCAGAACATCACACAGGCAGTGATTCCCAGAACATCAAGCAGACAGTGATTCCCAGAGCATCAAGCAGACTGTGACTCCCAGAGCACCACACAGACAGCGAGTCCCAGAGCATCACACATACAGTGATTCCCAGAGCATCAAGCAGACTGTGACTCCCAGATCATCACACAGGCAGTGATTCCCAGAGCATCAAGCAGACTGTGACTCCCAGAGCATCACACAGGCAGTGAGTCCCAGCGCATCAATCAGACAGTGAGTCCCAGAGCATCACACAGACAGTGAGTCCCAAAGCATCACACAGACAGTGAGTCCCAGAGCATCAAACAGACAGTGGGTCCCTGAACATCACAAAGGCATTGTGTCCCAGAGCATCACACAGGCAGTGAGTCCCAGAGTATTACACAGATAGCGAGTCCCAGATAATCACACTGACATTGAGTCCCAGAGCATTGCACAGGCAGTGAGTCTCTGAGCATCACACAGACAGCAAGCACAAGAGTATCACACGGACAGTGAGTCCCAGAATATCAACACAGGTAGTGAGTACCAGAGCATCGCTCAGGCGGTGATTCCCAGAGCATCACACAGACCGTGCGTCCCAGAGCAACACACAGTGATTCCCAGAGCATCAAGCAGACTGTGACTCCCAGAGCATCACACAGACAGCGAGTCCCAGAGCATCACACAGGCAGTGACTCCCAGAGCATCAAGCAGACTGTGACTCCCAGAGCATCACACAGGCAGTGGGTCCCAGAGCATCACACAGACAGTGCATCCAAGAGCATCACACAGGCAGTGCGTACCAGAGCATCACACAGACAGTGAATACCAGAGTATCACACAGACAGCGAGTCCCAGAGCATCACACAGACAGCGAGTCGTGGAATATCACACAGGATGTGCGTCCCAGAGTATCATACAGGCAGTGAGTCCCAGAGCATCGCACAGACAGCGGGTCCCAGAGCATCTCACAGACAGTGAATCCCAGAGCATCACACAGAGAGTGATTCCCAGCGCATCAAGCATAGAGTGATTCCCGGCGCATCATACAGACAGTGATTCCCAGAGCATCACACAGGCAGTGAGTCACAGAGTATCACACAGATAGCGTTTCCCAGAGCATCACACTGACAGTGAGTCCCAGAGCATTGCACAGACAGCAAGCACAAGAGTATCACATGGACAGTGAGTCCCAGTGTATCAACACAGGTAGTGAGTCCCAGAGCATCACGCAGACAGTGATTCCCAGAGCATCAAGCAGACTGTGACTCCCAGAGCATCACACAGGCAGTGAATCCCAGAGCATCAAACAAACAGTGGGTCCCTGAACATCACAAAGGCATTGTTTCCCAGAGCATCACACAGGGAGTGAGTCCCAGCGCATCAATCAGACAGTGAGTCCCAGAGCATCACACAGACAGTGAGTTCCAGAGCATCACACAGACTGTGACTCCCAGAGCATCACACAGGCAGTGGGTCCCAGAGAATCACACAGACAGTGCATCCAAGAGCATCACACAGACAGCGAGTCCCAGAGCATCACACAGAGAGTGAGTCATGGAATATCACACAGGATGTGTGTCCCAGAGTATCATACAGGCCGTGAGTCCCAGAGCATCGCACAGACAGTGGGTCCCAGAGCATCTCACAGACAGTGAATGCCAGAGCATCACACAGAGAGTGATTCCCAGCGCATCATACAGACAGTGATTCCCAGAACAACACATAGACAGTGATTCCCAGAGCATCAAGCAGAGAGTGATTCCTAGCGCATCATACAGACAGTGATTCCCAGAGGAACACACAGACAGTGAGTCCCAGAGCATCACACAGACAGCGAGTCCCAGAGCATCACACAGACAGTGAGTCATGGAATATCACACAGGATGTGCGTCCCAGAGTATCATACAGGCAGTGAGTCCCAGAGCATCGCACAGACAGCGGGTCCCAGAGCATCTCACAGACAGTGAATCCCAGAGCATCACACAGAGAGTGATTCCCAGCGCATCAAGCATAGAGTGATTCCCAGCGCATCATACAGACAGTGATTCCCAGAGCATCACACAGACAGTGAGTCCCAGAGTATCACACAGATAGCGTTTCCCAGAGCATCACACTGACAGTGAGTCCCAGAGCATTGCACAGACAGCAAGCACAAGAGTATCACACGGACAGTGAGTCCCAGAATATCAACACAGGTAGTGAGTACCAGAGCATCGCTCAGGCAGTGATTCCCAGAGCATCACACAGACCGTGAGTCCCAGAGCAACACACAGTGATTCCCAGAGCATCAAGCAGACTGTGACTCCCAGAGCATCACACAGGCAGTGGGTCCCAGAGCATCGCACAGACAGTGGGTCCCAGAGCATCTCACAGACAGTGAATCCCAGAGCATCACACAGAGAGTGATTCCCAGCGCATCATACAGACAGTGATTCCCAGAACAACACATAGACAGTGATTCCCAGAGAATCAAGCAGAGAGTGATTCCTAGCGCATCATACAGACAGTGATTCCCAGAGGAACACACAGACAGTGAGTCCCAGAATATCAAACAGACAGTGGGTCCCTGAACATCACACAGACAGTGTGTCCCAGAGCATCAAACAGACAGCAGGTCCCAGAGCATCACACTGACAGTGAGTCCCAGAGCATTGCACAGACAGCAAGCACAAGAGTATCAAACGGAGAGTGAGTCCCAGAGTATCAAGACAGGTAGTGATTCCCAGAGCATCACACAGACGGTGAGTCCCAGATCATCAAGCAGACTGTGATTCCCAGAGCATCATGCACACTGTGACTCCCAGAGCATCACACAGGCAGTGAGTCCCAGCACATCAAACAGACAGTGAGTCCCAGATCATCACACAGACAGTGAGTCCCAGCGCATCATACAGACAGTGATTCCCAGAGCATCAAGCAGACAGTGAGTCCCAGAGCATCACACAGACAGTGAGTCCCAGAGCATCAAACAGACAGTGGGTCCCTGAACATCACAAAGGCATTGTGTCCCAGAGCATCACACAGGCAGTGAGTCCCAGAGTATCACACAGATAGCGAGTCACAGAGCATCACACTGACATTGAGTCCCAGAGCATTGCACAGTCAGCGGGTCCCAGAGCATCTCACAGGCAGTGAGTCCCAGAGCATCACACAGACAGCAAGCACAAGAGTATCACACGGACAGTGAGTCCCAGAGTATCAACACAGGTAGTGAGTCCCAGAGCATCGCTTAGGCAGTGATTCCCAGAGCATCACACAGACAGCAAGCACAAGTGTATCACACGGACAGTGAGTCCCAGAGTATCAACACAGGTAGTGAGTCCCAGAGCATCACACAGGCAGTGATTCCCAGAACATCAAGCAGACAGTGATTCCCAGAGCATCAAGCAGACTGTGACTCCCAGAGCATCACACAGCAGTGGGTCCCAGAGCATCACACAGACAGTGCATCCAAGAGCATCACACAGGCAGTGCGTACCAGAGCATCACACAGACAGTGAATACCAGAGTATCACACAGACAGCGAGTCCCAGAGCATCACACAGACAGCGAGTCGTGGAATATCACACAGGATGTGCGTCCCAGAGTATCATACAGGCAGTGAGTCCCAGAGCATCGCACAGACAGCGGGTCCCAGAGCATCTCACAGACAGTGAATCCCAGAGCATCACACAGAGAGTGATTCCCAGCGCATCAAGCATAGAGTGATTCCCAGCGCATCATACAGACAGTGATTCCCAGAGCATCACACAGGCAGTGAGTCACAGAGTATCACACAGATAGCGTTTCCCAGAGCATCACACTGACAGTGAGTCCCAGAGCATTGCACAGACAGCAAGCACAAGAGTATCACATGGACAGTGAGTCCCAGTGTATCAACACAGGTAGTGAGTCCCAGAGCATCACGCAGACAGTGATTCCCAGAGCATCAAGCAGACTGTGACTCCCAGAGCATCACACAGGCAGTGATTCCCAGAGCATCAAACAAACAGTGGGTCCCTGAACATCACAAAGGCATTGTTTCCCAGAGCATCACACAGGGAGTGAGTCCCAGAGTATCACACAGATAGCGAGTCACAGAGCATCACACAGACATTGAGTCCCAGAGTATCAACACAGGTAGTGAGTCCCAGAGCATCGCTTAGGCAGTGATTCGCAGAGCATCACACAGACAGCAAGCACAAGAGTATCACACAGGCAGTGATTCCCAGAACATCAAGCAGACAGTGATTCCCAGAGCGTCAAGCAGACTGTGACTCCCAGAGCATCACACAGACAGCGAGTCCCAGAGCATCACACTGACAGTGAGTCCCAGAGCATCACACATACAGTGATTCCCAGAGCATCAAGCAGACTGTGACTCCCAGAGCATCACACAGGCAGTGATTCCCAGAGCATCAAGCAGACTGTGACTCCCAGAGCATCACACAGGCAGTGAGTCCCAGCGCATCAATCAGACAGTGAGTCCCAGAGCATCAAACAGACAGTGGGTCCCTGAACATCACAAAGGCATTGTGTCCCAGAGCATCACACAGGCAGTGAGTCCCAGAGTAATACACAGATAGCGAGTCCCAGATAATCACACTGACATTGAGTTCCAGAGCATTGTACAGACAGCGGGTCCC
This sequence comes from Hemiscyllium ocellatum, assembly GCF_020745735.1. Taxonomy (NCBI): domain Eukaryota; kingdom Metazoa; phylum Chordata; class Chondrichthyes; order Orectolobiformes; family Hemiscylliidae; genus Hemiscyllium; species Hemiscyllium ocellatum. The sequence continues at coordinate 66,081,722 of NC_083419.1, read as the reverse complement.
ATAGCATCTCACAGGCAGTGAGTCCCAGAGCATCACACAGACAGCAAGCACAAGTGTATCACACGGACAGTGAGTCCCAGAATATTCAACACAGGTAGTGAGTACCAGAGCATCGCTCAGGCGGTGATTCCCAGAGCATCACACAGACCGTGCGTCCCAGAGCAACACACAGTGATTCCCAGAGCATCAAGCAGACTGTGACTCCCAGAGCATCACACAGACAGTGACTCCCAGAGCATCAAGCAGACTGTGACTCCCAGAGCATCACACAGGCAGTGGGTCCCAGAGAATCACACAGACAGTGCATCCAAGAGCATCACACCGTCAGCGAGTCCCAGAGCATCACACAGAGAGTGAGTCGTGGAATATCGCACAGGATGTGTGTCCCAGAGTATCAAACAGGCCGTGAGTCCCAGAGCGTCGCACAGACAGTGGGTCCCAGAGCATCTCACAGACAGTGAATCCCAGAGCATCACACAGAGAGTGATTCCCAGCGCATCATACAGACAGTGATTCCCAGAACAACACATAGACAGTGATTCCCAGAGCATCAAGCAGAGAGTGATTCCTAGCGCATCATACAGACAGTGATTCCCAGAGGAACACACAGACAGTGAGTCCCAGAGCATCACACAGACAGTGTGTCCCAGAGCATCAAACAGACAGCAGGTCCCAGAGCATCACACTGACAGTGAGTCCCAGAGCAGTGCACAGACAGCAAGCACAAGAGTATCAAACGGAGAGTGAGTCCCAGAGTATCAAGACAGGTAGTGATTCCCAGAGCATCGCTCAGGCAGTGATTCCCCGAGCATCACACAGACGGTGAGTCCCAGAGCATCAAGCAGACTGTGATTCCCAGAGCATCAAGCACACTGTGACTCCCAGAGCATCACACAGGCAGTGAGTCCCAGCACATCACACAGACAGTGAGTCCCAGAGCATCACACAGACAGTGAGTCCCAGCGCATCATACAGACAGTGAGTCCCAGAGCATCAAGCAGACAGTGAGTCCCAGAGCATCACACAGACAGTGAGTCCCAGATCATCAAACAGACAGTGGGTCCCTGAACATCACAAAGGCATTGTGTCCCAGAGCATCACACAGGCAGTGAGTGCCAGAGTATCACACAGATAGCGAGTCACAGAGCATCACACTGACATTGAGTCCCAGAGCATTGCACAGTCAGCGGGTCCCAGAGCATCTCACAGGCAGTGAGTCCCAGAGCATCACACAGACAGCAAGCACAAGAGTATCACACGGATAGTGAGTCCCAGAGTATCAACACAGGTAGTGAGTCCCAGAGCATCGCTTAGGCAGTGATTCCCAGAGCATCACACAGACAGCAAGCACAGGTGTATCACACGGACAGTGAGTCCCAGAGTATCAACACAGGTAGTGAGTCCCAGAGCATCACACAAGCAGTGATTCCCAGAACATCAAGCAGACAGTGATTCCCAGAGCATCAAGCAGACTGTGACTCCCAGAGCATCACACAGGCAGTGGGTCCCAGAGCATCACACAGACAGTGCATCCAAGAGCATCACACAGACAGTGCGTACCAGAGCATCACACAGACAGTGAATACCAGAGTATCACACAGACAGTGAGTCGTGGAATATCACACAGGATGTGCGTCCCAGAGTATCATACAGGCAGTGAGTCCCAGAACATCGCACAGACAGCGGGTCCCAGAGCATCTCACATACAGTGAATCCAAGAGCATCACACAGAGAGTGATTCCCAGCGCATCATACAGACAGTGATTCCCAGAGCAACACACAGACAGTGAGTCCCAGAGTATCACACAGATAGCGTTTCCCAGAGCATCACACTGACAGTGAGTCCCAGAGCATTGCACAGACAGCAAGCACAAGAGTATCACATGGACAGTGAGTCCCAGAGTATCAACACAGGTAGTGAGTCCCAGAGCATCGCTCAGGCAGTGATTCCCAGAGCATCACACAGGTAGTGATTCCCAGAGCATCAAGCAGACTGTGACTCCCAGAGCATCACACAGGCAGTGATTCCCAGCGCATCAATCAGATAGTGAGTCCCAGAGCATCACACAGACAGTGAGTCCCAGAGCATCACACAGACAGTGAGTCCCAGAGCATCAAACAGACAGTGGGTCCCTGAACATCACAAAGGCATTGTGTCCCAGAGCATCACACAGGCAGTGAGTCCCAAAGTATTACACAGATAGCGAGTCCCAGATAATCACACTGACATTGAGTCCCAGAGCATTGCACAGACAGCGGGTCCCAGAGCATCTCACAGGCAGTGAGTCCCAGAGCATCACACAGACAGCAAGCACAAGAGTATCACACGGACAGTGAGTCCCAGAATATCAACACAGGTAGTGAGTACCAGAGCATCGCTCAGGCAGTGATTCCCAGAGCATCACACAGACCGTGAGTCCCAGAGCAACACACAGTGATTCCCAGAGCATCAAGCAGACTGTGACTCCCAGAGCATCACACAGACAGCGAGTCCCAGAGCATCACACTGACAGTGAGTCCCAGAGCAACACACAGGCAGTGACTCCCAGAGCATCAAGCAGACTGTGACTCCCAGAGCATCACACAGGCAGTGGGTCCCAGAGAATCACACAGACAGTGCATCCAAGAGTATCACACAGACAGCGAGTCCCAGAGCATCACACAGAGAGTGAGTCGTGGAATATCACACAGGATGTGTGTCCCAGAGTATCATACAGGCCGTGAGTCCCAGAGCATCGCACAGACAGTGGGTCCCAGAGCATCTCACAGACAGTGAATCCCAGAGCATCACACAGAGAGTGATTCCCAGCGCATCATACAGACAGTGATTCGCAGAACAACACACAGACAGTGATTCCCAGAGCATCAAGCAGACTGTGACTCCCAGAGCATCACACAGGCAGTGATTCCCAGAGCATCAAGCAGACTGTGACTCCCAGAGCATCACACAGGCAGTGAGTCCCAGCGCATCAATCAGACAGTGAGTCCCAGAGCATCACACAGACAGTGAGTCCCAGAGCAACACACAGACAGTGACTCCCAGAGCATCAAGCAGACTGTGACTCCCAGAGCATCACACCGGCAGTGAGTCCCAGAGAATCACTCAGACAGTGCATCCAAGAGCATCACACAGACCATACGTACCAGAGCATCACGCAGGCAGTGAATACCAGAGTATCACATAGACAGCGAGTCCCAGAGCATCACACAGAGAGTGAGTCGTGGAATATCACACAGGATGTGTGTCCCAGAGTATCATACAGGCCGTGAGTCCCAGAGCATCGCACAGATAGTGGTTCCCAGAGCATCTCACTGACGGTGAATCCCAGAGCATCACACAGAGAGTGATTCCCAGCGCATCATACAGACAGTGATTCCCAGAACAACACATAGACAGTGATTCCCAGAGCATCAAGCAGAGAGTGATTCCTAGCGCATCATACAGACAGTGATTCCCAGAGGAACACACAGACAGTGAGTCCCAGAGCATCACACAGACAGCGAGTCCCAGAGCATCAAACAGACAGTGGGTCCCTGAACATCACAAAGGCATTGTGTCCCAGAGCATCACACAGGCAGTGAGTGCCAGAGTATCACACAGATAGCGAGTCACAGAGCATCACACTGACATTGAGTCCCAGAGCATTGCACAGTCAGCGGGTCCCAGAGCATCTCACAGGCAGTGAGTCCCAGAGCATCACACAGACAGCAAGCACAAGAGTATCACACGGATAGTGAGTCCCAGAGTATCAACACAGGTAGTGAGTCCCAGAGCATCGCTTAGGCAGTGATTCCCAGAGCATCACACAGACAGCAAGCACAAGTGTATCACACGGACAGTGAGTCCCAGGGTATCAACACAGGTAGTGAGTCCCAGAGCATCACACAAGCAGTGATTCCCAGAACATCAAGCAGACAGTGATTCCCAGAGCATCAAGCAGACTGTGACTCCCAGAGCATCACACAGGCAGTGGGTCCCAGAGCATCACACAGACAGTGAATACCAGAGTATCACACAGACAGCGAGTCCCAGAGCATCACACAGACAGTGAGTCGTGGAATATCACACAGGATGTGCGTCCCAGAGTATCATACAGGCAGTGAGTCCCAGAACATCGCACAGACAGCGGGTCCCAGAGCATCTCACATACAGTGAATCCAAGAGCATCACACAGAGAGTGATTCCCAGCGCATCAAGCCGAGAGTGATTCCCAGCGCATCATACAGACAGTGATTCCCAGAGCAACACACAGACAGTGAGTCCCAGAGTATCACACAGATAGCGTTTCCCAGAGCATCACACTGACAGTGAGTCCCAGAGCATTGCACAGACAGCAAGCACAAGAGTATCACATGGACAGTGAGTCCCAGAGTATCAACACAGGTAGTGAGTCCCAGAGCATCGCTCAGGCAGTGATTCCCAGAGCATCACACAGGCAGTGATTCCCAGAGCATCAAGCAGACTGTGACTCCCAGAGCATCACACAGGCAGTGAGTCCCAGCGCATCAATCAGACAGTGAGTCCCAGAGCATCACACAGACAGTGAGTCCCAGAGCATCAAACAGACAGTGGGTCCCTGAACATCACAAAGGCATTGTGTCCCAGAGCATCACACAGGCAGTGAGTCCCAGAGTATTACACAGATAGCGAGTCCCAGATAATCACACTGACATTGAGTCCCAGAGCATTGCACAGACAGCGGGTCCCAGAGCATCTCACAGGCAGTGAGTCCCAGAGCATCACACAGACAGCAAGCACAAGAGTATCACACGGACAGTGAGTCCCAGAATATCAACACAGGTAGTGAGTACCAGAGCATCGCTCAGGCAGTGGTTCCCAGAGCATCACACAGACTGTGAGTCCCAGAGCAACACACAGTGATTCCCAGAGCATCAAGCAGACTGTGACTCCCAGAGCATCACACAGACAGCGAGTCCCAGAGCATCACACTGACAGTGAGTCCCAGAGCAACACACAGGCAGTGACTCCCAGAGCATCAAGCAGACTGTGACTCCCAGAGCATCACACAGGCAGTGGGTCCCAGAGAATCACACAGACAGTGCATCCAAGAGTATCACACAGACAGCGAGTCCCAGAGCATCACACAGAGAGTGAGTCGTGGAATATCACACAGGATGTGTGTCCCAGAGTATCATACAGGCCGTGAGTCCCAGAGCATCGCACAGACAGTGGGTCCCAAAGCATCTCACAGACAGTGAATCGCAGAGCATCACACAGAGAGTGATTCCCAGCGCATCATACAGACAGTGATTCGCAGAACAACACACAGACAGTGATTCCCAGAGCATCAAGCAGACTGTGACTCCCAGAGCATCACACAGGCAGTGAGTCCCAGCGCATCAATCAGACAGTGAGTCCCAGAGCATCACACAGACAGTGAGTCCCAGAGCATCACACAGACAGTGAGTCCCAGAGCATCAAACAGACAGTGGGTCCCTGAACATCACAAAGGCATTGTGTCCCAGAGCATCACACAGGCAGTGAGTCCCAGAGTATTACACAGATAGCGAGTCCCAGATAATCACACTGACATTGAGTCCCAGAGCATTGCACAGACAGCGGGTCCCAGAGCATCTCACAGGCAGTGAGTCCCAGAGCATCACACAGACAGCAAGCACAAGAGTATCACACGGACAGTGAGTCCCAGAATATCAACACAGGTAGTGAGTACCAGAGCATCGCTCAGGCAGTGGTTCCCAGAGCATCACACAGACTGTGAGTCCCAGAGCAACACACAGTGATTCCCAGAGCATCAAGCAGACTGTGACTCCCAGAGCATCACACAGACAGCGAGTCCCAGAGCATCACACTGACAGTGAGTCCCAGAGCAACACACAGGCAGTGACTCCCAGAGCATCAAGCAGACTGTGACTCCCAGAGCATCACACAGGCAGTGGGTCCCAGAGAATCACACAGACAGTGCATCCAAGAGTATCACACAGACAGCGAGTCCCAGAGCATCACACAGAGAGTGAGTCGTGGAATATCACACAGGATGTGTGTCCCAGAGTATCATACAGGCCGTGAGTCCCAGAGCATCGCACAGACAGTGGGTCCCAAAGCATCTCACAGACAGTGAATCGCAGAGCATCACACAGAGAGTGATTCCCAGCGCATCATACAGACAGTGATTCGCAGAACAACACACAGACAGTGATTCCCAGAGCATCAAGCAGACTGTGACTCCCAGAGCATCACACAGGCAGTGATTCCCAGAGCATCAAGCAGACTGTGACTCCCAGAGCATCACACAGGCAGTGAGTCCCAGCGCATCAATCAGACAGTGAGTCCCAGAGCATCACACTGACAGTGAGTCCCAGAGCAACACACAGACAGTGACTCCCAGAGCATCAAGCAGACTGTGACTCCCAGAGCATCACACCGGCAGTGAGTCCCAGAGAATCACTCAGACAGTGCATCCAAGAGCATCACACAGACCATACGTACCAGAGCATCACGCAGGCAGTGAATACCAGAGTATCACATAGACAGCGAGTCCCAGAGCATCACACAGAGAGTGAGTCGTGGAATATCACACAGGATGTGTGTCCCAGAGTATCATACAGGCCGTGAGTCCCAGAGCATCGCACAGATAGTGGTTCCCAGAGCATCTCACTGACGGTGAATCCCAGAGCATCACACAGAGAGTGATTCCCAGCGCATCATACAGACAGTGATTCCCAGAACAACACATAGACAGTGATTCCCAGAGCATCAAGCAGAGAGTGATTCCTAGCGCATCATACAGACAGTGATTCCCAGAGGAACACACAGACAGTGAGTCCCAGAGCATCACACAGACAGTGGGTCCCTGAACATCACACAGGCGGTGTGTCCCTGAGCATCAAACAGACAGCAGGTCACAGAGCATCACACTGACAGTGAGTCCCAGAGCATTGCACAGACAGCAAGCACAAGAGTAACACACGGACAGTGAGTCCCAGAGCATCAAGCAGACTGTGATTCCCAGAGCATCAAGTACACTGTGACTCCCAGAGCATCACACTGACAGTGAGTCCCAGAGCATTGCACAGACAGAAAGCACAAGAGTATCATACGGACAGTGAGTCCCAGAGTATCAACACAGATAGTGAGTCCCAGAGCATTGCTCAGGCAGTGATTCCCAGCGCATCAAGCGGACTGTGACTCCCAGAGCATCAAACAGGCAGTGAGTCCCAGCACATCAAACAGACAGTGAGTCCCAGAGCATCACACAGACAGTGAGTCCCAGTGCATCATACAGACAGTGATTCCCAGAGCAACAAGCAGAATGTGAGTCCCAGAGCATCACACAGACAGTGAGTCCCAGAGCATCAAACAGACAGTGGTTCCCTGAACATCACAAAGGCATTGTGTCCCAGAGCATCACACAGGCAGTGGGTCCCAGAGCATCACACAGACAGTGAACACCACAGTATCACACAGACAGTGATTCCCAGAGCATCAAGCAGAGAGTGATTCCCAACGCATCATACTGACAGTGATTCCCAGAGCAACACACAGACAGTGAGTCCCAGAGCATCAAACAGACGTTGGGTCCGAGCGCATCATACAGACAGTGAGTCCCAGAGCATCAAACAGACAGTGAGTCCCTGAACATCACAAAGGCATTGGGTACCAGAGCATCACGCAGGCAGAGATTCCCAGAGTATCACACAGATAGCGAGTCCCAGAGCATCACACTGACAGTGAGTACCAGAGCATTGCACAGACAGCGGTCCCAGAGCATCTCACAGGCAGTGAGTCCCAGAGCATCACACAGACAGCAAGCACAAGAGTATCACACGGACAGTGAGTCCCAGAGTATCAACACAGGTAGTGAGTCCCAGAGCATCGCTCAGGCAGTGATTCGCAGAGCATCACACAGACAGTGAGTCCCAGAGCAACACACAGACAGTGATTCCCAGAGCTTCAAGCAGACTGTGACTCCCAGAGCATCACACAGGCAGTGAGTCCCAGCGCATCAAACAGACAGTGAGTCCCAGCGCGTCATACAGACAGTGATTCCCAGAGCAATACACAGACAGTGAGTCCCAGAGTATCACACAGATAGCGTTTCCCAGAGCATCACACTGACAGTTAGTCCCTGAGCATTGCACAGACAGCAAGCACAAGAGTATCACACGGACAGTGAGTCCCAGAGTATCAACACAGGTAGTGAGTCCCAGAGCATCGCTCAGGCAGTGATTCCCAGAGCATCACACAGACAGTGATTCCCAGAGCATCAAGCAGACTGTGACTCCCAGAGCATCACACAGACAGTGAGTCCCAGAGCAACACACAGACAGTGACTCCCAGAGCATCAAGCAGACTGTGACTCCCAGTGCATCACACAGGCAGTGGGTCCCAGAGCATCACACAGACAGTGCATCCAAGAGCATCACACAGACAGTGCGTACCAGAGCATCACACAGGCAGTGAATACCAGAGTATCACACAGACAGCGAGTCCCAGAGCATCACAGTAGAGTGAGACGTGGAATATCACACAGGATGGGTGTCCCAGCGTATCATACAGGCCGTGAGTCCCAGAGCATCGCACAGACAGTGGGTCCCAGAGCATCTCACAGACAGTGAATCCCAGAGCATCACACAGACAGTGGGTCCCAGAGCATCTCACAGACAGTGAATCCCAGAGCATCACACAGAGAGTGATTTCCAGCGCATCATACAGACAGTGATTCCCAGAACAACACATAGACAGTGATTCCCAGAGCATCAAGCAGAGAGTGATTCCTAGCGCATCATACAGACAGTGATTCCTAGAGGAACACACAGACAGTGAGTCCCAGAGCATCACACAGACAGTGAGTCCCAGAGCATCAAACAGACAGTGGTTCCCTGAACATCACACAGGCAGTGAGTCCCAGTGCATCAATCAGACAGTGAATCCAAGAGCATCACACAGAGAGTGATTCCCAGCGCATCAAGCCGAGAGTGATTCCCAGCGCATCATACAGACAGTGATTCCCAGAGCAACACACCGACAGTGAGTCCCAGAGTATCACACAGATAGCGTTTCCCAGAGCATCACACTGACAGTGAGTCCCAGAGCATTGCACAGACAGCAAGCACAAGAGTATTACATGGACAGTGAGTCCCAGAGTATCAACACAGGTAGTGAGTCCCAGAGCATCGCTCAGGCAGTGATTCCCAGAGCATCACACAGACAGTGATTCCCAGAGCATCAAGCAGACTGTGACTCCCAGAGCATCACACAGGCAGTGATTCCCAGAGCATCAAGCAGACTGTGACTCCCAGAGCATCACACAGGCAGTGAGTCCCAGAGCATCGCTCAGGCAGTGCATACCAGAGCATCACACAGACAGTGAATACCAGAGCATCACACAGACAGCGAGTCCCAGAGCATCAAACAGACAGTGGGTCCCTGAACATCACAAAGGCATTGTGTCCCAGAGAATCACACAGGCAGTGAGTCCCAGAGTATTACACAGATAGCGAGTCCCAGATAATCACACTGACATTGAGTCCCAGAGCATTGCACAGACAGCGGGTCCCAGAGCATCTCACAGGCAGTGAGTCCCAGAGCATCACACAGACAGCAAGCACAAGAGTATCACACGGACAGTGAGTCCCAGAATATCAACACAGGTAGTGAGTACCAGAGCATCGCTCAGGCAGTGATTCCCAGAGCATCACACAGACCGTGAGTCCCAGAGCAACACACAGTGATTCCCAGAGCATCAAGCAGACTGTGACTCCCAGAGCATCACACAGGCAGTGGGTCCCAGAGAATCACACAGACGGTGCATCCAAGAGCATCACACAGACAGTGCGTACCAGAGCATCACGCAGGCAGTGAATACCAGAGTATCACACAGACAGCGAGTCCCAGAGCATCACACAGAGAGTGAGTCGTGGAATATCACACAGGATGTGTGTCCCAGAGTATCATACAGGCCGTGAGTCCCAGAGCATCGCACAGACAGTGGGTCCCAGAGCATCTCACAGACAGTGAATCCCAGAGAATCACACAGAGAGTGATTTCCAGCGCATCATACAGACAGTGATTCCCAGAACAACACATAGACAGTGATTCCCAAAGCATCAAGCAGACTGTGACTCCCAGAGCATCACACAGGCAGTGATTCCCAGAGCATCAAGCAGACTGTGACTCCCAGAGCATCACACAGGCAGTGAGTCCCAGCGCATCAATCAGACAGTGAGTCCCAGAGCATCACACAGACAGTGAGTTCCAGAGCATCACACAGACAGTGAGTCCCAGAGCATCAAACAGACAGTGGGTCCCTGAACATCACAAAGGCATTGTGTCCCAGAGCATCACACAGGCAGTGAGTCCCAGAGTATTACACAGATAGCGAGTCCCAGATAATCACACTGACATTGAGTCCCAGAGCATTGCACAGACAGCGGGTCCCAGAGCATCTCACAGGCAGTGAGTCCCAGAGCATCACACAGACAGCAAGCACAAGAGTATCACACGGACAGTGAGTCCCAGAATATCAACACAGGTAGTGAGTACCAGAGCATCGCTCAGGCAGTGATTCCCAGAGCATCACACAGACCGTGAGTCCCAGAGCAACACACAGTGATTCCCAGAGCATCAAGCAGACTGTGACTCCCAGAGCATCACACAGACAGCGAGTCCCAGAGCATCACACTGACAGTGAGTCCCAGAGCAACACACAGGCAGTGACTCCCAGAGCATCAAGCAGACTGTGACTCCCAGAGCATCACACAGGCAGTGGGTCCCAGAGAATCACACAGACAGTGCATCCAAGAGCATCACACAGACAGTGCGTACCAGAGCATCACGCAGACAGTGAATACCAGAGTATCACACAGGCAGCGAGTCCCAGAGCATCACACAGAGAGTGAGTCGTGGAATATCACACAGGATGTGTGTCCCAGAGTATCATACAGGCCATGAGTCCCAGAGCATCGCACAGACAGTGGGTCCCAGAGCATCTCACAGACAGTGAATCCCAGAGCATCACACAGAGAGTGATTCCCAGCGCATCATACAGACAGTGATTCCCAGAACAACACATAGACAGTGATTCCCAGAGCATCAAGCAGAGAGTGATTCCTAGCGCATCATACAGACAGTGATTCCCAGAGGAACACACAGACAGTGAGTCCCAGAGCATCACACAGACAGTGCGTCCCAGAGCATCAATCAGACAGTGGGTCCCTGAACATCACACAGGCGGTGTGTCCCAGAGCATCAAACAGACAGCAGGTCCCAGAGCATCACACTGACAGTGAGTCCCAGAGCATTGCACAGACAGCAAGCACAAGAGTATCACACGGACAGTGAGTCCCAGAGCATAAAGCAGACTGTGATTCCCAGAGCATCAAGTACACTGTGACTCCCAGAGCATCACACAGGTAGTGAGTCCCAGTGCATCACACAGACAGTGAGTCCCAGAGTATCACATACATAGCGTTTCCCAAGGCATCACACTGACAGTGAGTCCCAGAGCATTGCACAGAAAGAAAGCACAAGAGTATCACATGGACAGTGAGTATCAACACAGGTAGTGAGTCCCAGAGCATCGCTCAGGCAGTGAGTCTCAGCGCATCAAACAGACAGTGAGTCCCAGCACATCATACAGACAGTGAGTCCCAGAGCATCAAACAGTCAGTGAGTCCCTGAACATCACAAAGGCATTGTGTCCCAGAGCATCACACAGGCAGTGGGTCCCAGAGCATCTCACAGGCAATGAGTCCCAGAGCATCACACAGACAGCAAGCACAAGAGTATCACACGGACAGTGAGTCCCAGAATATCAACACAGGTAGTGAGTCCCAGAGCATCGCTCAGGCAGTGATTCCCAGAGCATCAAGCAGACTGTGACTCCCAGAGCATCAGACTGGCAGTGGGTCCCAGAGCATCACACAGACAGTGAGTCCCAGCGCATCACACAGTCAGTGCGTACCAGAGCATCACACAGACAGTGAATTACGGAGTATCACACAGACAGTGAGTCTCAGAGCATCACACAGACACTGAGTCGTGGAATATCACACAGGATGTGCGTCCCAGAGTACCATACAGGCAGTGAGTACCAGAGCATCGCACAGACAGCGGGTCCCAGAGCATCTCACAGACAGTGAATCCCAGAGCATCACACAGAGAGTGATTCCCAGCGCATCAAGCCGAGAGTGATTCCCAGCGCATCATACAGACAGTGATTCCCAGAGCAACACACAGACAGTGAGTCCCAGAGTATCACACAGATAGCGTTTCCCAGAGCATCACACTGACAGTGAGTCCCAGAGCATTGCACAGACAGCAAGCACAAGATTATCACATGGACAGTGAGTCCCAGAGTATCAACACAGGTAGTGAGTCCAGAGCATCGCTCAGGCAGTGATTCCCAGAGCATCACACAGACAGTGATTCCCAGAGCATCAAGCAGACTGTGACTCCCAGAGCATCACACAGGCAGTGATTCCCAGAGCATCAAGCAGACTGTGACTCCCAGAGCATCACACAGGCAGTGAGTCCCAGCGCATCAATCAGACAGTGAGTCCCAGAGCATCACACAGACAGTGAGTTCCAGATCATCGCACAGACAGTGAGTCCCAGAGCATCAAACAGACAGTGGGTCCCTGAACATCACAAAGGCATTGTGTCCCAGAGCATCACACAGGCAGTGAGTCCCAGAGTATTACACAGATAGCGAGTCCCAGATAATCACACTGACATTGAGTCCCAGAGCATTGCACAGACAGCGGGTCCCAGAGCATCTCACAGGCAGTGAGTCCCAGAGCATCACACAGACAGCAAGCACAAGAGTATCACACGGACAGTGAGTCCCAGAATATCAACACAGGTAGTGAGTACCAGAGCATCGCTCAGGCAGTGATTCCCAGAGCATCACACAGACCGTGAGTCCCAGAGCATCACACAGACAGTGAGTCCCAGAGCATCAAACAGACAGTGGGTCCCTGAACATCACAAAGGCAATGTGTCCCAGAGCATCACACAGGCAGTGAGTCCCAGAGTATTACACAGATAGCGAGTCCCAGATAATCACACTGACATTGAGTCCCAGAGCATTGCACAGACAGCGGGTCCCAGAGCATCTCACAGGCAGTGAGTCCCAGAGCATCACACAGACAGCAAGCACAAGAGTATCACACGGACAGTGAGTCCCAGAATATCAACACAGGTAGTGAGTACCAGAGCATCGCTCAGGCAGTGATTCCCAGAGCATCACACAGACCGTGAGTCCCAGAGCAACACACAGTGATTCCCAGAGCATCAAGCAGACTGTGACTCCCAGAGCATCACACAGACAGCGAGTCCCAGAGCATCACACTGACAGTGAGTCCCAGAGCAACACACAGGCAGTGACTCCCAGAGCATCAAGCAGACTGTGACTCCCAGAGCATCACACAGGCAGTGGGTCCCAGAGAATCACACAGACAGTGCATCCAAGAGCATCACACAGACAGTGCGTACCAGAGCATCACGCAGGCAGTGAATACCAGAGTATCACACAGACAGTGAGTCCCAGAGCATCACACAGAGAGTGAGTCGTGGAATATCACACAGGATGTGTGTCCCAGAGTATCATACAGGCGCTGAGTCCCAGAGCATCGCACAGACAGTGGGTCCCAGAGCATCTCACAGACAGTGAATCCCAGAGCATCACACAGAGAGTGATTCCCAGCGCATCATACAGACAGTGATTCCCAGAACAACACATAGACAGTGATTCCCAGAGCATCAAGCAGAGAGTGATTCCTAGCGCATCATACAGACAGTGATTCCCAGAGGAACACACAGACAGTGAGTCCCAGAGCATCACACAGACAGTGAGTCCCAGAGTATCAAACAGACAGTGGGTCCCTGAACATCACACAGGCGGTGTGTCCCAGAGCATCAAACAGACAACAGGTCCCAGAGCATCACACTGACAGTGAGTCCCAGAGCATTGCACAGACAGCAAGCACAAGAGTATCACACGGACAGTGAGTCCCAGAGCATCAAGCAGACTGTGATTCCCAGAGCATCAAGCACACTGTGACTCCCAGAGCATCACACAGACAGTGAGTCCCAGTGCATCAAACAGACAGTGAGTCCCAGAGCATCACACAGACAGTGAGTCCCAGAGTATCACATACATAGCGTTTCCCAAGGCATCTCACTGACAGTGAGTCCAAGAGCATTGCACAGACAGAAAGCACAAGAGTATCATACGGACAGTGAGTCCCAGAGTATCAACACAGGTAGTGAGTCCCAGAGCATTGCTCAGGCAGTGATTTCCAGAGCATCACACAGGCGGTGAGTCCCAGAGCAACACACAGACAGTGATTCCCAGAGCATCAAGCAGACTGTGACTCCCAGAGCATCACACAGACAGTGAGTCCCAGCGCATCATACAGACAGTGATTCCCAGAGCATCAAGCAGACTGTGAGTCCCAGAGCATCACACAGACAGTGAGTCCCAGAGCATCAAACAGACAGTGGGTCCCTGAACATCACAAAGGCATTGTGTCCCAGAGCATCACACAGGCAGTGGGTCCCAGAGCATCACACAGACAGTGAACACCACAGTATCACACAGACTGTGAGTCCCAGAGCATCACACAGACAGTGATTCCCAGAGCAACACACAGACAGTGATTCCCAGAGCATCAAGCAGAGAGTGATTCCCAGCACATCATACTGACAGTGATTCCCAGAGCAACACACAGACAGTGAGTCCCAGAACATCAAACAGACAGTGGGTCCCTGAACATCACAAAGGCATTGTGTCCCAGAGCATCACACAGGCAGTGGGTCCCAGAGTATCACACAGATAGCGTTTCCCAGAGCATCACACTGACAGTGAGTCCCAGAGTATCAACAGAGGTAGTGAGTCCCAGAGCATCGCTCAGGCAATGATATCCAGAGCATCACACAGACAGTGAGTCCCAGAGCAACACACAGACAGTGATTCCCAGAGCATCATACAGACAGTGATTCCCAGAGCAACACACAGACAGTGAGTCCCAGAGTATCACACAGATAGCGTTTCCCAGAGCATCACACTGACAGTGAGTCCCTGAGCATTGCACAGACAGCAAGCACAAGAGTATCACACGGACAGTGAGTCCCAGAGCATCACACAGGCAGTGAGTCCCAGAGCATCACACAGACAGCAAGCACAAGAGTATCACACGGACAGTGAGTCCCAGAATATCAACACAGGTAGTGAGTCCCAGAGCATCGCTCAGGCAGTGATTCCCAGAGCATCACACAGACCGTGAGTCCCAGAGCAACACACAGTGATTCCCAGAGCATCAAGCAGACTGTGACTCCCAGAGCATCACACAGACAGCGAGTCCCAGAGCATCACACTGACAGTGAGTCCCAGAGCATCAAGCAGACTGTGACTCCCAGAGCATCACACAGGCAGTGGGTCCCAGAGAATCACACAGACAGTGCATCCAAGAGCATCACACAGACAGCGAGTCCCAGAGCATCACACAGAGAGTGAGTCGTGGAATATCACACAGGATGTGTGTCCCAGAGTATCATACAGGCTGTGAGTCCCAGAGCATCGCACAGACAGTGGGTCCCAGAGCATCTCACAGACAGTGAATGCCAGAGCATCACACAGAGAGTGATTCCCAGCGCATCATACAGACAGTGATTCCCAGAACAACACATAGACAGTGATTCCCAGAGAATCAAGCAGAGAGTGATTCCCAGCGCACCGTACAGACAGTGATTCCCAGAGGAACACACAGACAGTGAGTCCCAGAGCATCACACAGACAGTGAGTCCCAGAATATCAAACAGACAGTGGGTCCCTGAACATCACACAGGCAGTGTGTCCCAGAGCATCAAACAGACAGCAGGTCCCAGAGCATCACACTGACAGTGAGTCCCAGAGCATCAAGCAGACTGTGACTCCCAGAGCATCACACAGGCAGTGAGTCCCAGAGCATCAAGCAGACTGTGACTCCCAGAGCATCACACAGGCAGTAAGTCCCAGCGCATCAATCAGACAGTGAGTCCCAGAGCATCACACAGACAGTGAGTTCCAGAGCATCACACAGACAGTGAGTCCCAGAGCATCAAACAGACAGTGGGTCCCTGAACATCACAAAGGCATTGTGTCCCAGAGCATCACACAGGCAGTGAGTCCCAGAGTATTACACAGATAGCGAGTCCCAGATAATCACACTGACATTGAGTCCCAGAGCATTGCACAGACAGCGGGTTCCAGAGCATCTCACAGGCAGTGAGTCCCAGAGCATCACACAGACAGCAAGCACAAGAGTATCACACGGACAGTGAGTCCCAGAATATCAACACAGGTAATGAGTCCCAGAGCATCGCTCAGGCAGTGATTCCCAGAGCATCACACAGACCGTGAGTCCCAGAGCAACACACAGTGATTCCCAGAGCATCAAGCAGACTGTGACTCCCAGAGCATCACACAGACAGCGAGTCCCAGAGCATCACACTGACAGTGAGTCCCAGAGCATCAAGCAGACTGTGACTCCCAGAGCATCACACAGGCAGTGGGTCCCAGAGAATCACACAGACAGTGCATCCAAGAGCATCACACAGACAGCGAGTACAGAGCATCGCACAGACAGTGGGTCCCAGAGCATCTCACAGACAGTGAATGCCAGAGCATCACACAGAGAGTGATTCCCAGCGCATCATACAGACAGTGATTCCCAGAACAACACATAGACAGTGATTCCCAGAGCATCAAGCAGAGAGTGATTCCCAGCGCATCGTACAGACAGTGATTCCCAGAGGAACACACAGACAGTGAGTCCCAGAGCATCACACAGACAGTGAGTCCCAGAATATCAAACAGACAGTGGGTCCCTGAACATCACACAGGCAGTGTGTCCCAGAGCATCAAACAGACAGCAGGTCCCAGAGCATCACACTGACAGTGAGTCCCAGAGCATCAAGCAGACTGTGACTCCCAGAGCATCACACAGCAGTGGGTCCCAGAGCATCACACAGACAGTGCATCCAAGAGCATCACACATACAGTGCGTACCAGAGCACCACACAGACAGTGAATACCAGAGTATCACACAGAGAGCGAGTCCCAGAGCATCACACAGACAGTGAGTCGTGGAATATCACACAGGATGTGCGTCCCAGAGTATCATACAGGCAGTGAGTCCCAGAACATCGCACAGACAGTGGGTCCCAGAGCATCTCACATACAGTGAATCCAAGAGAATCACACAGAGAGTGATTCCCAGCGCATCAAGCCGAGAGTGATTCCCAGCGCATCATACAGACAGTGATTCCCAGAGCAACACACAGACAGTGAGTCCCAGAGTATCACACAGATAGCGTTTCCCAGAGCATCACACTGACAGTGAGTCCCAGAGCATTGCACAGACAGCAAGCACAAGATTATCACATGGACAGTGAGTCCCAGAGTATCAACACAGGTAGTGAGTCCCAGAGCATCGCTCAGGCAGTGAGTCCCAGAGCATTGCACAGACAGCGGTCCCAGAACATCTCACAGGCAGTGAGTCCCAGAGCATCACACAGACAGCAAGCACAAGAGTATCACACGGACAGTGAGTCCCAGAGTATCAACACAGGTAGTGAGTCCCAGAGCATCGCTCAGGCAGTGATTCGCAGAGCATCACAGAGTCGGTGAGTCCCAGAGCAACACACAGACAGTGATTCCCAGAGCATCACACAGACAGTGAGTCCCTGAACATCACAAAGGCATTGTGTCCCAGAGCATCACACAAGCAGTGGGTCCCAGAGTATCACACAGATAGCGTTTCCCAGAGCAACACACAGACAGTGATTCCAAGAGCATCAAGCAGACTGTGACTCCCAGAGCATCACACAGGCAGTGGGTCCCAGAGCATCACACAGACAGTGAGTCGTGGAATCTCACACAGGATGTGTGTCCTAGAGTATCATACAGTCAGTGATTCCCAGAGCAACACACAGACAGTGATTCCCAGTGCATCAAGCAGAGAGTTATTCCCAGGGCATCATACAGACAGTGATTCCCAGAGCATCACACAGACAGTGAGACCCAGAGCATCAAACAGACAGTGGGTCCCTGAACATTACAAAGGCATTGTGTCCCAGAGCATCACACAGACTGTGACTCCCAGAGCATCACACAGGCAGTGGGTCCCAGAGAATCACACAGACAGTGCATCCAAGAGCATCACACAGACAGCGAGTCCCAGAGCATCACACAGAGAGTGAGTCGTGGAATATCACACAGGATGTGTGTCCCAGAGTATCATACAGGCTGTGAGTCCCAGAGCATCGCACAGACAGTGGGTCCCAGAGCATCTCACAGACAGTGAATGCCAGAGCATCACACAGAGAGTGATTCCCAGCGCATCATACAGACAGTGATTCCCAGAACAACACATAGACAGTGATTCCCAGAGAATCAAGCAGAGAGTGATTCCCAGCGCACCGTACAGACAGTGATTCCCAGAGGAACACACAGACAGTGAGTCCCAGAGCATCACACAGACAGTGAGTCCCAGAATATCAAACAGACAGTGGGTCCCTGAACATCACACAGGCAGTGTGTCCCAGAGCATCAAACAGACAGCAGGTCCCAGAGCATCACACTGACAGTGAGTCCCAGAGCATCAAGCAGACTGTGACTCCCAGAGCATCACACAGGCAGTGAGTCCCAGAGCATCAAGCAGACTGTGACTCCCAGAGCATCACACAGGCAGTAAGTCCCAGCGCATCAATCAGACAGTGAGTCCCAGAGCATCACACAGACAGTGAGTTCCAGAGCATCACACAGACAGTGAGTCCCAGAGCATCAAACAGACAGTGGGTCCCTGAACATCACAAAGGCATTGTGTCCCAGAGCATCACACAGGCAGTGAGTCCCAGAGTATTACACAGATAGCGAGTCCCAGATAATCACACTGACATTGAGTCCCAGAGCATTGCACAGACAGCGGGTTCCAGAGCATCTCACAGGCAGTGAGTCCCAGAGCATCACACAGACAGCAAGCACAAGAGTATCACACGGACAGTGAGTCCCAGAATATCAACACAGGTAATGAGTCCCAGAGCATCGCTCAGGCAGTGATTCCCAGAGCATCACACAGACCGTGAGTCCCAGAGCAACACACAGTGATTCCCAGAGCATCAAGCAGACTGTGACTCCCAGAGCATCACACAGACAGCGAGTCCCAGAGCATCACACTGACAGTGAGTCCCAGAGCATCAAGCAGACTGTGACTCCCAGAGCATCACACAGGCAGTGGGTCCCAGAGAATCACACAGACAGTGCATCCAAGAGCATCACACAGACAGCGAGTACAGAGCATCGCACAGACAGTGGGTCCCAGAGCATCTCACAGACAGTGAATGCCAGAGCATCACACAGAGAGTGATTCCCAGCGCATCATACAGACAGTGATTCCAGAACAACACATAGACAGTGATTCCCAGAGCATCAAGCAGAGAGTGATTCCCAGCGCATCGTACAGACAGTGATTCCCAGAGGAACACACAGACAGTGAGTCCCAGAGCATCACACAGACAGTGAGTCCCAGAATATCAAACAGACAGTGGGTCCCTGAACATCACACAGGCAGTGTGTCCCAGAGCATCAAACAGACAGCAGGTCCCAGAGCATCACACTGACAGTGAGTCCCAGAGCATCAAGCAGACTGTGACTCCCAGAGCATCACACAGCAGTGGGTCCCAGAGCATCACACAGACAGTGCATCCAAGAGCATCACACATACAGTGCGTACCAGAGCACCACACAGACAGTGAATACCAGAGTATCACACAGAGAGCGAGTCCCAGAGCATCACACAGACAGTGAGTCGTGGAATATCACACAGGATGTGCGTCCCAGAGTATCATACAGGCAGTGAGTCCCAGAACATCGCACAGACAGTGGGTCCCAGAGCATCTCACATACAGTGAATCCAAGAGAATCACACAGAGAGTGATTCCCAGCGCATCAAGCCGAGAGTGATTCCCAGCGCATCATACAGACAGTGATTCCCAGAGCAACACACAGACAGTGAGTCCCAGAGTATCACACAGATAGCGTTTCCCAGAGCATCACACTGACAGTGAGTCCCAGAGCATTGCACAGACAGCAAGCACAAGATTATCACATGGACAGTGAGTCCCAGAGTATCAACACAGGTAGTGAGTCCCAGAGCATCGCTCAGGCAGTGAGTCCCAGAGCATTGCACAGACAGCGGTCCCAGAACATCTCACAGGCAGTGAGTCCCAGAGCATCACACAGACAGCAAGCACAAGAGTATCACACGGACAGTGAGTCCCAGAGTATCAACACAGGTAGTGAGTCCCAGAGCATCGCTCAGGCAGTGATTCGCAGAGCATCACAGAGTCGGTGAGTCCCAGAGCAACACACAGACAGTGATTCCCAGAGCATCACACAGACAGTGAGTCCCTGAACATCACAAAGGCATTGTGTCCCAGAGCATCACACAAGCAGTGGGTCCCAGAGTATCACACAGATAGCGTTTCCCAGAGCAACACACAGACAGTGATTCCAAGAGCATCAAGCAGACTGTGACTCCCAGAGCATCACACAGGCAGTGGGTCCCAGAGCATCACACAGACAGTGAGTCGTGGAATCTCACACAGGATGTGTGTCCTAGAGTATCATACAGTCAGTGATTCCCAGAGCAACACACAGACAGTGATTCCCAGTGCATCAAGCAGAGAGTTATTCCCAGGGCATCATACAGACAGTGATTCCCAGAGCATCACACAGACAGTGAGACCCAGAGCATCAAACAGACAGTGGGTCCCTGAACATTACAAAGGCATTGTGTCCCAGAGCATCACACAGACAGTGATTCCCAGAGCAACACACAGACAGTGATTCCCAGAGCATCAAGCAGAGAGTGATTCCCAGCGCATCATACAGACAGTGAGTCCCAGAGCATCACACAGACAATGAGTCCCAGAGCATCAACAGACAGTGAGTCCCAGAGTATCACACAGATAGCGTTTCCAGGAGCATCACACTGTCAGTGAGTCCCAGAGCATTGCACAGGCAGTGATTCCCAGAGCATCAAGCACACTGTGACTCCCAGAGCATCACACAGGCAGTGAGTCCCAGTGAATCAAACAGAGAGTGAGTCCCAGAGCATCACACAGATAGTGAGTCCCAGAGCATCAAACAGACAGTGGGTCCCTGAACATCGCAAAGGCATTGTGTCCCAGAGCATCACACAGACAGTGAGTCCAAGAGCATCACACAGGCAGTGAGTCCCATAGCATCACACAGACAGCAAGCACAAGAGTATCACACGGACAGTGAGTCCCAGACTATCAACACAGGTAGTGAGTCCCAGAGCATCGCTCAGGCAGTGATTCCCAGAGCACCACACAGACAGTAATTCTCAGAGCATCAAGCAGACTGTGACTCCCAGAGCATCACACAGACAGTGCATCCCAGAGTATCACTCAGACAGTGTGTACCAGAGCATCACACAGACAGTGAATACCAGAGTATCACACAGACAGTGAGTCCCAGTCCATCACACAGACAGTGTATCCCAGAGCATCGCACAGACAACGGGTCCCAGAACATCTCAAAGACAGCGAGTCCCAGAACATCTCACAGACAGTGAGTGCCAGAGTATCACACAGACAGTAATTCCCAGAGCATCAAGTAGACTGTGACTCACAGAGCATTGCACAGACAACAGGTTCCAGAGCATCACACTGACAGTGAGTCCCAGAGCATTGCACAGACAGTGAGTCCCAGAGCATCACACAGGCAGTGAGTCCCAGAGCATCACACAGACAGCAAGCACAAGAGTATCACACGGACAGTGAGCCCCAGAGTATCAACACAGGTAGTGAGTCCCAGAGCATCGCTCAGGCAGTGACCCCCAGAGCATCACACAGGCAGTGAGCCCCAGAGCATCACACAGACAGTGATTCCCAGAGCAACACACAGACAGTGATTCCCAGAGCATCACACAGACAGTGAATACCAGAGTATCACACAGGCAGTGAGTCCAAGAGCATCACACAGACAGCAAACACAAGAGTATCACACGGACAGTGAATCCCAGAGTATCAACACAGGTAGTGAGTCCCAGAGCATCGCTCAGGCAGTGATTCCCAGAGCATCACACAGACGGTGAGTCCCATCGCAACACACAGACAGTGATTCTCAGAGCATCAAGCAGACTGTGACTCCCAGAGCATCACACAGGCAGTGAGCCCCAGAGCATCACACAGCCAGTGATTCCCAGAGCAACACACAGACTGTGATTCCCAGAGCATCACACAGACAGTGAATACCAGAGTATCACACAGGCAGTGAGTCCCAGAGCATCACACAGACAGCAAACACAAGAGTATCACATGGACAGTGAGACCCAGAGTATCAACAGAGGTAGTGAGTCCCAGAGCATCGCTCAGGCAGTGATTCCCAGAGCATCACACAGACGGTGAGTCCCAGAGCAACACACAGACAGTGATTCCAAGAGCATCAAGCAGACTGTGACTCCCAGAGCTTCACACAGGCAGTGGGTCCCAGAGCATCATACAGACAGTGAGTCGTGGAATCTCACACAGGATGTGTGTCCCAGAGTATCATACAGGCAGTGAGTCGCAGAACATCACACACAGAGTGATTCCCAGCTCATCATACAGGCAGTGATTCCCAGAGCAACACACAGACAGTGATTCCCAGAGCATCAAGCAGAGAGTGATTCCCAGGGCATCATACAGACAGTGATTCACAGAGCATCACACAGACAGTGAGTCCCAGAGCATCAAACAGACAGTGGGTCCCTGAACATCTCAAAGGCATTGTGTCCCAGAGCATCTCACAGACAGTGATTCCCAGAGCAACACACAATCAGTGAGTCCCAGAGCATCACACAGACAATGAGTCCCAGAGCATCACACTGACAGTGAGCCCCAGAGCATTGCACAGGCAGTGATTTCCAGAGCATCAAGCACACTGTGACTCCCAGAGCATCACACAGGCAGTGAGTCCCAGAGCATCACACAGACAGCAAGCACAAGAGTATCACACAGGCAGTGAGTCCCAGAGCATCGCTCAGGCAGTGATTCCCAGAGCATCACACAGACGGTGAGTCCCATCGCAACACACAGACAGTGATTCTCAGAGCATCAAGCAGACTGTGACTCCCAGAGCATCACACAGGTAGTGAGCCCTAGAGCATCACACAGACAGTGAGCCCCAGAGCATCACACAGACAGTGAGTCCCAGAGCATCACACAGACAGTGTGTACCAGAGCATCACACAGACAGTGAATACCAGAGTATCACGCAGACAGTGAGTCCCAGTCAATCACACAGACAGTGTATCCCAGAGCATCGCACAGACAACGGGTCCCAGAACATCTCAAAGACAGCGAGTCCCAGAACATCTCACAGACAGTGAGTGCCAGAGTATCACACAGACAGTAATTCCCAGAGCATCAAGCAGACTGTGACTCCCAGAGCATTGCACAGCCAACGGGTTCCAGAACATGTCACAGACAATGAGTGCCAGAGCATCACACAGACAGTGAGTCCCAAAGCATCGCACAGACTGTGACTCCCAGAGCATCACACAGGCAGTGAGTCCCAGCGCATCATACAGACAGTGAGTCCCAGAGCATCACACTGACAATGAGTCCCAGAGCAACACACAGAAAGTGATTCCCAGAGCATCAAGCAGAGAATGATTCCCAGCGCATCATACAGACAGTGAGTCCCAGAGCATCACACAGACAATGAGTCCCAGAGCATCAAACAGATAGTGGGTCCCTGAACATCCCAAAGGCATTGTGTCCCAGAGCATCACACAGGCAGTGAGTCCCAGAGTATCACACAGATAGTGAGTCCCAGAGCATCACACTGACAGTGAGTCCCCGAGCAACACACAGACAGTGATTCCCAGAGCATCACACAGGCAGTGAGTCCCAGAGCATCACATAGACAGCAAGCACAAGAGTATCACACGGACAGTGAGTCCCAGAGCATCACACAGGCAGTGACTCCCAGAGCATCGCACTGACAGTGAGTCCCAGAGCAACACACAGACAGTGATTCCCAGAGCATCAAGCAGACTGTGACTCCCAGAGTATCACACAGGCAGTGAGTCCCAGCGCATCAAACAGACAGTGAGTCCCAGAGCATCACACTGACAGTGAGTCCCAGAGCATCACACAGACAGTGAGTCCCAGAGCATCAAACAGACAGTGGGTCCCTGAACATCACAAAGGCATTGTGTCCCAGAGCATCACACAGGCAGTGAGTCCCAGAGTATCACACAGATAGCGTTTCCCAGAGCATCACACTGTCAGTGAGTCCCAGAGCAACACACAGACTGTGATTCCCAGAGCATCACACAGACGGTGAGTCCCAGAGCATAACACAGGCAGTGAGTCCCAGAGCATCACACAGACAGCAAGCACAAGAGTATCACACAGTGAGTCCCAGAGTATCAACACAGGTAGCGAGTCCCAGAGCATCGCTCAGGCAGTGATTCCCAGAGCATCACACAGACCGTGAGTCCCAGATCAACACACAGACATTGATTCCCAGAGCATCACATAGACAGCAAGCACAAGAGTATCACACGGACAGTGAGTCCCAGAGCATCACACAGACAGCAAGCACAAGAGTATCACACGGATAGTGAGTCCCAGAGTATCAACACAGGTAGTGAGTTCCAGAGCATCGCTCAGGCAGTGATTCCCAGAGCATCACACAGACGGTGAGTCCCAGAGCAACACACAGACAGTGAGTCCCAAAGCATCAAGCAGACTGTGACTCCCAGAGCATCACACAGGCAGTGAGTCCCAGAGCATCACACAGACAGTGAGTCCCTGAACATCACAAAGGCATTGTGTCCCAGAGCAACACACAGACAGTGAGTCCCAGAGCATCAAGCAGACTGTGACTCCCAGAGCATCACACAGACAGTGAGTCCCAGAGCATCACACAGACAGTGAGTCCCTGAACATCACAAAGGCATTGTGTCCCAGAGCAACACACAGACAGTGGGTCCCAGAGCATCAAGCAGACAGTGGGTCCCAGAATATCACACAGATAGTGAGTCCAAGAGCATCACACAGGCATTGTGTCCCAGAGCATCGCACAGAGGGTACCAGAGCATCACACTGCCGTGAGTGCCAGCGCATCACACAGACAGTGATTCCCAGAGCAACACACAGACAGTGATTCCCAGAGCATCAAGCAGAGAGTGATTCCCAGATCAACACACAGACATTGATTCCCAGAGCATCACATAGACAGCAAGCACAAGAGTATCACACGGACAGTGAGTCCCAGAGCATCACACAGACAGCAAGCACAAGAGTATCACACGGATAGTGAGTCCCAGAGTATCAACACAGGTAGTGAGTTCCAGAGCATCGCTCAGGCAGTGATTCCCAGAGCATCACACAGACGGTGAGTCCCAGAGCAACACACAGACAGTGAGTCCCAAAGCATCAAGCAGACTGTGACTCCCAGAGCATCACACAGGCAGTGAGTCCCAGAGCATCACACAGACAGTGAGTCCCTGAACATCACAAAGGCATTGTGTCCCAGAGCAACACACAGACAGTGAGTCCCAGAGCATCAAGCAGACTGTGACTCCCAGAGCATCACACAGACAGTGAGTCCCAGAGCATCACACAGACAGTGAGTCCCTGAACATCACAAAGGCATTGTGTCCCAGAGCAACACACAGACAGTGGGTCCCAGAGCATCAAGCAGACAGTGGGTCCCAGAATATCACACAGATAGTGAGTCCAAGAGCATCACACAGGCATTGTGTCCCAGAGCATCGCACAGAGGGTACCAGAGCATCACACTGCCGTGAGTGCCAGCGCATCACACAGACAGTGATTCCCAGAGCAACACACAGACAGTGATTCCCAGAGCATCAAGCAGAGAGTGATTCCCAGCGCATCATACAGACAGTGAGTCCCTGAACATCACAAATACATGGTGTCCCAGAGCATCACACAGACAGTGGGTCCCAGAGCATCAAACAAACAGTGAGTCCCTGAACATCACAACGGCATTGTATCCCAGAGCATCACACAGGCAGTGAGCCCCAGAGTATCACACAGATAGCGTTTCCCAGGGCATCACACTGACAGTGAGTCCCAGAGCATTGCACAGACAGCGGGTCCCAGAGCATCACACAGACAGCAAGCACAAGAGTATCACACAGACAGTGAGTCCTAGAGTATCAAGACAGGCAGTGAGTCCCAGAGCATCGCTCAGGCAGTGATTCCCAGAGCATCACACAGACGGTGAGTCCCAGAGCATCACACAGACAGTGACTCCCAGAGTATCACACAGATAGTGTTTCCCAGAGCATCACACTGACAGTGAGTCCCAGAGCAACACACAGACAGTGATTCCCAGAGCATCAAGCAGACTGTGACTCCCAGAGCATCACATAGACAGTGAGTCCCAGAGCATCGCACAGACAGTGGGTCCCAGAGCATCACACAGACAGTGATTCCCAGAACATCAAGCAGACAGTGATTCCCAGCGCATCACACAGACAGTGAGTCCCAGAGCATTACACAGACAGTGAGTTCCAGAGCATCAAGCAGACAGTTAGACCCAGAGCATCACACTGGCATTGTGCCCCAGAGCATCACACAGGCAGCGAGTCCCAGAGTATCACACAGACAGTGTCCCAGAGCATCACACAGGCAGCAAGCACAAGAGTATCACATAGACAGTGAGCCCCGGAGCATTGCTCAGGCAGTGATTCCCAGAGCATCACACAGACGGTGAGTCCCAGAGTATCTCACAGGCAGTGAGTTGCAGAGTATCACACAGTGAGTCCCAGAGTATCACACAGGCAGTGAGTTCCAGAGTATCACACAGATAGCGAGTCCCAGAGCATCACACAGGCAGTGAGTCCCAGAGCATCGCACTGACAGTGAGTCCCAGAGCAACACACAGACAATGATTCCCAGAGCATCAAGCAGACTGTGACTCCCAGAGCATCACACAGGCAGTGGGTCCCACAGCATCACACAGACAGTGAGTCCCAGAGCATCAAGCAGACAGTGAGTCCCTGAACATCACAAAAGCATTGTGTCCCAGAGCATCACACAGGCAGTGAGTCCTAGAGTATCACACAGATAGCGAGTCCCAGAGCATCACACTGACAGTGAGTCCCAGAGCATCTCACAGGCAGTGAGTCCCAGAGCATCACACAGACAGCAAGCACAAGAGTATCACACGGATAGTGAGTCCCAGAGTATCAACACAGGTAGTGAGTTCCAGAGCATCGCTCAGGCAGTGATTCCCAGAGCATCGCACAGACGGTGAGTCCCAGAGCAACACACAGACAGTGAGTCCCAGAGCATCAAGCAGACTGTGACTCCCAGAGCATCACACAGGCAGTGAATCCCAGAGCATCACACAGACAGTAAGTCCCAGAGCATCACACAGACAGTGGGTCCCTGAACATCACAAAGGCATTGTGTCCCAGAGCATCACACAGGCAGTGAGTCCCAGAGTATCACACAGATAGCGTTTCCCAGAGCATCACACTGACAGTGAGTCCCATAGCATCACACAGGCAGTGAGTCCCAGCGCATCAATCAGACAGTGAGTCCCAGAGCATCACACAGACAGTGAGTCCCAGAGCATCAAGCAGACAGTGAGTCCCTGAACATCACAAAAGCATTGTGTCCCAGAGCATCACACAGGCAGTGAGTCCTAGAGTATCACACAGATAGCGAGTCCCAGAGCATCACACTGACAGTGAGTCCCAGAGCATCTCACAGGCAGTGAGTCCCAGAGCATCACACAGACAGCAAGCACAAGAGTATCACACGGATAGTGAGTCCCAGAGTATCAACACAGGTAGTGAGTTCCAGAGCATCGCTCAGGCAGTGATTCCCAGAGCATCGCACAGACGGTGAGTCCCAGAGCAACACACAGACAGTGAGTCCCAGAGCATCAAGCAGACTGTGACTCCCAGAGCATCACACAGGCAGTGAATCCCAGAGCATCACACAGACAGTGAGTCCCACAGCATCACACAGACAGTGGGTCCCTGAACATCACAAAGGCATTGTGTCCCAGAGCATCACACAGGCAGTGAGTCCCAGAGTATCACACAGACAGTGAGTCCCATAGCATCACACAGGCAGTGAGTCCCAGCGCATCAATCAGACAGTGAGTCCCAGAGCATCACACAGACAGTGAGTCCCAGAGCATCAAACAGACAGTGGGTCCCTGAACATCACAAAGGCATTGTGTCCCAGAGCATCACACAGGCAGTGAGTCCCAGAGTATCACACAGATAGCGTTTCCCAGAGCATCACACTGACAGTGAGTCCCAGAGCATCAAGCAGACTGTGACTCCCAGAGCATCACACAGGCAGTGAATCCCAGAGCAACACACAGACAGTGAGTCCCAGAGTATCACACAGACAGTGAGTCCCTGAACATCACAAAGGCATTGTGTCCCAGAGCAACACACAGACAGTGGGTCCCAGAGCATCAAGCAGACAGTGGGTCCCAGAATATCACACAGATAGTGAGTCCAAGAGCATCACACAGGCATTGTGTCCCAGAGCATCGCACAGAGGGTACCAGAGCATCACACTGCCGTGAGTGCCAGCGCATCACACAGACAGTGATTCCCAGAGCAACACACAGACAGTGATTCCCAGAGCATCTAGCAGAGAGTGATTCCCAGCGCATCATACAGACAGTGAGTCCCTGAACATCACAAATACATGGTGTCCCAGAGCATCACACAGACAGTGGGTCCCAGAGCATCAAACAAACAGTGAGTCCCTGAACATCACAACGGCATTGTATCCCAGAGCATCACACAGGCAGTGAGCCCCAGAGTATCACACAGATAGCGTTTCCCAGGGCATCACACTGACAGTGAGTCCCAGAGCATTGCACAGACAGCGGGTCCCAGAGCATCACACAGACAGCAAGCACAAGAGTATCACACAGACAGTGAGCCCTAGAGTATCAAGACAGGCAGTGAGTCCCAGAGCATCGCTCAGGCAGTGATTCCCAGAGCATCACACAGACGGTGAGTCCCAGAGCATCACACAGACAGTGAGTCCCAGAGTATCACACAGATAGCGTTTCCCAGAGCATCACACTGACAGTGATTCCCAGAGCATCAAGCAGACTGTGACTCCCAGAGCATCACATAGACAGTGAGTCCCAGAGCATCGCACAGACAGTGGGTCCCAGAGCATCACACAGACAGTGATTCCCAGAACATCAAGCAGACAGTGATTCCCAGCGCATCACACAGACAGTGAGTCCCAGAGCATTACACAGACAGTGAGTCCCAGAGCATCAAGCAGACAGTTAGACCCAGAGCATCACACTGGCATTGGGCCCCAGAGCATCACACAGGCAGTGAGTCCCAGAGTATCACACAGACAGTGTCCCAGAGCATCACACAGGCAGCAAGCACAAGAGTATCACATAGACAGTGAGCCCCGGAGCATTGCTCAGGCAGTGATTCCCAGAGCATCACACAGACGGTGAGTCCCAGAGTATCTCACAGGCAGTGAGTTGCAGAGTATCACACAGTGAGTCCCAGAGCATCACACAGACAGTGAATGCCAGAGCATCACACAGACAGTGGATCCCTGAACATCACACAGGCAGTGAGTTCCAGAGTATCACACAGATAGCGAGTCCCAGAGCATCACACAGGCAGTGAGTCCCAGAGCATTGCACTGACAGTGAGTCCCAGAGCAACACACAGACAGTGATTCCCAGAGCATCAAGCAGACTGTGACTCCCAGAGCATCACACAGGCAGTGGGTCCCACAGCATCACACAGACAGTGAGTCCCAGAGCATCAAACAGACAGTGGGTCCCTGAACATCACAAAGGCATTATGTCCCAGAGCATCACACGGGCAGTGAGTCCCAGAGTATCACACAGATAGCGTTTCCCAGAGCATCACACTGACAGTGAGTCCTAGGGCATTGTACAGACAGCAAGCACAAGAGTATCACACGGACAGTGAGTCCCAGAGTATCAACACAGGCAGTGATTCGCAGAGCATCACACAGACGGTGAGTCCCACAGCAACACACAGACAGTGATTCCCAGAGCATCAAGCAGACTGTGACTCCCAGCGCATCGCACAGACAGTGGGTCCCTGAACATCACAAAAGCATTGTGTCCCAGAGCATCACACAGACAGTGAGTCCCAGAGTATCACACAGACAGTGAGACCCAGAGCATTACACAGACAGTGAGTCCCAGAGTATCACACAGACAGTGTGGCCCAGAGTATCACACAGACAGTGAATGCCAGAGCATCACACAGACAGTGGATCCCTGAACATCACACAGGCAGTGAGTTCCAGAGTATCACACAGATAGCGAGTCCCAGAGCATCACACAGGCAGTGAGTCCCAGAGCATCGCACTGACAGTGAGTCCCAGAGCAACACACAGACAATGATTCCCAGAGCATCAAGCAGACTGTGACTCCCAGAGCATCACACAGGCAGTGAGTCCCAGAGCATCAAGCAGACAGTGAGTCCCTGAACATCACAAAAGCATTGTGTCCCAGAGCATCACACAGGCAGTGAGTCCTAGAGTATCACACAGATAGCGAGTCCCAGAGCATCACACTGACAGTGAGTCCCAGAGCATCTCACAGGCAGTGAGTCCCAGAGCATCACACAGACAGCAAGCACAAGAGTATCACACGGATAGTGAGTCCCAGAGTATCAACACAGGTAGTGAGTTCCAGAGCATCGCTCAGGCAGTGATTCCCAGAGCATCGCACAGACGGTGAGTCCCAGAGCAACACACAGACAGTGAGTCCCAGAGCATCAAGCAGACTGTGACTCCCAGAGCATCACACAGGCAGTGAATCCCAGAGCATCACACAGACAGTGAGTCCCAGAGCATCACACAGACAGTGGGTCCCTGAACATCACAAAGGCATTGTGTCCCAGAGCATCACACAGGCAGTGAGTCCCAGAGTATCACACAGATAGCGTTTCCCAGAGCATCACACTGACAGTGAGTCCCATAGCATCACACAGGCAGTGAGTCCCAGCGCATCAATCAGACAGTGAGTCCCAGAGCATCACACAGACAGTGAGTCCCAGAGCATCAAACAGACAGTGGGTCCCTGAACATCACAAAGGCATTGTGTCCCAGAGCATCACACAGGCAGTGAGTCCCAGAGTATCACACAGATAGCGTTTCCCAGAGCATCACACTGACAGTGAGTCCCAGAGCATCAAGCAGACTGTGACTCCCAGAGCATCACACAGGCAGTGAATCCCAGAGCATCACACAGACAGTGAGTCCCAGAGTATCACACAGACAGTGAGTCCCTGAACATCACAAAGGCATTGTGTCCCAGAGCAACACACAGACAGTGGGTCCCAGAGCATCAAGCAGACAGTGGGTCCCAGAATATCACACAGATAGTGAGTCCAAGAGCATCACACAGGCATTGTGTCCCAGAGCATCGCACAGAGGGTACCAGAGCATCACACTGCCGTGAGTGCCAGCGCATCACACAGACAGTGATTCCCAGAGCAACACACAGACAGTGATTCCCAGAGCATCAAGCAGAGAGTGATTCCCAGCGCATCATACAGACAGTGAGTCCCTGAACATCACAAATACATGGTGTCCCAGAGCATCACACAGACAGTGGGTCCCAGAGCATCAAACAAACAGTGAGTCCCTGAACATCACAACGGCATTGTATCCCAGAGCATCACACAGGCAGTGAGCCCCAGAGTATCACACAGATAGCGTTTCCCAGGGCATCACACTGACAGTGAGTCCCAGAGCATTGCACAGACAGCGGGTCCCAGAGCATCACACAGACAGCAAGCACAAGAGTATCACACAGACAGTGAGCCCTAGAGTATCAAGACAGGCAGTGAGTCCCAGAGCATCGCTCAGGCAGTGATTCCCAGAGCATCACACAGACGGTGAGTCCCAGAGCATCACACAGACAGTGAGTCCCAGAGTATCACACAGATAGCGTTTCCCAGAGCATCACACTGACAGTGATTCCCAGAGCATCAAGCAGACTGTGACTCCCAGAGCATCACATAGACAGTGAGTCCCAGAGCATCGCACAGACAGTGGGTCCCAGAGCATCACACAGACAGTGATTCCCAGAACATCAAGCAGACAGTGATTCCCAGCGCATCACACAGACAGTGAGTCCCAGAGCATTACACAGACAGTGAGTCCCAGAGCATCAAGCAGACAGTTAGACCCAGAGCATCACACTGGCATTGGGCCCCAGAGCATCACACAGGCAGTGAGTCCCAGAGTATCACACAGACAGTGTCCCAGAGCATCACACAGGCAGCAAGCACAAGAGTATCACATAGACAGTGAGCCCCGGAGCATTGCTCAGGCAGTGATTCCCAGAACATCACACAGACGGTGAGTCCCAGAGTATCTCACAGGCAGTGAGTTGCAGAGTATCACACAGTGAGTCCCAGAGCATCACACAGACAGTGAATGCCAGAGCATCACACAGACAGTGGATCCCTGAACATCACACAGGCAGTGAGTTCCAGAGTATCACACAGATAGCGAGTCCCAGAGCATCACACAGGCAGTGAGTCCCAGAGCATCGCACTGACAGTGAGTCCCAGAGCAACACACAGACAGTGATTCCCAGAGCATCAAGCAGACTGTGACTCCCAGAGCATCACACAGGCAGTGGGTCCCACAGCATCACACAGACAGTGAGTCCCAGAGCATCAAACAGACAGTGGGTCCCTGAACATCACAAAGGCATTGTGTCCCAGAGCATCACACGGGCAGTGAGTCCCAGAGTATCACACAGATAGCGTTTCCCAGAGCATCACACTGACAGTGAGTCCTAGGGCATTGTACAGACAGCAAGCACAAGAGTATCACACGGACAGTGAGTCCCAGAGTATCAACACAGGCAGTGATTCGCAGAGCATCACACAGACGGTGAGTCCCACAGCAACACACAGACAGTGATTCCCAGAGCATCAAGCAGACTGTGACTCCCAGCGCATTGCACAGACAGTGGGTCCCTGAACATCACAAAAGCATTGTGTCCCAGAGCATCACACAGACAGTGAGTCCCAGAGTATCACACAGACAGTGAGACCCAGAGCATTACACAGACAGTGAGTCCCAGAGTATCACACAGACAGTGTGGCCCAGAGTATCACACAGACAGTGAGACCCAGAGCATTACACAGACAGTGAGTCCCAGAGCATCACACAGACAGTGTGTCCCAGAGCAGCATACAGACCATGAGACCCAGAGCATTACACAGACAGTGAATCCCAGAGCATCACACAGATAGTGATTCCCAGCGCATCATACAAACAGTGATTCCCAGAGCAACACACAGACAGTGATTCCCAGAGCATCACACAGACAATGAGTCCCAGAGCATCAAGCAGACAGTGAGTCCCTGAACATCACAAAAGCATTGTGTCCCAGAGCATCACACAGGCAGTGAGTCCTAGAGTATCACACAGATAGCGAGTCCTAGAGCATCACACTGACAGTGAGTCCCAGAGCATCTCACAGGCAGTGAGTCCCAGAGCATCACACAGACAGCAAGCACAAGAGTATCACACGGATAGTGAGTCCCAGAGTATCAACACAGGTAGTGAGTTCCAGAGCATCGCTCAGGCAGTGATTCCCAGAGCATCACACAGACGGTGAGTCCCAGAGCAACACACAGACAGTGAGTCCCAGAGCATCAAGCAGACTGTGACTCCCAGAGCATCACACAGACAGTGAGTCCCAGAGCATCAAACAGACAGTGGGTCCCTGAACATCACAAAGGCATTGTGTCCCAGAGCATCACACAGGCAGTGAGTCCCAGAGTATCACACAGATAGCGTTTCCCAGAGCATCACACTGACAGTGAGTCCCAGAGCAACACACAGACAGTGATTCCCAGAGCATCAAGCAGACTGTGACTCCCAGAGCATCACACAGGCAGTGAGTCCCAGAGCATCACACAGACAGTGCATCCCAGAGCATCACACAGACAGTGAATACCAGAGTATCACACAGACAGGGAGTCCTAGAGTATCATACAGGCAATGAATTCCAGAGCATCACACACACAGCGAGTCCCAGACCATCACACAGACTGCAAGTCCCAGAGAATCACACAGACAGTGTGTCCCAGAGTTTCATACAGGCAGTGAGCTCCAGAGTATCACACACACAGTGAGTCCCAGAGCATCGCACAGACAGTGTGTGCCAAAGTATCACACAGACAATGAGTCCTGGCATATCACGCAGACTGCTTGTCCCAGAGCATCACACAGGCAGAGAGTCCCAGATTGTCATTGAGACAGTGCGTACGAGAGCATCACACAGACCACGAGTCCCAGAGCATCAAACAGACTGTGGGGCCCAGAGCATCACACAGGCAGTAAGTCCAAGAGCATAACACAGACAGTGAGTCCCAGAGTATCATACAGGCAGTGAGTCCTAATATATCACACAGACAGTGTGTTTCAGAGCATCACACAGACAGCATTTCTCAGAGTATTATACAGGCAGTGACTCCCAAACTATCACACAGGCAGTGAGTCCCAGAGCATCACACAGATAGTGTGTCCAAGAGTATCATACAGGCAGTGAGTTTCACAGTATCATACAGACAGTGTTTCCCAGAGCATCATACAGGTAGCGAGTCCTAGAGTATCACAGAGACAGTGAGTTCCAGAGCATCACACAGACAGTGTGTCCCAAAGTATCATTCAGGCAGTGTGTCCCAGAGTATCACACAGGCAGTGAGTCTCAGAGCATCACACAGAGACAATGTGTCCCAGAGCATCAAACAGATAGTGAGTGTCAGAACATTGTATCGGCAGAGTCCCAGATAGAGATCAATGTCATGGCAGCAGAAATTTACCTTGGATCAGGTGAGTACAGATATAGAATAAACTGCAGGCATGGAGCATAGCTGGGAAGGCTGTTGGACTGGAGTCAGGTGAGACTTTTTGTTCCCATTTGTATCCAAGATTTGTACCTCGTTACCTCTATCTGAGATGGTGCCCAAAGAGGCAGACATTGTAAAAGCTTTTCACTGTACTCCTGCACTTCTATAATGGTGTAATGATAAAAGAAATTCTATTCTGTTCCATTCTATTCTGTTCTATTCTATTCCTCCCACAGTCCAAAGATATTCAAGTTAGGTGGATTAGCCATGCTAAATTGCCCGTGGTGTGCAGGTTAAGTGGATTGACCATTGGAAATGCAGGGTTATAGGGATGGGGCAGGTGGAGGTAAGGAGGAGTATGTCTGTTTTGGATGATCCTTGGAGAATCCTTGTGGACTCAATGAGCCAATGGCCTGCTTCTACACTGTAACGACTCTGGGGACTGTATGACTATCCATCCAGACTGGACCATGGTTAACCTTGGAATTTCAGGTCTATTAAAGTCAAGGGGGTACATCAGGGACCATTGATGGGTTAGAGAACTTGAGGAAGTCAATTCTGAGGAATGGAGACAACATGCTGAAATGCAGAGGGGACAATAATTCTGAAGGGTGGAGCACAACATGTCAGGGGAAGATGATAAGGCATTGGAGAATACAGGTTTCTGAAAAGGGAAGGGAATCATCTCAGAATCCAACAGCGCAGCATGATGCTTGGCCTGACTAAACCATAGAGCCAGGCTCCGCAAATATTGTTGGGAGATGAAGTTGCAATTCAAAGTGCTGCGTGGGAAGGTGTGCAGACATGATATGAGCTGGAGTACAAGATGAACAGAGTACAGAGGGTTAGGGCATCCATGATTATCAAGCTGAGCCAGTGTGATCTGCCTTAACGCCCATCCTTGTGACTCGTTTTGTAAATGGAAACTGGCTGCCACCTCACTCACAGTGAACTGAGTAACTAATTACATCTATCTGAGCATGCAGGCTGTACTTGGAGTGACGAGAGGCTTTAATCAGGCACTTTCAGAGCACAGGCTGAAGATATCTGTAACCGTAGCAACCTCTATGTGAAACACATTCTGTGTCTGACTGTGAAGGATACAAATCCTGATCACAAGTAATCACAAGCCATTTCTGTTAGACAAACGTTAACCCAGGTGATCTTATAAGTCTCAGCTGTGGGCCACAATTCACAAGGATGTTCAAATATCTCATGGGGTGCAAAGTGCCTGGAGTTGATTTAATCTCATATTGACCTGTAAGTGTTCACTAACACACTCTCCTTAGTTAAAAATCACACAACACAAGGTGATAGTCCAACAGGTTTAATTGGAAGCACACTAGCTTTTGGAGTGACGCTCCTTCATCAAGTGATAGTCACCTGATGAAGGAGTGTCGCTCCGAAAGCTAGTGTGCTTCCAAGTAAACCTGTTGGACTATAACCTGGTGTTGCGTGATTTTTAACTTTGTACACCCCAGTCCAACACCAAATCATGAATACTCTCCTTAGTAATGCTGACTTTATTGAGTGATGTGGAGGTGGTAACACAAGCTATCAGTAATCAGATAGCACTTGCAACCTCTAACCACATTAGCATAACATGGTTTGTGCTCCATTCATCAGCATAAGATTTCTGTGTCAAATTTCCACGTAGAGCT
This sequence comes from Hemiscyllium ocellatum, assembly GCF_020745735.1. Classification (NCBI taxonomy): domain Eukaryota; kingdom Metazoa; phylum Chordata; class Chondrichthyes; order Orectolobiformes; family Hemiscylliidae; genus Hemiscyllium; species Hemiscyllium ocellatum. Next base: position 66,045,108 of record NC_083419.1, on the reverse strand, counting down.
ACACCATGGACCCTCTTCATTGCAGTGCTCCCACTGTCTGAGAGAGGATTATAATCTCGGATATGGTGTCAAGTAGATGATCCATCTCAGCATCCTCCAGAGGTCCCCAGCTGATCTCCCTTAGCTCCATTCAATCTCTTGATCTTTCAATTGAAGATCAACTCATATTAACGGCGTTCAATTCTGGTCGCTACGTTACAGGAAGGATGTGGAAGCTTTGGAGAGGGTGCAGAAGAGGGTTACCAGGATGCTGCCTGGATTAGAGGGCGTGAGCTACAAAGAAGAGGCTGGACAAACTGAGGTTGTTTTGTCTGGAGTGGAAGTTGCTGAGGGGTGACCTGATAGCAGCTCCAGCACATTCTACTGAAGGAGGTGAACAGCCAGCAGTCAGGGTCCATGTTGGTATCAATGTCTTAGTAGGAAAGAGCATTGAATTCCTGAAAGCAGGTCTTCGTGAGCTGGGAAGGAGCTAGGAATGCAGCACCTCCAAAACAATGATTTCAGGATAACTCTCAGTGCCTTGTGCTTGTGAACATAGGATGAGGAGAATTGAGTGATTGAACACAGGGATGGAAAGTTGATGTCCAAGGGAACACATCAGATTCCTGAGGACTTGGGAAGCAATTGTGGGGCCAAGGGACATCTAGATGTGATGGGTAGAATGCATCTAGGCAGGCCTTTGGCTAACATCCCCATCTAGAGATTTTCTAATGCTATAGGAGGTGGTTTAAACTAGATTTGCAGGGGATAGAAGCCAAAGTGATTCAAGGGAAATGTTATAAATGATATGACATTAGTAAGAAGAAGTAAAAGAGCCATAAGCAAGAATAGAATACAGATGGAGCAATTGTAAACATTGTGATCAAAATTGAGAATAATGTTAGAAAAGACTAAATTATTGTTACACTGGATGCACATAACATTTAGAGATTTGGTTCAATAATACGATCACACAAGGTTGAAGTAACTGGATGTGACCTAATTCTATAGTCCAAGTTTAACAGTTACGGGATGTTGATTTAAAACAAAAGTGAGGAAACCTGTTTCTCTCAAAGGGTTTTGAGTCAGTAGAATTCCCTTCCGAAAGGCTGCCCATGCAGAAGCTTTAAATATTTTTAAGGTAGAAAGATTCCTGGTTACCAAGGAGATGAAAGATGTTTGGGAATATGCAGGCATTGAGATTAAAATCAGATCAGCCATGATCTTATTGAATAGTGGAGCAGGCTTGAAGGGGTGAGTGGCCTTCACTTGTTCCTTGTTCTTTTGTCCATATGGATGCCATTACAGAGTTGTGCCAACAGTGTGGAAATTGGACAAAGATATTCTACATTTAGGAGGGAGAGAGAAAAAGGAAACAGAGTTAGAGTAGCATTCCTAACAAGAGATTATTGCATCATTACATTCAGACACAGAACAGTACAGCACAGGAACAGGCCCTTCAGCCCACAGTGTTGTGCCGAGCCTGATGCCAAATTAAACAAACCTCTTCTTCCTGCCCTTGGTTCATATCCCCCTATTTCTTGCATGTTCATATGCTTATCAAAAAGTCCCTTAAATGCCCCTAACGCATCTCCCTCCTCCACCACCCCTGGCAGCATGTTTCAGACTCCTACCACTCTCTGTGTAAAAACCTTACCCCTCCTTTGAATTTTCCCCCTCTCACCTTAAATGCATGCCCCCCTCATATTAGACATTTCAAAAGATCCTGATCGTCAAGTGTATCTATGCCTTTCATAATTTTATAAACTTTTAGGGCACTGGGAAAGTATCCTTTGGTCTGTTCATCTGCCTGTTTTTCTAACTAAAGAAATCCCGATCAATAATGCTTTCCACGTTTCTTCCTCCCTTTTCTGTACAGCTGACCAATTCTTTGTGACATGGATTTGGTTCTGAATGCATTTCTTAAGAAACTATTGCCCTCACCAATATTCAATGTCTGATTTCTGAGAAAACTTCCCTGGGTCTCCTGCACGACCTTCCTGGTTCTCTTCATATCCTTCTGACAACCACTAATTCCTCATCTTCTTGCACAGACCCAGCCTGCAGTGTGAACACCTTTCTACACACATTATCCACAAAGTTCATTGCTTCACAGATGCACAACAGTGACTCCAATCTTCTGCCTGAGCTTCTGTGGGTGATGACACTCCCTGCAGATGTGCCATCTCTGGCATTTGGGCTGGGACTTCCAATATCCCTTAGGCCCTATTTCCACTCTGCCGAGCTGCCCTGCCATATTTTTACTGTACCGACTATTCATTGCTATAGCTGCTCAGTTACTCACTAAACATTTTCTTCTGCTGCACCAGATTCAGGCAAAGTTTTGGATGGTGAGCAAAGTAATGAGACAAGGGGAAAAAAGCACCATGCCCTTAACATCACCATTCATCAAACTCACTGTGCTGAAAGGAGACGCTGGTAGTTAGACTCTTTTGGAGCTAGAGTGTAGGAAGTAGACTGAATCAGTCCACCTTACTAGATACTAAGAACCTTTTTAGATACTAAGAACCTTTTATTAGATACTAAGAACCTTTTACCGCTAATGGAGTCAGGTGTTACTAGGGGACATAGCTTTAAATTAAGGGGTGGTAGGTATAGGACAGATGTTAGGGGTAGATTCTTCACACAGCGGGTTGTGAGTTCATGGAATGCCCTGCCCGTATCAGTGGTGAACTCTCCTTCTTTATGGTCATTTAAGCGGGCATTGGATAGGCATTTGGAAGTTATTGGGCTAGTATAGGTTAGGTAGGATTCGGTCGGCGCAACATCGAGGGCCGAAGGGCCTGTACTGCGCTGTATCCTTCTATGTTCTATGTTCTATGTTCTTACTGAATAATCAGTGACTCTCCAGTAGAACCTGTTTAGCTTGCCCTAAGGCTCAGGGAAACCTCCTTCATTTTCTAACCTCACCTTAATTCTTATCCCACAAATATCTAGATAAATGTTAATCGGAGACCATCCCCACAGTGCAGAAAGAGGCCATTTGGGCCATCAAGTATGCACAGAGCCTCTGAAGAACATTCCACCCAAATACAGTACTCACATCCTATCCTCATAACCTCACGTTTCCCGTGGCTAATCCACCTAACGTGCATCTCCCTGGAGACTGTGGGCAATTTCCCATGGCCATCCACCTAACCTGCACATCTTTGGACTGTGGAAGGAAACCGGAGCACCCGGAGGAAACCCACACAGATACGAAGAGAATGTACAAACTCTGTACAGACTGTTGCTTGAGGCTGGAATTGAATGCAGGTCCTTGGTGCTGTGAGGCAGCAGTGCCAAACACTGGGCCATGATGTCCCCCTTAATAACTCACCATTAACTTTATAACCCATCATTCATTGAGCCCACACTTAATGATATAAAATATGGTTGTGTATTATTTGAAGCCTCATTGAGTAATTTAAAAACCTCAGATTTTGTTTTGAGTGAAATAGGGAAGGCTGGGACACTTTACAATGGCCGTCAAAGTCCCTTGACCTTGAGTTTATGTAAATTTATAATGGAATTCTTAAGTTGTATGACTGAGGTTTATGTCATCTAAAAGCTATCCTGTGGGTAATTAGCTAGACATTAACATTCATCTCCTGGGACATACAGCTCACAATAAGATCAGCAAATGTCTCAAGCATTGAGATTTCTCAATGAGGTACCTCTGGAACAAGATTTTAAATGCAAAACTCAAACTCACAGAAGATGATTGAACCTCCACCTCCCCAATCCAATAATATCAAAGGATCACAGGATAACTCTGATAGTGGATCATCAAAAACTTTGTAAGTAAGGACTCAGTTCTGAAGAGTCAAACTGGAGTCAGAACATTAACTCTGCTTCTCTCCCTCCACAGATGCTACCGCAGTGATTTTCTGTATTGTGGGCCAGCAACCTGCATGGAGCTTGGACACATTGAACCTCACCCCTCTCCCAGTCCGATGGGTAAAGGACTTTCCACATTCCATATGTTACACTGCTATATTTTAGCTGTACTGACTATTCATTACGTGATCACAACCCGGTGGTTTTTACTGCAGGGAGACCCTCCAAAGACATGAGATAGTATCAAGAACATCTTTGCAGAAGCATCAAAACTAATCTCTCTGTCTCTCCCTGTCTTTGGAAGTGAAAGTGTTCAGCCCTGCGAGAAAACAGAGAAAACACCTTTGCTATAACTGCAACATTTTCTACAACTGACTGCATCCAGGAAACAAGTTAAACAACATTAGCCTCAGGTTAAAAACTACATTCTCAAAGACAACCAAAGGATTCTCAACTGGATTTGGATATAATCTCCTTTAACTTTTTAATTGTGAGACTATGTGTTTGACAGTGTTTGTGAGATTGTGAGACTGTGTGTGTGACAGTGTTTGTGAGATTGTGAGAGGGTGTGTGTGTGGGTGTGAGGGGGTTTGGGGAAGTGGATGTGAGTGTGTGGATGTGAGGGCATGGGTGTGTGAGTGGATGGATGGAGTTTGTGAATGTGTGGGTGTGTGAATGGGTGGGTATGTGGGTGTGTGAATATGTGCATTTGGATATGAGTGGGTATGTGATGCGTGTGGGTGCATGACTGGGTGGGTGTGAATGTGTGTGTGTGAGTGGGTGATTGTGAGGATGTGTGAGTGGATGGGTGTGAGGGTGTGGGTGCGAGAGCACGTGGGTTTGGGTATGTGAGTGGGTGGGTGGTGTGTGTGGGTGTGTGAGTGGGTAAGTGTGAGTGTGAGGGTTTGGGTGAGTGAGTGGATGGATAGAGAGTGTGGGTGAGTGGGTGGGTGTGAGTATGTGTGTGTGTGGGTGTAGGTTTGTGGGTCAAAAAAGTGTGTTGCTGAGAAAGCACAGCCAGTCAGGCAGCATCCGAGAAGCAGGAGAATCGATGTTTCAAGCATAAGCCCTCTATCAGGAATGTTGGGAGGCCCAAGGGTGCTAAGAGATAAATGGGAGTGGGTGGGGCTGAAGGGGAAGGTAACTGGGAATGCAATAGATAGGTGATTGTGAGGGGAGTGACGGTGATAGGTCTGTGATGGAGGGTGGAGTGGATAGGTGGGAAGGAAGATGGACAAGTAGGACAGTTCAAGAAGGCGATGCCGAGTTGGAAGGTTGGATCTGCGATAAGGTGGGGGGAGGGGAGATAAGGAAACCGGTTAGAGAGTTCCAAGGTGGGAGATAAGGCGTTCTTTCTCCAGGTGTCGGGTGGCTAGAATTTGGGGGTGGAGGAGGCCCAGGATCTGCGTGTCCTTGGCAGAGTGGGAGGGGGAGTTGAAGTGTGTCCCAGATTCCTGATGAAGAGCTTAAACTTGAAACATCGACTCTCCTGCTCCTCGGATGCTGCCTGACCTGCTGTGCTTTTCCAGCACCATACATTTTTGACTCTGATCTTCAGCATCCGCAGCCCTCACTTTCTCCCAGATGGGACAGTGTGTCAACTTTCTCTCTACCACGGGGGTTTTCGTTAGCTGAGTTGGCTGGATGGCACTGCGGGGCAATGCCAGCAGCGTGAGTTCAATTCCTACACCAGCTGAAGTCACTCTAAAGATGCGACATTGCCAACCTTGTTCTGGGGTTTGGTAACCCTCAGGTTAATGTCACCGTTGTTCATCTCCTTAGGAGAATTGTAACATTCTTTTTATTAATTATGCTACTTATTTCAGTGAATGTGGAAATGTAGCTTTCACTCAGTTTGGAACTGAACATTGTAACACACTGTTCCAAACTGCTGCTACTCAGCAAGCTCTGTGCTCCATTTAGACTCAGATTTCAATGCGGCCAGACTCAGTTGATGACAGTTTCCTCCAAGCCAGACAGTTTTCAATGAGTGCAAGTCAACTGTTTTCAGTTCAGTAGTTACAATGACAACCTTCCTGAATAATGACTGTAGCTACTGTTAAGATTCTGGCAGAGCATTTTTAGGTTTTAGTGATATTGATAAATATTGCCCAGATTATAGGAGCGACATCCTAGCTCAATGTTTCCTCTAAAACACTCCTGGGGTTCGTATCTTCCAATTGGTGTGCCAACATTGCGCATGGGCCTTAGAAATCATACTACAACAGAAGAAATGAAGGGAATGTAGTCCTTACTCTTTCAAAATAGAGCTTTCAGATTCTTTATTAAAGCAAAGTTTGGTAGGCAGAGCCTTTGTTTAGCTTCCACTCACAGGACAATATCTCCAACAGCAACTGCACTGCAATAGCAACACAGCATCTGTGCTTCAGTGCCTGGAATGTGATTTAAGCCTACACCCTTCTGACTCAGAGATGAGCATGATGCCCAGGCTGAACCTTTCCCATCTGTCACTTGGCATCACTGAATTTTGCTCCTATCAGGCCAAACACAAAAATGCCAAGTTTCAAATGGCAGCAACACTTCATACAATGGGGTGTTGATTAGTTGGCAAGATGGACTTTGCTTGGTTAAGGTGGAGAAATCAACAGGGAAATTGTAGGCTTTCTAGGTGCCCAGATAATTACTTTTGCTTTGCAGAGGCTATGTTCCCTCGTAGAATGTAATTCCCTAACAATGTGCTTGTTGTGTCCAGGGATATGTCGGGTGGTTAGATGAGCCATGGGAAATGCAGGGTCACAGGGTGGTGGTGGGGGAGAGGTGGCATGTTGCCCCTGGATGTGATGCTCTTCACAGGGTCGGTGCAGACCCAATAGCCTGCTTCCATGCTGTAGGGGTTCTATAGTTCTATATCAAGCATAAATGAGTGCACATTGACTGGTTGACTGGTTATATTGAATGGTTTGTTAGTTTAGCCACTGGCACACCTGGATTCTCCACCACGTTTACCCAACTCCAAATTCAAATCTAACAGCAAATATGGGTTGCATATTAACAGTGCATACTCAGCCTATTGAAAGGGATTGAATAAATGCATTATTTGATTCCATCAGCCAATCACTTGTATTGATTTTCAATTCTTTCTTAGATGAATTCATTATCTCTAACATTCTTTTTCCGAAGTTAATGGAAATATTGTCAGAATGGAAGGTTGTTTCACAATGGTGGAGTCATTGCTCTATAGTTTGCTCACCAAAACTAATTGTAGTTATGACTTTATTTGCATTGTTCTCTACCTTTTTAGCTTCCTACTGTGCTATAGTTCTGCTTGCGTACACGTGACTAGAGCTGTTCCTAATACACTCCACTTTACCAAGTGTTCAACATCACATGGGAGTCTAGCCTGTGCCAGTTAATTATTAAATCACTCAAGCAGACTTAGTTGGGGACATTCGAAAGGATAGTTGATGATTATTCAAAGCAAAACTAACCTGCCAGGGAATGGAGAAGAGTCGGGAGGATTCTGTTAAGTCATGATGCTCAGTTGAAGAGCCAGTGCCAACATAATGAGCTGTTTCCATGATGATCATGATTGTGACATGGTCCGGCTGGATGGTCTTTACGACATTGCAGAGGCAATGCTGCAGGATGCACTCTGGAAGGTGTACACAATGCTGGTACATGACCTGGCACCCAGCTGCAAATGTGTTGCTGGTCAAAGCACAGCAGGTTAGGCAGCATCTCAGGAATAGAGAATTCGACGTTTCGAGCATAAGCCCTTCATCAGGAATAAGAGAGAGAGAGCCAAGCAGGCTGAGATAAAAGGTAGGGAGGAGGGACTAGGGGGAGGGGCGATGGAGGTGGGATAGGTGGAAGGAGGTCAAGGTGAGGGTGATAGGCCGGAGTGGGGTGGGGGCGGAGAGGTCAGGAAGAGGATTGCAGGTTAGGAGGGCGGTGCTGAGTTGAGGGAACCGACTGAGACAAGGTGGGGGGAGGGGAAATGAGGAAGCTGGAGAAATCTGAATTCATACCTTGTGGTTGGAGGGTTCCCAGGCGGAAGATGAGGCGCTCCTCCTCCAGCCGTCGTGTAGTTGTGTTCTGCTGGTGGAGGAGTCCAAGGACCTGCATGTCCTCGGTGGAGTGGGAGGGGGAGTTAAAGTGTTGAGCCACGGGGTGATTGGGTTGGTTGGTTCGGGCGGCCCAGAGGTGTTCTCTGAAGCGTTCCGCAAGTAAGCGGCCTGTCTCACCAATATAGAGGAGGCCACATCGGGTGCAGCGGATGCAATAGATGATGTGTGTGGAGGTACAGGTGAACTTGTGACGGATATGGAAGGATCCCTTGGGGCCTTGGAGGGAAGTGAGTGTGGAGGTGTGGGCGCAAGTTTTACATTTCCTGCGGTTGCAGGGGAAGGTGCCGGGGGTGGAGGTTGGGTTGGTGGGGGGTGTGGATCTGACAAGGGAGTCACGAAGGGAGTGGTCCTTGCGGAACGCTGATAGGGGAGGGGAGGGAAATATATCCTTGGTGGTGGGGTCCGTTTGGAGGTGGCGGAAATGGCGGCGGATAATACGTTGTATGCGCAGGTTGGTGGGGTGGTAGGTGAGAACCAGTGGGGTTCTGTCTTGGTGGCGGTTGGAGGAGCGGGGCTCAAGGGCGGAGGAGCGGGAAGTGGAGGAGATGCGGTGGAGGGCATCGTCGATCACGTCTGGGGGGAATCTGCGGTCCTTGAAGAAGGAGGCCATCTGGGCTGTGCGGTGTTGGAATTGGTCCTCCTGGGAGCAGATGCGGCGGAGACGAAGGAATTGGGAATATGGGATGGCGTTTTTACAGGGGGCAGGGTGGGAGGAGGTGTAGTCCAGGTAGCTGTGGGAGTCAGTCGGTTTATAATAGATGTCTGTGTTGAGTCGGTCGCCCGAGATAGAAATGGAAAGGTCTAGGAAGGGGAGGGAGGAGTCTGAGACAGTCCAGGTGAATTTGAGGTCGGGATGGAAGGTGTTAGTAAAGTTGATGAACTGTTCAACCTCCTCGTGGGAGCACGAGGCAGCGCCGATACAGTCATCGATGTAGCGGAGGAAAAGGTGGGGGGTGGTGCCAGTGTAGTTGCGGAAGATGGACTGTTCCACATATCCTACGAAGAGGCAGGCATAGCTGGGGCCCATGCGGGTGCCCATGGCAACTCCTTTAGTTTGGAGGAAGTGGGAGGATTGAAAAGAGAAGTTATTCAAGGTGAGGACCAGTTCAGTCAGTCGAAGGAGGGTGTCAGTGGAAGGGTACTGGTTGGTGCGGCGGGAAAGGAAGAAGTGGAGGGCTTTGAGTCCTTCGTGATGGGGGATGGAGGTGTACAGGGACTGGATGTCCATAGTGAAAATAAGGCGTTGGGGACCGGGGAAGCGAAAATCCTGGAGGAGGTGGAGGGCGTGGGTGGTGTCCCGAACGTAGGTGGGGAGTTCTTGGACTTCACCCAGCGCCAATGGAAGGGTGGCAAGGATGATGGCTTTAAACACTTTGGGGTTACGCTGTCCTCTGAGGATGTCATTGCTCCATGTTTGCCTTTAGGGCCTGCTAAATGTCTTGTTTGCTTTTGTTGTTTGTTTCCCTGCCTATGGTGGCATTAAATGAGATGACAATCCCCAAATGGGGTGGCTTGGTGACTCAATGGTTACCACTGCTGCCTCACAGCGCCAGGAACCCGGAGTTGATTCCGCCCTCAGGAGACTGTCTGTGTGGAGTTTGCAGTTTGTCCCCATGTATGGGTTTCCTCCAGGTGCTCCAGTTTCCTCCCACAGTACAAGGATGTACAGGTTCGGTGGATTGGCCATGCTAAATTGCCCTTTTGTGTCCAGGGATGTGTAGGTTAGGTAAAATAGCCATGGACAATGCAGAGGTGGGGGGCGGGTCTGGATGAGATACTCTTCAGAGTGTCGCCATGGACTCGATAGGCCATATGGCCTCTTGCTGCACTGTAGGGATTCTATAATAAGTTTGATTGCTCGGTTATTTCAATGATAATGACTGGTGGCCCATATTCATAATGAAATATGGATGATAGAGTCATAGTCATAGAGATGTACAGACACTTCGGTCCAACCCGTCCATGCCGACCAGATATCCCAACCCAATCTAGTTCCACCTGTCAGCACCCAGCTCATATCCCTCCAAACCCTTCCTATTCATGTAGCCATCTAAATGCCTTTTAAATGTTGCAATTGTACCAGCCTCCACCACATCTTCTGGCAGCTCATTCCATACATGTACCACCCTCTGAGAGAAATAGTTGCCCCTTAGGTCTCTTTCATATCTTTCCCCTCTCATCCTAAACCTATGCTGTCTAGTTCTGGACTCCCCCACTCCAGGGAAAAGACTATTTATCCTATCTATGCCTCTCATAATTTTGTAAACCTCTATAAGGTCACCCCTCAGCCTCTGACACTCCAGGGAAAACAGCCCCAGCCTGTTCAGCCTCTCCCTATAGCTCAAATCCTCCAATCCTGGCAACATCCTTGTAAATCTTTTCTGAACTCTTTCAAGTTTCACAACATCTTTCCAATAGGAAAGAGACCAGAATTCCATACAATATTCTAACAGTGGCCTAACCAATGTCCAGTACAGCTGCAACATGACCTTCCAACTCCTGTATTCAATACTCTGACCAATAAAGGAAAGCATACCAAAGGCCTTCTTCACTATCCTATCTCCCTGTGACTCCACTTTCAAGGAGCTATGAACCTGCACTCCAAGGTCTCTTTGTTCAGCAACATTCTCTCGGACCTTACCATTAAGTGTTTAATTCCTGGTAAGATTTGCTTTCCCAAAATGCAGCACCTCACATTTATCTGAATTAAACTCCATCTGCCACTTCTCAGCCCATTGGCCCACCTGGTCCAGATCCTGTTACAATTTGAGGTAACCCTCTTCGCTGTCCACTACATCTCCAATTTTGGTGTCATCTGCAAATTCACTAACTGTACCTCCCATGCTTGCATCCAAATCATTTATGTAAATGACGGAAAGTAGTGGACTTAGCACCAATCCTTGTGGCACTCCACTGGTCACAGGCCTCCAGTCTGAAAAACAGCCCTCCACCACCACCCTCTGTCTTCTACCTTTGAGCCAGTTCTGTATCCAAATGGCTAGTTCTCTCAGTATTCCATGAGATCTAACCTTGCTAACCAGTCTCCCATGGGGAACCTTGTCAAACGCCTTACTGAAGTCCATATAGATCATATCTACCGCTCTGCCCTCATCAATCCTCTTTGTTACTTCCTCAAAAAACTCAATCAAGTTTGTGAGACATGATTTCCCATGCACAAAGCTATGTTGACTATCCCTAATCAGTCCTTGCCTTTCCAATACATCCTGTCCCTCAGGATTCCCTTCAACAACTTGCCCACACCAACATCAGGCTCACTGGTCTATAGTTCCCTGGCTTGTCCTTACCACACTTTTTAAACAGTGGCACCATGTTAGCCAACCTCCAGTCTTCCAGCACCTCACCTGTGACTATTGTTGATACAAATATCTCAGCAAGGGGCCCAGCAATCACTTCCCTAGCTTCCCACAGAGTTCTAGGGTACACCTGATCAGATTCTGAAGTTTTATCCACTTTTATGTGTTTCAAGACATCCAGCACTTCCTCCTCTGTAATATGGACAGTTTTCAAGATGTCACCATCTATTTCCCTACATTCTATATTTTCCATGTCCTTTCCTACAGTAAATACTGCTGCAAAATACTCATTTAGTATCTTCTCCATTTTCTGTGGCTCTACACAAAGGCTGCCTTGCTGATCTTTGAGGGACCCTATTCTCTCCCAAGTTACCCTTTTGTCCTTAAATGTATTTGTAAAAATCCTTTGGATTCTCCTTAATTCTATTTGCCAAAGCTATCTCATGTCCCCTTTTTGCCCTTCTGATTTCTCTCTTAAGTATACTCCTACTGCCTTTCTCTTCTTCTAAGGATTCACTTGATCCATCCTGTCTGTACTTGACATATGCTTCCTTCTTTTTCTTAACTAAACCTTCAATTTCTTTAGACATTCAGCATTCCCTATACCTACCAGCCTTCCCTTTCACCCTAACCATGTTGCTAACCATGCCCTGAGTTCATCTGTCTTCCCTCTTAGGCCCCTTGCAGTGAAATAAATGCTGTTTAATTTATTAGTCCTACCTTGTCCCTGCCTGCTCTGACTGACTCACTTCTGTTCTCAACTGTACTCATCTCAGATTGATTTCTTTCCTCACTATCTCCCTAGTTTTTAAACCCTCCCAAGCAGCTCTAGCAAATCTCCCTGCCAGTATATACTAGACTTCAGTTTCCTTTCGAATAATGTTTAGGCCAAAGAGATTTTGCACCTCTCAGAAACATGTAACATGTTATAGGTCTGATTATTGGTGGAACAGGAGAGCACAGTCACTATCGATTGGAAGTCCATGGCATAGCTTCACCCTGAGGCTGAAATCCTGTTAGTCCAGAAACAAAAAAGGTACACTCCCCTTCAAGCTCTTCCATTATCTGCTGGAAAGTCCTGTAGTTAGTGAATAAGGTTAGGGCCAGCACACATCCTTCCTTCAAGCCTTTGGAGAGTTAGTCTCCAGGAATCTTCAAATCTTTCATCCGGAAATAGAGACGGCAAGGCCTTGGTGCAGCATTGCCTCAACACTTGGAAAAAGTGAGGACTGCCGATGCTGATGGTTAGAGTCGAGAGTGTGGCGCTGGAAAAGCACAGCAGGTCAGGCAGCGTCTGAGGAGAAAGATGCCATTTCGGGCAAAATTCCTTCATCAGGAGTGAGAATGCCTCCATACTGTCCAGATTGTGTGACACAGGGCCTGGGGCACAGGGGTTAGGACCGCTGTGCCAATCTATCAGGCACTTGCTAGGTCCCCCCCTCATCTACTTAGCCAGATCCACACATTTCCCAGGAAATCTGCAGGTCACAGGGACTGCATTGTTCTCGCTGTGTCTGAGTTCCAACATTTTGGAAAGGATCCCAGAGTGCATTAAGTTGAACCATTCAGTTCAAATCACAGTTATAGCTCAAATTCTGTAATCACTCCCATCAGTAATAAATGTGAGGGTATAAACAAAACACTTCAATGCATCATCGAAATCAGCACTGTGCACTGTTTGAATCCGAGGAGATCTTATTTACAAAGTCCCAAAACGTTAACTCTGCAGATGCCACCAGACTTGCTGAGCTTTTCCAGCAATTTCTGATTTACAGCATCCACAGTCCGAATCCCTTCAGTGTGGAAACAGGCTTTTAGGCTCAACAAGTCCACACCAACCCTCCAAAGAGTAACCAACCCAGACCCATTCCCCTACCCTATAATTACCCCGAATGCGCCACACCTACACATCCCTAAACACTACAGGCAATTTTGCGTGACCAATTCACCTAACCTGCTCATCTTTGGATTGTGGGAGGAAACCCACGCAGACACGGGGAGAATGTGCAAACTCCACACAGCCCCCCGAGGCTGGAATCAAACCTAGGTCCCTGGTGTTGTGAGGCAGCAGTGCTAATCACTGAGCCACCATACCACCCCTTGCTCTTATAGTTCCTATTTATCAAGTGCTATATGTTGAGCACTGACTTTTTAAAAAACTTTTCTTTTCTTATTGTTTATGACTTTATCATTAATGCAGGTGCCATGGTATCATGATTTGTAAAACATTTCACTGTTTTTTGTAAATTGCCACTGTATTAAATTGTTATCCAACAGCATGATTTGAATATTATTCGAAGGTATCAGAGAAAATGTCTCTCTTTACAAAACAATACCCTTTGAGAGTCTGTTGGCCTGATTAATGGGGTATCTGCTGGGTACATTACTGTTTGTCAGTACAAATGAATCTGAACACAGTGGTAATGTTGGTGGTCAGAAAGTCATAGTGTGGAGATGCCAGTGTTAACCTGATAAAGAAGCAGCACTCTGAAAACTTGTATTTCAAATAAATCTGTTGGACTACAACCTGGTGTCATGTGACTTCTGACATGCTCAGGAAGGTAATAAACCCGTTGGGATAAGGTTGCCTTTAACTTTGCACCAACTCTCATCGAGTTGCTGATGTCAGACTAGAGTGGTGAGTGTGGTGCTGGAAAAGCACAGCAGGTCAGGTAGCATCTGAGGAACCAGAGAATTAACGTTTCGGGCATTAGCCCTGCCTTGGATGCTGCCTGACTGGCTGTGCTTTTCCAGCACCACATTCACCACTCTGATCTCCAGCAGCTTTCTCCTAATTCCCTTCAGATTTCAGAGTGACCAACACTTAGCAAAAAAAAATTTAAACATCATTTATATAGTGGGGGTGGACACTATATGATACACTGAAAGACTTTTAATCATTATCTAATGTTGCAATCACTTTGAGCAGATAGCATTCTATTCTTCTGGACTCGCACATCTCTTCTTAGTGAGCTGAAAAAACAAGAGAAAGCATTGAAGGAATTGCTTCAAGTCGCAGGCAGAAAGGAAATAAATATCTCCCTCGCCTTGGTAACCTGACTGTTATCTGAATGAAATCTACTGCTTGAGAATTATTCATCACTTGTGGCAGATGTTGCTGTCTGTAAAACAGCAGAATGCACCATGCTGCTGAGAATTTGTCATGACGAGTTAATCCAATGTGGCTGCAGTCTTGTTGTAGCAATTTGCCTTGTCCTACAACCCCATTGGCAACCCAGTGGCTCATCAAAGAAGAGTTCACACACACACAGTTCAATCTCATCAAAAGGGAAGGCGCGTTAACAATTGTGTCTTAGCGAACTCAAACTGAGAGTGAAGAGGGGAGATGCTCGAGAGGATAGGATGGTCAGAATAGAAAGGGGAGAGACTCAGGAATGTGTTGGGTGTGGGGATGAGTGTGTGCATCGGGAGGTGCCAACTAAATGTAGTATTGACTGAGTGTGACCCTCTGTGTAAACGTGCCGTCTTTCACATGAAACCTTGAATTGAGGCCCCGTTTACTCTCCCGAGGGGGTATAAATGGTTATGGAGCACTGTTCAGAAGTCGCAAACAGGAATCAGCCCCACTGCGCTAGCCAATACTTGTCTGTCAAATCATCACTAAAATGGATAGTTTGGACGTTAAAGTATTGCTTTTTGAGGGAGCTCACAGTGTGAAAATTGGCTGCCATGTGTCCTATATTATACCAGCAACTGATCTTTAAAAAGCACTTCATTGGCCGTGAAATGCATTGACATATTCTGGGTGTGAAATATACATTAAAGTCTTTATTTTATCAATCACCTAATGCACCGATAATATGGCACCAAAGATTCATCAGGGCCACTCAGACTCCATCCCATCCTTTGGACAAAAGAAAGGGTTCAGAGAAGATTTACAAGGATATTGACAGGGTTGGATGGTATGAGCTACAGGGAGAGGCTGAATAGACAGTTTTTTAAAATATTCACAAGATGAAGGCCTTTCTGGTTAGGCTAGCATTTATTGCACATCCCCAATTGCCCAGAGAACAGTTAGAAGTCAATCACATTGCTGTGGGTCTGGAGTCACATGCAGACCAGACCAGGTAAGGACAGCAGTTTCCCCTTGAAGAAAGGAAAGGGACCTTGCAATTTCACAGATATTTATTGACTTCAAATTCAACCATCTGCTGTGGTGGGGTTTGAACCCACATCCCCAGAGCATTGGATTAGCAGTCTAGCAATAATACTACTGGGCCATTGCTGGAGCAATTTGCCCTGGAGCATTGGAGGCTGAGGGGTGACCTTATAGAAGTTTATATGTGGGGCATGGATAAGGTTTTTTTGCCAGGTTAGGAGAGTCCAAAGCGAGAGGGCATAATTTTAGGTGAGGGGGAAAGATTTAAAACAGATTTGAGGGGTAGCTTTTTCATACAGAGGGTGGTTCATGTATGGAATGAGCTGCCAGAGGAAGTGGTGGAGCCTGGTCCATTTAAAAGGCATCTGGATGGGTACATGAATAGGAAGAGTTTAGATTAGATTACTTACAGTGTGGAAACAGGCCCTTCGGCCCAACAAGTCCACACCGACCCGCCGAAGCACAACCCACCCATACCCCTTGCCTAACACTACGGGCAATTTAGCATGGCCAATTCACCTGACCCGCATATCTTTGGACTGTGGGAGGAAACCGGAGCACCCGGAGGAAACCCACGCAGACACGGGGAGAACGTGCAAACTCTACACAGTCAGTCGCCTGAGTCGGGAATTGAACCCGGGTCTCAGGCACTGTGAGGCAGCAGTGCTAACCACTGTGCCACCGCCGTTTAGAGGGTTATGGGCCAAATGCTTGCAAATGGGACAAGATTAATTTAGGATATCTGGCAGGCATGGATGAGTTGAACCAAAAGATCTATTTCTGTGCTGCACATCTTTTTGTCTCTCACTCCAGAGAATCATAGAGTATGGGGACAGAGCCTTTAGCCCAACAAGTCAACACCAGTCCTCTGAAGAGCAAGCCACCCAGACCCATTCTCCTATCCTATACATCCCTGAACACTATGGGCAATTTAAGGACCAATTCATCTAACATTTTGGATTGCAGGAGGAAACGCACACAGAGAGAACATACAAACTCCACATAGACAGTTGCCCAAGGCTGGAATTGAACCTGGATCCTTGGTGCTGTGAGACTGCAGTGCTAACCACAAAGCCACCATTCCACCCAGAATTCTAGAGATGAGTTACTAGTGACTCTGCTTGGCCTCACAGTTTCTAAATGTGATACAACAAACTTGCTGTCATCGAATTGAAATTAGTTGGCATCATCCAGCCATCCTTGGTAGAGAAAATGGTTATGGTTGTGATTGCTGGAGGCCTTTCTCAGGGCACCGCTAGGGATTTCTGAGGTTCAATCAAAATCAGTCTCTTCATTGATTATCTTCCCTTGGTCATCAGGTCAGAAATGGAGATGTTCACTGATGATTGCACAATGTTCATGACTCCTCAGACACCTAGAAACAGTCAATACCTGTGCACAAACTGAGACCTAAGCAATGTCCAGGCTTGGGTTAATGTGAGGCACATACGTGCTACAAAAGTTGTTTTGTTCATTTGTGAGATGTAGGTAAGACTCCATTACCTACTCGCCCTTGGGACGATAGTAGTGAACTGCATCTTGGAGCACTGCAATCCACTTGGTGTAGGTAGACCCCCAATGCTGTTAGGGGAGTCTCGGGATTTTGACCCAGAGACACTGAGGGGATGTTGATACAGTTCCACCTCAGGATGGTGAGTGGCTGAACTCATATTTCTATGTGCCTGAAGATCTTCTAGTTGGTTAAGGTTATAGGTTTGGGGGTTGCTGTTGAAGGAGGCTTGGTGAGCTGCCTCAGTGCACCTTGTAGATGGTACACACTGCTGCTATTGTTGGCCAGAGATGGAGGGGGTGAATGATTAAGGTGGTGTATGAGGTGTCAGTTCTGAATGATCTTGAGCTTTCTTGAGTGTCTTAGAGCTAATGTCATCCATCCAAGTGGAAGGTAATCCCTTACACTTCTAACTTGTCTATTGCAGATATCAGACAGGATTTGGGAAGGCAGGAGGTGAGTCACTTGCTGCAAAATTTCTTATCTCTGACCTGCTCATGTAGCCAGAATTTTGACGTGCCTAGTCTGGTAAAGTTTTCGGTCAGTGTTCATCCTCAGGATGTTGATGGTGAGGGCATTCTACAGTAGAATTACTATTGAATTCAAAAGTTATTGGACTTTCACTTGTTGCCTGGCACATAGGTGACATGAATGATACTTGCCACTTGTCAGCCCAAGCCTGGATATTGTCCAGATCTTGTTACATTTGAACACAGGCTGTTTCAATATCTGAGGAATTGCAAAAGGCACTGAGCATTGTGCAACCATTGGTGAACATCCCCACTTCTGATGTTATAATGGAGTGTAGGTCATTGATGAAACAGTTGGCCCCTAGGACACTATCTTGAGGAACTCCTGTGGAGATGCTCTGGAGCTGAGATGACTGACGTCCATTCCTGCCCGAAAAGTTGATTCTCCTGCTCCTCGGATGCTGCCTGACCTGCTATGCTTTTCCAGCAACACATTCTCAACTCTGACTGCCAGCACCCACAAACATCTTTTTATTAGTCAGGTATGACTCTAACCAACAGAGAATTTGGGGCTAGGACACACCCCTGAGGAAATATTTCTGCTGTATTGTGCCAAGATTGACATAATTGGCTCTCGGTTTGCTAGATATGACTCCAACCTGTGGAGAATTTTCTCCTTGCCTGCTGTTAACTGCAGTTTTGTTAAGGCCTCCTTAATTCTGCACTCCAAAACTGCCTTGTTGTCAGCTCACTTCTGAAACTCAGTTCCTTTCCCTGTCTTTGGGGAGCCAAGTGGTCCTGTCAGAAACAGAATTGACAGCCATTGAGCTGGATGTTGGTTTAATGAAAATGTATTGCTGGTTAAAGCACAGCAGGTCAGGCAGCATCCAAGGAATAGGAAATTCGACGTTTCGGGCATAAGCCCTTCTTCAGGAATGAGGAGTGTGCCAAGCAGTCTAAGATAAAAGGTAGGGAGGAGGGACTTGGGGGAGGGGCGATGGAGATGTGATAGGTGGAAGGAGGTCAAGGTGAGGGTGATAGGCCGGAGTGGGGTGGGGGCGGAGAGGTCAGGAAGAAGATTGCAGGTTAGGAGGGCGGTGCTGAGTTGAGGGAACCGACTGGGACAAGGTGGGGGGAGGGGAAATGAGGAAAGTGGAGAAATCTGAATTCATTCCTTGTGGTTGGAGGGTTCCCAGGCGGAAGATGAGGTGCTCTTCCTCCAGCCGTCGTGTTGTTATGTTCTGCCGGTGGAGGAGTCCAAGGATCTGCATGTCCTCGGTGGAGTGGGAGGGAGAGTTAAAGTGTTGAGCCACGGGGTGGTTGGGTTGGTTGGTCCGGGTGTCCCAGAGGTGTTCTCTGAAGCGTTCCGCAAGTAAGCGGCCTGTCTCCCAAATATAGAGGAGGCCACATCAGGTGCAGCGGATGCAATAGATGATGTGTGTGTGAAGGTACAGGTGAACTTGTGGCGGATATGGAAGGATCCCTTGGGGCTTTGGAGGGAAGTGAGGGAGGAGGTGTGGGCACAAGTTTTACTTTCCTGCGGTTGCAGGGGAAGGTGCCGGGAGTGGAGGTTGGGTTGGTGGGGGGTGTGGACCTGACGAGGGAATCACGAAGGGAGTGGTCTTTGCGGAACGCTGATAGGGGAGGGGAGGGAAATATATCCCTGGTGGTGGGGTCCGTTTGGAGGTGGCGGAAATGACGGCAGATGATACGTTGTATACGGAGGTTGGTGGGGTGGTAGGTGAGAATCAGTGGGGTTCTGTCTTGGTGGCAGTTGGAGGAGCGGGGCTCAAGGGCGGAGGAGCGGGAAGTGGAGAAGATACGGTGGAGGGCATTGTCGATCACGTCTGGGGGGAATCTGCGGTCCTTGAAGAAGGAGGCCATCTGGGCTGTGCGGTGTTGGAATTGGTCCTCCTGGGAGCAGATGCGGCGGAGAAGAAGGAATTGGGAATATAGGATGGAGTTTTTACAGGGGGCAGGGTGGGAGGACGTGTAGTCCAGGTAGCTGTGGGAGTCAGTCGGTTTTTAGTAGATGTCTGTGTTGAGTCGGTCGCCCGAGATAGAAATGGAAAGGTCTAGGAAGGGGAGGGAGGAGTCTGAGACAGTCCAGGTGAATTTGAGGTCGGGATGGAAGGTGTTAGTAAAGTTGATGAACTGTTCAACCTCCTCGTGGGAGCACGAGGCAGCGCCGATACAGTATTTAATGAATAAATACCCTATAGTTGATGGTAGTATCTTCTCATGTTTGATAGTGGCTATCCTCTGAGCTCGCTAGTGTCAGCACTATACATTCTGAGTTCACGGGTGTGTTATCTATCATCAATGAATGAAGGTGTCAGCCCCTCATGTTCTCCGAATGTGATAGTGCTTGTACTATGGATACTGAGAGCCCAGCAGGGTTGTTTCCATCAGTCAGGATGTGCTGTGTTGAATCAATTGTACCTTCCAAACGCCATTGAATCACAATAAAAAGGGTAAAATTTCACATTCTGTGCAAAACATTGCATGTTGGTGTTGCTGGCAAGGCAAGCATTTGTTGCTCATCCCTAATTACCCTTAAACTGAAAGTTGTTATTTCAGAGGGCAGCTAAAAGTCAACTGTGATGCTGTGTGTTTGGAGTCACATGTAGATCAGACCAGGCAAAGATGGCAGATTTATCTCCCTTAAGCAGATTAGGAAGCCAGATGAGTTCTTACATGGTCACTGAGACTAACCATCAGGTCTGGATTTTATCAATCAGGTTTAAATTCCACCAACAGCTGTGCTGGGATTTGAACCAGTTGCCCCAGAACCATAACTCTGGTAACTAGTCAGTGAAATTACCACTGTGACTCCAAAAGAGCTGAGTAAAAATCAATATTCTGGAATTATTTATTCTGGGCAAACGATCTGCTTCTTTTTTTACTGCAATAATTACCATTCCCTCCCTTCCCCCCATAACAATTTAAAATGCGCCGTATTTCTACTGCCCTTCAATTCTAAAGAAGAGTCACAGAATACCTATAGCTCCCAACTGGAACATTACCCTCAGTTACTTTCACATTTTCAACATGGCACTCCAACAGGCACATCCTGTGGACTATCATATAATTCCTACAAGTGTGGAAGCAGACCATCCAGCTCACACTGACCCTCC
The DNA here is from genome assembly GCF_020745735.1 of Hemiscyllium ocellatum. Lineage (NCBI taxonomy): Eukaryota > Metazoa > Chordata > Chondrichthyes > Orectolobiformes > Hemiscylliidae > Hemiscyllium > Hemiscyllium ocellatum. Next base: position 66,024,650 of record NC_083419.1, on the reverse strand, counting down.
AAAGAGCATCCCACCCAGACCCAATCCCCACCCTATCTCAATAGCTCTGCATTTACCATGCTGATCCACCTAATCTGAACATCTTTGGACTGTGGGAGAAAACTCATGCAGAAAGGGAGAATGTGCAAATTCCACACAGGCAGCTGCATGAGGTAGAATTGAACCCAGGCCCCTGGTGCTATGAAGCAGCAGTGCTCTCCACTGTGCCACTATTCAACCCTCACCAGTCATTACAGACTCAATACATTAACTCTGTTTCTCTCTCCACAGATGTTGCCAGACCTGCTGAGTTTTGCAAGTAATCTCTGTTCTGATTTCACATTCCCAATGATTGCAGGATTTTGTGTTGTAGAAATCCAACTCATGGTTCAAATATACACACCCAACTCTGAGAGAGACACAGACAGAAAGAGAGAGAGAAAGAGATTGAGACAGAAACATGAAGATGAACAGTGTCAACTCGTAGAGTTTGCACGAAACGATTTTGGTGACAGCTAAGTTATACATCTATTTCCTGGCACAACAGTGGCACAGACAAATAGTTGGTTATTTGATGATACAAAGTATGTAGGAAGTAGGTCTATCTCACAGGGATACTCTGTGTTCGACATTTATTCTCAGCACATAAGGTAAACCAGTTTTATTGATTTATAATCAACATCTTCTCACTCCAATTCTTTTCAGAGCAATGACCATGAAGACACAACACCTGACCATGAACAAAATCACTGTATTCTCTGCTCATGACAATACATTTATGGTCCAATTTCTGGGTCATGCTATCATTTAACTCAATATTGAATGAAAGGAGAATAGGCTAGTGTTCATGCATTTATAAGGCACCTTTCAATAGCTCAGTCAGTGAAAGGATACATGAGGCAGTAAAGATGCATTCAAGATCAGAAAGAATGTTTGATCCACTTATTCCAGGGCCTGATGGCAAACTGGATAAAGAGAACGTGCTGCAGATCTGTAGAATTTGTTAAAAGGTGCGACTGCGATAATGTTATTGAGCTTCAAACATAGTCAGAGCTGGAAAACAGGTGTGCATTCAGTGTGGAGCACCATTCTGCTTTATAGTGTGATATCCCTACTTTACTGAGGATGACAGTGCAGTGGTGATGTACTGAGCTACTAAGCCAGAGGAAATGAGTTCAAAACAACGGTGGCAAATGGGGGCATTTACATACAATTAATAAATCTGGACCACTTATAGCAAACCAACAGTATGGAAGAGGCCATTTTGCTTCTCCCATGACGAATCCACTTCGCCTCGACACTCTGGGCAATTTTGGTTAGAGACAAAAACCCTGCAGATGCTGGAATCCAAAATAGACAGGCAGCATCATCAATTTAGATTAGATTACTTACAGTATCGAAACAGGCCCTTCGGCCCAACAAGTCCACACCGACCCGCCGAAGCGCAACCCACCCATACCCCTACATTTACCCCTTACCTAACACTACGGGCAATTTAGCATGGCCAATTCACCTGACCTGCACATCTTTGTGACTGTGGGAGGAAACCGGAGCACCCGGAGGAAACCCACGCAGACACGGGGAGAATGTGCAAACTCCACACAGTCAGTCGCCTGAGGCGGGAATTGAACCCAGGTCCCTGGCGCTGTGAGGCAGCAGTGCTAACCACTGTGCCACCGTACCTCCTGATGCTGCCTGGCTTGCTGAGTTCTCCCAGCCTCCTGCCTGTTCGCTACGGACAATTTAGCATGGCCAATCCTCCTAACTGGCACATCTTTGGACTGTGAGAGGAAACCAGAGCATTTGGAGGAAACCCACACAGACACGGGGAAAATGTGCAAATTCCACACAGACTGTTGCCCGAGGCAGGAATCAAACCAAAGTCCCTGATGCTGTGAGCCAGCAGTGTTAACCACTGAGCTTACATACTTTCCCACTTAATAATCTATTCGCCAATATTTTGTCCATTTACTTAGGCTATCAAATCTCTCAGTAAACTATTTGCAACGCTCTCACAACCTGCCTTTCCTACTATTCCTGCACCACCATTTATTATGATCATGGTTGACTATTAAGCTCAATGCTACAATCCCACCTTCCGCCCCAACATTTCTCTTGATCCCTTTCACCACAAGAGTTAGATCTACCTCCTTCTTGCAAATGCATAATATTTTGACCTCATTCACTCTCTGTACTAGTGAATCCCCCAGGCTCACCACTCTCTGGGTGAAGGAATTCCTCCTCGTCTTGGTCCTAAATGGTTTACCCCTTATCCTTAAGCTATGACCCCTGGTTCTGTGTTCCCTCACCATCAGGAACATCCTTCCTGCATCTACCTGTCTCATTCTGTTAGAATTTTAAAGGTTTCTATGAGATATCCCTCGTTCATCTCAACTCCAGTGAGCATAATGTTAACCGACTAAATCTCTCCTCATATGTCACTCCTACCATCCCAGGAAATATTTTAGTTGGCTTTCGCTGCACTTCCTCTACAGCCAGAACATCCTTCCTCAGATAAGGAGACCAAAACTGCACACAATATTTCAGGTGTGGCTTTACCAAAACTCTATATAACTGCAGCAAGACATCCTTGTTCCTGTACTTGAACCCAGCATTGTGAAAGGCAGCATGCAGTTTGCCTTCCATTCCATCTGCACGCTTACTGTCAGCAACTGGAGCATAACAATATCCAAGTGTCTTCAACATTCTCCTCTCTCAATTCACAGCCAGTCAAATATAAATCAGCTTTCCTAATTTTGCTCCCAAAGTGAATGACCTCGCATGTATCCACATTATACTCCATCTACCATGCAGTTGCCCACTCACTCAGCCTGTTCAATGCACAATGTGGTGAGCCATTGCCTGTGGGAGGAAACCAGAGTCATAGAGTCATAGAGATGTACAGCATGGAAACAACACGTCCATGCTGACCAGATATCCCAATCCAATCTAGTCCCACCTGCCAGCACCCGGCCCATATCCCTCCAAACCCTTCCTATTCATAAACCCATCCAAATGCCTCTTAAATGTTGCAATTGTACCAGCCTCCACCACTTCCTCTGGCAGCTCATTCCATACAAGTACCACCCTCTGTGTGAAAATGTTGCCTCTTAAGTCTCTTTTATATCTTTCCCCTCTCACAGAGCACCTGGAAAAAACCCACACAGACACAGGGAGAATGTGCAAACTCCACCCGAGTCGCCCGAGGGTGGAATCGAACCCAGGTCCCTGGCACTGTGAGGCAACAGTGCTAACCATCGTGTCACTTAGGATTCTAAAGGTTTCAATGAGATCTCCCTTATTCCTTTAAACTCCAGTGAATACAAAGCTAACTGTATCAGGGATCACCCTAGAGAACTTTCTCTGAACTGCCTCCAATGGAGTGATCTCTTTCCTAAAGTAAGGAAACCAAAACTCACCAAGGTATCACCAGCACCAGCACCAGCACCTTGTCATAACATGTCCTTCCTCTTATACTCCAACACCCATGAAATAAGGACCAGGGTTCCATTAGCCTATCTGATTACCTGCGATAGCTCTGTGCTAGCTTTCAGCATTGTGTGCACAAGTACTGACAAGTCCCTTTGTGTGGCATTTTCTGCAGTTTTCTCCATTTGAATTGTACTCTGTTCTTTCTTCCAAGATAACTAATTTCACTTTTTCGTTGAATTATAGGATCTCTACAGTGTGGAAGCGGCCATTTGGCCCATGGAGTCCACACTGATTGCCTGAAGAGCACCCCACCCAGACCCATCCCCCCATCCTATCCCTGTATTTCTCATTGATAACATCCCTGAATAGTACGGGGCAACTTAGCATGGCTGATCCACCTAACCTGCACATCTTTGGACTGTGGGAGGAGACCAGAACACCCAGGGGACATGGGGAGAATGTGCAAACAGACAATCACCTGAGGCTGGAATCGAACCTAGGTCCCTGCTGTGAAGCAGTAGTGCTAAACGCTGAGCCACCATGGGTAGTGGTGAGCTTGGGATTCACTGTAACATTTATCTAGGATTTAGTCCAGGTTTCTAATCCTTTAACTTCCCATGGGTAACTATTAGGATTAACTGAGTTGGAACCCTGCAGGTTCATTGCCTTTAATGGACTGTAAGAGGGTTGTAGACACAGGGAAATCTCTCATCAGAATTGTTAGTTTCTCGGGCAGTTTCCATGGGAATCTGCTGAGTCTGGGGTTCCTCATAATTCCAATCTGTGCTGGTCCAATGACTATCTGGCCATCTGAGCCTCAACCTTTACCTTCCTCACAACTGGATTTATGGAGTCTGTCAAAATCCTTGTCATTGTGAGTGAAGGGAAGCTGTTGTTTCAGGCACCCTGCAGAAGCTCAGGGCTGATTGACCAGTGCCTGTAACATTGAAGGAGATTAGTTGCCTGAGAAAGAACAGTGACCAGTAATTGTTCTAAACAGGCAGCAAGAGGCATGAGCAATGTCCAACATACCTCCTGCTCAAAACCCTTGCTGGTAGTCATTTCCCACCTGGAAATAAGTTCAGTTCCAGGGCTGTTGATAAAAGGGCTCCTGGGAACGAGGATGGACGAACAACTGGCTGGAGCTTGCTTAGAAGGTGAATTTGTTATGGACATGGTGATACTGTTTTGACATCCCACCTTGGCAAAGTTAGAGATTAACATTTTATTGTAGAACCACCTGACCCCTCATAAAATATTTGCTCTCAACAATAAGTTGACAGGCTGGGAAAGTTGGAAAGGTTGTGGAAAACCATAGGGAAACAGGTGAGAGCTGAAAATGTGTTGCTGGAAAAGCGCAGCAGGTCAGGCAGCATCTAAGGAGCAGGAGAATCGACGTTTCGGGCATGAGCCCTTCTTCAGGAATGAGGAGAGTGTGCCAAGCAGACTAAGATAAAAGGTAGGGAGGAGGGACTTGGGGGAGGGGTGTTGGAATTGCCTTGGTGGAAGGAGGTTAAGGTGAGGGTGATAGGCCGGAGTGGGAATGGGGGCAGAGAGGTCAGGAAGAAGATTGCAAGTTAGGAAGGTGGTTCTGAGTTCGAGGATTGGGACTGAGACAAGGTGGGGGAGGGGAAATGAGGAAACTGGAGAAATCTGAGTTCATCCCTTGTGGTTGGAGCGTTCCTAGACGGAAGATGACGGGCTCTTCCTCCAGCTGTCGTGTTGCTATGGTCTGGCGATGGAGGAGTCCAAGGACCTGCATGTCCTTGGAGGAGTGGGAGGGGGAGTTGAAGTATTGAGCCACAGGATGGTTGGGTTGGTTGGTCCGGGTGTCCCAGAGGTGTTCTAGGAAATGTTCCGCAAGTAGGCGGCCTGTCTCCCAATATACAGGAGGCCACATTGGGTGCAGCAGATGCAGTAAATGATGTGTGTGGAGGTGCAGAGGAATTTGTGGCAGATATGGAAGGATTCCTTGGGGCCTTGGAGGGAACTAAGGGGGGAGGTGTGGGTGCAAGTTTTGCATTTCTTGCGGTTGCAGGGGAAGGTGCCAGGAGTGGAGGTTGGGTTGGTGGGGGGTGTGGACCTGACGAGGGAGTCACGGAGGGAGTGGTCTTTTCGGAATGCTGATAGGGGAGGGGAGGGAGATATATCCCAGGTGGTGGGGTCTGTTTGGAGGTGGCGGAAATGATGGCAGATTATATGATGTATATGGTGGTTGGTGGGGTGGTAGGTGAGGACCAGTGGGGTTCTGTCCTGGTGGCGAATGGAGGGGCGGGGCTCAAGGGCGGAGGAACGGGAATTGGAGGAGATGCGGTGGAGAGCATCGTTGATCACGTCTGGGGGGATAATTGCGGTCTTTGAAGAAGGAAGCCATCTGGGTTGTTCGGTATTGGAACTGGTCCTCCTGGGAGCAGATGCGGCGGAGACGAAGGAATTGGGAATATGGGATGGGTTTTTACAGGGTGCGGGGTGGGAGGAGGTGTAGTCTAGGTAGCTGTGGGAGTCGGTCGGTTTATAGTAAATGTCCGTGTTGATTCGGTCGCCTGAGATAGAAATGGAGAGGTCTAGGAAGGGGAGGTAGGAGTCTGAGACGGTCCAGGTGAATTTGAGGTCAGGGTGAAAGGTGTCGGTAAAGTTGATGAACTATTCAACCTCCTCGTGGGAGCATGAGGCAGCGCCGATACAGTCATCGATGTAGCGGAGGAAAAGGTGTGGGGTGGTGCCAGTGTAGCTGTGGAAGATGGACTGTTCCATATACTCTGCGAAGAGGCAGGCATAGCTGGGGACCATGCAGGTACCCATGGCTATTCCTTTGGTTTGGAGGAAGTGTGAGGATTAGAAAGAGAAGTTGTTCAGGGTGAGGGCCAGTTCAGTCAGTCGAAGGAGGGTGTCAGTGGAAGGGTACTGGTTGGTACGGCGGGAAAGGAAGAAGTGGAGGGCTTTGAGTCCTTCATGATGGGGGATGGGGGATGGATGTCCATGGTGAAGATAAGGCATTGGGGACTGGGGAAGCAAAAATCATGGAGGAGGTGGAGAGCGTGGGTGGTGTCCCGAACATAAGGTGGGGAGTTTTTGGACTAAGGGGGACAGGACAGTGTCGAGGTATGCAGAGATGAGTTCGGTGGGGCAGGAGCAGGCTGAGACAATGGGTCAGGTTTGTGGATTTTGGGCAGGAGATAGAAACGGGCGGTGCGGGGTTGTGGGACTATGAGGTTGGAGGCGGTGGATGGGAGATCCCCTGAGGTGATGAGATTATGGATGGTCTGGGAGATGATGGTTTGGTGGTGGGAGGTGGGGTCATGGTCAAGGGGGAAGTAGGAGGAGGTGTCCGCGAGCTGGCGTTTAGCCTCAGCAGTGTAAAGGTCGGTGTGTCAAACTACTACCGCACCCCCCTTGTCTGCCAGTTTGATAGTGAGGTTGGGGTTGGAACGGAGGGAGTGGAGGGCTGCACGTTCCAAGGGTGAGAGGTTGGAGCTGGTGAGAGGGGTGGAGGGGTTGAGGCGGTTAATGTCGCGGCGGCAGTTGGCCATGAATAGATCGAGGGCAGGTAAGAGGCCAGCACGGGGTGTTCAGGTGGATGGGGTGTGTTGGAGGCAGGAGAAGGGGTTGTCAGAGGGTGGGCGAAAATCCTGGTTGAGGAAGTAGACGCAGAGGCGAAGGCGGCGGAAGAATTGTTCGTTGTCTTGCCACGTGTTGAACTCGTTAATCCGAGAGCGTAGGGGAATGAAGGTGAGAGGCTGGGAACCAAGATAAGCTTGGAAATAGCAAAAAAAAAATCCACAAGGGTTAGAGTGGCTCCAGAGTGGATTAAACAGGGCTGAAGTCCAACCAACAGCACACATGGTATGGTGGTTGGCACTGCTGCCTCACAGTGCCAGAGACCTGGATTCAATTCCTGCCTCAGGCAACTGTCTGCGTGGAGTTTGCACATTCTGCCCGTGACTGTGTGGGTTTGCTCCGGTTTCCTCCCACAGTCCAAAAATGTGCAGGTTAGGTGAATTGGCCATGTTAAATTGCCTGAAGTGTTAGGTGCAGGGGAATGGGTCGGTGTGGAGTTATTAGGCCGAAGGGCCTGTTTCCACACTGTAAGTAAGTAATCTAGAAAACAGCGTCATGACAAAAGGGACCGGTCTGAAAAAAAGGACATAAAAGGGTCACAGCTGGGCAATCTTTATGAAAGACAGCAAGAAAGGGACAGACCAGAATCAGGGATGGCATTAACAAACACAGCCAGAATGAATTTAAAGGGGGAGTCAGAGAAAATCACGGTGAAGCCTCATATGGTGGAAGAGGACAGGTGAGTATGAAATATTCTAAACTTCCACCTGATGATAGTGGAATCTTGGGAAAACATATTCCTGAAGTAATAAGGGGAATGGTGAGGTTACACCCCTGACAGCAGACACTACTGGTGGAGACCACCGGGGGCACACCACCAAAATAAAACCAGCCTTACCCTCTGGGAAAACTAAGGAACAGAATCAGTTTTTTTTAAAAAATCGATCAGTCCATTTACATCAGGTTGATGTAATAATGTTCAATGAGAGCAGGATACAAGTCCAGACATCCTTTGGGAAGCAAACATCAGATTTCCACCCACAACATAAATCAATAGGGGACATTGATTGTAGAACTGGTTAGGGAAGGATTAAAACTCAACCTGTCAGCACTGCACAGGGAATAAGTCTGTATGTCATTTCCAAAGCAGATTTCGAACCCAGACTAGAAGGAACAGAGCAAATGTGGGATGCATATGCTGTTGTCTCAATTTGCTGTTATTGTTATTTCATTCAGGCTGTATAATGAATGCTCACTGCAAACAAGAGAAATATCGCTTGCATTCATTTTATGTGCTGGAGAGGTTTGAAGATGCGATATTGATTTTTGAATTTCATACTTGTGACTTTCATGAACTGAAATCATTTTAAAAAGGGAACAAATTTAGCAGAACGTAGTGATCATATGACCACACAGATTATCCGAAAGTCATGGAGTTAAGGTGGAAGAAACACAATTTGCATTAACTGAAATTAACACTTTGCCAAAAAACACAAGAAGGAAGGAAAGAGGCATATAAAGATAAATTCTTTCAATTTTAAATTGACATTTCTCAACTATTTTGTTTTAATACAATATAAATCAAAGCATGTTCATATCTTAAATTCTTCCATTATTGTTTTTGTACATCCAGACAACTAAAATAGAGAGAATGAAATGTTACTTAAAAAAGTAAAAGTGATTAATATTACTATCTCAAACAGCAATAAAAGAGCTGTGTCAGTTTTACAATGTACTTTCAAACAGTTGTTTGGAATAGATCCCTGCATTCATGATCTGGATTGGTAGATAAGTCTTGATGAGATCTGCAGACAGGGTGTGTATGTTAACCATTGGAACAAAGCTCACCTTGGTTGGAGTGTCTGTTTATGTTCAATAACCCACCAGCATCTCTTTGACACTTAATTCCCATATCTGGAAGGGAAATGGAAGGTTTGAGATATTAAAATAAACTGGAAAGACTGGGACTTTTTTCACCGGAGCATAGGAGGTGGAGGGGTGACCTTATAGAAGTTTGTAAAATCATGAAGGGTATATACATGGTGAATGGCAGGTGTCAATCCCTTAGGGTGGGGGATTCGAAACCAGGGGGCATACTTTTAAGCTGAGAGGAGAAAGATTTTAAAAAGGACTTCAGGGGCAATGTTTTTGCACAGAGAGTGGTCCATGTGTGGAATAAGCTGCCAGAGGAAGTGATGGATATGGGTACAGTTACAACACTTAAACGACATTTCCATAAATTTATAAGTAGGAAAGGTTTGAAGAGATATGGGCCAAACACAGGCAGGAGTGACTAGTTTAGTTTGGAAACATGATTCGCACAGACTGGTTGGACTGAAGAGCATGTTTCTGTGTTGTATGACTTGATGACTATGACTCTATGATAAGGACAGTAGAAATTACGACAATTTTTTTTAGATTCCTTACAGTGTGGAAACAGGCCCTTTGGCCCAACAACTCCACATTGACCCTTCGAAGAGCAACCCACCTAGACCTATTCCCCTCACATTTACCCCTGACTAATGCACCCAACAGTATGGGCAATTTAGCATAGCCAATTCACCTGACCTGCACATCTTTGGACTGTGGGAGGAAACCAGAGCACCCGGAGGAAACCCACACAGACACGGGGAGAATGTGCAAACTCCACACAGAGTTTCCTGAGGTGGGAGTTAAACCCCGGTCACTGGCGCTGTGAGGCAGCAGTGCTAAACACTGAGCCACCGTGCAGCCCCTAAGTTGTTTTCCAAAATGCAAATCATCCTGAAATAATTTGATGATCATTGAGTGTCAACATTTTTTAAAAATCAATCAAAACTTTGGAAGCAACTTACCACAGGATCATAAACGTTCAAAAACGTGGCTGCCACCAACTTCGGCACAGTGACGTGGTACTTAGCACTGCTGCCTCAAAGTGCCAGGGATTAGGTTCGATTCCACCCTCAGGTGACTGTGTGGAGTTTGCACATTCTCCCCGTTTGTCTGCCTGGATTTCCTCTGGGTGCTCTGGTTTCCTCCCACAGTCCAAAGACATGCAGGTTCGATGGATTAGTCATGCTAAATGGCCTCCAGGTTTGTGCTGGCTGGGTGGGTTAGTCATGGGAAATGCAGGCAGGGCCACAGGGGTTGGGTAGGATGCTCTTCTGTGGGTCCGTGTAGTCTCGGTAAACTGAGTGGTCAATCCTGCAGTGGAGTGATTGTGCGATTCTCGCGGACAGTCAGGGATGGGCAGTATGTTCTGGTTTCAATATGCTAAGCATGAATGTAAAGTTCCTGTGAAGAATACTGAGTTGAAAACAAGAGCTTGTGTATAACTACAGAAAGTAGGACCACTATCTTGGGTCCCTGTTGTTATGGGATTCTGCTCATCCTTCATAGTTGAAGAATCAGACCTGGGACTTGGTGACCTGTAACTTTCCATGAAGCAATCTCAGAACTAGTCTTTAAATTAGACCTCAGCTATGCATACCCATGTAGACCAGCCATTTATGGCCGGCACGGTGGCACAGTGGTTAGCACTGCTGCCTCACAGCGCTTGAGACCCGGGTTAAATTCCTGCCTCAGGCGACTGACTGTGTGGAGTTTGCACGTTCTCCCCGTGTCTGCGTGGGTTTTCTCCAGGTGCTCCGGTTTCCTCCCACAGTCCAAAGATGCGCGGGCCAGGTGAATTGGCCATTGCGCTTCGGCGGGTCGGTGTGGACTTGTTGGGTCGAAGGGCCTGTTTCCACATTGTAAGTAATCTAATCTAATACCCACAGTCACCAAGGCAGGCCACCAATTCGTTTTTCTTTTCTGTAAAAGCTTTTACAAACTATCATTTAATTAGCATCAGTGGCTGGCAATGTGTTTGCAACAAGAATTATTCATTTGAAGGAAAAAATAATTGTCTCAATGTGACAATTTAAAACAGAATTAACTAGTTATAGGCATTTTCTGATCAAACTGTTTGGGAATGTTCTTCCACATTTCTGGAACAGGTGGGTCTTGAATCCGAGTCTACTAGGTCAGAGGAAGAGACACTACCATTGTTCCTTAGAGGGCGATATATTCATAGGTTCCAGGCAGAGCTCAGTACCTGGGAGGATTGTGTATGGATATATGCTGAACGAGGTGCTTTCTCGCTCAAATGATTTAAATCAGAAAATTGATACTACGTTTTAAAAAGCCAACTGAATTCTTGAGAACATATACCCATAAGATGCCTAATTGTTTCATCAAAAAAGAACAGGAAATCTCTCCAAACAGATGGCTGCTGAGTTTGCAAACTACATTTCAGAAAGTATTAGCTGAACCACTTTGAGATGCCCTGAAGCTGTGTAAAGTGCTTTTGAAGAATCTTTCTTTCTCCTTCTCACCATTTAATTCTCTCACATTTGTAAATTGCAGATCTCCACATAGAGAGCGAGTGAACTGATTTGAAGTCATTTTATGTTCTGTTTGGTTTGTGACCTACAGCACAACATGTGATGAGGCTTAAAGTAAAGCTGGAGGAGGAGCGCCTCATCTTCCGCCTGGGAACCCTCCAACCACAAGGTATGAATTCAGATTTCTCCAGTTTCCTCATTTCCCCTCCCCCCACCTTGTCTCAGTCGGTTCCCTCAACTCAGCACCGCCCTCCTAACCTGCAATCCTCTTCCTGACCTCTCCGCCCCCACCCCACTCTGGCCTACCACTCTCACCTTGACCTCCTTCCACCTATCCCACCTCCATCGCCCCTCCCCCTAGTCCCTCCTCCCTACCTTTTATCTTAGCCTGCTTGGATACTCTCTCTTATTCCTGATGAAGGGCTTATGCTCGAAACGTCGAATTCTCTATTCCTGAGATGCTGCCTGGCCTGCTGTGCTTTGACCAGCAACACATTTGCAGATGTGATGAGGCTTATTGTCATTTCAAGGTCAATGGGGGGTCTGTGTGGTGTGGAAAGATTTTCGTGGTGCACAGTCTGTAGGCTGTGGGTGGGGAAGGTGTTTCCTGGTGCACAGTCTGTAGGCTGTGGGGTAGGAAAGGTGTTTTGTGGTGCACAGTCTGTAGGCTGTGGGGTGGGGAAGGTGTTTCCTGGTGCACAGTCTGTAGGCTGTGGGGTGGGGAAGGTGTTTCCTGGTGCACAGTCTGGGGGCTGTGTGGTGGGGAAAATGTTTCCTGGGGGTTGTGTGGTAGGGAAGGTGCTTCCTGGTGCACAGTCTGGGGGCTGTGTGGTGGGGAAGGTGTTTCCTGGGGGCTGTGTGCTGGGGAAGGTGTTTCCTGGTGCACAGTCTGGGGGCTGTGTGGTGGGGAAGGTGTTTCCTGGGGGCTGTGTGCTGGGGAAGGTGTTTCCTGGTGCACAGTCTGGGGGCTGTGTGACGGGGGAGATGTTTCTTGATGCACAGTCTGCGGGTTGTGTTATTGTCATATGTACCTAAGCAATAGTGAAAAGCTTTGTTTTGCATGCAGTACAGGCAGATCTTATCAGACAAAGTGCACGAGGGAAATAGGATGGAGTGAGGAATACAATGTTATGGCTACAGAGAAGGTGCACAAAGAGTGAGATCAACATTAAATTTAAAATTTTGAGGTCCATTCAGAAGTCAAATTGCAGGTGGAGAAGAAGCTTTTCTTGAATCTGTTGATACATGTTCTTAAGCTCTTGTATTTTCTGCCCAATGGAAGAGATCTTAACCGTTGGGAGGTGGAGGAGGGGTTCTTTCACCATGTTGACTGCCTTCCTGAAGCAGTGTGAAGTATAGATTGAGTCAATGGATGGAAGGCTGGTTTGTGTGATGGACTGGGCTGTGCTCACGACTCTGTAGTTTCTTACGGCATGTAGAGGAAGAGGCAATGTGCTAAAATGCCACCCTGGAGGAGGGGCAGCAAGTGTAGGGATTAATAACGCAGTGAGCATGACGTAAAACACAAGTCAGGAAGAATCGCTTCCAGTACGTGGTCAACCACATCTTTCACCAACCTCTGACACTTTGTAGAGTGTAAAACCCACAGTTAGTGCCTACCTGCTTTTGCTATCTGTTGTGGGCCCAATTTTAAGTTTGTCCCTCCATTTCAAAGAATAATTCATTCACTCATGGGAATATGAGAGTCAACGGCAAGACCAGCATTCATCACCATTGAGAAAGTACTGAGAAATTTCTGCAGGACAACTTAAAAGGCTGGGTACATCATTTCCAGGGAGGCTGACAGTTAGCTATAATGAAAGAACACAATGCTGGAAATAGTCAGCATTTGCAGAGACAGAGAGAGAAACTGAGTTAGCATTTTAGATCGATGATGTACGTCAGTACTGGGAAAAGTTAGAAATGTTGCTGTGTGTCGTAGGCACCATATTTAGGACAAATCTTGGATGTGGAGCTGTACTGGTAGTGAGGCTCATTAACATGTAAAGACATGAGTTAACCAGAATTGTTTTGTGGCAGTCCTGCAGTCATTACAGATGCTATTTTATTAATTCACTGAATTTATTTACCTCCTGCTACCATGGTGGGTTTTGAATTCAAGTACCTAAGTCATTAATGCAGGCATCTGGATCAGTACCATATGTTATAGTGCGCAGCTAATGTGAGTCACGATGTAAATAATATACACCAAAAATGTCGGGTTTTTGAATCCATTATGGAATGAAACATAGGATGGAGCATCAGTTGATCCCACTCCCAGGCTAGAAAGATAGAAAGATTACACTTTCAGTGATTTAGAAAGTGAAGCATTGTATAGACAATATGGAGCAGACAAAATTCATGCTGCAGCTGATTGGAATGGATTTTGCCCTTCAAAAAGGTGTCAGCATTTGCAGAGGAAGAGACAATGTGCTGGCCTGCCATCGTGGAGAAGGGACAGCAAGTGTAGGGATTAATAGCACAGTGAGATTGACCTGAAACTCAAATCAAGAAGAATTGTTTCCAATATGTGGCAGAATGATTCCCTGGGAGTAGAAGTCCTGCCCATCAAGAGATGCCAGGCCATCTGAGGTTGACTGATTATCCTCAGCCTTGCATTGTCATGAACAGTCTCAGCATCCCATGATCCTAGAGGAGTCAGGTCAACAGTAATGTTCGGGGGGTGAGGGTGGTGTTGGGGGAAAGTCACAAGCAATAGGGAAGCATCCTCTGAAACCCACTCTTCCTAAAAACAGTTCCTCAATCTTGTGCCTTTGATTGATGGACCCATTCAGTCCAGTTCAGCTGCTACATTGTTGAGGTGATTAAACTGAGGGCCGTGTTATGGAACTCTACCTAACCACTGACAAGAGTATCACTTCCCTCTGCCACATGACACACCTCTGGATAAATAAGTCAATAACGGGCCTGATGGCCAACAGTGGTTTTCGGATCATGAGGGCACAGCAGAAAGTACCAGTAGAATTGTTTAGAACTGAATTGAATTAGCTTTATTATCACATGAGTACAGTGAAAAGTTTACAAGTCACCACTTATGGTGCCATCTTAGGTACAAGGTATCGAGGTACAGATTCTTCGGTAAAAATTCTTAGAAAAAATAAGGAAATAAAAAGTCCACCATTACAGATCTTGAAAAGTACAAAATCTCAATAAGAAATTAGAACAATAAAGAAATAAGAAAGTTCAAAAATAACAGTTCTTCCATGATAGCATAATAATAATAAAAGAAATTTAAAAAGAGAGAAATTTGTCCATTTTTATGGCTGTGGGTCTGAGGAGCAGAACCCTTCACCCCATTGGAATCCCAGGCCAGATTCCCATGATGCTGAAGAAAAAATGTATGGAGTCACAGACCAACGCTGGCAAAAATGCCTCCTGCCCCAAAGGTCTCCCCTCATTTGACCTCTACCTCCACTCACACTTTCTGACAGAGTTCCACCTGAAGAAAGGTAACATCTCCTGAGGGACATAGATAAGGTGAATAGCCAAGGTCTTTCCCCTAGGAAAGGGGAGTCCAAAACTAGACGACATAGGTTTGAGGGGAAAAATTTAGAAGGGACCTGAGGAGCAACTTTTTAACCACAGTGGGTGATCTGTGTATGGAACAAACTAGCAAAGCAAGTGGTGGAGGCAGGTACAATTAATACATATTTGGACAGGAAAAATTTCGAGGGACATGGGCTAAACCCAGGCAAATGAAACTAGTTCAGTTTAGGAAACCTGGTCGACATGGACAAATTGCGCTGAGGGATTTGTTTCCATGCTGTATGACTCTGACTCTAAATCACCACCTCCTCCCTCTGTGGCTTCAATGAAGCTTGTGAACCTACTCTGCCACAGCTGCATGTGTGTGTGGGTGTTTTGTTCTATGCTGTAAGATAACAAAACCAAGGCCGATAAAATTGATTCAGGAAAATGGCACGGTGGCTCAGTGGTTAGTGCCAGGGGCCCGGATTCGATTCCCATCTCGGGTGACTGTCTGCGTGGAGTTTACACATTTCCCTGTGTCTGTGTGGGTTTCCTCCAGGTGGTCTGGTTTCCTCCCACAGTACAAAGATGTGCAGGTTAGGGAGAATTGGCCATGCTAAATTGCCCGTAGTGTTCAAGGGTGTGTTGGTTAGGTGCATTAGTCAGGGGAAATGTAGAATAATAAGGTAGGGGAATGAGTCTGGGTGGGATACTCTTTGGAGGTCAGTGTGGACTTGTTGGGCCAACTGGCTTGTTTCCACACTGTAGGGATTCTATAAGATTCTATCAAAGTGCATACGCCTTGGTTTTGGAAGTCTAGCATATCTGTACTGCTGGCCCTTTTGACTGTAGGCTAATATATTGAGCTGTCTCACTTCGCCTGGAGTTTAAAGGCCAATATGAAAGTGGTTTTAGATGAGTGGGAGGTGGCCTTGGTGCGATTATATAGGCTGTAAACTCCATAAAGTGGCATTCCTCACCAGTAATGTGTTTCCATGGCAACAGAAGGATTCTAAGCATGATCTATGTCTTATTGAAACTGGCTTTGATTTTGAAATAAAATTCCGAACCTGACCTGAATGCTGATATTTTTTATTTCAAACATTACGATGATATTGCCCTGTCTACATTTTCTCTTATCTGGTATAACCAGTCATATCCTATTATTTAAAAATGGGATCTCAAACCTTTTACAGTGCTTTCAGAGGCTGTTCATCCCATTATGCACTGACTCTCCAAATCAGCAGTTCACTTGGTGCCATTTTCTCATCTTCTCCCCATAAGGGTAGCATGGTGGCACAGTGGTTAGCACTGCTGCCTCATAGCGCCAGAGACCCGGGTTCAATTCCTGTCTCAGACGACTCTTTGTGTGGAGTTTGCACATTCTCCCTATGTCTCCATATGGGTGCAGGTTTGGTGAATTGGCCATGCTAAATTGCCTGTAGTGTTTGATGTAGGGGGGTCGGTGTGGACTTGTTGGGCCGAAGGGCCTGTTTCCACACTGTAGGTAATCTAATCTAAGTCTTGCACATTCTCCTTTTTTCAGATAACAGTTTTAGTTTGCTCTGATTGAACCTGCTTCCACCACACTCTCAAGCAGCACTTTCCAAATCCTATACATGTATTTATCAAAAAAAAATCCATTCACAGGATGTGGATGTCACTGGCTAGGCCAGCATTTATTACCCATTCCTAATGGTCATGGATCATAGAATCCCTACTGTATGGAAACAGGCCATTTGGCCCAACAAGTCCACACCAACCCTCTGAAGAGTAACCCACCCAGATCCATTTCCCTACCCTATTACTCTACATTTTCCCTGACTAATGCACCTAGCCTACATGTTCCTGAACACTATGGGCAAGTTAGCATTGTTAATTCATCTAACCTGCACAACTTTGGACTGTGGGAGGAAACCGGAACATCCGGAGGAAACCCACGCAGACACGGGGAGAATGTGCAAACTCCACACAAACAGTCGCCCAAGGCTGGAATTGAATCTAATGTTGTGAGGCAGCAGTGCTAACCACTGAGCCACTGTGGTCCCGAAACATATCATGGTGAATTATTACCTTGAATAGTTGTGGACCACACTCACTCACTCTGGAAATCGCTTTTTCAGATTATTGTAGCTTGTTTTGCTGCTAAGTATTAACCTGTACCCTATTGTTCTCAATTCATTCATAGTTTTTACCTATTTACTTTGTCCAAACCTCTAATGATTTTAAATTTTATATGGGACAGTTCCTTTCATATTCCTCATGGGTGATGCCCAATTAATATTCGATTCCATCTCCCTTCTGACTATTTTTGGTGGTCGTGTTTTCTTGGAGAAAGTGAGGTCTGCAGATGCTGGAGATCAGAGCTGAAAATGTGTTGCTGGAAAAGTGCAGCAGGTCAGGCAGCATCCAAAGAGCAGGAGATTCGACATTTCGGGCATAAGCCCTTCTTCAGGTTGTGTTTTCTTGCATAGTTCAGACTATCACCTATAAAGAGCTTTAAAATATAAACCAGGCCTTTCAGCCCATCTGGTCAATATTGATGTTTATGCTGCTCACACCTCCTCCAGCTCTAATTGAATTAAATTTATCAGAATATCCTTATGTTTCTTTTCACTCAGCTTTTTAACCAACATTTCCTGAAGGTGCATCTCACTATTCACCTGAAGTAACAAGTATGTGAACTTTCCTTTCAAAATATTTCAATTTTAAGAACTCCACGTGCCACAAGTATTTACAGCATTGTGACTCCGACTGGTCAATCTGTTCACTGTACTGTCTGCTTCATTACTTGCAATGTGTTTTACTGGTTTTAAATAAGCCAAAAAAATTCACTCATGGTTTGTGGACCAGCATTTATTGCCCATGCCTAGTTGCCCAGGAGAAGATGCTGGTGAGCTGCATTCTTAACCTTTACAATCCACGTACTGTGGGATAGACCCACAATGCCATTCAGGGAGATGTTCTAGGATATTGACCCAAAAACACTGAAAGAACGATGATATATTTCCAAGTCAGGATGGTGAGTGGCCCAGAGGGGATCTTGCAGGTGATGATGTTTCCATGTAACTGCTGCCTTTATCCTACTAGACAGAAGTAGTCGTGGGTTTGGAAAGTGCTGTTGAAGGAGCCTAGATGAATTTCTGCAATGCATCTTGTTGATAGTACACGCTGCTACTACTGAGCATCGGTGGTGGAGGGAGTGGATGCTTGTAGGTGTGGTGTCAGTCAAGCGGGCTGCTTTGTCCTGGATGGTGTCAAGCTTCTTGAGTGTTGTTGGAGCAGCACCCTTTGAGGCAAGTGAGGAGTATTCCATCACACTCCTGACCTGTGTCTGGTATATACTGAGCAGGCTTTGGGAGTCAGAATGTAAGTTATTTGCCGCATAATACCCAGCCTCTAACCTGGTCATGGAGCCAATGTACTTATATGCCAAGTTATGTTCAGTTTCTGGTCAATGGAAATCCAAAAGATGTTGGTAATGGGGGATTCAGTGGTGGTAATGCCATTGAAAGTCAAGGGAGGACGATTAGATGATTTTCTTATTGGAGATGATCTTTGCCTGGCATTTGTATGATGTGAATGTTACTTGCCACCTATAGAATCATAGATTCTCGATAGTTTGAGAGCAGGCCATTTTGCTTATTAAGTCCACTCTGGAATACAGAGAAGACTGAAAGCTGCCTGGTTTTGAGATAAGAAGTTTTGTTTTGTAAATTGTAATCGTAAGTTTTATCAGACTAGTATTACAGAAGGGAAGGTAGAAGATAGACTAGTGAGGAGTTGTAAATAGTCATTAGTTAATTTTTCTATGTTATACTTTAAAAAATAAAGTTATTAATTTTTACTTTAAATACTTCTTGGTCTCTCAAATTTTCACAGATTACTGAACAGGATAAATCTTTTCTGTGTTGCTGATTTACAGTGAGCAGGAGAGTCATAACACTGGTGTTGCTCCTGGCATGCCGACCTGCACTCTGCATTGAATCAGGATTGATCCTTGGCTTGATGGTAATGTTTGAGTTGGAGATTACAGAGGTTACAGATTGTGCTGGAATACAATTCTGTTGTTGTTGATGGGCCACAGTACCTCATGGATGCCCAGTCTTGAGTTGCTAGATCTGTTTGAAGTCTATCCCATTTAGCACGGTAGTAAGTGCCACACAACATGATAGAGGTTATTGTAAATATGAGAATCTCCACAAGGACTGTGTAGTGGTCAGTCTTACTGATACTGTCATGGACAGATGTATCTGCAGCTGGCAGATTGGTAAGAATGAGGTCAAGTATGTTTTCTCCTCTTGTTGGTTCCCTCACCACCTGCAGTAGACCCAGTCTAGCAGCTGTATCCTTTAGGACCCTTCCAGCTCGATCTGTAGTACTGCAGCCGAGCCACTCTTGGTGGTGGACATTGAAATCCCCCACCCAGAGGACATTTTGTGGCCTTGCCACCCTCAGTGCTTCCTTCAAGTGTTGTGCAACATGGAGAAGGACTGATTCATCAGCTGAGGGAGGACGGCATGTGGTAATCAGCAGGAGGTTTCCTTGCCCATGTTCAACCTGAAGCCATGAAACTTTGGAGGGCCCGGAGCCAATGTTGAGGACTCCCAGATCAACTCACTTCCGACTGTATACCACTGTGCTGCCATCTCTGCTGGGCCTGTCCTGCCAGTGGGATAGTGATAGTAGTGTCTGGACATTGTCTGCAAGGTTTAATTCTGTGAGTATTGGTTATGTCAGTCTGTTGCTTGACTTGTCTGTGAGACAACTCTTCCAACTTTGGCACAAGCTCCTAGATTTTAATGAGGAGGGCTTTGCAGGGTCAAGAGGACTGATTCTGCTGTTGTCTTTTCTGGTGCCCGTGTTAGTGACAGGTGGCCCATCCTGTTTAATTCCTTCCCTTCTTTTTTGGTAATTGATATAACTGAGTGGCTTACTCAACCATTTCAGAGGTCTGATAAGAGTCAGCCACACTGCTGTGGTTCTGGAGTCACATGTAGGCCAGACTAGGGGAGGATGGCAGATTTCCTTCTCTGAAGGACATTAGTGAACCAGATGGATTTTTCTGACGATCAACAATATTTTCATGTTTATCATTATCATTCCAGACTCATTGAATTTAAATTCCATTGCCTGTCATGGTATTTCAAATCTGGCCTACCCAGATCGCTACCTGGGTCTCTGGATTACTAATCCAGTCACAATACCATTTGGCTTTTCCATTGTTCTGATTATGAAACAATTATTATCAACATTAGGGCTAGCATGTTCTAAATAGTCTCTGTGGAGAGAGGTTTCTCCTGAATTCCCTTCTGGATTTATTGGTGCTGATCTTACTTTCATGACCCCCCATCTTTGGATTCTTCTCCAAGTGGAGGCTTCACTGTTTATCCTCAGTCAATTTGTCCACAGCAATGAGCAGGGAAGGTTATAAATGCTCCCCTTTTGACAAGTAGGAATCAGCAGCCGAGTTCCCGGTAATCCGAGAGCAGTCTATCCGTGTTCCAGTCGACATTTCAACTCCATTCAACATCAGGAACAAAACAATCTCTGTCAACCCAGAGCACAATTCTCACATTACCAAGCAACACAGAATCTTGAGGTCAAACAGAAGATTTGTGTTGTTGGCATTTTCTGCCTGGAAATGTCACAAGCCCTTTCCTGTTATCTAATCACAAAAGAAGCTGTCGCTATCAGATTACGTCTTACTTTAAAACAGTGACTACAGTTCACTATAGTTTTGAAGTGGTTGAAGTGTTCTAAGGTTGTAAAGGCACTACAAAATTGAAAGACTTGTTTGAGAATAATCATTCAACATTATTAATAATCGACCAAAGAATAACGTCACAGGAAAATGTATCTGATTCCTCTGCATTACCAGGCCAGCATTTAATGTCCTTCCCCATTTGCCCAGAGGGCAGCTGAGGGTCAATGACATTGCTGGGGGTCTGGAGTCCCATGTAGGCCAGACCAGGCAAGGATGGCAAATATGCTTCCCTCAAGGACATTCATGAATCAGATGGGTTTTCCCAACAATTGATAATGGATTCATGGTCATCGTTAGATTCTTAATTCCAGATCTTTATTGATTTCAAATTTCACCATCTGCTATGGCAGGATGCAAACCCAGGTCCCCAGAATGTTCTCTGGGTCTCTGGATAAACAGTCCAGCAGTAATATCACTAGGCCGTTGCTGTCTTCTTTTCTTGGGAAATAAGGCAGGGTCAGTGACAGACGTATCTGTGGGGGAGCACCAAAGATCCCACGCTATGGGGCTCAGTGGTTAGCACTGCTGCTGCAGCACCAGTGACCTGGATTTAATTCCAGCCTCAGACGACTGTCTGTGCAGAGTTTGCACATTCTCCCACATCTATGTGGGTTTCCTCCAGGTGCTCTGGTTTCCTCCCGTAGTGCGGGGACGTGCAAGGTAGGTGAATTGGCCATGGGGAGTGCGGCATTGCAAAGATAGGGTGGGAGGCTGTTCAGATAGTAGTGCAGACTCAATGGGCCGAATGGCCTGCTTCCATGCTGTAGGGTTTCCATGATAAGTCTATTAGTTTTAAAATAGTTATGGAAAAGGATAGACCAGATCTAAAAGTTAAAGTTCTAATTTGGACGAAGGCCAATATTGACGGTACAAGGCAAGAACTTTCAAAATGTGATTGGAGGAGACTATTCACAATTAAAGGGGTGGCTGGAAAGTGGGAACGTAAGAACATAAGGAATAGGAGCAGGACTAGGCCAACTGGCTCCTCAAGTCTATTCAGCCATTCAATAAGATCATGGCCGGACTTTTCATGGCCTCAGCTCCACATTCCTGCCTGCTCACCATAACCTTAATTCCATTACTGTTCAAAAATCTACCTTTGCCTTAAAAAACATTTAAGATGGTAGCTGCAACCATCATTGGGCAGGGAATTCCACAGATTCACAACCGTTTAGCTGGAGAAGTTCCTCCTCAACTCACTCCTAAATCTGCTGCCCCTTATTTTGATGGAAACAACCTCCCTCCTTCTATCTTATCTATCTCCTTCATAATTTAATGTTTTTTTCTTAGATAACCCCCCTCCATTATTCTAAATTCCAATGAGAATAGTCCAAGTCTGCTCAATCTCTCCTCATAAGCCTCCAGAATCAATCTAGTGAACCTCCTTTGCATGTCCTCCAGTGCCAGTACATTCTTGCTAAAGTAAGGAGACTAGAATTGTACCTAGTACTCCAGGTGTGGTCTCACCAGTATCCTATCAACATAACCTCCCTATGTTTAAGTTCCATTCCTCTAGAAATGGAATATTGCATTTGCCTTCTTAATTACCTGCTGCAACTGCAAACCAACATTTTGTGATTCATACACAAGGACATCCAGGTCCCTCTGCATAGCAGTATGCTGCAATTTTTCACCATTTAAAAAATAGTCCAGTTTGCTGTTATTCCGACCAAAATGGATGACCTCACAATTATCAGCATTGTACTCCATCTACCAGACCCCTCCACACTCGCGTAACTTATCTGTATCCCTCTACAGTGGCCTCAGCATGCTTTGCTCTAACATTCATCTTAGTGTCATCTGCGAATTCCTCTGACCACTACAATCATTCCCCAATTCCAAATTATCGGTGTAATTTGTAAATAAGTGTTGTCCCAACAGAAGTACAAACACTCATTTATCCCCACTTTTTGCTTCCTGTTAGTTAATCAATCCATTACCATTAATTCCAAACAGCTTTATCTTGTGCAACATCCTTTTGTGTAGCAACTTGTCAAATGACTTCTGGAAATCCAGATACACCACATCCACCGGTTCCCTGTTGTCCACTGCACTCATAAAGACCTCAAAGAATTCCAGTAAATGAATTAAATATGACCTGCTTTTCGTGACTCCATGCTGCGTCTGCCCAATGGGAAAATTTCTATCTAGATATCTCGCTATTTCTTCCTTGATAGATTCAAATATTTTCCCCACTACAGAAATTAAGCTAAGGGGTCCTTAGACCACCTTCTGTCCACCTGTTTTTAAAATAGTGGTGTCACATTTGCTGCTTTCCAATCTGCTGGAACCATCTCAAAGTGCAGCAAACATTTTAGTGAATTACCACAAGTGCATTTACAGTGTGGAGTTTGCACGTTCTCCCCGTTTCAGCGTGGGTTTCGTCCGGGTGCTCCGGTTTCCTCCCACAGTCCAAAACAAAAATGTGCAGTTTAGGTGAATTGGCCACACTAAAATTGCCCATAGTGTTAGGTGAAGGGGTAAATGTAGGGGAATGGGTCTGGGTGGGTTGCTCTTCAGAGGGTCAGTGTGGACTTGTTGGGCTGAAGGGCCTGTTTCCACACTGTAAGTAAATAATCTAATCTAACCTCTTTTGATCCCCTGGGATGCAGTAAGTCAAGGCTCGGAGACCTGGCTACCTTAGGTTGGTAGCTTGTCCAATACTACCTCTTCAGTGAGAATGATCGTTTCTCTGCCCTCACCTGCCATTGTCTCCATAGGCCTGCAAAAATGAGACAACGAGAGTACAGAGCCAGCATGCTCCTGTTAAGGACAAGACTGTTAGGTGTAGAAAACACTGCATGACGAGAGAAATTGAGTGTCTGCTCAAGAAAATGAAGGAGGCATTTGTTAGGTATGGACAGCTGAGGTCCAGTGAGTCCATGGAGGAGCATAATCAAGAAGGAAATCAGGAGGGCAAAAAGGGACCGGGGATAGCTTTGAGAAATACGTTTAAGGACAATCCAAAGTGATTCTACAGACCAATAAGGCTGTCTATATTTGAAACTGCAGGCAATGGGTGATACTATACAAGTGTTTCAGGTCACGTTTTACTAGAGAAAGGTATGGAAGCTAGAGAATTTGGAGAAATAAATAATGATAACTTGAAAAGTGCCCATATTACAGAGGAGGAGATACTGGATGTCTTAAATCACAAAATTGGGCAAATCCCTAGGATCTGATCAGGTTTCTCCCAGAAATTTGTGGAAATTTAGGGAAGTGATTGCTGGGCCCCTTGCTGAGATATTTGTATCACAAACATATCTCACAAACTTGATTGAGTTTTTTGAGGAAGTGACAAAGAACATTGGTGAGCTGCGGATGTTGACTATGTGGACTTCAGAAAGATGTTCGCTGCTGCAAATGTGTTGCTGGTCAAAACACAGCAGGCCAGGCAGCATCTCAGGAATAGAGAATTCGACGTTTCGAGCATAAGCCCTTCACCATTCCTGATGAAGGGCTTATGCTCGAAACGTCGAATTCTCTATTCCTGAGATGCTGCCTGGCCTGCTGTGTTGACCAGCAACACATTTGCAGCTGTGATCTCCAGCATCTGCAGACCTCATTTTTTATTCAGAAAGATGTTCAACAAGATTCCACATAACAGGCTGGTTGGCAATGTCAGAGCACATCAGATACAGAGATAAATAGCCATTTGGATACAGAACTGGCATGAAAGTAGGAGACTGTAAACGAGGAGAGTTACTTTTTGGCCTGAAGGCCTCTGACCAGCAGAGTGCTGCAAGGATCGATGCTCGGTCCCCTTCTTTTTGTCATTTATATAAATGATTTGGATGTGAAACATAGGATGTATGATTAGAACGTTTACAGGAGACACCAAAATTGGAGGTGTAGTAGACAGCAAAGAAGGTTACCTCAGAGTACAATGGGACCTTGATCAAATCGGCAAATGGGCCGAGGAGTGGCAAATGGACTTTAATTGAGATAAATGTGAGGTGATGCATTTTGATAAGGCAGATCAGGGGAGGTCCTGGGGAACGTTGCTGAGCAGGGAGACCTTGGAGTGCAGGTTCATAACTTCTTGAAAGTGGAGTTGCAGGTAGACAGGATAATGAAGAAGGTGTTTGCCTTTATTGGTCAGTGCATTGTGTATAGTAGTCGAGAGTGTGGAGCTGGAAAAGCACAGCAGGACAGGCAGCATCCAAGGATCTGGAGAATCGACGTTTTGGGTAAAAGCCCTTCATCAGGAATGAGACTTGTGGGTCGGGGCTGAGTGATAAATGGGAGGGGATGGGGTTTGGGGAAAGGTACCTGCGAAAGAGATAGGTGGATGAAGGTAGGGAGAAGGTGATATGTCAGAGGAGAGTGATCATTTCAGAGAACATCCCTGGGACATCGTTTCAGAAAACATCTCTGGAACACATGTACCCACTAACCCGCCCCCCTCCCATTTATCTCTCAGCTCTGACCCACAAGCCTCATTCCTGATGAAGGGCTTATGCCCGAAGCATCGATTCTCTTGCTCCTCGGATGCTGCCTGACCTGCTGTGCTTTTCTAGCACCGCACTCTCGATTCTGATCTCTAGCATCTGTAGTCCTCACCTTTCTCCATTGTGTATATAAGTTGCAATGTTGTTTAGGAGACATCTGGAATTCTGCTTTCAGTTCTGCTCTCCCAACTATAGGAAAGATGTTGTGAAACTTGAAAGGGTTCAGAAAAGATTTACAAAGGTGTTACCAGGATTAGAGGGTTAGAGCTGTACAGAGAGGCTGGATATGCTGGGGCTATTTACCTGGAGCACTGGAGACCTTATGAAAGTTTACAACATCATGAGGGGCATGAATAGGGTGAACAGCCAGGATCCTTTTTCCAGATTAGGTGGGTCCAAAACCAAAGGGATGAGGTTTAAGTTGAAGAGAGAAAAGATTGAAAAGGGACCTAAGGGGCAACGTTTTCAAGCTGAACGTGGTACATTTATGGAATGAGCTACCAGAGGAAGTGGTGGAGCCTGGTACAGTTACAACATTTAAAAGGCATCTGGTTCAGTACATGACTAGGAAGGGTTTAGAGGGATATGGGCCAAATACTGGCAAATGGGACTAAATTAATTTAGGATTCCTAATTGGCTTGGACAAGTTGGACCAAACAGTCTGTTTGTGTGCTGTACATTTCTATTGCAATGAATAAGAAAGACCAGGGTGCTTCATTCCCATATCCTGTCTCACTGGCAAGACTGACTCAGCAGAGGAGGCAGCACAGTGGTATACAGTTGTGCGGGAGTTACGCTGGAGTCCTCAGCATTGACTCAAGATCCCATGAGGTCTCATGGCATCAGGTCAAGGAAGGACAAAGAAGTCTCCAACTGGTTACCCACACCTTTCCTGATGAATCAGCCTTCCTCCATGTTGATCAATACTTGGAGGAAACACCGAGTGTGAAAAGACCACAATACGTACTCTGGGTGGGGGTTTTCAATGTCCACCACCAAGAATGGCTCAGCAGCAGCATTACTGATCAAGTTGGTTGGGTCCTAAAGGATGTAGCTGCTAGACTGGGTCTGCAGCAGGTGGTGAGGGAACCAACAAGAGGGAAAACAGATTGCATCTCAGCCTTACAAATCTGCCTGATGCAGATGCATTGACAGTTTCAGCAACTATTGCACAGTCCTTTTGGAGCCAAAGTCCAGTTTTCACATTAATAATACCTTGCTGTACAGCACCATCACTATGGGACAAACTTCAAATGTATATAACAACTCAAGACTGGGCATTCATGAGGCGCTGTGGGCCATCACCAGCAGCAGAATTATGCTCCAGCACAATCTGCAACCTCACGCCTGGTCATAGCCCCTGTTCAAACATAATTATCAGGCCAGGGGATCAATGAAGAATGCAGGAGGACATGCCAGCAGCTCAGAAGTGGGGATGTTCACTGATAATAGCATAACGTTCAACACTATTTGCACTGCTCAAGTCCTAAAGCAATTCTTGTCAAAGTGCAGCAATGTGGGAGCATGTTTAGGCTTGGGCTGATAAATGGAAAGTAACATTCTTGCCACACTAGTGCCAGAGAATAGCCACTTCCAGCAAGACGGAATCTATCTGACTATCCCTCTGACATTCAATGGCATTACCCTCACTGGTTCCCAGTTACAAACATACGAGATGTGACCATTTACCAGGAGCTGAACTGGACCAGCCATATGAATGCTTTAGATACAGGGCAGAAACAAGAACACTGCAGCGAATAACTCAACATCTGAGTCCCCAAAGCCTGTCCACCATCTACAAGGCATATGCCAGGAGCTTGATGGTTTCTTCCCCTCTTGCCCAGATGGGTGCAGCTCCAACAACACTCAAGATGCTTGACACAATCCAATTGACTGCGGTTGGGCAACAAATGCTGACATTGACACTCGCAATCCATGAATTAATGTTAATGACTCTCAATGTGAATCAGCACCTGGTTTACACAACTCATAAGGTACACATGTGCCCAATATCACATGGAATACAAACCACAGTAAACCGCAGAGCTAACAATGAGGTGCAGAAGGTGTGATTTGCCTAGGCATAGAATTTTTCGCCAAGGAAAAAAGCCATGGAAAAGATATCCACCGTACTTAAGTGAGGCAATCAGTTACTGGCACAGTGAAGTACGTGGACCTTTCCTGCTGTGGGATACATCAGTGTCTGTCAGCAGCCCCAAATGATATGCCTGTCTCCTTCACTGTAGGCATCAGCTTTGTGTCAGATGACTGTGAGTTGAAATTCCAGTGACCTGAGTACAAATATATTCCTGATGAAGAGCTTTTGCCTGAAACACCGATTCTCCTGCTCCTCGGATGCTGCCTGACCTGCTGTGTTTTTCCAGTATCACACTCTCGACTAATCTCTAGCATCTGCAGTCCTCACTTTCACCTGAGTGCAAAATATAGTTCAACTATTCAGATCAGTGATGCTTGATTGACGCAGTGACAGTGACATTGTCCTTCGGTTGACCAGAAATGTTAACTCTGATTTCTCTTCTGCTGGGCTTTCCTAGTTTTGTGTCTGATTTCCACCTCCACAGTTCTTCCACTTCTTTGCTTTGCAAATAGTTTCACTCAGTTTCTGTTCTGTACGTATGTCAGGAACAGTAAAGATACCAATTCCATTCCATCAAGTATTGGACAGACATTTCTGAGAAACGATGGTTACCCATCATTCATCACTGGATAGGATGCTCTTTGGACAGGCCCAATGGCCTGCTTCCACACTGCAGGGATTCTATGATAGTATCCACAGAATGTGCCTATTGGAGTGTGACCTTGAAATTATGAAGGTAACTGAGGATAATGCCCCAGTTGGGGAACTGTATTAAAAGCAAGATACAGGCTGGAGGGCAGGTCTATATTTTTAGTTCTGAATTGGGAGTGTGACATCAGTGAATTTACCCCACAGAGTCCCTCAGAAATGTAATATCTCAGAATGGCCAAGCTCTGGTCATTCACCATGTTCAAGACTGAGATCAGTGGATTTCTTTATGTTAAAAATGTAAAGGGCTAATGCGGGAAAAGGGTATTGAGGTAGCAGATCAACAATGGTCTCTTTGACTTGAAGGGTAGAACGGCTTACTTCTACTCTTATTTCTTATAATGCAATAGGGCTTATAGAGTCATGGAGTCACACAGCACAGAAACAGACACTTTAGTCCAACTTGGCCAATGCCAACAAGGTTTCCCAAACTAAATGAATTGCATTTACCTGCATTTGGCCCATGTTCCTCCAAATACTTCATGTCCATGTATCATCCAAATGTCTTTTCAATATTGTACCTGCCACTTCCTCTGGTGACTCATTCCATATGCATACCACTGTCCGTTTAAAAAAGCTCCCCCCTTCAGGTCCATTTTGAATCTTTCCCCTCTCACCTTAAAGCTATTCCCTCGAGATTTGAATTCCATTACTCGAGGGAAAATACCTTTGTTATTCACCATATCTGTGTCTCTCATGAGTTAATAAACTTATGTGGTCACCTCTCAACCTCCTAAACTTCAGGGAAAAAAGCCCTAGCCTATCCAACCTCTCATTATAACTCAAACACTCTAATCCCGGTAACAAACTGATAAAACTTTTCTGCATGTGATGAAGCTTTAATATTTGTATTTATCCTGGTTCCTTTTAAAAGAGAGATTGAATGAGAGGTGGGGCGGTCTGTGGTAATATAAACAGCTTGTGAGTCTTTAGCTTTTTTTTAAGTTGAAACAATAGAAGCAGCCTGGATGGGTGTGGCCAGCTCTCACAGATCAAGATTTCTAGTTTCTTTTCAGCTTTTAGAATAATCACTTGCTGCTACTCTGTCTGAGTTTTCTCTTGGTGTTTTTACTTCTGGGTTGCTGGAGTTACTTGTGAGACAAATCTATTTTCTGAGTTTTGCCAATGAGTGTGTTTGTGGGATGTTATTATTTAGGAACAGTCAATATTTACAATAATAGTGACTGTATCCATTATTCTGATAACTTTCCAAGAAAGTTGTTATTCTGTGTTCTTCTTTCTTTTGTTGTATTTTAACTGTAGTGTTTGAATTAATTGTGTTTGTTTAACATTGAATATTTTGATCAGTCAAATTACAGCTAAAACATTGCATTTTTTGTTTTTCTTTAAAATAAAGAAAAAGATAGGGTCCAGGCTATCTTCATAAAATATTTTGAGGGGGTATGATCTGGTCTATGACATGCACCCTTTCTAGTTTAGCAACTGCCTTCCTGTAGCAGGTCAACCAGAAATGTACACAATTCTCCAAAAGTAATCTCATTAATGTCCTGATTTGGAGATGCTGGAGTTAGACTGGGTGTGTGCAAAGTTAAAAATCACACAACACCAGGTTATTGTCCAACAGGTTTACCTAGAAGTACACTAGCTTTCAGAGCGCCGCTTCTTCATCAGGTGATTGTTGGACTATAACCTGGTGTTGTGTGGTTTTTAAACTTCATTAATGTCCTGTACAGCTACAACAATACATCTCGACTTCTATACTCAAAAGTCTGTGCAATGAAGGCAAGCCTGCTAAATGCTTTTTTAATCACCCTGTTTATCTTGACATTACTTGCAAGGAACTATGTATCTGAACCCCTAGGTCTCTCTGTTCAACATCATTCCCCACAGTCCTACTATTAACTGTATAAGACTTGCCTTGGTTTGTCTTATCAAAATGCAACATCTTGCATTTATCTAAATTAAACTCCATCTGCCGCTGATCGGGCCATTAGCTCAACTGATCAAAATTCCAGTGTACTCTTAGAAAATCTTCTTCACTGTGCACTATACCCCCAACTTTGTATCATCCGCAAACTTACTAGCCATGCTTCCTATATTCTGATCAAATATAAATTTGATATAAATGACAAACAAAAGTGGACTCAACACCAATCCCTGAGGTACACCGCTGGTCACAGGTGTCCAGTCCAGAAGAACACCTCTGCCTCTAACGCCACCTCTGTCTCCCACCATCAAGCCAATTTTATATCCAATTGGCAATTTTTCCCTGTATCCCATGTAATCTGACTTTATTAACCCGTCCACCATGCAGAACCTTGTCAAAGGCAGATGCTCTGGAGTGTTTTATGATCTCAGTAACGACTGTGATGTAAACGCAAGTTGTCTTTAATGGTCATGCTGTTCCAGAAACCTTTTTCTAATAAAGTTGCTCATTACATTATTATAGCAACTCACCCTGCCTTACCCATGCTATCATGGGGAGGTGTCAGTGTTGGACTGGGGTGAACAGAGTTAAAAATCACACATCACCTATGTGAGTCCTACCTTGTCTGTTCACCTTCATATAGTCAATTCACATGACAAAAATACTAAATAACATTCTTGTTCTCATCAGCCCAAGGTGAACTTTGAAAAGGTAGATTGACATGTATCCTTGAGGGAGCTCCTGCAGTGAGCTGAAGCTTAAGGAAGCAACTCCTGAGCTGTTTTGATTCTGTTAGTATTTGCTGACATGAAGAAATTGGGGGAGACATTACTGTCATCTTGACTCTCATCAGACGGAAGGTGAGAGGTTTGTTCTCCAGGGAACTGATCTATGAAAACTGAGGGATAATCTGTGTGAAAACACTCTTGATTTATTAAGCATCCACTTTTCATGTTGGGAGTTAAGTTGTAGGTATGACTGCTGCTATCTCAATATTTATATCAGCCCGAAAAGCACAGCTTCAGATAAAGACAGGCTGAGTTGGAATGTCAAACCTAATGAAGGGCAAATGAATGGATTGTGCAGTTGGATCTACATTGTCTGAATATAGACAGACTAAATGACAAATTTCCTTCCCCCTTTACCTTTTCAAGGAGAATACTGTGTAGTAATTAATGACAACTTGCGATTCCACCTCCAGTTCTGTGAGTTGTATCTAACTTGGATTGAAGGCTCGTTTTGATGCTAGGTTTAAGATTAGAAGAACATTTCAATAAAGAGCAGGAATAGTCCACTCAGTCTATCAAACTGCTCTCACCATTCAATAATATCGACGTTGATCTGATTGCTTCATATTCCCAATCATCTCCAAAGATCTTTCACACCAGCCTCATCATGCTTATGAAGAAACTTCCACCATTTTTCAAATCACGTCCTGCTCAACTGGGTGACTCCTTATTTTTAAACAATGACCCCTTAGTTCTAGTTTCTTACTCAACAGCAAACATCCTTTGGGCAATTACTTTGCCAAGACCCCTCAGGATCTTATACATTTAAAGTTCAGTGGATATCAGCATAGCCTGTTCAGCCATTCCTTATAAGGGAAGGGTGGCACAGTGGCTCAGTGGTTAGCACTGCTGCCTCACAGCGCCAAGGACCCAGATTTGATTCCTGCCTCAGGTGACTGTCTGTGTGGAGTTTGCACATTCTCCCTGTGTCTGCATGGGTTTCCTCCGGGTGCTCCGGTTTCTTCCCACAATCCAAAGATGTGCAGGTTAGGTGAATTGGCCATCCTAAATTGCCTGTAGTGTTAGCCCTTCCTGCTGAAATGTCGAGTCCCCTGCTCCTTGGATGCTGCCTGACCTGCTGTGCCTTTCCAGCAACACACTCTCAACATAGTGTTAGGTGCATTAGTCAGGGGTAAATATAGGGTTGGGGAATGGGTCTGGGTGGGTTACTCTTCAGAGGATTGGTGTGGACTGTTTGGGCAGAAGTGTCTGTTTCCACAGAATCTAATCATAACCTGCCCATTCTAGCTGGCAAATCTTTTCTGAATTTTCCTCCAATATATTTGCATCCCTTCTCTAAATAATGTGACAAGTATTATACACTGTGCTCTAAGACTGGATCTGACCAGTGCCTTGTATAACTATAACATTGCACTCCTACTTCTGTTTTCAATTCTGCCAGTAATAGTCTATTGGCAAATATATTACACACACCCAACAACCACAAGCACCCCCATTCCAACCCCCCCTCCACCGTTCCTCCCATCATGGCAGACCACTTCAACTCCCCCTCCCACATGCAACTCCTGGGACTCCTGCACTACCAAATCCAACCCACACGACACCTGGATGACGAATGCCTTATCTTCTGCCTTGGGACCCTCCAACCACATGGCATCAATGTCAACTTCATCAGTTTCCTCATCTCCCCTCCCCCGACTTTATCGCAGATTCAACCTGCCAACTTAGCACCGCCCTCTTGAACTGTCCTACATGACCATCTTCCTTCCCACCTATTCACTCCAACCTCCCCGCCGACCTATAACCATCACGTCCCACCTTCATCTACCTAAGTCTTCCCAGCTACTGTCCCCCCAGCCCCACTCCAACCCCACCCATCTATTTATCTCACTTTAGGTCTCTTTGTTCAGCAATAGTCACCAGGACCTACCATTAACTATATAAGTCCTGCCCTGATTTGCCCAATCAAAATCCAGCACCTCACATTTATCTAAATTAGACTCCATCTGCCATTCCTCTGCCCATTGGCCCATCTGATGAAGATCCCATTGTAATCTGAGGTAACCTTCTTCGCCGTCCACTATACCTCCAATTTTTGTGTCGTCTGCAAACTTATTAACTATATCTCCTATGTTCACATCCAAATCAATTATATAAATGATGAAAAGCAGTGGACTCAGCACCGATCCTTGTGGCACTCCACTGGTCATAGGCCTAAGTCTGAAAAACATCCCTCCACTTCCATCCTCAGTCTTCTATCTTCGAGCTAGTTCTGTATCCAAGTGGCTAGTTCTCCCTGTATTCCATGAGATCTAAGCAATTGCTTACAGTCTACCATGAGGATCCTTGTTGAACACCTTACTGAAGTCCATATCGAGCATGTCCACCACTCTGTCCTCATCAATCGTCTTTGTTACTTTTTCAAAAAACTCAGTCAAGTTGATAACACCATTTCCAGTGCACGAAGCCATGTTGACTATCCCTAATCAGTGCTTGCCTTTCCAAATAAATATAAATCCTGTCCCTCAGGATTCCCTCCAACAATTTGTCTACCACTGATGTCAGGCTCACTGATCTATAGTTCCCTAGCTTTTTCTTACCGCCTTTCTTAAATAGTTCTTTATAGAACTGCAATAAATTTGTTAAATATGATTTTCTATTCATGATTCTGCAGCTCAAGAAACAATGAGTCTACGGGACCTTAATGGCCATGGGATCTCTGCACAGTCCGATGCCAATAAAAACATGGATAAGCTTGAAAAAATTTGAATGAGGGAAGATGTGTCTTTAAGTGAACCAGGAAACAAGTATTTAGCAAGAATGTTGGAATTAATTAGTAATATATTCAATCAATCATTGGTTCACCACTACCAATTGAAAGGATAGTTGTGTCGAAGAATGGAGTCTGGAAGCAACAAACTCTTAACCCAAAACTTTGACTTGTTTGTAACATTTAGCTAAGTCTTGCAGAGGCAGTGGGTAACAGCCCTAACTATCAACCACAAACATTGTGTTCAAGTCCTGCTAGGAAGGAGTATTCATGTTGCAGCCAAGCATCAACTGGGTTATAGCCAGTAAGTCCCTCCAATATGTCATTGTAAGAGTGGGAGAGTCTATTGGGTAACCAACATGTAGGATGTAATGGCAAATCGCATCAGTATTTTGTCCATAACTGTAAACTAACCCACTGGAGGTCTGTGGTTGAACCTTTGGAAACGAGGATCATAGACAAAATTTAGCTGCACATCTACACAACTATAAGCCCGAGGCATTCTGCAAGAATGTGGCCAATTAGTTGTTCTATACATGACTAACATTCTCTAGATAGGCTACTGCTTGTCTACTCTTAATTATCTCACGAATGTCAAATTATCTCTGTATTTTTAAGAAAACCTGAAAACCTGACTCTTTCTCATTTATACAGTTCTAAAACTTTTAATCAGTTGTCAGCTAAGTCTAATTTATAGAAACATCTGCTATACTTAATGCAAAATATTTCATACCTAAATTGGAAGGGTCTCAGTGCTGTCAATGAACCTTAGCCATAGACCAGTTAGTTAGACATCTGTCTTTGGGAAAATGATAGAGAGTTTATTATAAAGAATGTATTTAGTAATTGGTGAGGCCTCTTTTGCAGTACCGTGTGACAGTTCTGGTCACTCAGTTATAGGAAGGATATTATTAAACTGGAGAGAGTTCAGAAAAGATTTACCAGGATATTGCTGGGAATGGAGGGTTTGAGTTATAAAAATAGGCTGGGATTTTTTTCACTGGAGCGAACGTGGTGGAGGGCTGACCTTACCGAAGTTTATAAAATCCTGAGATAAGTTGAATGACAAAGGTCTTTTCCTTAGGGTGAAGGAGTTCAAATCTAAGGAGCATATTTTTGAGGTACTAGGAGAAAGATTTAAAAAATACATAAGAGACAATTTTTTTTACGCAGAATACAATTCATGTGAGGAATGAACTGTCAGAGAAAGTGGTGCATACAGTTAAAGTTACAACGTTTAAATGTGTTGATGGTAGTCATGATTTGGAGATGCCAGTGTTGGACTGAGGTGGACAAAGTTAGAAATCACACTAAACCAGGTTATAGTCCAACAGACTTGATAGGAAGCACTAGCTTCCAGAGCACTGCTCCTTCATCAGGAGGTTGTGGAGCATGAGATCATAAGACACAGAATTTATGGCAAAGGTTTACAGTGTGAAGTAACTGAAATTATATATTGGAAAAGTCCTGGATTGTTTGTTTAGTCTCTCATCTTTTAGAATGACTATGTTTGTTTCAGTTCTTTCATATGTAAATTTCAGAACTTTTTTAAAATAAGTGTCATGTCGGCCCAGATAATGTGTTTAAAGTATGAGCTGTCCTGTGTGAGACTGGCTGTGCCCCAATGGTCAGACTGATTCTAATCTGAAAAACAGATTTACAGAATCATACATGGATTCATGCAGTTTTTGCGTAAAATAAATTGTAATTATGCAAGTACAAGTTCACCTCACAAACTTGTATTTGTGTGTGTGTGGGAACGGGGTGTTATGAGGGTCTGTGAGACAGTGTGTGTATGTGTGTGAGTACACTCACACAAGCACTCTCTCACAGACTTAAAATCCTTTACACTCATACACACGTACACACACTCTGTCACAGACATTCATACCCCCCACCCACGTGCGCACACTCACATACACACACACAAACATACATACACACACACATACACAACACACATACATACACACACACACACACAACACACACACACACATACACACACACACGCGCGCGCACGCGCGCGCACACACACAGAGTTATGTCAGAGCTTTATAAAATTTTAGTTATTACAATTGGAATGTTACTTGCTGTTTTGGTTGCCGCACTACCAGAAGGAT
The DNA here is from genome assembly GCF_020745735.1 of Hemiscyllium ocellatum. Classification (NCBI taxonomy): domain Eukaryota; kingdom Metazoa; phylum Chordata; class Chondrichthyes; order Orectolobiformes; family Hemiscylliidae; genus Hemiscyllium; species Hemiscyllium ocellatum. Next base: position 65,989,274 of record NC_083419.1, on the reverse strand, counting down.
GTGAATGGTTTGGAAAGGGTGTAGAGAAGGTTTACCAGGATGTTGCCTGGTGTGGAAGGTTTTTAGATATGAGGAGAGGAGAGGCAAATCTGCATATGATCAATAGGTAGTGGGTCTAAACAAGGAGGAAGAATCTACGGAGGCTTAGTGGGCCGAAGGGCCTGTTCCTGTGCTATATTCTATTGTATTGCATACGCGTCTGCAGAATGATACAGATAGAATAAGTGAATGGCCAAAATCATGACAAAAGGAATATAATGTGAGAAAATGTGAGGTTATGCACTTTGGCAGGAAGAATGCAAGATTTGAATATTTAAATGGAAAAAGGCTGCTTAAAGCTCCAGCACAGAGAGATTTGGGGCTCTTTGTGTATGAATCACAAAAAGCTAGTATTCAAGTTCAACAGGTAATAAGATGGCAAATGGACCATTAGCCTTTACTTTAAAGGGAATAGAGTATAAAAGTAGGAAACTCTCTTTCTAAAACTGTATAAAGCACTAGTTAGACCGCAGTTGGAGTACTGAGAACAATTTTGGTCCCCTTACTGGAAGGATATACTGGCATTGAAAGCAGTCCAGTGAAAGCTGACTTGGCTGATTCAGAGTATGATGGGAATTTCTTATGAAGTCAGGTTGAATAGGTTGGCCTTGCATGGTGATTTATTAAAACCTATGTGATCCTTCAGGGATCTAGCAAAGTTGCTGCAGAAAGTTTTCCTTTGTGGGAGATTCTAGGATTAGAGGGCATCATCTCAGAATAAGGGGTAGCACGTTTAAGACAGAAATGAGGAGGATTTTCTTTCCCCTCAAATGGGAATGAGTCTGCAGAATTCTTTATGGAAGAGGGTTATTGAAGCTGGGCCATTAAATATATTCAAAGCTGGGATTGATTTCTAATTGGTACAAACATCAAGGGTTACAGGGAAAAGGCAGAGAAAGTCATGTGAACAGTGGAACAGAATTGATGGATCGAATGTCCAACTTTTGCTTTTATAACTCATGGTCTTATGGCATTGCAAGCTGCAAGAATAAAGTGTAGATCTTGGTAATGACATTGTAACTTCGCCTCTTCGGGGACGGTGTTGTGTCCCTGCCTCTGGGACAGAAAGTTTAGGTTCATATGCCATCTGTCCTGAATATTATGATGTCATAATATGTCCAAACAAGTTGTTAAAAGATGCCTATAATGTTGTAACACCACCTTATATTTAATTATCTCTTCTTCAATCTAACCTCTACTTTACACCTACTACTCCACTCAACCTTTCATTTTTCTGATTTGGAGATGCCGGTGTTGGACTGGGGTGTACAAAGTTAAAAATCACACAACACTAGGTTATGGAAACAGGTTTAATTGAAAGCACACTAGTTAGTGTGCTTCCAATTAAACCTGTTGGACTATAATCTGGTGTTGTGTGATTTTTAACTTTCATTTTTCTGGTTTTACCTGTTTTCACTTCCCTCTGTCCCTGTTGTTGTATTTGTGGATAGAAGGATGCTGTCACCAATTGTCTATCTGATGGGCCCAAGGGCTATTTTGTTTTGGTGGCAGAGACACATCCACCCTGAGTCTTAACAAGAACAGGCTTTTGTCATAATAAGGAGCGGTTTACCAATAAATACTAATTAGATTCTAGTTTCATTAACCAGTTGAGATGTTACTAAGCCTGTTTTGAGACATGGAAGCCACACCTGTCTCCTAGATTCAAAGCGTTTTTCTACCCAATTTCAGATGACATCATCTGATTGGTGTACGTTAATGCAGTCTCCACTATTAACCCATGCAGAACCATTGCCATGAACAAACCCCCCAAAGTTAAAGTATACATTCATGTATATAATTGCATATGTCATTTACAGGTTCTCCCATCTCTCCTCCAAGTTTCAAACATCACAAACCCAACTGAGGTTTTGCAATCATTCCAGAATGCATACTCAATGTCCCTGGAAGGCCAGTGCATGGTTGATTTGAGGACAGTTGGCCTTGCTCATGAACTTGGACATGTGTGGACTGCAAACTGCATCTCCACTAGAGAAACTTTTATCACTCAGATGTCCTACACTCCTACAAACCCTGGCGGTTATTCCATTATTGTATCTGGAGAACTGTTAATTGGCTGAACGTCCTTTTCAGATTTGGATATGCCGGTGTTGGACTGGGGTGTACAAAGTTAAAACTCAACAATACCAGGTTAGATTAGATTTCCTACAGTGTGGAAACAGACCCTCCGGCCAACAAGTCTACACCGACCCTCTGAAGGGCAACCCACCCAGACCCATTCCCCCCTGACTAATGCACCTAACACTATAGGCAATTTAGCATGGCCAATTCACCTAACCTGCACATCTTTGGACTGTGGGAGGAAACCCATACAGACACAGGGAGAATATGCAAACTGCATGCAGACAGTTGCCCGAGGTGGGAATTGAACCCAGGTCCCTGCTGCTGTGAGGCAGCAGTGCTAACCACTGAGCCACCAAGGTTATAGCCCAATGGATTTAATTGGAAGCACTAGATTTCGGAGCACTGCTCCTTCATCAGGTGGTTGTGGAGAACGCAATTGTAAGACATAGAATTTATAGCAAAAGTTTACAGTGTAATGTAACTGAAATCATACAGTGAAAAATACCTTGATTGTTTGTTGAGTGTCTCATCTATTAGAATGGCCATGACAGTTTCACTTATTTCATGTGTAAATCACAAAACATTTTCTTAAAAAGTTACATTCTCAGGTTAACTGTAACAATTGGTGTCAGCCAGATAAGGTGTGTGTGTGTGTGTTTGTGTCTGTCTGTTTGGGGTGGGGTGTGTGTGAGTGTGAGAGAGAGTGGGTGTGTGTGTGTAGTGTGTCTAAGTCTGTGAGAGGATGCATGTGTGAGTGTAGGAGTGTGTGTGTGTTGTGGGAGTGTGTGTGTGTGTGTCTGGTGTGGGGGTTGTGAGTGTCTGAGAGAGTGTATATGTGTGTGTGTGTGTGAGTATAAAGTCTGTGAGAGGATAAATGTGTGAGTGTGGGAGTGTGTGTGTTTGTAGGACTGTGTGTGTGTCTGTGTATACGTGTGTCTGTGTGTATGTGTGTATGTGTGTGTGTGTGTGTACAGTGCAATAGGGTCACCTGCACTGTGACATGAACCCAAGGTCCCAGTTGAGGCCCTCCCTATGGGTACCAAACTTAGCTATCAGCCTCTGCTTGGCCACTTTTCTCTGCTGCTTGTCCCGAAGTCTGCCCTGGAGGATGGATCACCCAAAGGTCCGTGGTCCATTGTCCTGGACCGCTGAAGTGTTCCCCAACTGGGAGGGAACCCTCCTGTCTGTTGATTGTTGTGCGGTGCCCATTCATCCGTTGTCATAGCCTTTGCTCGGTTTCCCCAATGTACCATCCCTCAGGCCATCCTTGCCTACAGCGTATGAGATAGACAATGTTGGCTAAGTCGCATGAGTCTTTTTCAGAGGAACTATTCCCTATTGAATTAGGTAGTTGGCCCGTTACATTATATGATGGACATTTCACCTCATGAACTTCCATCACAAAAGAAGCTACTTGATGGAATCAAGTACTTTCTTTTAAGTAGTTTCTGGTCAGTTAAGTCATCTACCAGCTGTCCCTTGACTTGTTGAACACCAACAGTTATTTGCTGGAACAATTATTCTCTGAATGGCTTCTCTCTAAATAGATTTGGCAAAACTGGGTTTCTGTTGATCTGTTCACTATTTGTTGAAACTAGTTCAACACCTTTAGCTACCTGAACGATGTTGAGGACAGGTATGCACAAATTCTCAAAAGTGAGAAGTGTTGATTGTGAAATACATATAAATTCTCAATTCTCTTAAGCTCTTTTATTCTGAGTGCGGTAATTTCTTCATTTTGACAGTATCCTGAATCTGTAGGCATTGATCTTGCTGCCATGTAGTTGTATGCAGCTCATCTTGTTTTGTTCAAGAAAACCTTTATTCACATTCTGTTGATACATCTTCGTGAATGTTATACAGGCGTACCAGGTATTTTCCCATTCTTAGCCATGATACTGGCAGGTTATTACTTACTCAGCATTATTACTGCAATGATAATTGAAATGTTCCCCTTGATCTTATTTGATTTCAACATCTGACATCAAATTTGAATCTGATTGAACAGTTTAATCTGAATCCCCCATGACCTCGAGTGGAATGCACTGCTCATTCTGTGGTCAGTTTTTGCTTTGACTCATAAACTTTGCTCATTCTATATTCTGAAGACAATGATACAAATGGAAACTGCTTCCGCATGTCTTGCATAGTCACAGGTTTCCTTAATGTTGAACAGTACAACACAATTTTCTCATGCCAATGTAGGCAATCTCAATAATTTCTTTATATCACGCCTGGGATGGTCAGTTAAATCATCTGCCAGTTGTCCCTTGACTTGTTGAACGCCAACATTATTTGCTGAAACAATTATTCTCTGAATGGCTTCTCTCTGAATAGATTTGGCAAAACTGGGTTTCTGTTGATCTGTTCACTATTTGTTGAAACTAGTTCAACACCTTTCGCTACCTGAAAGATGTTGAGGACAGGTATGCACAAATTCTCAAAAGTGAGAAGTGTTGATTATGAAACACATATAAATTCTCAATTCTCTTATGCTCTACTGCAGAATTATTTGCAGTTTCCTTTAATCTTGAGAATCATGCCATTTAGATCATGTACTTTTAACACCTCAATCTGTAACTTCCATTTCTTCATTGACTAATGGAGAAAGAATAGATTAACTGGGCTTGTACATGCTGGAATTTAGAAGTTCAAGGATTGGGATCTCACATAAATCTCATATAAAGTCCCAACTGGACTGGACAGGCTAGATATGGGAAGGATGTTCTTGATGTTGGGCAAGTCCAGAACTAGGGATCACAGTTTAAGAATGAGGAATAAAAGCCATTCAGGACCGAGATGAGGAAATGTTTCTTTACTCAGCGAGCTCTGAATCTGCAGAATTCCCTCCCACAGAAAGCTGTTGGGGCCAACTCGTTAGATATATTAAGAGGGAGCTGGATGTAGTCCTTTACAGCTAAAGAGATCAAGGGGTATGGAGAGAAAATGTGAGTGGGATACTGAGATTACTTGACCAGCCGTGATCATGTTGAATGGTGGTGCAGGCTTGAAGGGCAGAATGGCCTACTGCTGCACCGATTTCTATGTTTCTATGTTTCAGCCATACTATACAATATAATAACACAATGACACTTGCCCCTGTATCAAGCTTAAAAAATAATGAGCTATGCACTGATGTAAACTGCTTCTGCCAAACTTGAGTTGTTTTGATCAGCAATTTTCCTGACAAATACATTGGATATCTCATTTAATACTGGTGATTCAACTACTTTGTAAAAGTAGGCATACAAGTTTTAGCTGCTGTGAAACTCCATCCAAATTCTGCACATCTTCTAGAAATGATTTGTCATGTCACATATCCAGCATTTATTTTAGCATAGCTGAAACCTGCTAGTGCTTGTGCATCTTTCTTTGTTCCTTAGGGCTGGCACAGACTCTTAGTATCTGCTATTTACATTTTTTTTGTGCTGGTTTGTCACGTGTGTCTTTAAAATATTTATATCTGATAAAACGAGAGGTTTTGTTGATTTCCTGTGATAAGGTTGCCCTCATCTTCTGAAGACTTCTCTGTGATTCTTCATTATTTTGAATATCCAGCACAACGTGACCTCCAATGTCAAACCTTCATTCAAAAAAATCCTAAAAACAATTCTGTCTCTTTTGGATTCTGCTTTCAAAGTTCTATCATCACAGCTTTCTGCTAATCTGTACAGATCATGAATTATGTTTTTATAAACTTCCCTCACGTGCTGAATTCTTTGTGAAAACTTTGTTTCTGTTTCTGTGCTTTTGATTGTGGACTGTTTTAAAATCAAAAATGGCGGAAGGAGTCACTGCACTTTTTAAAAGTGAGTTATTGTAACTCATTTCATGTTGTGCTTACACTGCTGCTTTTTTTTTCAACCAATAGAGCTACTGTTTACAGTTGAGTCAGAACCAGGTGCTGTGCACAAAATAAGATTCACCTGGCAGCAAGCAGCTGATTGGCTTGTGGAGTTGTGACTAGGTCAGAAGTCATATGACACCAGCTCATAGTCCAACAGGTTTATTTGAAATCACAAGCTTTCAGAGTGCTGCTCCTTCATCAGGTCTTGTCCACCCCATTCCAACACTGGCACACCCATATTGGAGTTGTGACTGGTTCTGCAAGGCAAAGGCTGTCAATCTGACAACAGCTGCAAACTTATGGGCATAAATGTTACAGGAGAAGCCTTTGGATAGATGGAAAGGAAGATAAAATATCCCTGACTATTGCTGTAAGCTATAGCTTTTAACCAGTAGCTGCATTTAATGTGCCCATTGTCTGTGTTAGTCACAAGGCATAGAAAGAACCTTGAGAAGAGCAGCACATCTTGGCAAACAAACTAATCATCTCAGAAAACCCTGTGAATTCAGACCATTGAGCTGCTTTCTTAGTTTCTCTCTCTGTCCATAACACCAATACCTTTTGGTATCTGTTGTATTTATTGGGGTATTTTAGACAGGGGCTAGAATTTTAATGTGTAGAATTATATATGTATAATGACATGTCTGCAATTACTGTTAAACTGGATTAAAAAAGGTATGGGCATTTTGTACAGTTTGAGAAAATCTTTAGTGGGTGGCACGGTGGCACAGTGGTTAGCACTGCTGCCTCACAGCGCCTGAGACCTGGGTTCAATTCCCGACTCAGGCGACTGACTGTGTGGAGTTTGCACGTTCTCCCCGTGTCTGCGTGGGTTTCCTCCGGATGCTCCGGTTTCCTCCCACAGTCCAAAGATGTGCGGGTCAGGTGAATTGGCCATGCTAAATTGCCCGTAGTGTTAGGTAAGGGGTAAATGTAGGGGTATGGGTGGGTTGCGCTTCGGCAGGTCAGTGTGGACTTGTTGGGCCGAAGGGCCTGTTTCCACACTGTAAGTAATCTAATCTAACTTTTGTGATGGCTCTGGGAAGAGTGAGGCTTGATTTGCTATTCCAGAGAGGCTTGACCCTGTTGAATCCTACTCTTTCAATAATTCTGTTTCTTTGCAGATTGAAACAACTGTCATAGCCTCATACAATTCCTTCCAAAGTATCGCTGCATGCCTGTACATTTTAATACATTGTCATAAGCTGTAGCTCCTGTTGAATGCTAACGTATCATTACTTGTTCAGCTTATGATTTAGGTTTTGAAGCAAACTCATATCTTGAGAGCTCTTTCCTCTAAAAGGTTAAATCCTCTGTTCTACCTGGTCCTCCTGATGTTAAATCTCACTGGTACTATTGTTTCTCTGTAATGTCATCCTAATGTGATTACTTACTCTTCCTTACTCAAAACCTTCTACACTCTGCGGTACCTAATGCTACTGTAATCTTTTTCCCACAATACCTTTTACTTCTGGAAACAACAATATTATCTTATTTTCCTTGTCTTAAAAATGTTAAACTCTGCTTGATATCAGTGTGATTACACTGTTACTTTACATCCTTTTTAAAGCTTTTAATTTGGTTAAACAGTAATATTTTATATGTCTATTTATACGCACACATATACACATACTGCTGTATTTTCCTCTGCTTTATGCAGTAAAAGTGGATGTGTTCTCCTTTAACACCTAAATACAGAATGAATCATATTTTTCACCACTTTCCCAATAAAACTTTGTGCCTGCAGCCTTAAATCCTTGGCACTTGAACTGATTTAAGTTATGGATCTCCTGCTTTTATTACAGAGTGAATATTTTTACACTTTTAAAAATTATTTTCTTCTATTATAGTTCTGCCTGCTTCAGCTTTTAAATTGTCCCTTTTGTTAGCTCAGTTTTAATTCACAATGTTCCTGGTGTTGCAACCATGATATAAAATATCTCTATGGCCTTTGTCTTTCCCACTGTAGCCATAGAAACACAATATAGCAGCAGGAGTAGGCTTTTTGGCCCTTTGAGCCTGCTTCCCCCATAAAATATGATCATGGCTGATTATCCAAACCAGTACCCTGTTCTGCTTTTTTCCCATACCTTTTGATCCATTTAGCCACAATAACTATATTTAATACCTTCCTGAAAATATTCACTTTATCCTCAATTGCTTTCTGTGACAGGAAACTCCATGCTCTGGATAAAGACATTTCTCCACATTCTTGCCATACTTTGTGGTTGGTGTAGCGACAATGACCAATGTGAACTGTAAACGCCCTCCTTGTAGCTCTCTCTGTCTACTTTTCTTGTGCTGTCATTTTAAAGATGTTTCCTGCCATATTTAACTTTACTCAAAGATGGTGAACATCTCCAGCAGAACATCGGGGATGGTAAGGTAGCACACTGGCTTGTGCTGCTGCCTCACAGCACCAGGGACGCAGGTTCAGTTCCAGCCTCCATTAGCTGTCTGTGTAGGTTCCCTCTGGGTGGTCTACTTTTATCCACAGTCTGAAGATGTGCAGGTTAGATGGATTAGCCATGCTAAATTGCCCATAGTGTCCAGGGATAAATACGCCAGGAGGATTGGCCATGGCAAATGCAAGGTTACATAGATGGGGTGGGATGGTCCTCGCAGGGTTGGTGTGGACCCAATGAGCTGAACAGCTTCTTCCCACATTGCAGGAATTCTACAGGAATGTCACTTCAAGATGATGTTCCATTCAGTCTTGGGGGTGAGTTGACAGTTTGATGGCCATGGACAGATTGAAATAATATTAAATGTAATGCTCCCATTGCAAGTGCCGACACTTTCTGAACACAAACCCACCTGGTCTGGAGCGCTGGATGGTTGGGAGATAACATGGAATCCCTATAACCTGGAAGTAGGCCATTCAGCTCATCAGGTCCACACCAGCCCTCTGAAGAGCATTCCCAGACCCAACCCCATACGTTATCCCTGTAACCCCACATTTCCTATGGCTAACCTACCTAGCCTGCACATCCCTGGACACTACGGGCAATTTAGCGTGGCTAATCCACCTAATCTGCACATCTTTGGACTGTGAGCGGAAACCAGAGTACTCAATGGAAACTCATGTAGATATGGGGAGAACATGCAAACTGCACACAGGCAGACATTTGGATACCTCACTTACCCTTTCATCATTAAATGGTCACTTGTAGTCTCTTTCCACTACACTGTAAGTTATTGGGGGATGGATCTATGTCCAGTGTTATTGTTGGAAAGACATGTCCACCTTGTGGTTCACTGGGACAATTAGATGCTTCTTCCCCAAGTTCTGAAACCCCCTCCTTTCTTGACTTTCCCATACTCTAAATGGACATCTGCATTCTTGTTCCCTAAGGTCCCACCTCAAAGAAGGGGCTCCTGATTAGCCCCTTGTATCCCTCCATCTAGCACTTGTGAAGGCGCTCACTGGCAATATGTACAATTCCACCAGTGTCCAGCACCCTTGGTGGCACTGTTGGGCTGCCATTAGATTTGCATCCATCCGTGGAGCTCTTGTCCTGGCCTCTGAAGTTCCTTTGAGCATCAAATGAGGGAGTGGAGGCAGAATCATTGCCTACTTTTTGACTTGTTGGGACATGATCCCTGGCAGCCCTGAAAATATCGATCTGAGTAGCTTCCATTTAGGCAGTAGTCTAATTGTAATTCAGACGCTTGACAGAGGTAACCCTGGCCAGAAACAAACATGAACAGTGAGGGGAATTAAAAGACCTGTTTATGCGGCATTCAAAAGATAGAATGAGAGAAAATAAACACAGTCACAGCTCCAAAAGCCAGGTTTGGAAAATTGAAATTCCAGTCTCCAGCTAACTGAATACATTAAATCACTTTTAATTGTTTTTAGATCTCAGGATTTTTATTGATGCTTTAGATCACATTCACAAACTTGTGGCATTTTCATGAAACTTGCAAGCTGTTTGAAATGGCTTGGCTTATTACAGATGAAAGGCGCCAATTACACTCAAAGACAAGTTTCGTGCGAGCTTTTTGAAGGCTTAATCTGCCCATTATTTATCAGTTGTATTACAAGGTGAAAGGAAACTGAAGTAAATTGAGGTATAGTTTCTTTTGTTGTGGTGGTATTAGATGTTTCTGAAGGCATTAATGAGCTCTGGTGGTGAAAATCTAGTTTTTTGTTGAGTGCTGGACTTGCGCTTTTTATCTGTGAATTCATGGGCATTGCTGTCTCGTCCAGCACATATTATCCAGCTGTAGTTGCCATAGAGAAGGCGATGATGAGCTATCCTCTTGACTTCCAGCACTCCTGGGGGTTGTAGGCCACCCAGATTACCATGAGGGAGGAAATATCAGGGTTTTCATCCAGTAACACTGAAGAAACAGTGATATATTTCCAAGTCAGGATGGTGCGGGTGGTGGTGTTCCCATGTATCTGCAGCGCCTGTCCTTCAAGATGGTGGAGAAGCCTTGGTGAGTTGCTGCAGTGCATCCTGGACATTGTTGCTACTGAGCACCAGTGGCGGAGGGAGTGAATGCGAAAGTTGGTGGATGTGGTGCTGATCAAATGGGCAGCTTTGTCTAGATTGCACTGAGCTTCTTTAGTGGGTGGCACGGTGGCACAGTGTCACAACGGTTAGCAATGCTGCCTCACAGCACCAGAGACCGGGTTCAATTCCAGACTCAGGCGACTGACTGTGTGGAGTTTGCACATTCTCCCTGTGCCTGCGTGGATTTCCTCCGGATGCTCCGGTTTCCTCCCACAGTCCAAAGATGTGCAGGTCAGGTGAAATGGCCATGCTAAAATTGCCCGCAGTGTTAGGTAAAGGGGTAAATGTAGGTGTATGGGTGGGTTGCGCTTCGGCGGGTCAGTGTGGACTTGTTGGGCCGAAGGGCCTGTTTCCACACTGTAAGTAATTTAATCTATTCTCACGAGCTGCTTGTAACTTGCATTAAGTGTTAGGCAAGTGGGGAGCATTCCAGGATAATTAGATTGTCAACACTTTTTAACGTATCGATAACCAAAAAAGCTCAAATCCAAGCCTTCTGAAGTCAGTAAATTTGGTAAATACTATACAGAGATGAGAAAATTGTAAGGAATAGTAAAAATAAAGTTGCTATGTTGAATCCCTCTAGTGTGGAAGCATCCTATCGAGTCTACACTAACCCTATGAATGGCATCCCACTCAGGTACACCCCATCCCTGCATTTCTTATGACTAATCCATCTGACTTGTAAGTCATTGGGTTGTGGGAAGAAACTGGAGCAAACTCACACAGACACAAGGAGAATGTGCAAACTCCACACAGTCACCTGAGGCTAGGATCAAACCCAGGTCCCTCGCACTTTGAGGCAGAGGTGCTAACCACTGAGCCATCACACCGCTCTACTCTCTCATTAGAGAGAGAGAGAGAGAGAGAAAAGGCAGTTAATAGTGGTTTCACCTAAGGATCACCACGCCTCAAGTGAGGGCCAGGACCTTCATGGCAATCTCAGTTGGCTCAAGAATGGAATCCATGCTTTTAGCATCACAAACCAGCCATCCAGACTACTGAACTAACCAGACACCCACTCACCAGCCCCATTGTAAAGGGATGCTGCTGGTTATAAAGGAGTGAACAAGTCTGTGGCAAATTCAGGGTCAATGGAGTGAAGGATGAGATTATCCATTGTAGATCTATGAAAAATAAAATGGAATATTTTCTAAATAATGAGAAACTAGGAATTGTGGAAGAGCAATAGATTTATACAGCAATACTGAAGACTAGAGAACATTTACAAAAATAATTGAAAAGCTAATGGAACATTAGTTTTGATTTCAGGAGCTTTGAATACATAGGAACATGAGAACTTGAAGACAAGAGGTATTATGATCCCTTGGGTCTTCTCCAACTACCAATAAAATAGTTTAATTAGTACATCAGCACTGCATTTTGACTCCATCCGCAGATCCGTTGCTTCCCTTGGTACCCAAGACTCTATTAATAACAAGCCTTGACTATACGCATGATTGAGCAGCCATGACCCTCAAAGGTTACGAATTTAACAACTCGAAATTGAAGGAATTTCTCATATCTAAGTCTGAAATGACTGACACCTTATTATGAGGTTATCACCCCTAAATCTGAGCTCTCCATTGTACTCAATACCTACTCCCTGGAGACCGTAGATTTGTACAGCATAGAAACAGACCTTCTGCTCCATGCTGACCAGATATCCTAAATTAACCCATTTGCCAGCATTTGGCCCATATCCCTCTAAACTCTTCCTATTCGTATACCCATCCAGATGACTCTTAAATGTAACCATACCAACTTCCACCATTTCCTCTGGCAGCTCATTCCATACACGAACCACCCTCTGCATGAAAGCATTACCCCTCAGGTCCCTTTTATATCTTTCTCCCTCACCTTAAACCTATGCTGTCCAGTTTTGGAGTCCCCTGCCCTGGGATAAAGACCTTGTCTATTTACCCTATCCATGCTCCTCATAATTTTGTAAACGTCTATAAGGTCACTCCTCAGCTTCCGACGCTCCAGGGAAAACAGCCCTGGCCTATTCACATTCTCCCTATAACTCAAATCCTCCAACCCTGGCAACATCTTTGTAAATCTTTTCTGAACCCTTTCAAATTTCACAAAATCTTGCCTATAGGTGGGAGACCAAAACTGAACACAATATTTCCAATAGTGGCCTCACCAAGTGCCATTACACAGTTTTATTTTGAATGATCTTTCATTCCACTTCCTCTGTGGCTAATATGAACATATGAAGTAAGAGCATTCAACCCTTCAAGTCTGCTTTGCCATTCAATAAGATTGTAGCTGTTTTCATATTGCTTCAAACTCCTATCTCCCCCAATCTTTGATTTCCTGCCTAATGTGATCTTCGAAATAGGCACTGACCATGCCTCCAACACCATTTGAGGCGGAGTTCCAAAGTCACACAACTCTTGGAGAGAACACAAAAAAAAATCCTCCTAATCTCTGTCCAGACAGGGTGGCCCCTAATTTTAAAATGGTGGCCCATAATTCTGGATTGACCCACAACTGGAAACAGCCTTGCCCTGGCAGCTTGCCAAGAGTGTTCTGGATCATAGACATGTCAATAAAGTCAGCCTTCTCAACTCCAGTGGAAATCTGTCCATCCCTAATTGCTCCTGCCACACCCCTTTTGGGAGGCAAATCAGCCATGTCACTTTGGATCTGGAGTCACATGTTGCCCAGACCTGGTAAGGATGGCAGATTTCCTTCCTTAAAGAACCTTTGTGAACCAGATGGTTTTTTACAACAATCAGTGATAATTTCAAGGTCACCATCACGGAGATTTAACTTTAAATTTTAGCAATCCTAAAAAAAAATGAATTCTGATTCTACCAGCTGCCCTGGAGGAGATTTGAAGGTAGATCATAGAATCCCTACAGCACAGAAACAGGCCATTTGGCCCAACATTTACACACTGGCCCTCCAAATCAGACCCATTCTCCTGACCTACACATTCCTGAACATTATTGGCAATTTAAAATGGCCAACTCACCCAACCTACACATCTTTGGACTGTGGGAGGAAACCAGAGCACCCGGAGGAAACCCACACAGGCACGGGGAGAATATACAAGCTCCACACAGACAGTCACCTGAAGCTGGAATCGAACCTGGGTCCCTGGTGCTGTGAGGCAGCAGTGTTAACCACTGAGCAAAAGATCATCAATGCATTTTGCTGAGTAGTCCATTTGTAATTACCACCATACCTTTACCTCACACTCCAGTCTCCTAAGGAAAGAAAGTTGATGGTTGAGGGTCTTTTTAAAAAAAAATTGATAGAATAGATAGAGAGAAGCTACTTGCTCTGATGGGAAGGCCAGAACTTTGAAATTATGGCCCCACTCTTTTTGGGTGATTTCAGGAAGTACGGCTTCATTCAAAAGGGAGGAGAAATTCAAAAATGTATCTCCCAAAAAGATATAGAGGTTGCAATTCAATTTTTAATCAAAATTTTTTTATTAGCTTAGAGTATTAAAGATTAAAGAACTAAAGAAAGTGTTATGATCTCCACAGGGATCCATAATGTTTTAAAAAGATATATTAATTCCACTGACTGACACAGTAAGATTTCCAAGTTTAAGACTTTTACTCTAATAAACAAACTAAAAGCAACATTGACTAAAATCACTTTCGTAGGAAACCTATTCTCGAAGCTGTAGAAATGATCTCCTCTAATATAACTGCCAATCCCACACCACAGTTATAATTGAATTTGTCCCTTTGCTAGCTGCTTTATTCTCCAAGAACAGTCCAAAACCTTCCCCCCAACTCCAGAGACCTGTTTCCTTTCTTTTATTTTCCAGCTGGTTAACTTGATTTTCCTGTTGACTGTTACCTTGGTGATTCCTCAATCAAGCTAAAGTCAGCCAAGCCTTCCACTCTTTATAAGTTCTTGTGAACTTGGCCTTTTCTATGAAAGAGCAAGCTTCCAGCCTCATTCTGCATAATTAATAATAGAGTACAGATTTTCTCAGCTTTACCTTCAAGACTGGCTGATTTTACCTCTTTGCTCTCTTTCTTCAATTCATTTGGACTGTCTAATCTGTGAGGTTCAAATATATCAAGGAAACATTGACTTGTTATGACTCATCCCTTCTCAAAACCCAACTCTTTTGGCAATATGCATCGTGTGGGCCTCGTATCTAAGTAGCTAAGCTCTAAATCCTCTACTCCATTTTCATTTACAATTAAACATGCAGTTGGAAGTGCAACTATTTCTGAAACCTTACATTGTGAACACAACCTTGTGAGGCTCGGAAATGAATAGTGTTCCCACAGTCAGCACAGACATCTTGTACTTTCTCAGCAAGGGTCTTGACTTAGGTGCCACATGGTCCCTAGCAACCCAGGCTTGTTACCGGTTGAACAAAAAACTGAACGAACCATAGATACTAGAAAACAGACACAAATCCAATGCACCTGAAATGTTAATTCTGCTTTCTGTCCACAGATGCTGGCAGACCTGCTGAGTTTTTACCAGTTTTTGTCACCAGTTAAATTCAGAGCAGGTTACATAAAAAACTTTTGTTTCCCGTCTGTTGACTAAATTACAAAGCCAGCCCTGCGTATAGCAATTCTAGCGACTCTGAAGGGGAAAGGATGGTGCAAGTAAAGTTCAGTCATGGACAGTGGAAAATGATTGAAGAGCTGAATGGAATACTGTTCCAATTGCATTGATGTCACAGCTCTCTAAAATAAATATCATCTAAAATAATCTTGTGACGCTTAGTCATAAATAAGCAGATAATAGGAGAAGCAAGGTACAGAAAGTAAGTGTGACAAGTACCTTCCATTCTCAGCTACTTGCGACCTCATAACAAAAGGCAGCACAGGACAGAGACAACATTTGCTGCAAAGAAAACCTCAACTCAGGTTAAAGCTGTTGCTTAAAGAAAAGATCTCTCTCCTTGTGAGCTTTTATCATTTGGCTTTAGCCTTATCCTTTAAAGATAAAGTATTGATTGACAAAACAGGATTGTGGGATGAAGCCCATAACCAACAAATGGAGCGTTAAATCTCCTCTGATAAATTGTGCAAGTGTTGGAGAGATCTGTCCAGGAAGTCGACAACAACAATGCATGGAATCTCCAAAAATATACAAATGGAAAACAAACAATTCTTCTTTGCAAATTGTTTGGCATTTGTGTTCATCCTTTGCAGCTTAGAATTGGGTTTGTCCTTATGTTTCCCAACAGTCCTTAGAGTCATAGAGTCATAGAGATGTACAGCACAGAAACAGACCATCCAGTCCAGCTCATCCATGCTGACTAAACATCTCAACCCAATCTCGTCCCACTATCATCACCTGACCCATATCCCTCCAAATTATTCCTATATACCTATCCAAATGCCTTTTCAATGTTACAATTGTACCAGCCTTCACCACTTTCTCTGGCAGCTCACTCCAAACATGTACCACCCTCTGCGTGAAAAGGTTGCCCCTTAGGTCTCTTTCATATCTTTTCCCTCTCACCCTAAACCTATGCCCTCTAGTTCTGGACTCTGCCACCCCTGGAAAAGACTTTGTCTATTTATCCTATCCATGCCCCTCATAATTTTGTAAATCTCTATAAGGTCATCCCTCAGCCTCCGATGCTCCAGGGGAAACAGCCCCAGCCTGTTCAGCCTCTCCCGATAGCTCAAATCCTCCAATCTTGTAAATCTTGACTGAACCCTTGCAAGTTTCACAACATCTTTCCGATAGAAAGGAGACCAGAATTGCACGCAGTGGCCCGATCAATGTCCTGTACAGCCGCAACATGACCTCTCAACTCCTGTACTCAATACTCTGACCAATAAAGGAAAGCATACCAAATGCCTTCTTCACATGCTATCTACCTGTGACTATACTTTCAAGGAGCTATGAACCTGCACTCCAAGGTCTCTTTGTTCAGCAACACTCCCTCGGACCTTACCATTAAGTGTATAAGTTCTGCTAAGATTTGCTTTCCCAAAATGCAACACCTCGCATTTATCTGAATCAAACTCCATCTGCCACTTCTCATTCCATTGGCCCATCTGGCCAAGATCCTGTTGTAATCTGATGTAACCATCTCCGCTGTCAACTACAACTCCGATTTTCGTGTCATATGCGACTAACTAACTGTACCTCTTATGCACAGATCCAAATCATTTATGTAAATGACAAAAGTAATGGACCCAGCACCAATCCTTGTGGCACTCTACTGGTCACAGGCCTCCAGTCTGAAAAACAACCCTCCACCACCACCCTCTGTCTTCTGCCTTTAAGCCAGTTCTGTATCCAAATGGCTAGTTCTCCCTGTAATCCATGAGATCTAACCTTACTCACCAGCCTCCCATGGGGAACCTTGTCGAACGCCATACTGAAGTCCATATAGATCACATCTACCACACTGCCCTCATCAATCCTCTTTGTTACTTCTTCAAAAACTCAATCAAGTTTCTGTGACATGATTTCCCACGCATAAAGCCATGTTGACTATCCCTAATCAGTTATTGCCTTTCCAAATACGTGTACATCCTGTCCCTCAGGATTCCCTCCAACAACTTGCCCACCACCAACATGAGACTCACTAGACTATAGCTCTCTGGCTTGTCCTTATCACCTTTCTTAAATAGTGGCACCACGTTTGCAAACCTTCAGTCTTCCAGCACCTCATCTGTGACTATCAATGATACAAATATCTCAGCAAGGGACACAGCAATCACTTCTCTAGCTTCCCACAGAGTTCTTGTGAACAGGTCCTGGGGATTTACCCACTTTTATGAGTTTCAAGACGTCCAGCACTTCCTCCTCTGCAATAGGGACATTTTTCAAGATGTCACCAACTATTTCCCTACATTATATATCTTCCATGTCTTTTTTCACAATAAATATTGATACAAAATACTAGTTTAGTATCTGCCCTATCTCCTGTGGTTTCACACCAAGGCAGCCTTGCTGATCCTTGAGGGGTCCTATTCTCTCCCTAGTTACCCTTTTGTCTTTAATGAATTTGTAAAAACCATTTGGATTCTCCTTAATTCTATTTGCCAAAGCTATCTCATGTCCCCTTTATGCCCTCCTGATTTCCCTCTTAAGTATACTCTTACTGCATTTATACTCTCCCAAGGATTCACTCGATCTATCCTGTCTATGACCTGATATACACTTCCTTCTTTTTCTTAACCAAACACTGAATTTCTTTAGTCATCCGGCATCACCTATACCTACCAGCCTTTCCTTTCATCTGACAGGAATATACTTTCTCTGGATTCTCATTATTTCATTTCTGAAGGATTCCCAATTTCCAGCCGTCCCTTTATCTGCGAACATCTGCCTCCAGTCAGGTTTTGAAAGTTTTTGCCTAATACCATCAAAATTAGCCTTTCTCCAATTCTCCAATTCTTCAAATTTTAGATCTGGTCTATCCTTTACCATCAGTATTTTAAAACTAATAGAATTATGGTCACTGACCCCAAAGTGCTCCCCCACTGACACCTCAGTCACCTGCCCTGCCTTCTTTCCCAAGAGTAGGTCCCATTTTGCACCTTCTCCAGTCGGTACATCCACATACTGAATCAGAAAATTGTCTTGTACACATTTAACAAATTCCTCTCCATCTAAACCTTAACACAATGGCAGTCCCAGTCTCTGTTTGGAAAGTTAAAATCCCCAACCATAACCGTGTGGGCTGCACGGTGGCCCAGTGGTTTGCACTGCTGCCTCACAGCGCCAGAGACCCGGGTTCAGTTCCAGCCTCAGGTGACTGACTGTGTGGAGTTTGCACATTCTCCCCGTGTCTGTGTGGGTTTCCTCCGGGTGCTTCGGTTTCCTCCCACAGTCCAAAGATGTGCAGGTCAGGTGAATTGGCCATGCTAAATTGCCCATAGTGTTAGGTAAGGGGTAAATGTAGGGTGTGGGTGTGTTGTGCTTCGGCGGGTCGGTGTGGACTTGTTGGGCCGAAGGGCCTGTTTCCACACTGTAAGTAATCTAATCTAAATCATAACCACCCTATTATTTATTGAACTGAAGACTGTTCTGGTTTTCATTTTGAAAGCTCAACTGCTAAGTATCTTTTCTCAGGTTTCAATCCACCAGGAATATCGCTCACTCCAAAATAGTACTAATTCAAGGTTAGAGAAAGGTCTAAGGTCATAAACTGAGTCCTAACTTGGTCGGTCTCATTAGCTAGTGCAATGGTTACTCTATTTGCCTGTAAAGCAAAATAATCAGGTAGCACATCAGAGAATTAGTTCCGATTATGAATTGTTAAATAAGCTGCAAAGGAGGAAGTCTCAGATGGAAGATTTCTCAGAAGTTGGGTTGTGAATTGAAGTGAACAGACGACTTGACAAAGCCAAAGTCATTCCCAGATTTGGCGGGAGATGAAAGGATGAGGGCTGAAAGCCTCAGTCAGGAAGAATAAGAACAGTTAGTGATGAAGCTGGAACAAAAGAAGATGAAGAGGAAACAGTGGAATTTGATGGACAGCAGGAAGAAATTGTTCAAGTTGAAATGGTGAGGAGGAAAGATGTCAATTTTTTTTTCAAAGAGATAAATAACGATAAAAGTGTCACTGCTTTAAACCCCAGTATTGTCCTCAGAGCTTTGTTCCTTCGTGCACTAGATTCTGTTGCTAGGCATCCTCACTGATAAAAGAAATAGCAATTGTAACAGCTACCACATATATTAAGGTGAAATGGAAAGTATTTTTTATTGCAGTCTGGTACCTTTACAAATAATACTGAGGAAGCTGTCGGAGGTGTAAATTGAGATGAACCTTTCCCAACTGGGAATATTCCTTCAAGATCACACCTGGAAACATCCAATTTAATACTTAGAATGGTGCTTCAGTATTTTTTTTCTGCTGACAACATCCTTTCAACACCACATCTATATATCATTGTTTCAAACTCACCTCCATAGCTGCTGATAGTAAGAATGGTAAAAAAAAGTCATGAGTGTGGTGATGATGAAGGGCTTTTGCCCGAAAGGTCGATTTTCCTGCTCGTCAGATGCTGCCTGACCTGCTGTGCTTTTCCAGCACCACACTGTCAACTCTGATCTCCAGCACCTGCAGTCCTCACTTTCTCCAAGAACGATAAAAACCCTTTAAAGGAATCTGTGCAAAATAATCAACAAGTGGCAGAAAATAAAAGTTGTTCCGTAAGCAAAGATATGGAAATATATGGGTAAAAAATGAGGTGGAGATCACAGTTGAAAATGCGTTGCTGGTTAAAGCACAGCAGGTCAGGCAGCATCCAAGGAATAGGAAATATATATGGAAATATATGTTAGTTACATCAATAAAATATAAGAAAGCCACTTTGCAAAAACCATTTTGTGCAAGATTGTAAAAGTGGCAAATAGCAGCAAAATTACTCAAAATAATAACTCCAACAACAACTTGTGATGAAATCTGTTTGTTTTCAATGTCCCAGATTATATTCTGTGTCCTTGTCACTGACAATCCTTTCCCTTAGTGTTGTTCACCATGAGGACGGGTGGTATGTGGTGATCAGCAGGACATGACGGGCCCAGGTTTGACCTGATGCCATGACACATCATGGGTTCAGAGTCAATGTTAATGTATTGCAGGCTGGATCCCTTATGATTGTACACAACTGTGCCAACACCGCTACTGGGTTTCCCCTGCTCGTGAGACAGGAAATGCCCAGGAATGGTGATGGTAATGTCTGGGACACCTGTTACAAATCTCCCGATGTTAGTAAGAGGTCTTTGCAGGGCCTTTGTCATCTTGGCCATGCTGAGTGGTCCATTTGACGTTATCCTTTTTTGAACTAGGGCTGTGACAGAAAGGCTTACTGTGGTGGGACAGTGGTGACTCAAAGGCAGTGCGCCATGCCTGGAGTATTTCATAGATCAGGCAAGCGAAAGACAGAGGATTAAAGAATCCAATGGGCTATTATAACAATCCAATAGTTTCACTTGTTAAAAAAATTAATTCATGAGGACATCGACCACTCGATCAGTGATTATTACCCATCACTAATTGCCCAGAGGGTAGTTAAGAGTCAACCAATGTGGGTCTGTGGGTCTGGAGTTACGTGTCAGCTAGACTAGAAAACGATGGCAGTTTCCTTCCCTGAAGAACACTAATGAACCAGGCAATTCATGGTCATCATTAAACTCCTAATTCCAGGATTTGTTTTAATTGACTTTAAATTCCACCATCAGCCACAATCAAACCCAGATCCCTAGAGGATTACGTTAGTCTCTGGGTTAACAGTCCAGTGATAATACCAGTAGGCATCACCTCCTTCAATAGTCACTATGATAGAGATTTACTCTCAATTGTAGCTTTATTATTCTATTGAGTTTAAATTGCACCAGAGTTAATTTGAGTTCTAGCATTCGTCTGGACCTCTGGGCTGTATACTAGTGTTATTACCACCACAATCTGAACTTGGTCTGGAGTTTGTCTTGCTAATGGCAGTGAAAGTCATCACTCCACTGAAACTGACAGTGCCTGCTTAAGTGTCTCATGCACCAAATAAAGTGAAATTCAACTCCCTCAAACTGTCAGGGAGAGGTGGGCACCACAGGGAGTGGAGTGCTTTATTTCCTGCCCCCAACTCTATTTTGATTTAATCCCTGCCCTCCCTTTCACTGTCTGATCACACAGCATTGCCCTTTGATGTGAAGGGCACTGCTTGTCACTGGCCACTCAGGTGTTTCCATTCTTCCTGGTGGTGGAAACTGAATAAAGATTTACACGCCTGTTATTTTTTCACTGTGTCAAACACCTGCACACACACATGACATGGGTGCTGAGGAAACTATGAGGATTACTGCTGTTAGGTGGTAGTGTAGGGAAAATTAAAAAAAAAGAAATATATATATAACCAGGAGATTTAGAATCTCAAAAAAAAGATAAAGTGAAATCCAGAAATTGCCATCAGTGATTGTCTTTTTGAAAGACAGTATATTAAAACACCCAAGAGTTCAAATAATTCCTGAGGAAATCTACACTCTTGGAGCAGAAACGGGATGTAGCATTGTGGATCACACCTGCCAGCTGGAGAACTGGTGGGAGACCTGTATCACAGGAAGACCACGCACCAATCGGGCATCAATGAGGTAATCAACAGGATCTTCCATGGAAACAAGATCCTGTGGGTGGAGGTCCCATCTATCAAGACCAACCGACCAGTTAGAGGGTGGAAATTCTTTCTATTTTGATTCATCCATGAAATGTGAGAGTCGCTGGTGGGGGCGTTGCCTCGTTGTCCCTTGAGAAGATGGTGGTGAGCTGCCTTCTTGAAACGCTGCAGGTCCATGTGCTGTAGGTAGACCACGATGCCCTGAGGGAGGGAATTCAAGATTTTGATCCAGCGACAATGAAGGAAAGGTGATGTATTTCCAAGTCAGGATGATGAGTGGCTGAGAGGGGAACTTGCAGTGAGTGGTGTTCCCTTATTTCTGCTGCCATTGTCCTTCTAGATGGTAGAGGTTGGGGATTTCGAAGGTGCTGTTTAAGGAGCTGCTGCTGAGTGTCAGTGGTGGAGGGACTAAATATTTGTGGGTGATGCCAATCAAACAGGCTGCTTTGTGTTGGCTGAGCTTTTTGAGCGTTTTTGGAGCTGTACCCATTCAGACAAGTGGGGAGTAATCAATCGCACTCCTGACATTTGCCTTGTAGATGGTGGACAGGCTTTGGGGAATCAGGAACTGGGCTAATTGCTGCCGCATTCTCAACCTCTCTGACCTGATAATGCAATCATTGTATTTATTGGTTCATCAAACTGAGTTTCTGGTCAACGTTAACTTTCAGGATGTTAATAGCTGGGGGATTCACTGAGGGTAATGCCATTCAATGTCAAAGGATGGTGTTGTGGATGGTCATTGCCTGATACTTGTGTGATTTGAATGTTAGTTATTAGTCCAAGCCCTTTATATTATGCAGTCTTTGGTAGTTAAGGGACATTTCAGTATCTGAGGAATCGTAAATAATGCTGAACATTGTGCAATCATCAGTAAACATCCCACTTCTGACTTTATGAGTGAAGGAAGGTCATCCATGACCAGCTGAAGATGGTTGGGCCTAGGACACTACCCTGAGGAACACCTGCAGAGGTGTCCTGGAGCTGAGATGATTATCCTCTAACAACCATGGCCATCTTCCTACGTGCCAGGTGTGACTCCAACCACTGGAGAGTTTGCCCCGATACCCATTGATTTCAGATTTGTTCGGGCTCCTTGATGCCACACTTGGTTGATGTCAAAGGCTGAAACTCTTCCCTCCCCTCTGGACAAGCTCTCTTGTCCATGTTTGAACCAAGGCTGTAATGAGGTCAGGAGCTGTGTGGCCCTGGGGGAACCCAAACTGGGCTTCACTGAGCAGGTTATTGCTGCTTGGTCGCACTGTTGATGACACCTTTACTGACGATCAAAACTTGATTGAAGATGCTAATCACCAGATCTATCCTGATCTCTGTGTACAGGACATACCTAGGGTGTTTTCCACACTTCTGGGTAGTTGACAATGTTAGAACCAGACTGGAATAGCTTGTGAAGAGGAGAAGCTAATTCTGGAGCACCATTTCAACGTTTGAACATTGTCAGGACCCAAAGGCTTCACAGTATCCAGTGCCTCCATGGAGTTATGATATTACATGGAGTGAATCGAAATGGCTGAAGACTGGTATCTGTACTGCTGGGCACTGTCGGAGGAGGTCGAGATGGATCATGCTCTCAGCACTTCTGGTTGAAGATTGCTGTGAATATTTGAGCCTTATGTTTTGCACTGGTGTGCTGGGCTCTTCCATCATTGAGGAGTCTCCTCCCAGCAGTGAGTTGTTTAATAGTCCGCCACCATTCACGACTGGATGCGGCAGGATTGCAGAGCTTAGATCTGATCTGTTAGTTAGCTCTGATCACTTTGCTCTCACTATCACCTGCTGCTTGTGCTATTTGTCATGCAAATAGTCCTGATTGGTAGCTTCACCAGGTTGACACCTCATTTTTAGATATCCCTGGTATGCTCCTGGCATACATTCCACATGTTTCATTAAACTAATGTTGATTGCCTTGGCTTACTGGTCATGGTAGATTGGGGGTATCCCGATCCCCAATATTTACAGATGTGGCAGGTTCCATTATTGCAGTCGGTGGTAATCAGCAAGAGGTTTCCTTACCCATGTTTAACCTGAAGCCATGAGATTTTATGGGGTCTTGAGACAATGTTGAGGAGTCCCAGAGCAACTCCCTCCCTGCATACCACTGTGCCACCACCTCTGCCAGGTCTCTCCTACCAGTGGGATAGGACAAACCTGGGGGTGGTGATGCTGGTGTCTGCGACATTGTCTGTTTGGTATGATTTGGTGCGTATGACTATGTCAGGCTGTTGCTTGATTGGACAGTTCTCCCAATTTTGGCATGAGTCTTCAGATGTTAGTGAGGAGGACATTGAAAATTCACTTGTGAGGAGGGTGGTTTTGCTGCTAGACAAACACCTCAGAAATCTCAGGGCTATTGAGGACCCAAGGTAATTGGAGGTGAATTGAATTTACAGGGCATGGAGGAGAAGCAATAGGAGGCTCAGAAGCGGGGGAAGAGGCTGGCTTTCATTGGGCCTTTACCTCCAGGCTTTTCTGAAATCCAATATCTTGATCAGGCACTTTCAGTTCGTTAGTCAAGAGATCTGCCCCACACCCTGAGGGGACATGTAGCCTGCCTGGTTTACCTGTTGCCTGCCAACTGGGTTGCTTTCAGCCATGTTACTCACAGAAGCAACAGGAACCAGGCCCCAAAGTGGCCTTTAATTGGCCTCTCAATTGGCAGTGAGGCAGTAATGTTGGCCATTGGCCGTCTTGCCTAGAGTTTAATTCTGATGAAGTAGGTCTGCCACCAACCCACTGAATTCTGTCAACGTCCAATCTCCAAACACAATAGGAGTGAGAGGAGAAGATTGCATCCTTAGTCATACTGCAGGAAACAGAAGACAAACTGAAGGTTGTAATGAAGGTGATGACTCTGAAAGGATTTAATGCTCAAGTTACATTGGCTCCACCAACTCTAACAATGTCACAGACAGTGTGTGGCAGAGACAAGGAGTTTACTCTCACTTTTAGAGGGTGCTCCCAGTCACTCGCCTGTCCCAATGTAGTTGTACATATTGCTATAATGCAATAAACTAGCTTGTCATCCAACAACAGTGCCTTTTCTGTAGATATGCTCCAGTAGTAATACCACTAATCTCCAGATAGACCGAAGACAAAGGAGGATTGGCAGTGGTGATTAGCTAAAATAACCCTTACCCATCACCACATAGACAGTCTGTGGTTATGCCACCACACAGACAGTCTGTGGTTATGCCACCACATAGACAGTCTGTGGTTATGCCACCACACAGACAGTCTGTGGTTATGCCACCACATAGACAGTCTGTGATTGTGGCACCACATAGACAGTCTGTGGTTATGCCACCACACAGACAGTCTGTGATTGTGGCACCACACAGACAGTCTGTGGTTATGGCACCACACAGACAGTCTGTGGTTATGGCACCACATTGACAGTCTGTGATTATGGCACCACACAGACAGACTGTGGTTATGCCACCACACAGACAGTCTGTGATTGTGGCACCACACAGACAGTCTGTGGTTATGGCACCACACAGACAGTCTGTAGTTATGGCACCACATAGACAGTCTGTGGTTATGGCACCACATAGACAGTCTGGGGTTATGCCACCACATAGACAGACTGCGGGCCTGAGCCTAATGTGGTTAGAGCAAGTTCCCCAGTGTCTGCAGCATTGAGAGCAGGAAGCTCGAGGTTTCCTGGAGAGCAGGCCAAAGCAGAGGAGACTGAGCCCTTGCAGGGAGTGCACTTCAGAAAGATTAATGACCTTTTACATTTATATCTTACTTTTCCACTTAATGCTAGGAAAGACTGGAATGTTAACTTTCAGCTTTATTTCTTCATTTTTCAACCTATACTAAGAGCAACAATAATGCTTTACATTCAACTTTGTTTCTCTATGTTACGACTTGAACATAAGTTTTGTACCGAGGTATCTTTGTGTGGCTACATTGTACACTTTTCACTGCACTCCTGTCTTTCTGTACACTCAGTTCTGCTATATTGCATCTTTCATTAACCCAAATGGGCTGTAACGCTATTTGTGAATTGGGAGCGCTGTTTCTAAAACATGAACTTGTAAAATATGTGCTGGCTATAATTTGCTTAGATCGCCAACACTTTTAAGTGTTATTTGTACTGCGCGACTTTTGTACAGTGCAAGATTACACAGGAAATGAACTATCGCGTTATAGAAGAGATGACTGGATTTGAGTACATCTGACAATAAAAACTTAAACAACGAGAAAGTGGAATAAATACTGGTTGAGGGAGCAAATATCATAAGGTGCCAGCAGTGGTCAAAAGGGGGAGCATTAGAGTTTTCATCCATCTGCAGGAGGCTTATGACTGGCTACCTTGGGATGAAGTCTATAGGATGTGTATATATTCCATGAGAGGTGTGTATGACTACCTGAGAACATGCATGCAGGACCATACAAGAGTAAGAAGCAGTGGGAAAGAATAGTGAGAGTTTTGAAGCCAAGATTCGATTGCACTAAGCCCCTTTCCTCCTTCTGATTGTTCTAACTGAGCAATTAATAGAAAGTGCCAAGGACTATGTTGTTGCAGTCAATATCGAGTTATGGTGAGCATGGTGAGTGAAATAATTCCACAAAGGCAAATATCGTGTCACCAAGTTTCCCTTTACTTACATGGCACTGACCCAGCTAGCTCAGAGCTGGCTGCTAGAATGAACAGAACCTCTAACATAACATAACCTCTGTTTATTTATTTATTTCTTTTCTTTATTTCTTTTTCTTTTTTCCATTAACCCCCACACTAACGCCTAACTGCGGTAGTGCTTATTTTTTCCCGAGCACCAATGTTGTGTGTGTGTGCAGGTGTGAGACACAGTGAGAGACACAAGTGCACGAATCTTTATTCAATTTCCACCACCAGGAAGATAGGAAAACACCCGAGTGGCCAGTGACAAGCAGTGCCCTTCACGTTAGAGGGCAATGCTGTGTGATCAAACAGTGAAGGGGAGGGCAGGGACTAAATCAAAATAGAGTTGGAGGGGGAAATAATGCACTCCACTCCCTGCAGCACCCACCTCTCCCTGAACAACTCCAGGGTGTTGGTGGAAACCGCGTGCTCCTTGTCCAAGGACACCCGGGCTCTAATGTAACCGCGGAAGGGGGGGCAGGCAGTCGGCCCTAACAATTCATGTTTATATCTGTCAGCCAGGGCTTCTTGATTGAATCAGATTAACAGCCCCAATGAGGGAGCTCAGGTTCTATGAGGTCCATCTGGCTGACTTCGTTCTAATCACTACAGTGGAAACAGAACAGAATATCTTGTGCACTGGAGAAAAGCTTTGGAAGACAGGAATACGACGTTCATTGGATCAAAGAACCAATTTATGGGAAGCCAGTATCAACCAAGGGAAGGGGATGAAGCTGGGAAGACAACAAGTGAATACTTGGAGGAAGGGAATGCATTCAAGACATAATTATCGAAACAGAAATGAAATAGTGGATTGTTCTTGGTTAGCATACTTAGGAGACCTTGTGTGAGAGAAAACTATTGCTGAAACAGAAAGGAAACATTTGAAAGACAATTCTGAGACTGGCATTGTTATAAATGGCAATCAATAGGTGGCACAGTGGCACAGTGGTTAGCACTGCTGCCTCACAGCGCCAAGGACCCGGGTTCAATTCCCGCCTCGGGCGACTGTCTGTGTGGAGTTTGCACATTCTCCCCGTGTCTGCGTGGGTTTCCTCCGGGTGCTCTGGTTTCCTCTCACAGTCCAAAAATGTGCAGGTGAATTGGCCATGCTAAATTACCCCGTAGTGTTAGGTGGATTAGTCAGGGGTAAATGTAGGGGAATGGGTCTGGGTGGGTTGCTCTTCGGAGGGTCGATGTGGAGTTCTTGGG
The DNA here is from genome assembly GCF_020745735.1 of Hemiscyllium ocellatum. Lineage (NCBI taxonomy): Eukaryota > Metazoa > Chordata > Chondrichthyes > Orectolobiformes > Hemiscylliidae > Hemiscyllium > Hemiscyllium ocellatum. The sequence continues at coordinate 65,961,836 of NC_083419.1, read as the reverse complement.
CCGAAGGGCCTGTTTCCACACTGTAGGGAATCTAATCTAATCAAAACATGGGCAACATGAAAGAAGTGAGTAGATGTTAATAGGATACAGAGGCTGGGATGGGATGGCTACTTGAGAAAAGTAGCTGAAAAATAAAATGTCAACTGTTCAGGAGACACAGGAGAAAGAGAGTGAGAAACCTCTATAAGATATCACTGGGATTTCATCAGAATAGTAAATATACAATTATCGCAAAACACCCTCCTCAGAGCTATTTTTGTATTTGTGAAATGTCAACTTTCTTTATTATTAAAAAAATCTGCATTTTACAATGTTTTCATAATGTTTAAAATCACACAATACCAGGTTATAGTCCAACAGGTTTAATTGGAAGCACACTAGCTTTCGGAGCAACGCTCCTTCATCAGGTGATAGTGGAGGGCTCGATCATAACACAGAATTATAGCAAAAATTTGCAGTGTGATGTAACTGAAATTATACATTGAAAAATTGATTGTCTGTTAAGCCTTTCATCTGTTAGAATACAGTGATAGTTTCACTTCTTTCATGTGTAAATCACAAAACCCTTTTTTTAAAGTTGTATTCTCGGTTTAGCTGCTAACAATGGTGATAGCTAGACAATATGTTGAAGGTTCTGGATTAGTGGTGCTGGAAGAGCACAGCAGTTTCAGGCAGCATCCAAAGTGCAGCGAAATCGGCATTTTGGGCAAAAGCCCTTCATCAGGAATCCTGGTGACTATAACCTGGTGTTGTGTGATGAAGGGCTGATGAAGGGCTTTTGCCCAAAATGCCGATTTCGCTGCACTTTGGATGCTGCCTGAAACTGCTGTGCTCTTCCAGCACCACTAATCCAGAATCTGGTTTCCAGCATCTGCAGTCATTGTTTTTACCAATATGTTGAAGGTATTAGCCCCCTGTGTTCTCTGTCTATGACCTGATGTTTAGATTGATTCTAATCTTATAAGTGAGATAACAGTGTTTTACATAAATACCTGCAGTTTTTGAGCCCAGAGTTCTACATGAATGTATGCAGTTTTTGAGCAAAGTGCAATGTAACTCTGCAAGTACAAATTCACCCCACAAAATATATGTGCATGTGGGTCTTTGTCTGTCTGTGTGTGTCTGTCTGTTTGGGGTTGGGGTTGTGAGTATAAGAATGTGTGTGTGTGTGTGTGTAGTGGGTGCAGAGTGTCTTAAGTCTGTGAGCGGGTGCATGTGTGAGCGTGGGAGTGTGTGTGTCTATAAGGGTGTGTGTGGGTGTCTGTGTGCACATCTGTGTGTACCTGTGTCCATGTGTATGTGAGAGTGTGTGCGTGTAGGAATATCTGTGTGTGTGTGCAGTGCAATGGTGATCACCTGTAATGTGACATGAACCCAAGGTCCCGGTTGAGGCCCTCCCTTTGTCCTCCCAAAGGCTACAATAACGGATGAATGGGCACTGCACAACAATCAACAGACAGGAAGGTTCCCTCCCAGTTGGGGAACACTTCAGTGGTCCAGGACATTCACCCTTGGACCTTCGGGTGACCATCCTCCAAGGTGGACTTCGGGACAGGCAGCAGAAGAAAGTGGCCGAGCAGAAGCTGATAGCTATGTTCGGTACCCATAGGGAGGGCCTCAACTGGGACCTTGGGTTCATGTCACATTACAAGTGATCACCATTGCACTACACACACACACACACGCACACACACACACACACTCTTACATACACACAGACACAGGTACACACAGACGCACACACAGACACCCACATACACCCTTATAGTCACACACATTCCCACGCTCACGCATGCACCCCCTCGCAGACTTAAGACACTCTGCACTCACTACACACACACAGACACACACGCGCGCACACACACACACGCACACACACATTCTCACACTCACAACCCCCACCCCAGACAGACAGACACACACAGACAGACAAAGACCCACATGCACACATATATTTTGTGGGGTGAATTTGTACTTGCAGAGTTACATTGCACTTTGCTCAAAAACTGCATACATTCATGTAGAACTCTGAGCTCAAAAACTGCAGGAATTTATGTAAAACACTGTTATCTCACTTATTAGATTAGAATCAATCTAAACATCAGGTCATAGACAGAGAACACAGGAGGCTAACACCTTCAACATATTGTCTAGCTATCACCATTGTTAACAGCTAACCCGAGAATGCAACTTTAAAAAGAAGGGTTTTGTGATTTACACATGAAAGGAGTGAAACTATCACTGTATTCTAACAGATGAAAGGCTTAACAGACAATCAATTTTTCAATGTATATTTTCAGTTACATCCCACTGCAAATTTTTGCTATAAATTCTGTGTTACGATCGAGCCCTCCATAACCACCTGATGAAGGAGCGTCGCTCCGAAAGCTAGTGTGCTTCCAATTAAACCTGTTGGACTATAACCTGGTGTTGTGTGATTTTTAACTTTGTACACCACAGTCCAACACCGGCATCTCCAAATCATTCATAATGTTTGTTTATTTTAATTTTAGTTTCTATTGTAATCCAAACATAATGGTTCATTTTGCTATCTGAAATTGTTAATTGAAAGCGAAGGTTAATTGCTTTAACTTGTATTGTGTGTGACTACTGCAGCATAACTTGCTGCTATCTCTGCTGGTCCATGCTAAGATATTCCTTGACTTTGATGTCATGTTGAACTTACTGTTGGAAAAAGGGGATATCAAAGTTTCAGAGATTGCTGAAACTTTTTGGGTAACTTTGATTTGATTTATTACTGTCACGTGTATTGAGATACAGTGAAAAGTGTTGTCTAATGTGCTCTAAGGCAGATTGTACTGTAGCGGTGCATCAGGGTAATAGGACAGAGTGCAGGGCACAATGTTACAGCTGCTGAGAACATGCAGAGAGAGATCAACATTAACATTTAAAAGATCCATTCAAAAGTCTGATAACAGCAGGGAAGAAACTATTGAATCTATTTGTCCGTGTAGACAAACTTCTATATTTTCTTCCCCACAAAAGAGAATCTTTGGTTATGTTGGTTGCTTTTCTGAGGCAGTATAGATGGAGTCAGTGGTTTGCCTGGTGGACTGGGCTGTGTTCACTACTCTGCAGACCTCCTTTCTGTCTGGTGAAGAGTAGTTGCCATACTGTGCTGTAACTTCATTCAGGTGTAATGATGAGCACATTTGCTTCATGGCTTGGAGCCAAAGGTAATCTTTGTGTTTCTCTCATGGTCCAGTCATGCTCACAGCAATACCTGGTGACATACATCAGCCAAACACCATCAGATCAGAATAGAGGGAATTTCTGGTTGTATATAATTGAGAACTAGCCAGGATGTCTGGATTCTTCTGTAGTCTGAGTAAATCTTAGTAGTCCATAGTATTCCAATGCTACACCAGATCATCAAGTTTCTGTTATAATCTGGCTAGGAACCAATAACCTAAAGTAGATATGGTGTGAGATCCAGGGGTTTGACCAAGAGAACAAAGTCACCAAGATTCTATTGTTTTGAACACAGCACAACAATTCTACCATGAAATATTCAAACAATAACACAATCTGCAATAGGAACCCAGTTCCTTGAGGTGTGGAGGCTTAGCTGGCCAATTTCCAGACCGTGTGTTCAGTTCTTGTGTGGGACTGAGCTATGTTCAGAGATGGTTAGTCTTCAGTATTTGCAATGGGTATTCACAACTGTTTGACTGTGGAGAGCACCATGGATTGCTGCCAATTTTGTTTTACCTGTTACTCTCTTACAGTTCTTAGTCAGTGCCATTGAGTGGCCGCTGGTTGGATGTGCTTTTCCTTATCAGATTTCTCCCAACTTTCATATTCATTTCAAGTTCTTCACATCCTTATCAGATCAGAATAGAGAGAATTACTGGTTGTATATAATTAAGAACTAGCCAGGATGTCTGGGTTCCTCTGTAACCCAAGTAAGTCTTTATCGTCCATAGTGTTCCAATGCTACACCAGATCACCAAGTTTCTGTTATAATCTGGCTCAGAACCAATAACCTAAAATAGATAGAGTGTGAGATCCAGCGGTTTGACCAAAAGAACAAAGCACCAAGACTCTACTTTGAACAAAGAGCAACAATTTTACCATGCAATATTCAAACAATAATACAATCTGTAATAGTTACGCAGTTCCTTGAAAGTGGAGTTGCAGGTAGACAATGTGATGAAGAGGCGTTTGGCACATTTGCCTTCATTGGTCGGAACATTGAATGTAAGAGTTGGGACGTTATGTTGCGGCTGTACAGGACTTTGGTGAGGCCACTTTTAGAACACTGCATACAATTCTGTTCACTCTTCTATAGGAAAGGTGTTGTTAAACTTGAAAGGGTGCAGAATAGACTTACAGGAATGTTGCAGGGTTTGAGTTATATGGAGAGGCTGGATAGGCTTGGGCTTTTTTCCCTTGAGTGTAGGAGGCTGAAGGGTGACCTTATAGAGGTTTATAAAATCATGAGGGGCATGGATAGGGTGAATTGCCAAGGGCTTTTTCCTAGGGTAGGGGAATCCAAAACTAGAGGGCTTAGATTTAAGGTTAAGATGAAAGATTTAAAAGGAACCTGAGGGGGAAATGTTTTCACACAGAGAGTTGTGTGTGTGTGGAATAAGCTGCCACAGAAAGTGGTGGAGGCTAGTTTGATTCCAGTATTTAAAGGCATCTGGATAGGTACATGAATAGAAAGGATTTAGAGAGATTTGGGCCAAATGCTGATGAATGGGATGAGGTCAGATTGGAATGTCTGATCAGAGCAGGAAATCGGACTAAAGCAAAAACAGAAATTGCCGGAAAAGCTCAGCAGATCTGGCAGCATCTGTGGAGAGAAGTCAAGGTTAATGTTTTGGGTCCACTGATCCTTCCTCAGTGTTGGACTGAAGGATCTGTTTCTGTGCTGTATGACTCTCTATATATAATTCGCTTATAACCACTAGAGTCAACATATGACAAATATAGATAACAGACTGTGATGGAACACCTCACAATATACATCCATTAGCGAATGCTATCAAGACTGGGCAGTCCAAGGCGGAGGATGGGAAAAATTTCTGGCTGTAACAGGCTGCTCCTTTTTTGAGGTATTTTAGGTGTTGGAGGTGGTTTCCTTGAATTCCAGGAGCAGCCGCCCCTTACCTAACACTACGGGCAATTTAGCATGGCCAATTCACCTGACCCGCACATCTTTGGACTGTGGGAGGAAACTGGAGCACCCGGAGGAAACCCACGCAGACACGGGGAGAACGTGCAAACTCCACACAGTCAGTCGCCTGAGTCGGGAATTGAACCCAGGTCTCAGGCGCTGTGAGGCAGCAGTGCTAACCACTGTGCCACCGTGCCGCCCTGGATGGGTGTATGAATAAGAAGAGTTTAGAAGGATATGGGCTGGGTGCTGGCAGGTGGGACTAGATTGGGTTGAGATATCTGGTCGGCATGGACGGGTTGGACTGAAGGGTCTGTTTCAATGCTGTACATCTCTATGACTCTCTGACAACAGGCCTAATTTGTATAATCTCTCCTCTTAACAACCCCAAGTGGCCAGGTATCATTCTTATAAACCTACATTGTACTCCCTCCAAAGCTAATATATTTTCCTCAGGTGTGGTACCCAGATCTGCTCACAGCATTACAAGTGGGGTCTAACCAGGGTTTTATATAACTGCAGCAAACCCTCATACTGCAGTCTTCCTGATATAAAGGTTAGCATTCCATGAGCCTTTGTGATTATTTCCTGCATCTCTCTCTGACATTTTAAAGACCTGAGCAAGAAGGATCTGGGATCGGTGAGTAATTTCTGTTCTGAAGAAGGGTCACTGGACCCGAAGGGTTAACTCTGATTTCTCTCCACAGATGCTGCCACTCCTGCTGAGCTTTTGCAGCAATTTCTGTTTTGGTTTCTGATTTACAGCATCCGCACTTTATTGAATTATCTCTGTACTCCACAGTCTGAGATTGCTCATGCTTCCCTACACCTTAATGCTGTCAGAGCTCCAGAAGTGAACACCTTTCACATTAAGTCCTCACTTGAAACCTCTGGTTCTGCTGCTGAGTGAAGACTTCAGAATTAATTAGCTGTTAAACTACATCACAAGCTATTTTTTTTCCTCTGTCTCGCCATTCTTCCCAGCTCACAATTCCAACACTAATTGCCTTGACATTTGTTCAATGATTGTGAAAGTAAAAATAAATTGCCCCAAATTTCAGAAGGGCCCAAATGAATAGTTAATTATAATGTTTTTTTAATGTTGCCATGGTGCACAGAATGCCTATGTTTATCGAGGTATTGTGGTGGAAATGAGCTGTTCACAGCAGAGAGCCTCCCAACTCTATTCCCCACTCTGTGCTGACTTGATTGATTTCAGCACTGTAGTGATTGTGGTGCCCCAATTACTCTCGATAACTCCCAGTTTCTGGAATGAAGACACACTGTAAGGAATTGTCCATCAGTTATTTGAATTATCTCACACATGTGAGGCTCAAATGTGCTGTCCCAATGCAAACTACGCTATTCAAAAGCAATGTAATTGTAATAGTTACCGCTTGGTTCCTTATAGTCTTTTTGGTATGTTTGGCATTCCTCAACAACTTGGGTTTGAGAGTGCGCGGAAAGTGGGGCTTTCAAAACATTACCTTCTCTCCTCACTACCCTCAATCTAATAATCTTCCAGAACACAATGTTCCCAGGGTAAATTTCATGAAGATGCACAAGCTCTTTCTCTAATGGGCCTTGGAAAACCTAGTTATTTCTCCCAATGTTTTGTCTTGCATTCATCAGGACAATTCACAAGAATATCAAATCAAGGAGAAAACTAACTTTTATATTGTTTAGATCCTGGTTGGAATAGTTAGGTAGTTGTTTTGATCAACACAGACGGATGAGCTGAAGGGCATTTTACTGTGCTATAGATCTAAATAACCAGTCGAGAGGGAGTCTCAAGGCCAGATTTGCTAAAACTAAGAGTTATAATCCCTTGTGAAGGGGTATGTCATTAATGTCCAGGAAGTTGATAACAAATCCATGGGATCTGACTTAAAGTCATTCTCTTGAATTTAGATGGTTAAGGCCTGAAATGATTGAAGTTTTCAAGACGTTTACAGGAAAAGACAGTAGGTAAAGGTAGACCATTTTCATTGGTTGTGGATTCTGGAACTAGGGGACATCATCTGATATTTAGGGCCAGAGCATTCAGAAGAGATATTTGGAAGCACTTCTACACCCACAAGGGTGGTAGATATTTGGAAAACTCTTCCACAAACAGCAGTTGATGCCAGATTAGTTACCAGTTTTAAATCTGGGGTAGATTCTTTTTTGTTAAGCAAGAGGATTAAGGGATATGGGTCAAAGGCCATAGAGGTAGGCCACAGATCGGCCCATGATCTGACTGAATGGTGTAACAGGCTCAAGCAGCTGAATGGCTTCTTTCTGTGTTCTTATGACACCTGGCAAGAGTATGTTTCTAAGCTGTCACAAGAGTGTGAAGATATTCCAGAAGCACATTGAAAAACACTAGTATTGAAGATAAGAAGACCTTAGGATCTTCTATCCTTAAAGATAGGGTTAGACCACTGAAACCAAAAAAACTGTCAGTACAAACTTAGCTACATCATCGTTGATACTTTTATCTTTCCTAAACTCCAATTATCATCAAATAGCACCCATTTGGAAGGTGTGGAATGTGGAATAGTAGTATTACAATAGGGTCAGAGATTTGTGTGTTCAGGTCTTGCTAAAAGGATTTCAATGTGTAATTCAGATTGGCATTGCCAGTGCTGTCTTCAGAGTGTTCCAAAACAGACCCTGCCTCACCTCACAGGCAGGTGACAAAGATTCCAGAGTATAATGCTAAAGTTGAGCAATTGAGTTCACCTCACTGTCTTGACCAATGTTTATCCCTCAACTAATAGCATCAGTCTCATTGTCTTAGGAAATAAGATATTGTATTAGGAAATATTAATTAATTTCTGGGTTGACAATACACTTAAGGACTCCACGTAAAAAAATTTGTCATTGATTGTAAAATGTATTGAGGTCACAGTACATTTCACTAGACTCGGGAAGTCCAAGTTGCCTTGGCAACACAGTGACATGATTACAAAGACAATCAAAACTGTGAACTAAATATTCAGGACTGTGTGATTTTTCAAAAAGGCTGGCAGGAAGGAAAGGGTGGTGGGATAGTACTTGATTGAATAAATGCGAGAGCAAAAAATGATCTTAGAATCACTAGAATGTGAAAGCAGGCCATTTTTTGGCCCATCAAGTCCTTCCAAAGAGAATCCCACCTAATCCCTGTAACCCTGCATTGCCCAGAGCTAATCTACTTAACCTGAACATCTTTGGACTGTGGATGGAAACTGGAGCAACTGAAGGAAACTCACGCAGACACGGGGGGAATGTGCAAACTCCACGCAGACAGTCACCTGAGGGTGGAATCAACTAGCACTGTGAGACCACTGAGCCATGTGCCAACCTTCTTGGATCAGAAGATGTTGAATCTATATGGCTGCAGGTAAGCAAGGGAAAGAGATCCCTGGTAGGAGTTAGATATAAACCCCCAAATAGTGGCATATGCTATGACAGAAATAAAATCAGAAGATAATAAGGATACATAAAAAGGCAGTTCACTACTCATTGGTAACTTTAATCTTCATCTAGATTGGGATATTCAGATTGGCAGGAGAAGCTACAAGGAAATATTCATAGGATTTATTCAAGGCAGTGTCTGAGAACAATACGTTGTGGATTCAAGCAAGGGTCAAACTATTTTGGAGGAGAAAGTGAATTCTGCAGATGCTGGAGATCAGAGCTGAAAATGTGTTGCTGGAAAAGCGCAGCAGGTCAGGCAGCATCCAAGGAACAGGAGATTCGATGTTTCGGGCATAAGTCCTTCTTCAGGAATGACTGAATCAGAAACAACTATGCTAAACTTAAATAAGGGTGATTTAAAAAAAAAGAGAGTTAGCTAGAATAGACTGGGAAAGAAGTCAAAAAGTGTCATGCTGGTAAAGCACAGCTGCCCAGGCAGCATCCGAGATACAGGAGAGACGTCATTTCCTGCATGAGCTCTTCATCAGGAATGATGACATTCCTGATGAAGAGCTTATGCCCGAAACGCCAATTCTCCTGCTCCTCGGATGCTGCCTGACCGGCTGTGCTTTTCCAGCGCCTCACCTTTTGACTCTGATCTCCAGCATCTGCAGTCCTCACTTTTTCCTAGACTGGGAAAGGAGTTTATCAGCAAAGATAGTTGAGGGAAAATGGCACGATGTTTCAGAAAATAATTTGTGGCTCACAACAAAAATATATCCTCGTGATAAAAAGGTTTCAAAGAAGGGGATGGTTAACCAGGGAAGTTATGGATAGCATCAAATTGAAGGAAAAAAAATACACTTTGGCAAAAATTAAAGAGTGGAACAGTATTAAAAATTGGCAGAAGTCAAACAAAACAAAAGTGGGGGAAATAAACTTTGAGGGAAAACTTCCAAATAATATCAAGATGGTCAGTAAAAGTTTCTCCAAATATATAAACTTAAGAAGAGCAAAGCCAAAGTGAATGTAGACCCCTAAGAAAACAGAACAGGGTATTATAATGGGGAATCAGGAAATGGCAGAAGGATTGAATAAATGCTTTGTATCATCTCCATGTTCCAAAAATGTGAAATAATTGAAAGAGACAAGAGGAGAGAAAACAAATGCAATAACTATTACTGCCAATAATGTGTGTGGGAAACTTACTGTGCTTTAATGCTCATTAATCCCTTGGACCTGATGAGATGCACCCTAAGATACTAAAAACAATAGCTACAGAGAAAGTGGAGTAAATTTTAATGATAGTAATTTTCTAGGAATCCTTAAATTCTGGAGAAGTCGAAGAGGATCAGAAAACTACCAATTTATCATCATTATGCAGATGTGCACAGGCAATTATAGACCATCTGTTATTGGAAAATGTTAGAGTATTTACTAAAGGATGTAACAGCAGAGCATTTAGAAATATATGATATGATCAAGCAGACCTGATATGACGTCATGAAGGGGAAAATCATATCTGACAAATTTATGAGAATTCTTTGTGGAGATAACAAGCAGGATAGATAAAGGAGCAGCAGTAGCTGCCATAAAACTGGATTTTTGAAAGCTTTTGGATAAGGTACCATGAGGCTACCTAATAAGATAAGAGCTCTTAGTGTTGAAGGTAGTATATTAACATGGATAGAGGGGGTAACTAAGAGGTGACAGAGATTTGGGATATAGCAGGAATTTTCAAGATGGCAATCTTTAACCAATGGAGACTCAGGGATCAGTGCTGGGGCCATAATTATTTACAATTTATATATTAATGACTTGAATGAGGAAAATGAATGCGGTGTAACAAAGTTTGCAGATGACAAAAATAGGTGGGAAGGCAAATGGTGAGGATGACAGAGGGATATAGACAGATTAAGGAAATGGGGAAAAATGCTTGTCACATAGAATATAATGTGGGGAAAAGTAAGATTATGCACTTTAGCAGGAAGATTAGAGATGTTCAACATTATTTAAGTGGAGAAAGACTGCAGAAAGCTACAGAGCAGAGGGATTTGCAAATCCTCAAGCATTAATCACAAGAAGCCAACTTGCAAGTCCATCAGGTGATAAGGAAGGCAATGGAAGGTTGGCCTTAATTTCAAAAGGAATGGAACTTAAACATAAGGAAATCTTGATAAAAATGTACAAGGCGCCAGTCAGATCATACCTGGAATACTGGGAACAGCTCTATCTGCCTGTCCATAAAAAAAAATACCAATATTGGAGGCAGGCTAGAGAAGATTGATTACACTCAAACAGATATGGAGCATATATGTGAGGAGAGGTTGAGTAGGTTGGGCCTTTTCCCATTGGAATTTAGAAGAATGAGGAGCAACCTTATTGACACGTACAGGATCCTAAAGGGATTGATGCGGAAAGGTGGTTTTGTCTTGTGGGAGAATCTAGGACCAGAGGGCATAATCTCAGGATAAAAGGTCACACATTGAAGACAGAGGTGAGGAGGAATTTCTTGTCTTAGGGGGCAGTCATGCTGTGGAATTCTTTTTTACACAATGAGCTGTTAAGGTTGTGTCATTAAGTATATCCAAGACGGAGATTCTTAATCAGTGAGGGTGTCAGTTATAGAAAGAAGCCGGAAGGTGGATTTGAGAATTGTCAGATCAGCAACGCTCTCAGTGAATGATAGAGCAGACTTGGTGGACAGCTCCAACATTTGACATTCTTCTAATTTCTCGAACTATGAATATCGATGGTAAAGGATGCAACTTTCCCGGTTTCACCAGGAATATCTCCTGCCTTCACTGGATGAATTTGCGAGTTGATACTCAGCCTGTTTGGTGATATTACATACATTGGCCATCTATCATGGAGTGTTACTTGAAGATGGAACTTTTAGTTCATTGATTGGGTAGTCCAAAAAAATTTTAACCATGCAACTGCCTAATACCCTGATAAGGTTGATTTTTTTTAAAGAGGCTGATTGAGTTCTGTGCAATTTTGTCCAACACCTCATGTACAAAGACATCTGGTTTAGTTCCATAAAGTCTTTTGTTGTTTCTTGATATCATTGTCTGGTTTTACTATTTTGCCTCAGCCCAGCAGGTTCTGATTTAAAAGGAACTGCTCTTCTCTCCTTTGATTCTCAACCTTTGTAGGTTCAATATCTAGCCTGAAAACTTCTTCAGGAGGCTAAAGAAATTCAGCTTGTCCAGAAAGACTCTTGCAAATATTTATAGATGCACCATAACAAAAATTTGTCTGGATACATCACAGCTTCATGTGGCAACTGCTCTTCCCAAGATCACAAACAACCACAGGAGATGTGAATACAGCCCAGTCCCTCACGCAATCCAGGTTTCTATCCATTGACTCTATCAATACTTCCCGCTGCTACGGGAAAGCAACCAACATACTCAAAGACCCCTCCCACCCTTATCCATCAGGTAGAAGATACAAACGTTTGTATACATGTACAAACAGCTTCAAGAACAACTTCTTCCCTGCTGTTGTCAGACTTTTTAATGGTAATACGGAGCTCTCTCTGCACCTTCTCGGCAGCTGTAACATTGTACACTTCACTCTGTTCTGTTATCCTGATGCACTTGTTCAGTATGATCTGCCTATAAAGCACATAAGACAATACTTTCCACTGTACCTCAAATCAAAAATGTTGAAACTGGGACATTTGCTGGTCCCAAATCAGGGCACACATAGATGACATAAATAAAAAAAGACAGGAGAGAATGAATTTGTGACCAGTGGGAGGAGATGGAACTATCTGAATTCTGAGTCAAGAGTGTGGCACTGGAAAAGCACAGCCTGTCAGGCAGCATCCGAGGAGCAGGAGAATCGACGTTTTGAGCATAAGCCCTCTTGCTGCTCGGATGCTGCCTGACCTGCTGTGCTTTTCCAGCGCCACACTCTCGACTCTGATCTCCAGCATCTGCAGTCCTCACTTTCTCCCTATCTGAATTCTGGGGCAATCATGGGAAAACTGGGATGTTTAGTCACCTTGGATCCAATGATCAATGGAGACAAAACTATGGCTAATTTTTCTCCTCTGGCCCTTTCAATCAGACCTCTTGGCAACAATGCATTTCCTTTGAAGAAATCAAATTTTGATTTATTTAAATAGCTGCTCGGTGCTGCTTGTTCCAAAAAAGTATTCAGCGAAATGCCTCACAGGAGACAGATGGCTAAAGTGGCTCTTGAGATCCAAGATGAAGTTGTAAATTGGATTATTGACTGGATGCGTAATGGGAAACTGGAAGTTATAGTTCTACTTAAACATCAATGACCTGTGCTCCCCATATCGCTACTGTTCATAAAATTAAAAACTATAAATGATTGCAACAAAGTCATTGGTAACTGAATATAGAAACCTATAAATGACCACACTGGAGAGGGATATTTTAGATTCGATCTACACACATTAAGTGCTGAACAAAATAGTGTGTGTGTGTGTGTGTGTGTGTGTGTGTGTGTGTGTGTGTGTGTGTGTGTGTATATATACGTGTGTGTGTGTGTGTGTGCAGGCGTCTGTGTGGTGAGAGAAACAGAGTTAGTCCCCTGATCAGTCTGTGTCGCAAGTTGGAACACCGTCACCTCTGAGTCACTATTCTAGGTTCAGAGCTCAAAAACCCAGACTGACTCTCCAGTGTGGTACTGAGGGAGTACTGTACTGTCAGAAGTGTGGTTATGTGAGTGGATGTCACCCCAGGTCAAAGAGCTTCTACAAGTACGAACAGGTTCAAGAATAACTTCTTACCCTCTGTTATCAACTTTCGAACAGACCTCTTTAATGTTAATATCTTCGGGTAAAAAATGAGGTCTGCAGATGCTGGAGATCACAGCTGAAAATGTGTTGCTGGTTAAAGCACAGCAGGTTAGGCAGCATCCAAGGAATAGGAAATTCGACGTTTTGGGCATAAGCCCTTCATCAGGAATGAGGAGAGTGTGCCAAGCAGGCTAATGTTGATCTCTCTCTGTACCTTTTCGGCTACTGTAACATTGTGAAAGTGAGGACTGCAGATGCTGGAGATCAGAGCTGAAAAATGTGTTGCTGGAAAAGCACAGCAGGTCAGGCAGCATCCAAGGAGCAGGAGAATCGATGTTTTGGCATAAGCTCGTCTTCAGGATATTCCTGAAGAAGGGCTTATGCCCGAAACGTTGATTCTCCTTCTCCTTGGATGCTGCCTGACCTGCTGCGCTTTTCCATCAACACATTTTTAAGACCATAAGACCATAAGACACAGGAGTGGAAGTAAGGCCATTCGGCCCATCGAGTCCACTCCGCCATTCAATCATGGCTGATGGGCATTTCAACTCCACTTACCAGCATTCTCCCCGTAGCCCTTAATTCCTCGTGACATCAAGAGTCTATCAATCTCTGCCTTGAAGACATTTAGTGTCCCGGCCTCCACTGCACTCTGTGGAAATGAATTCCACAGGCCCACCACTCGCTGGCTGAAGAAATGTCTCCGCATTTCTGTTCTGAATTGACCCCCTCTAATTTTAAGGCTGTGTCCACGGGTCCTAGTCTACTCGCCTAACGGAAACAATTTCCTAGCGTCCGCCCTTTCCAAGCCATATATTACCTTGTAAATTTCTATTAAGTCTCCCCTTAATTTTCTAAACTCCAATGAATACAATCCCAGGATCCTCAGCCGTTCCTCGTATGATAGACCAACCATTCCAGGGATCATCCGTGTGAATCTCCGCTGGACACGTTCCAGTGCTAGTATGTCCTTCCTGAGGTGTGGGGACCAAAACTGGACACAGTACTCCAAATGGGGCCTAACCAGAGCTTTATAAAGTCTCAGTAGCACTTCTCTGCTTTTATATTCCAACTCTCTTGAGATAAGTGACAACATTGCATTCGTTTTCTTAATCACGGACTCAACCTGCATGTTTACCTTTAGAGGATCCTCGACTAGCACTCCCAGATCCCTTTGTACTATGGCTTTACGAATTTAGAAAGTAGTCTATGCTTTTATTCTTTTTGCCAAAGTGCAAGACCTCGCATTTGCTCACGTTGAATTCCATCAGCCATTTCCTGGATCACTCTCCCAACCTGTCTAGATCCTTCTGTAAGTAAAAAATGAGGTCTGCAGATGCTGGAGATCACAGCTGCAAATGTGTTGCTGGTCAAAGCACAGCAGGTTAGGCAGCATCTCAGGAATAGAGAATTCGACGTTTCGAGCATAAGCCCTCGAAACGTCGAATTCTCTATTCCTGAGATGCTGCCTAACCTAGATCCTTCTGTAGCCTCCCCACTTCATCAGTACTAACTGTCTGTTCACCTAACTTCGTATCATCGGCAAACTTCGCTAGAATGCCCCCAGTCCCTTCATCCAGATCATTAATATATAATGCGAACAGCTGCGGCCCCAACACTGAACCCTGCGGGACACCGCTTGTCACCAGCTGCCATTCTGAAAAAGAACCTTTTATCCCAAAAAAAGAACTTTTTATCCCAAGAAGAATGGGTAGCCCGTAGAAAATTGCTCCCCTGACTGTGAATCGAACATGGGCCGCAGCGGTGAGAGCACCGAATCCTAACCATTAGACCACCAGGTGTAACATTGTGTCCTGCACTCGGTTCTATTACCCTGATGCACTTGTATAGTACAATCTATCTGTCAAGCATGTCAGAGAACACTTTTCACTGTACCTCAGTACACATGACAGTAATAAGTCAAATCAAGAGCTATCTACCTGACTGGGTGAACATAAAAGAGCCTACTGTACTGCTTTGAAAAAGAGTGGGGTATTTATATACTCATGTCTTGGCCAATATTTATCAGCATCAGATTACCTAGTCATTATCACATTGCTGTGTTTGGGAGCTTGCTAGACATATCGACTGCTGCATTTTATACCTTACACCAGTGACTACACTTCAAAGGTACCTCATTGGCTGGAAAGCACTTTGAAATGTGATCAGATGCACACTTATCCTGATTTAGCTGAGGAAAATGTTGAAGGCAATGATCACACACACACACGACACACACAGAAAGAGGTATGAACACAGACATACACACGCACACACGCAGACTCACAGACACAGAGGGAAATATGTACACAAACAGACACACAGACTCAGACATGCATATAAAGAAACACACTCACACCCAAACACGTTCTCATACAGACATAGAGACACACAGACACAAATATATGTACACAGACACACAGACACATACAGACATATATACACACACAGGCACATATGGACACAGATACATACAGACACACAAATGTAGATACACATATACACACACAGACATTGTAGTGGTTTTGATTTGTAATTGAAAGAGACAGATTACACAGTTTCTGAGCTGTTTTGTAAATTACCCCCATAATATTGGATAATTTATTGAAGGCGAGGCACGTTATTCAGACAGGAAGATGAACCATTTACTGATTTACTGATGCTCTCTAGGAAAGCAAATCTGCTGTTTTTAACTTGGTCCGGCCTCCATGTGACTTCAGGCCAACAGCAATGTGGCGCACTCCCAAAGTAGCCTTTGGAATGGCCTAGTCTGAGTCCAATCAGGGATGGGCAAGAAATTGTGTCCATCCCAGTGTTGCCCACATCCTATGAGCGAATAAAACAAAAGAACTTCCAACCAGACTCATTGAGTTGACTGAATTAGCTGCCAAATGGACTATTGGTGAACTTGTCTCAAAATGTGTTTTAACAAGCTTGGAAATTTAAAAAAATACAGCGAAAGTGATCATGAAACCTTTGGATTGTTATTAACCTACTGGTTAAATAATATCTTTGAGGGAAGGAAATGGTCAATCTGGCCTATGTACAACTCAAAACCACATTAGTTGATCACCATTGTTTAGTATATTCATTCACACTGCAAGTGAGTGAACAAGAAGGCAAGCAACCATTTTCTCAGGGCAGTTAGAGAAGAAAACTTGCATCTGTAATGCATGGCATATAGTGGCTCAGTGGTTAGCATGGCTACCTCATAGCACTAGAGACCCAGATTCAAATCTAGTCTCAGGTGACTGTCTATGTGGAGCTTACACATTCTCCCAGCGCCTGCTTGGGTTTCCTCCCACAGTCCAAAGATGTTCAGGTTAGGTAAATTGGCTGTGCTAAATTGTTCACAGTGTTCAGGGATGTGTGGAGTGGGTGTGTAAATTAGGGGTAAATGCAGTGTGACTCTTCAGAGGGTCAGTTGGGACAAATGGCCTGTTTCCACACTGTGAGAATTCTATGATATTTATCAATATCATTTATTTTTGAGTTTTGATTTTGAACTACTGTTATGTAAGTTTTGGTCTCAGCATGTGAGATGGTTTCATGATTAACCTGCAAGACTTTTTGGAGCCATGATGTTTTTTTTTAAAAATCAGGGTAAGAAAGAGGGAATTGCTGGAATGATGATGGGAAGTTTATTATCATTGTGAGAGACATAGTTTTGGTTTGGAAAGATCAGGAATTGATTTTTTTTGTTTACTTGGGGATAAAAACAACAGATGGGAAAGCTTTTGGAGTCAGTTCAGGTTAAAGTTAGATGTAGTAAAAGTATCTCATGAAGAAAGAAATCAGCTCAAAACATTTGGGAAATAAATTACCTCAGAATTAAGGGTTTTAGTTTGAAATTCAAGACCAGAAATGTTTGGTTAATCCCTTGAAGAGTTTATTAGTAGCACAGAAAGTCTAAGATCAGTTGTCTGAATAATCAAGGAAAAGGCTAGCAATACTCTCAAGACTCAAAATTAGAAGCTTACAGTTGCCAAACCTTGTTGGTGTCATAGACTCATACAGCATGGAAACAATCCTTTCAGTCTAAATCGTCCATACCAACCAGATATCCTAAATTAATTTACTCCCATTTGCCAATATTTGGCCCATATCCCTCTGAACTATTCCTATTCAGGTGTTTTTTCAATGTTGTAATTATACCAGCCTCTATCACTTCCTCTGGCAGCTCTCAGTCTCTGATGCTCCAGGAAAAATAGCCAAAGGTTGCTCTCTCTGATGTTTAAATACTGTAGATTTATGCTGCTGAAATAGATAAATTAACATTGACAAGAAAAAACATTCTAATCTACTGCTATGCAACTGTAGTATATGTCATCAAAACCCTCAAACATACACACTCTTATTCCCAACCAAAACAGACAAAAGATAAGTAGTTTAATATATACATTATGGGTGAGAAGGAACCTATGCAAATTTCACAACATCAAAAGTACAGACCATGAAGTGGGAGTTATTTTCTCACAGTGATGTTGTCTGTAGGTAATGGCAGTTCTGTGATTTGTTGTATGATCTAGTGGATTAGGTATTTTCTATCTGTAATTCCATCTTTTAAAGTCTTTGTTTTCCATCTTTTTTTTCCACAGTGGATCCTGGGGGTGTGTGTGTGGGGAGGAGGTGTTGGCGGGGGGGAAGGGAGAGAGAGAAAGAAAGAGGTTAAAAAAAAGAGATAAAGTTGAGCACTTTCTGTTTGCAGTCTCTGGGTGTTTCATCTTCTCTGTTACTCATGGAACCTACAGCTTTTTAAGACTCTTCGAATCAATCAGCCAATCAGAGGGCGGTTGTCAGGCAGAATTTCCTGAACTGAAATATTCTCAGCTTTGAATTTTCCTGCTTTGGCTTCAGAAAGCAGCATTGTATTGCAGCAATATGCAATACTTGACTTTCATTTTTGCAAAACTCATCTGGTTTTCCAATTGTATCACTGCATTTCAGTTTTCAGTTCCAAGTAAATAAAATATTTATTTTATATTAATTTATTTTAGGTAACTCTTCCATAGTTGACTGATTTTAGCTAAGTGAACCTAAAGATTGGAAGGTTTTGGTGGAGACCTGACTGGGATCAGATGTATAAAATAATTCAGAAAAGAGTATAACACTTTAGGGGAAAATAATTACCTTTGAAGAAAGTTAGTTGAGTAACATTGGAGATATCTTCTAAGAGAAAGTGAGGACTGCAGATGCTGGAGATCAGAGCTGAAAATTTGTTGCTGGAAAAGCGCAGCAGGTCAAGCAGCATCCAAGGAGCAGGAGAATTGACGTTTCGGGCATGAGCCCTTCTTTCCTGAAGAAGGGCTAATGCCCGAAACATCGACTCTCCTGCTCTTTGGATGCTGCCTGACCTGTTGCGCTTTTCCAGCAACAAATTTTCAGCTAACATTGGAAATAGGAATCATTGGTTAGAATTGGCAGGTTGTGAATAGACTTTGACAATCAAGTTATACAAGAAGGCTTCCCTGTTTCTGGAAAAGAACCGGATGAATCAGTTGAGTCAAACTTAAAGGTTTGAGATGCATTTGACAATGTAAATTAACTGTGTTGGGAAATGGCAAAAGCTTTGCTTTACTGTGAGTTTTATAATTTTTCTAAACTGCTCTCTACATTTGGATATCTTGGTTTCTTTCATTTTACATTTTTTCCTTCTTAGGTAATAAATTTATGGTTTGCTGTTAAAGAAAATCTGCAGTCTAGCAATAAATGAACAATATTTTTAAAATAAACAAAAACGTTCTGTCAAATTAGGTTTCACTCTGGCTCTGACTAGTTTGGTAGCAACATCAGCTGGGATCAAAACATTGGTGAGAGTTGTCCATGTATCAAGCCTCAAATTAAGGAAGGTATGGTCATCGGCACCTGTGTGGGGGTTATGGTGGAAATGTATGAATAGAGTGGAAAGGAGACAAAATAAAACATTCATATTGTTGCCATGATGTTGTATGAACAAACATACAAGGAGAAAAAGCAGGCCCTGCCAGCTTGCTCCAACATTCAACAAGATTGTTATGGGCGGCACGGTGGCTCAGTGGTTAGCACTGCAGCCTCACAGCACCAGGGTCACAGGTTTGATTCCAGCCTCTGGCGACTGCCTGTGTGGAGTTTGCACGTTCTCCCTGTGTCTGTGTGGGTCCCCTCTGGGTGCTCCAGTTTCTTCCCACTGTCCAAAGATGTACAGGCCAGGTGAATTGGCCATGCTAAATTGCCCATAGTGCCAGGTGCATTAGTCAGAGGGAAAATGGGTCTGGGTGGGTTACTCTTTGGAGAGTCAGTATGGACTTGTTGGGCCGAAGGGCCTGTTTCCACACTGTAGGTAATCCAATCGAATCATGGATGATCTGAGCTTGACTTTGATTTATTATTGTTGTGTGCACAGAGATACAGTGAAAAGTGTTGTTTTGCATGGTCCACAGGCAGTCGTACCATAGTAGGTGCATCAGGGTAACAGAACAGAGTGCAGAATACTGTATTACAGCCACAGAGAAGGTGTACAGAGAGAAAGGTCAGAATTAACGTTTGAGAAGTCCATTCAAAAGTCTGATGACAGCAGGGAAGAAGCTTATCTTGAAACTGTTAATATGTATATCATCTTCTGCCTGATGGAAGAGGATATAACTATGGTGGGAGGGGTCTTTGATTATGTTGGTTGCTTGCCTGAGGCAAGTATAGCCAATGGATGGAACACAGGTTTGTGTGATGGACTCGCTTTTCTGTAGTTCACGATTCTCTGTAGTTTCTTGCAGTCTTGAGAAGAGCAGTTACCAGACGATGGTGTGATTCATCCAGATTGGATGGTGCATCTATGAAAATTGGTAAGAGTCCTTGCACACACGCCATATTTTGTTAGCTTCTTGATGAATTAGAGATATTCTTGTGCTTTCTTGACCGTTGTCATGACATAGATGGACCAGGACAGATTGTTGGTGATTGTCACTCCCAGGAACTTGACACTCTCAATCACCTCTACCTCAGCACCACTGATGCAGACAGGGATGTGCCCTCCACTCTGCTTCCTGAAGTCAATGACCAGCTCTTTTATTTTGCTGATGGTGAAGGAGAGATTGTTATCTTTACAACATGCCACTAAGCACTCAATCTCTCTCCTGTATTCTGTCTCGTCATTGCTTGAGATCCAACTACAGTGGTGGTATTATCAGCTAACTTGTAAATAGTTTTGGGGCAGAATTTGGCCACACAGTCTTGTGTGTATGATCTAATTTTAGCCTGAACTCTATATTGCTGCATATTCCTGATAATATTTCATCCCATTGGTCATCAGAAATCTATAGAACATAGAACATTACAGCACAGTATAGGCCCTTTGGCCCTCAATGTTGCGCCGACCTATGAAAACCAATCTGAAGCCCATCTAACCTATACTTTCCTGCACCTACCCAGCTCTACCTTACACATCTTGTTTTAGGCCTCCTGAGCCAGAACTCATTCACTTCAACTGCTTTTTTTTTCTCCTTTTCTCACTGTTTTCTTTTATTCAAAGTTTTGTTTCATGCTTTACTTACGTTCTGGAGAGAGCTCAGTTGTAGAGGCAGCAGCAGAAATGGCAGCAGCTTGGAGCTTTGGAGGTTGGCAATGAAGTGGCTGGTATACCCAGGCAGAACTCTGGAGGTTGGTGGCATCATGGCTCCTTTGCAGTCCGGAGCAGTGCCAGAGCAGGACTCCAAAGGGAGTGCAAGAGCAGGCAGCCATGGCCACCATGGTGGCAGGAACAGGCTGCAAGGTGGTGAGAACAGACTGCCGAATTGGTGGCGATGGTGAGGTTAAGCCCAGAATGGGGGAGTTCAAGCCCTTGTGAGGCATGTGAGCCCAGCGTGGCTAGGCACTGATGGACTATGGTGTTGAACTGTGAACTGTGTTTCTTCATTTTTCCAATTTTTAGTAAGGACTGTAATGTTCAACTTTTTAACTTTGTTTTCCTTATTTTTCTGCTTTGTATCTAAAGTTCTCTACTGAAATGCCTTTGAACCTGTCATAAGTGTCAACTTGTAAACTTTGTGAGAGTACAGTGTGGCAATAAAGCTAATTTTAATATTTAAAAATTCTGCACCCGCTGCAGAGTTCTAAGGAAGGGAAGTTGAAAGGCACACAATCTTCTGAGGGATTCGTTTTCCCCTAATTTCTGTCATAAGTGGGTGACACCTTATTTTTAAACTATGACCCCTCATTCCAGATGCTCCCATTAGAACAGGGAGAATTACAGCTTCATTGGCAAAGATGGTGGAATCACAGTGTGAAACAAGACTACAGTGAGCTCATTGTATTACATAACAATAGATTAACATTTAGCAAATGTTTATTCTCTTACTAATTTTTTCGAGAAGGTCTATTGTTGGAGTGCTGGAGTGATTCATCACCTAATTTCTGTTTGGATTGAATTAAGATTTAGTTAGGCTCAAAAAAACATATCTCCGAACCACAATATTAAGGATTAATTGTTAAGGGTTAATTGAACATGACAATGAGCGTTTGAAGGAAAATACATGAAAAACAGGCTTAGTATGAAAGCAGCCTTTTTGACTGGCTATGACCTGACTGGATGGAAATGGGGCTGTTTTGCAATAGCACCTGGAATTATTTGTGACCACCCAGCAGAGAGGACTGCTTGGGAAGGGCAGTACAGCACATAATCTCAGATTCAGAATAGCGTAAATTTCCATTTTGAATGAGCTGCCAGCGGAAGTGTTTGAAGGTGGGTACATTAACAACATTTAAAAGGCATTCGGACAACTACATGGATGGGAAAGGTTTAGAAGGAGATGGACCAAGTGCAGGGAAATGGGGTAAGCGTGGATAGACATTTTGGTCATCGTGGACCAGTTTAGTCAAAGGGCCTGTCTCTGTGCTATAGGACTCAATGACTCTATTAGGGACTTTTTCCAGTTGGGGGGAGCGGGGGGGGCGGGAGCGAGCGGAATTGGGGTTCACAAGACAGCTGTGGACTATATCATCAGACTAGGGTTCAAGAACTGGTCCCCCAGACTTCACCATCAGACTGGGGTTCACGAACTGGTGCCCCAGGTTTCACCATCAGACTGGGGTTCACGAACTGGAACTTGAGATAGAGCTCCAAGTGCCAGCCATCCCCTAGGATTTCTCAATGGGGACGAGGCTTGTTGAATATGTCTAAAATATTTTACACTAATAAACGCAAACTACTGAATCTATCTAACGTAGATTAAGCAATAACCTTTTTTGATATTAAATTGTTTGAGTCTTCTTGTATTCATTTTGATCAGACCTTAAAGACCCCTTTAGGCACTTTTAAATGAACAATACACTTGGTGCAGCGAGCAGGGTCTGAGCAGCATGTTCAAGAAGGAAAGAGGAGACATGTCATGTCAGCTGTTGAGAGCTGCTTCTATAAACTCCCGATCTCAATGGGAAATGGAAGAGACACTGATGGATCACAGCAGTGTTAATGTTCATAAGGAGGTAATTTGCCCATCATGCTGGTACCAGCTCTCTGAGCATTTTCACTTAAAGCCAATCTCCTGCCTTTTCCCATATCTCTGCACGCTTTGTCCATTTCAATAACCATCCAATGCTCCTCCCAAATGCTTCAATTTGACCTGCCTCCACCACATTTCCAGGCAGTACATTACATATCCGAACTCCTCGCTGAGTGAGGAAAGTCTTTTCTCATTTCACATTTACTGTCATTACAAAGCACTTCTACTTTTTGAAGGAGTAACAAAGAGGATTGATGAGGGCTGAGCGATGGATGTGATCTAAATGGACTTCAGTAAGGCAGTCAACAGGGTCCTGTTGGTAGACTGGTTAGCAAGGTTAGATCACATGGAATACAGGGAGAACTAGCCATTTGGATACAAAACTGGCTCAAAGGTAGAAGACAGAGGGTGGTGGTGGAGGGTTGTTTTTCAGACTGGAGGCCTGTGACCAGTGGAGTGCCACAAGGATCAGTGCTGGGTCCACTACTTTTCATCATTTACATAAATGATTTGGATGTGAGGTATAGTTAGTAAGTTTGCAGATGACACTAAAATTGGAGGTGTAGTGGACAGTGAAGAAGGTTACCTCAGATTACAACAGGATCTTGATCAGATGGGCCAATGGGCTGAGAAGTGGCAGATGGAGTTCAATTTAGATAAATGCAAGGTGCTGCATTTTTAGGAAAGCAAATCTTATCAGGACTTATACACTTAATGGTAAGGTCTGAGGGAATGTTGCTGAACAAAGAGACCTTGGAGTGCAGGTTCATAACTCTTTGAAAGTGGAGTCGCAGGTAGATAGAATAGTGAAGAAGGCATTTGGTATGCTTTCCTTTATTGGTCAGTGTATTGAGTACAGGATTTGGGAGGTCATGTTGCAGGTGTACAGGACATTGGTTAGGCCACTGTTGGAATATTATGTGCAATTCTGGTCTCCCTGCTACAGGAAGGATGTTGTGAAACTTGAAAGGGTTCAGAAAAGATTTATAAAGATGTTACCAGGATTAGAGCATTTGAGCTATAAGGGAGAGGCTGAATAGGCTGGGGCTGTTTTCTCTGGAGTGCCAGAGGCTGAGGGGTGACCTTATAGAGGTTTATAAAATCATGAGGGATATGGATAGGGTAAACGGACAAGGTGGAGACAGTGAGGTATGCAGATCAGGTTTGAGAGTGTGTTGCTGGAAAATCACAGCAGGTCAGGCAGCATCTGAGGAGCAGGAAAATCAATGTTTCAGGCTGGAGCCCGACGAAGTTATTCCTGATTAAGGGCTCTGGCCTGAAACGTCAATTTTCCTGCTCCTCGGATGCTGACCTGCTGTGATTTTCCAGCAATACACTCTCAACTCTAAACAGACAAGGTCTTTTCCCTGGGATTAGGTTAGGATATCTGGTCAGCTTGGATGAGTTGGATCGAAGGGTCTGTGTTTTGTGCTGAACATCTCTAATGCTCTTAAAAAGAAACTCCATGCTCACTTGCTTCTCGATCTGTTAATGAACAGTTACCCCCTCTCTACTCCCTCCAGGCCCCCTCCTGATTTTGAAAACATCTGTCAAAATCTCCTGTCCAAATGAAACAGCTCCAACCTATTCCTCAAAACTGGTTTCTCATTCCTGGAGTCACTCTCGGATCCTCTTCTGCAATCTCTGTCACAAACAGTAGTCGAGTCCAATGGCTTAAAATAAAGTATTTTTTCCACACTTCCATTCACTTCAAGGTCAAAATGAGAGCCAAATTCCCTCAGGGAATTCTGAAGGAAAATCCACATGAATAAACTGCTGGAAAATTGATCGCTATGTGCTTCAGAGTGTTAATTGATAATGATCTCTGTCTAACTCCCCAGCCACGAAAGGAGTTAAGAATTGACATCGCCTGTGTTCACTGGACCAAGCCAGCTTGAAACTGAGAAGCAGAGAAATTACGATACAGTGCTGGTTCCTGATGTTGTGCTGAATGGAAAACATCCAGACTAGGACAGCAGACAGGTCCTCCCTATGGGTGCTGGAAGTTCTTTAAACTGGGAACTCAACCTTGTTGTAACGTTTAGACCCTTCTCATCTCAGCTCATCCCCAGAGCTATGATTAGGAGTTTACTTTTTACCATTAGAAACTTGTCGTAATGTAATATAACCTGGGGAGGGAACAATAACACCTCTGTGTGAGTTGTTCCAACTCATAAATGTAAGTTGCTGCAATGCGTCTTGCAGATGGTACCCACTGCTGCTACTGAGCATCGGTGGTGGAGGGAGTGGATGCTGGTGGATGTGGTGCCAATCAAACAGACTGCTTTGTGCTGGATATTATCAAGCATCTTGAGTATTGCTGAAGCTACACCCATCCAAGCAAATGTGGAGTATTCCAACATATTGACTTGTGTCTTGTAGATGGTGGACAAGCTTTGAACAGTCAGGAGGTGAGCTACTCGCCATACTATCCCTAGTCTCTGACCTGCTCATGTTTATGTGGCAATTCCAGTTGAGTTTTGGTCAATGATACCCCTCCTTGATATTGGCTGAAAGGAAATCTCCGAGAGGAAGTTGCCATTGTTTGTCAAAGGGACATGGTAAAACTCGTGGTCATCTCGAACAAGCTCGCTGCCTGTCACTTATCGGCTCAAACATAAACATCTTCCTGTAGGCACTGCTTGAGTGTCTGAGGAGTTGTGAACGTTGTGCAGTCATCAGCTCACTTCCCCACTTCTGACCTTATGATGGAGGGAAGGTCATTGATGAAACAGCTGAAGATGGTTGGGCCCTTGGGTACTCCCCTGAGGAACTCTTGCAGAGATATCCTGGAGCTGAGATGACTGATCCCCAACAACCACAACCATCTTCCTATGCACGAGGTACTCCAACCACTGGAGAGTTTGTCCCACAATACCTACTGACTCCAGTTTTGCTAGGGTCCTTGATGTCACACTCTGTTGAATGTGATCTTGATGTCAAGAACTTTCATTCTCACCTCACCTTTGGAATTCAGCTCTTTTGTCCAGGCTTGAAAATAGTGAGTTGAGCAGTTCACATTGTCCTTGTCCAGAGATTGGCCAACAGGGCTGCCAATTAAACTAGACATTTTCCTCCCTAAATTTACTTTCACTGTAATTCAGCCCCAGTGAACTCAAGGGAATATGGTTTTCCAAAGAAAACATGATGTCTAGGTGATCAGAAAGCACTTAAACAAATTCACATTGCCTGAAGATAATTTAACAAAATTCTGTCACTTTATCTAACACTTGTTTAGGGAATTTAAGCACTTGAGAGGAAAATTTAACTGAACAGAACGCTGGTATAAATTGTATCCTGACCTGAGCAAAACAATTGGAGGCTGCAAACTTTGGTGATTTCAGTGTTGCACCACTCTATACAGTGTTGAGCAGAATGGAAAGTCGTTTAAGAGAAGATTGACGATCCTGGCCATTCATTCAGTTTTATGCTGCTTTTCAGGAAGGCTGTCATGTTCAGTAGCGGACACCATGCTATGGTCAGTTTAAAACTGATATCTTCAAACCAGATAAGAGTATCAGAGATGGGAGCAGGAGCAGGACACCTGGCCCACTGAGGCTGCTTGTTCAAACATCCATCTTTGCTTTAAAAACATTCAACAAGGTAGCTGCACTGGGCAGGGAATTCCACAGAATCACAACCCTTTGGGTGAAGAAGTTCCTCCTCAGCTCATTCCCCTTATTTTGAGGCTATCCCCCCAGTTCTAGTTTTACCTGCAAATGGAAACAACCTCCCTGATTCTATCTTGTCTATTCAATTCATGATTATATATATTTTTGTAAGATTCCCCCTATCATTCTTCTAAATCCCAATGAGTATAGTCTCAGCCTAAATTGTGTTGCTGGAAAAGTGCAGCAGGTCAGGCAGCATCCAAGGAGCAGGAGAATCGACATTTCAGGCACGAGCCTTTCTTCAGGAATGAGGAGAGTGTGCCAAGCAGGCTAAGATAAAAGGTAGGGAGGAGGGACTTGGGGGAGGGGCGTTGGAAATGCAATAGGTGGAAGGAGGTTAAGGTGAGGGTGATAGGCTGGAGTGGGGGTGGGGGCGGAGAGGTCAGGAAGAAGATTGCAGGTTAGGAAGGTGGTACTGAGTTCGAGGGTTAGGACTGAGACAAGGTGGGGGGAGGGGAAATGAGGAAACTGGAGAAATCTGAGTTCATCCCTTGTGGTTGGAGGGTACCTAGGCAGGATGACACAAGGGATGAACTCAGATTTCTCCAGTTTCCTCATTTCCCCTCCCCCCACCTTGTCTCAGTCCCAACCCTCAAACTCAGCACCACCTTCCTAACCTGCAACCTTCTTCCTGACCTCTCCACCCCCACCCACGCTCCGGCCTATCACCCTCACCTTGACCTCCTTCTACTTATCACATTTCCAATGCATCTCCCCCAAGTCCCTCCTCCCTGCCTTTTATCTTAGCCTGCTTGACACACTCTCCTCATTCCTGAAGAAGGGCTCATGCCCAAAGCATCAATTCTCCTCCTCCTTAGATGCTGCCTGATCTGCTGCGCTTTTCCAGCAGCACATTTTAAGCTCTGATCTCCAGCATCTGCAGTCCTCACGTTCTCATAGTCTGAG
Organism: Hemiscyllium ocellatum; assembly: GCF_020745735.1. Taxonomy (NCBI): domain Eukaryota; kingdom Metazoa; phylum Chordata; class Chondrichthyes; order Orectolobiformes; family Hemiscylliidae; genus Hemiscyllium; species Hemiscyllium ocellatum. The sequence continues at coordinate 65,934,479 of NC_083419.1, read as the reverse complement.
CCTACTCAAGCTGTCCTGATAAGCCAATCCACTTCACTCTGGAATCAATTCAGTGAACCTCCTCTGCACCCCCACTAGTGCCAGTACATCCTTTCTCAAGTAAGGAGACCAAAACTGTACGCAGTACTTTAGGTGTGGCCTCGTCAGCACTCTGTACAGCTGCAGCATAACCATCTTATTTTTAAACTCCATCCCTCTAACAATGGAGAACAATATTCCATTTGCCTTCTGCACCTGCAAACCAACGTTTTGTGATTTATAGATTAAGGGTTAATTGTTAAGGCTTAATTGGACATGACCATGAGCAATTGAAGACAAGTGGAAAATTACTGGTTTAGTGCAAGGCAGTTGTTTCAGCTGTGGGGGAATCATGTGACAAAGCCACCTGTAATGGCTTTCTGCACAATGGTAAATCTGGGAACGTACTGAAAGCACTCAGCAAAGTATTAATATCTGGGACTCTGCAACACCCGCTTGAATCCACCTTGGACTGAGTTGTCCATCTTAAAGCAGGGCCCCCAGTGGGCAGAAAACATTGTTAAACATGTTGAACATAACTAAAGTTGTTTAAACAAACAGATCCGCTCACTAGTTAGAATGTGTTTCTAATATACCCAAAGTAGATTATCAGTAATATTACTTAATTGGTGCAGCCACACTTGGAATATTATGTACAGTTCTGGTCACCCCATTACAGAAATGATGTGGAAGCATTGGAAAAGGTGCAGAAGAGATTTACCAGGATGTTGCCTGGTCTGGAGGAAACGTCTAATGAGGAAAGGCTGAGAGACTTGGGTCTGTTCTCATTGGAAAGAAGAAGGCTAAGGGGGGATTTGATAGAGACATACAAGATGATCAGAGGATTAGATAGGGTAGACAGTGAAAGTCTTTTTCCTAGGATGATGACGTCAGCTTGTACGAGAGGACATAATTACAAATTGAGGGGTGATAGATTTAAGATGGATGTCAGAGGCAAGTTCTTTACACAGAGAATGGTAAGGGCGTGGAGTGTCCTACCTGCTAACTTAGCCACATTAGGGAGATTTAAATAATCCTTAGATAAGCACATAGATGATTTTGGGATAGTGTAGGGGGACGAGCTGAGAATAGTTCACAGATCGACAAAACATCGAGGGCTGAAGGACCTGTTCTGTGGTGTATTGTTCTATGTTCTATGTTCTAATCCCGATATTATGGAAGCAGGCCGTTCAGTCCACACCGACTCTCTGAACAGCATCTGACACGGACCCCTCATCCCATGGCTAACCCACCGAGCCTGCACATACCTGGACACTATGGGCAATTTACCATGGCCAATCCACCTAACCTGTCCATCTTTGGACTGTGGGAGGAAACTGGAACATCCAACAGAAACACAGGCATAGGGAGAATGTGCAAACGTCACACAGGCAGTCACCTGAAATTGAACCTAGGTCCCTGGCGCTGTAAGGCAGCAGTGCCAACTGCTAAGCCACTATGCCGTCCCAGCTACTCATTAGTTTGCAAATATTTCTAATATATTGACACTTGATTATAGGTTATATCATGCAATTTGAGATAATTGTTTCACTCATTATATCTTCTGCTTTACATATATATCTACTGCTTAATGCATATTTACTGCTCAATAAACTAATTTACCACTTAATACATTCATCTCCCCTTTTTAATGTATATATGCATATGGAGGCTTGACTATTAATCCAGAGACCCAGGTAATGTTCTGGGGGGCTGGGTTCAAATCCTGCCCCAGCAGATGGTGGAATTGGAATTCAATTTTTTTTAAAAATCTGGAATTAAGGGTCGACTGATGACCATGAAACCATTGTCAATTGTTGGAAAAACCCACCTGGTTCACTGATGTCCTTTAGGGAAATAAATCTGGCATCCTTACCTGGTCTGGCCTACATGTGGCTCTAGAGCCACAGCAATGTGATTGACCCTCTGACATGGCCTAACAAGCCACTCAGCTGTCTCACCACCATGTTCTCAAGGGCTAATAGGGACGGACTGTCAATGCTGGCCAGCCAGCAACACCCAGGAGCCACAAATGAATAGAAAAAAAGCCACCAATAAACTTGTTAATTAAAATCATTAAACTTGTAGATCCAACCAAATCTAATCTCAAACTGTAATTCATCTTTAAAACAGTTTTTTTGTTTTGGGCTCACCTAACATTCTGCCCAGAAGGATTCCAGCCCATATGCCTTTTTATTAGATTCCCTACAGTACAGAAACAGGCTCCTCTGCCTAACAGGTCCACACTGACCCTCCAAAGAGTAACCTACCCAGACCCATTTCCTTCTGCCTAATGCAACTAACACTGTGAACAATTTTTTAGTAAGGCCAATTCACCTGCCCTGCACACCTTTGGACTGTGGGAGGAAACTGGAGCACCCGGAGGAAACCCACGTAGACACGGGGAGAACGTGCAAACTCCACACAGACAGTCACCCAAAGCTGGAATTGAACCTGGGACCCTGGTGCTGTGAGCCACCATGCCTTTTGATGGAAGTCATGGATGGAGTGGTTGGGAGCAAAGTCAACCTGACTGCCAGTGGGTTTAAATTAACACCAGATGTAGCAATGGTGATTGAGGCTGTTGTGGATCTGAATGATGGTGTGTGAGGCCACGCAGGGTTGGTAGAGGACAGGGTCCTTCCTGTCAGTGCTACAGTGTCACCATGTGGCAGGTGGATACTGTACGGTATAGGGGCCAAAACTCTTCAAGTAAGAATGTTAATGCTTTCACAGTTAGACCTAAATCAGTTTTTTTTAAAAATCTGGTAAACTCTGAAAGTTTGTCAAGCCACTTTATACACTGCTGCCTCACAGCGCCAGAGACCCGGGTTCAGTTCCCGCCTCAGACTGTGTGGAGTTTGCACGTTCTCCCCGTGTCTGCGTGGGTTTCCTCCAGGTGCAGGTTAAGTGAATTGGCCATGCTAAATTGCCCGTAGTGTTAGGTGAAGGGATAAATGTAGGGGAATGGGTGTGGATTGGTTGCGCTTCAGCGGGTCGGTGTGGACTTGTTGGGCCGAAGGGCCTGTTTCCACACTATAAGTAATCTAACCTAATCTAACCTAATCAAGAAGATATTATCCATGAGGGATCATTCACCTGAAGGTTGGTTTGAGGACACTATTCTGACTCTATTTATCTGGGTGTTTTTGCTGAGAGAGTTAATTGCCATTTAGACCTGTTGTGTCAGAAATAGTCAAAGAAGGTGTTCTGTAGATAGGCCTACACAGTTAACAAAACAAATAAAAATTAAGATAAACATTCACTTTAAGAGTATGGTTTTGGCTTAAACTCTGTTTGAATTCTGTGAGGGATCAGAAGCTGGAAGGAGTGGGTGGCACAGTGGTTAGCACTGCTGCCTCACAGCACTAGAGACCTGGGTTCAATTCCTACCTCAGGTGACTGTCTGTGTGGAGTTTGCATGTTCTCCCTGTGTCTGCGTGGGTTTCCTCCCACAGTCCAAAGATGTGTGGGCCAGGTGAATTGGCCATGCTAACTTGCCTGTAGTGTTAGGTAAGGGGCAAATGTAGGGGTACGGGTGGGTTGTGCGTTGGTGTGGACTTGTTGGGCTGAAGGGACTACTTCCACACTGTAAGTAATCTAATATTGCTCAGTTCAAAATTATAGGAGAACCTTTAGTGATCCACCTCAAGTCTTGTACCAAACAGAACAGTCAGCACATTAGCTTGAAAGGATTGACAAAGTTATCAGAATATGAAGGACTGAGATATTCACAGTCAAGAGATAGTAAATTTAAGTCTCGTTTGTGAGAATACCTGGAATTGAAGTGAATGAAAATTGGTTTTGTGAAATTCTCCAGCATGCATTTAATGCTCCTACAGAAGTGAAAATCTTTGAACCTCTGAGGGAAATCCCCCAACTGCCAAGGAACCTCTGTAAAGCAGCACAGTGGCACCGGGATGGCACAGTGGCACAAGTGGTTAGCACTGCTGCTCACAGCACCAGAGACCCAGGTTCAATTCCCACCTCAGGCGACTGACCGTGTGGAGTTTGCACATTCTCCCTGTGTCTGCATGGGTTTCCTCCGGGTGCTCTGGTTTTGTTGGGCTGAAGAGCCTGTTTCCACACTGTAAGTAATCTAATCTAAAGGAAAATGTCTTTGTAACTGAGTTGAGAGTCTGCATATATTCAAAGTACTTACTTGGTTAGTTACCTGTGTTAGAGAAGTGTTCGACAGAAAATTTTTGTCTAGCTCCTGGGACTGTATACGAATGTCCACATCATTCAACCACTTATGCTGAACATCCTGACTCTCTCTTCGGACTGCCCGGACTCCCTCTTCAGCTCCTCCTGATCTGAAACTGGAATCTACCTCCCCACCCCATATACAACCACAGACCCTTCCCCACCACCCCCAACCCAATGTGACAAGACCCTGATCTGGAAACACCTACTGAACTAATGGTGGTGGAAGGACACTGCAGCGATATCGATAAGGTAGGCCTAGCAGAGAAAGATGATGCCTGAGGATGGGCGACTTCAACAGTGGTTGGGTCCGGTGCTAACGGGGTCAAAGTGGTGGTGGAAGGGCATCACAGCCATATCAACAGGATGGGCCCAGCGGCAAGAGATGCATCTCTGACGTTAGCGGGTCTGGCTCAGGCGACAATGAGGTGGTGAGTGGGGAGAATCAACCCAGCAGTCAAAGATGGTACCTGAAGAATGATGAACTCAACTTTGGTTGGGTCCAGTGTAGACGGTGCAATGCGGTGAAGAAGATGGCAGTGCAGGCATCGTTGATGACGAGTCAAGATTAGAGTGGTGCTGGAAAAGAGCAGCAAGTCAAGCAGCATCCAAGGAGCAGGAAAATCGACATTCGTTGATGATAAGCTGACTCAGAGCTGATGAATTCTCTTTAAGCTATATCTTGATATTTCTTTTCTTATTTTTAAAATGATTCAAAATGGCACTGGATTGTGGCGACAGTGGAAACATTTTTCTCTATATTTTATTGTTTTTCTCACTATAAAATACATGTGACAATAAGATCAATTATCCATTCATTCACACTGTTCATCTACCCACTCACCAACTTTCACAAAGGGGCCAGCTAGTGTTGTATAAGGAGAGCATGGCTAGAATTCACACCTTCCCTATCACCCAACACTCCTGTGCTACGATGGGGCTCCCTGTTAAATTATTTCTTTTATTTCTGGAGAATCTAGGGTCAGAATACTAAGCCAGATTTGTTGGTCTTTATCAGGGCACAGAACACAGAACAAAGTGGCATGGTCATGTCACAGAATATCCCAGATTCTTTAGGATTGCTGCATCTCAGAAATGAATTTTAGGACACTTAAATGTCATGCTAAGTGTTTATGTGACTAATAGTAATCATATTTCCTTTATTCAATTTGTTCTATGCACAATTAAGTTTACATTTTGTTTAAAAGAAGCTGAAATCATCTGTTATTGCAATTTAGTAAAACAAGGTATTTGGGTTCCACTTATTAACAATCCCAGAGGTGGATTGTAACTATAAGTTCGTAAGACCAAAGACACTGGAGCAGAAATTAGCCCATTGAGTCTGTTCCGCCATTTAAGCATGACTGATAAGTTTCATAACCCCATTCTCCTGCTTTCTCCGTGTAACCCTTGATCCGCTTGACAATCAAGAACCTATCTATCTCAGTCTTAAATACACTCAATGACCTGTACACTCTACAGCCTGCTGTGGCAGTGAATTCCATAGATTCACCACTCTCTGGCTGAAGACGTTTCTCCTCATCTACGTTTTAAAGGGTCTTTCCTTTACTCTACGACTGTCCCCTTGAGTCCTAGTCTCTCCTGCTAATGGAAACCTCTTCCCAGCATCCACTCTGTCCAGGCCATTCAGTGTTCTGTAGGTTTCAATTACAACCCCCCCCCCCATTCTTCGAAACTCCATCGAGTTATAAACCCAGAGTCCTCGCATATGTTAAGCTTTTTGTTCCTGGGACCATTCTTGTGAACCTTCTCTGAGCATGTTCCAGGGCCATTACATCCTTCCTGAGATATTACGGTTAGATTAGATTAGACTTACAGTGTGGAAACAGGCCCTATCGGCCCAACAAGTCCACACCGACCCGCCAAAGCGCAACCCACCCATACCCCTATGTTTACCCCTTACCTAACACTACGGGCAATTTAGCATGGCCAATTCACCTGACCCGCACATCTTTGGACTGTGGGAGGAAACCGGAGCACCTGGAGGAAACCCACGCAGACATGGGGAGAACGTGCAAACTCCACACAGTCAGTCACCTGAGTCGGGAATTGAACCCAGGTCTCAGGCGCTGTGAGGCAGCAGTGCTAACCACTGTGCCACCGTGCCACCCACTATATGAGGCCCAAAACTGTGCATAATACTCCAAACATAGTCTGAGCAGAGCTCTTTGAGTCTCAGAAGTACATCCCTGATTTTATGTTCAAGTCCTCTCAAAATAAATGTCATCACTCCATTTGCCTTCCTAACTACTGACTCAACCTGCAAGTTTACCTGGAGGGAATCCTGGACTAGAACTCCCAAATCTCTTTGCACTTCAGACTTCTGAATTTTCTCCCCATGTGGAAAATACTTCATGCCTCTATTCTTCCTACCAAAGTGCATGAGCACACACTTTCCCACATTGCACACCACCTGCCACTTCTTTGCCCATTCTCCTAACCTGTCCAAATCCTTCTACAGCCTCTCTGCCTCCTCAGTGCTACCTGTCCCTCCACCTACCTTTGTATCATCTCTCTCTCTCTCACTCTGCCTATGTGTGTGTGTGTGTGTGTGTGTGTGTGAAAGAGAGAAATCCTCTATCTTTCTGTATCTCTTTCTCTACGTAGGTGTGTGTGTGTGTGTGTGTCTATCTCTTTCTCTCTCTCTCTGCATATGTATGTATGTGTGTGTGTGTGTGTGTGTGTGTGAATGTGCATGTGAACTGGCCACTGCAACACAGTTCAAGGGCAAAGATTTCTGTGTTTGAGAGTGAGTGATGAGCTTTATTAAAGCTGAATGTGGGAAAACCGTTCTTGCTTGTATTTAGTTTGAAGCTGTGTCCCTGGCACACAGGCTGTAAAAGATTTTGATGGCATAATTTTACACGTCATTTCAATCTTGCCACTGTTTCGCTGGGATTCACTTACTTCACCTCCTGCCAGTTTCTCTTTTCATTATCCACCCCTGTGTAGTCCCATTTCACTGGGCACTGCAGGGATTTTGCCTTTATATTGTTTTCCTTGTCAAAGTGTTGAGTCGGCGCAGACCTTCATCTTCTCATCTTATTAAATATGAGATGATTAATGTGAAACTCAGGACTCATCCTGTCCTCTCTCCCAACGCTATCTTCAAAACCCTCCCCAGGAGCTTGCTTGACTCAATGCATTTTGTTTCGACAGGGAGGTGGATTTGGACTTTAAAGTTCAGCAGTGCCCATATGCTAGTTCTATTGTTACAATCTCAGTTGACTTCTCAACGTTAAAGGGGAGAGCTAATCCCAGATAACGTGCTATGACCTTTATAATGAAACAGCACTTTACAATGCCCAGAGATTTGGGCTGATGAAAAGCAATGGGTCTGACACACTGGAAGGATGTGAATTTGATCTCTCGGCTATCCTATGTAGCAAGCCCCAGCTGGACGGAGGAAGTGCTTCAGGGATACCACCAAGGCCTCACTGGCTAAGTGTAACATTCCCACAGATACCTGGGAATCACTGGCCCAAGACCGTCCAAAGTAGAGGAGGAGCATCCGGGAAGGCATCGAGCACCTCAAGACTTGTCATCGGGAGAAAGCGGAAGCCAGGTGAAAACTGTGACAGGAGTGTGCTGCAACACCAATTTCCACCCACATCTACTTATGGCCACCACTTGCCCCAAGTGTAACAGAGCCTGTGGTAGCTGCATCAGACTGTATAGCCACTTATGGACTTATCCTGAAAACGGAAGAGAATATCCTTGTCTGTGAGATGCCACCAATGATGATGATCCTGCACTACTCAATATAATCGATCTCAGTAACATATTCCCACTCTCTTCCATTGATGCCTTTATTGTCTGAATGGTTATCTCTCCCAGAGTCTGTCAGGTTACTTGTTCCTAATCACCATCCAGTTACCCCTATAGAAAGATAAGCACGATCGTAATGTCCAAGTTGAATTCCCTGATACCACCCTCAGCCCTGGCTTGTGTGAGAGATGGGGGAAGGTGAGATCATTTCAATTCTCATACCTTTCTCTCCTCTTTCTGTGTGTCCAAGTTTGTTTCATTCTGTTTCTTTAGAAGTAGGCTCTGGCATACTTGTGAAAACCAATTTTTCAATTACACTCAACGAGCTCCATTTTGTGTTAATCAGAGTAAGGGTAAGGTCAGCTCATGCTTTCAGAGTCAGAAAAGATTATTGCAACACAGACACACACAATCACTTTTGGCTAAAGCAACCGCGTGGGATCTGAGTGGCACTGGCTAGGCCAGGATTCATTGTCCATCCCTCGTTCACCTGGCGAAGGTGATGGTGAACTGCCATCTTGAACCACTGCACTCATTGGGGGAGGCAGGGGAAGGTCAACCCACAATATTGTGAGAGAAGGAATTCTTGGATTTTGATCCAGCAGTACTAAAGAAAAGCAGAGATACGGTTCCAGGAATTTATTCAAGAAAGGGAGAGATAACCATTTGGACAATAAAGGCATCAATGGGAGAGAGTGGGACTATGTTACTGAGATCGATTATATTGAATAGTGTGGCAGCCTTGAAGAGTGAAATGGCCTACTCATCCTAGCTTTTATGTTGGAGGAGTCTTCCAGTTAATGTTCCCTCTAATCTATGTGACTGCGTGAATGCATGCTGCACACACACTGATTGGCATGCCAACAAGTTGATTTCTAGTTGCAGAAGTCTCTACTGCCCAAGGATTTTAAAGATCTGCTCAGTAGAAAAATAAACATTAGCGACATAACAGATGGTGGTCCTGTGTATCTGCTGCCATGTCCTTCTAGATGATAGAGGTTAAAGTGTGGAAGGGGCTATCTAAGTAATTGGTAATTGCTGTAAACATGGTGGCTCAGTAATTAGTAAGTCTGCCTCACAGCGCCAGGGAACTAGGTTCAATTCCAGCCTCAAGTGACTGTGTGGAATTTGTGCATTCTCCTTGTGCCTGTTTCAACTTAAGAGGTAGTTGATGCATAGAAAATAGGAGTAGCCCTTTGAGCCTGTTTCACCATTCAATATGATAATGGCTGACCATCCAATTCAGTCCCTGTTTTTGCATTCTACTCATTCCCTTTGATCTCTTTAGACCTAAGAACTGGACCTGACTTTTTCTTGGAAATGTTCAATATTTTGGCCTTAACAGCTTCCTGAGGCAGAGAATCCCACAGGTTCACCACACTCTGGATGAAGAAATTGCTCCTCATCTCAATCCTGAGTGGTCTATCCCATAACCTTAGACTGTGACTCCTGGTTCTATACTTTTCTGTCATCAGAACATCCATCCTGTGTTTGCCCTGTCTGACTTTGTTAACATTTTATACGTTTTATGAGATTTCCCTCATTCTTCTAAACTGGAGTGGGCGGCACGGTGGCACAGCACCAGAGACCTGGGGACTGACTGTGTGGAGTTTGCACATTCTCCCTGTGTCTGCGTGGGTTTCCTCTGGGTGCTTCGGTTTCCTCCCACAGTCCAAAGATGTGCAGGTCAGGTGAATCGGCACACTCCACCAAGGACATGCAGGTCCTTGGACTCCTCCATCGTCAGAACATAACAACATGACGGTTGGAGGAAGAGCGCCTCATCTTCTGCCTGTGAACCCTCCAACCACAAGGGATGAACTCAGATTTCTCCAGTTTCCTCATTTCCCCTCCCCCCACCTTGTCTCAGTCGATTCCCTCGAACTCAGCACCGCCCTCCTAACCTGCAATTTTCTTCCTGACCTCTCCGCCCCCACCCCACTCCGGCCTATCACCCTCACCTTGACCTCCTTCCACCTATCACATCTCCATCGCCCCTCCCCCAAGTCCCTCCTCCCTACCTTTTATCTTAGCCTGCTTGGCACCCTCTCCTCATTCCTGATGAAGGGCTTATGCCCGAAACATCGAATTTCCTGTTCCTTGGATGCTGCCTGACCTGCTGCGCTTTAACCAGCAACACATTTTCAGCTCATGCTAAATTGGTCATAGTGTTAGGTAAGGGGTAAATGTAGGGGTATGGGTGGGTTGCGCTTCAGCGGGTCGGAGTGGACTTGTTAGCCCAAAGGGCCTGTTTCCACTCTGTAAGTAATCTAATCTAATATAGTCCTAACTGATCTTGTCTCTCTTTAGTTGGAAAATGTGGTGCTGGAAAAACACAGCAGGCCAGGCAGCATCCGAGGAGCAGGAGAATCGACATTTCGGGCATAAGCCCTTCTTCAGGAATAAGCTCTTCTGAAGAAGGGCTTATGCCCGAAACGTCAATTCTCCTGCTCCTCGGATGCTGCCTGGCCTGCTGTGTTTTTCCAGCACCACATTTTTCAACTCTGGTACTCCAACATCTGCAGTCCTTACTTTCTCCTAGTCTCTCTTCACACTGCCATCCCAGGAATTAGTCTGGCAATCCTTTGCTGCAGTCTTTCCATAGCCAGAACATACTACCTCAGATAAGGAGACCAAACCTGCTCACAATGCTCCAGACACGGTCTCACTAAGGGCCTGTACAATTGCAGTAACATATCCCTGTTCCTGTATTCATATCCTCTCACAATGAAGACCAACATGCTATTTGCCTTTTTCGCTGCCTGCTGTACCTGCATGCTTATTTTCAGTGACTGGTGTATAAGGAAACCAAGTTTTGTTTGACCTCCCTCTTTCCCAATCTGTCACTCTTCAGATAATAATTTACCTTCCTGTTTTTGCTACCAAAGTGGATGATCTCACATTTATCCACATTGTACTGCCATGCGTTTGCCCATTCAGTTCAACTTGTTCAAATCAGACTGAAGCATCCCTGCATCCTCCTCACAACTCAACCTCCCACCCAGCTTTGTGTCATCTACAAACTCAGAGGTATTACATTTAGTTCCCTCATCTAAATCATTAATATATACTGTAAATATCTGGAAATACAAGCATGAATCCTTGCAGTACCTGGCAAAAGTGAGGACTGCAGATGCTGGAAATCAGAGTCTAGATTAGAGTGGTGCTGGAAAAGCACAGCAGTTCAAGCAGCATCCGAGGAGCAAGAAAATCGACATTTCGGGCAAAAGCCCTTCATCCTGGCAGTACCCCACAAGTCACTGGCTGCTACTTGGAAAAAGGTCCCTTTATTCCTACGTTTATTCCTAACTTGCTCCATCCATGTCTATACACTATCCCAATCCTTTCATTTCCATTTTCCTCTGGTCATGCACTGTTATTCACTGTATTGGCTAAAAGCTGGGATGTTACCGTCACTTCAAACATATTGGATCTTGCTAACTTGACTTTTGTTCTCTTACCATGCTGGGGAGATGTGCAATCTGCTGGCTTTCTGTGTCTGTTTGACTACAATATCAACCGCATGGACAGCGTGAGATTCCAGATGCATAATGGATTAATTTTGCGAACATTGGATGTCTGACTGAATTGTAGCTAATTTCCAAACATCATGTTCAGTTCAGCAAAATCCGTTTTAACACAAAGAAAGTGGGCATTATTTTTAAAGCAACTGATGATGTCTCTTCAAAATGCTGTGGGCATGACACTTGAGTGAGTTATAATGAATTTCTATATTCATAGAACAGTACAACACAATACAGGCCCTTTGGCCCTTGATGTTGTATTGACCTTTTACCCTACTCTAAGATCAAAATAACCTCCACATCCTTCATTTTGGTATCATCCATGTGCCTACCTAAGAGTCACTTAAATGTGCCTAATGTATCTGACTTGACCACCACTACTGGCAGTGCATTCATGCACCCACCACTTTCTACATAAAGAACTTACCTCTGAGGTCTCTGCAAAACCTTCCTCCAATCACCTTAAAATTATGCCCCTTCATGATAGCCATTTCTTCCCTGGGAAAAAGTCCCTGACTATCCACTCTGTCTATGCTTCACATCTTGTACACCTCTATCAAATCACCTCTCATCCTTCATCCCTCCATGAGAAAAGCCCTAGCTCTCTCGACCTTTCTTCATAAGACATACCCTCCAGTCCAGGCAGCATCTTGGTAAATCTTCTCTGCACCTTCTCTAAAGCTTCTGCATCCTTCCCATAATGAGGCATCCAGAACTGAGCATACTATTCCAAGTGTGGTCTAATCAGGGCTTTATCGAGCCCTGATTAGACCACACACCATAGACAGAGCATAACCTTGTGGCTCTTAAACTCAATCCCCTGCTAATGAAAGCCATCTTCAAAACCACATGTCTTCTTAACCCTATCAACTTGGGTGGCAACTTTGAGGGATCTATGGACATGGGCACCAAGATCCCTATGTGCCTCCACACTGGCAAAAGTCCTGCCTTTAATGTATGGCACTTACTGAAAGATCAATACCCAAGTGAGAGACAGAACCCCAGAACAGATAGGGAGTAAACTGGAGTAAAAAGTCAGCTCATAAATTCCTGATGTTGAAACTCGAATATGGAAATTTCATCAGCCGAATATAATTGATGTGATTATTGAAAGCAGTTACTGTTTTATTAATGGAGGAGTATAAAATTTATTCCACACTGGAGAATAGTTTGTCTGCACATACCTTTCAACAAGCCAGTCAGGTTGCATCCCTCTGCTCTCTGATCTTCCAGTCATATTGAAACTCTCCTGCATCTCTAAATTCCCTGGTCCCTTCTGCTCTGCTTGATCCTTTGTTGACTTCATCGCATCTCTTCACTCGGCACCAGGGTCAGTACAGCCCAAATCTCAGAGTCAACCCAGCGACTGGATTCAAAAGACGCCTGAAGATTATGAATTGAGTAATTCCTCATGGCTAATGAACTGAATAGTCCTGTATTGACCAACAAACGTGGAGTCGGAATACAGAAGGGCAGACATTGTTTCTCCTCAATCACTTTGGCATAGCAACCCACCCCTAGCAACAGGCCCACCAGAGCATTTCACCATAGATTAACAGCAGATTAACACCTTCCTGATGAAGGGCTTTTGCCCGAAACGTCGTTTTTTTTCCTGCTCCTCGGATGCCACCTGACCTGCTGTGCTTTTCCAGCACCACTTGACTCTAATCTCCAGCATCTGCAGTCCCCACTTTCATCCAGATTAACATCAAGTCAGAATTGCAATGTGTAAAGCAAATTTATTTTAAAAGGTTCAGTAACATTTTAGGAGGTACTGAATGAACAGACATGAATAAAATGCTGTAATCTGGAATACGAGGTTCAATATCCTTGAGGGAAAACCCATTGAATAAAAAATAATAAAACTTTGAAATGAATGTTCTGAAGGATATAAAATCAGGATACATAAGATTTACTGGTTTCTTTTCTGAGTGTGTAAGGTCTCAAACATTCCTGATGCCACTGTTACTTGTGAGTTTGGTTTCCGGCATTTATAGGAGTGAAATACAAACCAAAGTTGTTGGAAAAGCTCAGCGGGTCTAGCAGCAGCTGTGGAGAGAAATCAGAGTTAATGATTTGGGTTCAGTCACCCTTCCTCAGAACTGATGGTAGCCAGATAATTTTTTTTATATGCAGAAGTTGAGATAGGGAGGGGGGGGGGGGTGCGGGAAACAGGGGAAGGAATAAACAATGTGGAGGTAGAGCCCAAAGACAGAGAAGAACAGTGGACAAACAAAGGAGTGGGAGAATGAATAACTGCTAGTGGGGACAGTTAGTGGCTAACAATGGATTCTGTGTAAGAGCAGGCAAAAGTGAGGACTGCTGATGCTGGAGATTAGAGTCAAGATTAGAGTGGTGCTGGAAAAGCACAGCCGGTCAGGCAGCATCCAAGAAGCAGGAAAATTGATGTCTCTCCTCAGTCACTTTGACATAGCAACCCACCCCTAGTAGTAGGCCCACCAGAGCATTTCACCATAGATTTACAGCAGATTAAAACTTTCTGATGAAGGGCTTTTGCCCGTAACGTCGATTTTTCCTGCTCCTCGGAACCAGTCCTTGTGTTAACAAAGCCTGGTGTTTCGGGGTTGGGGTAACAACATGGTAGAAGGTGCCTCAAGGTCTAAAATTGTTGAACTCGATTTTGAGTCCTGAAGGTTGCAGAATTTCCAGGTAGAAAATGAGATGCTGTTCTTCCAGCTTGCACGGAGCTTCCCAAGTCTGCAGCAAGTCTGAGAGAACGATGTTGGCCAGGGAACAGGGTGGGGCATTGAAGTGGCAGGCAACTGGAAACTCAGGGTCTTTTTTATGGACAGAATATAGGTGCTCTGTAAAGCAGTCACCCAGTCTACACTTCATTTTCCCAATGTAGGGGAGACCACATTGTTAGCAGCGAATGCATTGGACTAGACTGAGTGAAGTGCGGGTAAAGTGCTGCTTCACCTGTTTGGTCCTTTGGATACTGAGGAGGGAGGAAGTAAACAGGCAAATGTTACACCTTCTGTGATTGCAGGGGAAGGTGTCATGGAACTGTTTCAGGGTGGAGGGGTGAGTGGGAGCAGCGGGAGGGGAGCCTTGGGAGTGAAGGAAGAGTGGACCAGGATATCCGAAAGGAAATTGCCCTTTGCAGAAGGACTGACAAGAGAGGGCGGGGGGGGGGGGCGGTCTATGTGTCTGCTGGTGGCATCTCACTGGAGGTGGCAGAAAGGGGAGGTAATGGTCCTGTGGATGTAGGTGCTGGTGGGATGGTAAGGACAAGGGGGACCCTATCGCTGTTGTGGAAGGGAAGAGAGTGAATGAAGGCTGAAGTGCAGAAAATGGGTCAGACTTGGCCGAGGGTCCTGTCACCCATGATGCTGGGGAATCCTTGGTTGAGGAAGAAAGTGGACATTTCGGAGGCCCCCTTGTCGAAGCTGGCATCATTGGAACAGATACAATGGAAATGAAGGAACTGATAGAATGGAATAGAGTCTTTAAGGAAGCAGGGTGTGAGAATTATATAGTCAAGGTAACTGGGAGTTAGTGGGTTTGTAGTGTAAATTGGTGGCCAGTCTATCCCCAAAGAAGGAAAAAAGAGATGTTGAGAAAGGAAAGGGAGGAGTCAGAGATAGACCATGTGAAGGTAAGAGAAGGTGGTGGTTGATTGGGATCGTTCAGGTTTTCGTTCCAGGATGGACACGTAAAGGGATTGCACATCCATGGGAAAGAGAAGGTAGTTGGAGCCCGCAAACTGAGAATTCTGAAACTAGCATAAAGCGTCAGAGGAATCGTGGATGTAAGTGGGAATGGACTGGACAAGGGGAGGAGAACATCAAGTCCAGGTAGTAGGAGATGGGTTCTGTGGGGCAGGAGCAGGCAGAAACAATGAATCTGCCCGGGCCGTCCTGATTGTGGATTTTGGGAAGGAGGTAGATGCGAGCTGGGAGGGGTTTGAAAACTCTGAGCTTGGAGGCAGTGAGGGGGGAGGTCACCAGACCTCGACACCACAGAGGCTGAGCGCCTGCTCTCAGATACCACCTACTATCTTCCCCAGGACCCCACCATGGAATATCAGGCCATTGTGTCCACAATGATCACCAACTTCATGTCATTCAGTGATCTCTCCTCTACTGCCTCAATGTTCATCATCTCCCAACCCTGCACAGCTCACTTCTACCCTCTTTGCAGAACACCTACTTTCTGTCTGCAAAAAAAGGACCCTGAGCTTCCAGTTGCCTGCCACTTTAGCACATCACCATTTTCCCTGACCAACATCTCTGTCTCAGGCTAACCACAGTCCTCCAGAGAAACTCAATACAAACTGGCAGAACAGCATTTCATTTTCTGCTTGGGAACTCTGCAAACTTCTGAACTCAACATCGAGTACAACAATTTTAGTGCTTGAGGCATTTTCTCCCATGTCCTTACTCCCTCTCATCACCCTATATTCTCATAGAGTCATAAAGTCATAGAGATGTACAGCACGGAAACAGACCCTTTGGTCCAACCCGTCCATGCCAGATATCCCAACCCAATCTAGTCCCACCTGCCAGCACCCGGCCCATATCCCTCCACACCAAACTATTCATCTTCTGCATAATAAGCAACTTTTTTCCTGGCTACCATTAGTTCTGAAGAAGGGTCACTCTGATTAAAGTTAGATTTCTCTCCATGGATGCTGTCAGATCTGCTGAGATTTTCCAGCCGTTTCTGCTTATGTTTCTGATTTCCAGCACCCACGTTCTTTTGATTTTTGTTTCATTTATGGGATTGAAATCAGGTGACACAAGATCGACTTTGAGAAAGGTGATTTGAAAACACACCAGACTCTAAATTGCTGCAGGTTAAAAATCACATGACACCAGGTCACAGTCCAACAGGTTCATTTGAAAATGCTTTCAGAGTGCTGCTCCTTCATCAGGTGTCAGTGGGTGAGGAACTTATGCTGCAGATTAGCATCTTTCAGGTATCCATCAAAAATTCTGGAGATGAGAATGTCCCCTAAATGACAATTGCTGTGGGAGTGATGAGAGAGTGACACCATCTGCCAGGAAATCAGTTATTTCCAGCAGCATTGAGCCCAACCTGATTTAGCATTGGTATTCCCATCGGAATCTCCTTCTACACTTTCAGAATAAAGCCCAACAGGAGCCGAATCAAAGAGATTTGACTGAGGCCCACTCTGTCAAACTGCACTTTGGTGGCCCTCCATGTGTTTGTTCAGCTTTTATTTCAAACACCCGCCTCCTGTTTTAAAGATAGCTCATGACAAATCCTTCCTTAGTCGCGCGGACAGTTTGCTATCACTGGCATAACCTTTCTGGAATCGTTCTATTGAGAATCACTCTAGCTCTATCAGTGATGCATAATCCTCTTCCAATGAAAATCCCTGATAGGGAGGGAGAGACAGAGATAGAATATTGAAACCATGAGCCAGAATACGCACTTTGCTCTCACCAATTTTGCATCCTCCGTCTGCATGCTGACCAACCATCCTACATTCAAGTCTAAAATGTTTCTGTACAGAAAACTTTGTTTTAACTGGCACCATATGAACCAACAGTCTTGATAACTGGCAAAAAAAATTATATATCTCAAATACTGCATTATTTAGTGCAATTATTATAGCTTTATCACTTATTTACCTCAGTGTCAATATTTACTTGTTCAATTGAATGGCTACATGAAATAACAACATTTGAGTCAATTTTGTTTCAATTACTGTGATGTCCAAATGAGTATGCAATTGAGAAGGCTTACTGCTGGCATGCTTTACTTAAGGCAAAGTTGCATTATTATTATTTAAGAGATTGATACTGTAAATAAACTATAACCATGATGTGTATACCCCTGCATTATGTTTCGATTACTTAGTGTGCTTTTACATTGATTATGTGCATCTCTTGATCAACCGGAACCCTCCTGGTCCCATAGGTGCCAGATAATAAGATGTTTGTTGTATAGAACATAGAACATAGAACAATACAGCACAGAACAGGCCCTTCGGCCCACGATGTTGTGCCGAACATCTATCCTAGATTAAGCACCCATCCATGTACCTATCCAATTGCCGCTTAAAGGTCGCCAATGATTCTGACTCTACCACTCCCACGGGCAGCGCATTCCATGCCCCCACCACTCTCTGGGTAAAGAACCCACCCTTGACATCTCCCCTATACCTTCCACCTTCGACCTTAAATTTATGTCCCCTTGTAACACTCTGTTGTACCTGGGGAAAATGTTTCTGACTGTCTACTCTATCTATTCCTCTGATCATCTTATAAACCTCTATCAAGTCACCCCTCATCCTTCGCCGTTCCAACGAGAAAAGGCCGAGAACTCTCAACCTATCCTCGTACGACCTATTCTCCATTCCAGGCAACATCCTGGTAAATCTTCTCTGCACCCTCTCCAAAGCTTCCACATCTTTCCTAAAGTGAGGCGACCAGAACTGCACACAGTACTCCAAATGTGGCCTAACCAAAGTCCTGTACAGCTGCAACATCACTTCCCGACTCTTGAATTCAATCCCTCTGCTAATGAACGCTAATACACCATAGGCCTTCTTACAAGCTCTATCCACCTGAGTGGCAACTTTCAAAGATCTATGTACATAGACCCCAAGATCCCTCTGTTCCTCCACCTGACTAAGAACCCTACCGTTAACCCTTCCAAAATGGACAACCTCACACTTGGCAGGGTTGAACTCCATCTGCCACTCCTCAGCCCAGCTCTGCATCATATCTAAGTCCCTTTACAGCCGACAACAGCCCTCCTCACTGTCCACAACTCCACCAATCTTCGTATCATCTGCAAATTTACTGATACACCCTTCGACTCCCTCATCCAAGTCATTAATAAAAATTACAAACAGCAGAGGACCCAGAACTGATCCCTGCGGAACTCCACTTGTAACTGGGCTCCAGGCTGAATATTTACCATCTACCACCACTCTCTGCCTTCGACCGGTTAGCCAGTTTTCTATCCAATTGGCCAAATTTCCCTCTATCCCATGCCTCCTGACTTTCCGCATAAGCCTACCATGGGGAACCTTATCAAATGCCTTACTAAAATCCATGTACACTACATCCACTGCTCTACCCTCATCCACATGCTTGGTCACCTCCTCAAAGAATTCAATAAGACTTGTAAGGCAAGACCTACCCTTCACAAATCCGTGCTGGCTGTCCCTAATCAAGCAGTGTCTTTCCAGATACTCATAAATCCTATCCCTCAGTACCCTTTCCATTACTTTGCCTACCACGGAAGTAAGACTAACTGGCCTGTAATTCCCGGGGTTATCCCTATTCCCTTTTTTGAACAGGGGCACAACATTCGCTACTCTCCAGTCCCCTGGTACCACCCCCATTGACAGTGAAGACGAAAAGATCATTGCCAACGGTACTGCAATTTCCTCTCTTGCTTCCCACATAATCCTAGGATATATCCCGTCAGGCCCGGGGAACTTGTCTATCCTCAAGTTGTTGAAAATGTCCAACACATCTTCCTTCCTAACAAGTATCTCTTCTAGCTTACCAGTCCGTTTCACACTCTCCTCTTCAACAATACGTTCCCTCTCGTTCGTAAATACTGAAGAAAAGTACTCATTCAAGACCTCTCCTATCTCTTCCGACTCAATACACAATCTCCCACTACTGTCCTTGATCGGACCTACCCTCATTCTCGTCATTCTCATGTTTCTCACATACGCATAAAATGCCTTGGGGTTATCCTTGATCCTATCTGCCAAGGAATTTTCATGCCCTCTCTTAGCTCTCCTAATCCCTTTCTTCAGGTCCCTTCTGGCTATCCTGTATCCCTCCACTGCTCTGTCTGAACCCTGTTTCCTCAACCTTATGTAAGCCTCCTTCTTCCTCTTTACTAGACATTCAACCTCCCTCGTCAACCAAGGCTCCCTCACACGACCATTTCTTTCCTGCCTGATAGGTACATACATATCAAGGACGCGTCGTATCTGCTCCTTGAAAAAGTTCCACATTTCCACCATATCCTTCCCTGACAGCCTATGTTCCCAACTTATGCTCCTCAAATCCTGCCTTGCAGCATCGTAATTTCCCTTCCCCCAATTGTAAAATCTACCCTGTTGTGCGCACCTATCTCTCTCCATAACCAAGGTGAAAGTCACAGAATTGTGGTCACCATCACCAAAATGTTCACCCACTAACAAGCCCATCACTTGTCCCGGTTCATTACCGAGTACCAAATCCAATATGGCCTCCCCTCTGGTTGGACAATCTACATACTGAGTTAGAAAAGCTTCCTGGACACACTGCGCAAACACGTGTGGTTGCTTGCAAACCAAACAGCATAGGCAGCAAGTGAGAAACAAAGCTAAGCATTCCCACAACTAACGGATCAGATATAAGCTCTACAGTCCTGCCACATCCAGTCATAGATGGTGGTGGACAATTAAACGACTCAGTGGAGGAGGAGGCTCCACAAATATCCTCATCCTCAGTAATATGAAGATATAAACATCTCTTCACGTATACAATATCCAGATCAAGTCGATGATCTAGCTGGGCCCCTACAATGTGGGACGGCAGTGGTTAGCACTGCTGTTTTACAGTGCCAGAGACCCGGGTTCGACTCCAGCCTCAGGAATCAACTGTCTGTGGGGAGTTTGCACATTCTCCCCGTGTCTGCATGTGTTTCCTCCAGGTGCTCCAGTTTCCTCCCACAATCCAAAGATGTGCAGGTTAGGGTGAATTGGCCATCCTAAATTGCCCATAGTGTTCAGGGATGTGTAGGTTAGCTGCATTAGTTAGGGGTAAATATTGAGTAACAGGATAAGGGAATGGATCTGGGTGGGTTACTCTTCAGAGGGTTGGTGTAGACTTTATGGGCCAAATGGCCTATTTCCACACTGTAGGGATTCTATGATTCTATGAATGCCCCATGGCAACACAGATACCAATCTTCAGCCAATTTGATTCACACCATGGGCGATGTCAAGGAATGATTAGAGGCAGCGGATACCGCAAAGGCTATGGGCCCTGACAACATTCTGTCAATGGCAGCAAAGACTTGTGTTCTAGTACTTGCCACGCTCCCAGCCAAGCTGTGCTCAGGAACTTTCAACTAACCAACAATTGCATTGGTATATCCTGTTTAAAGGAAGCAGGACAAATTCAAGCCAATTACCGCCCCATCGGTCTCCTCTCAATCATCAGTAAAGTGATGGAACATGACGTCAACAGTGCTATCAAGCAGCAGCTGCTCAGCAATAACCTGCTCAGTGACACCCAGGGTTCACTAGGGCCATTCAGGTCCTGACCTCATTACAGCCTTTGTTCAAACATGGACAAAACAGTTGACTTCCTTAAAATCAGGGCTGTATTTGGCTGAGTGTATATTCAAAGGCACCCAGTAAAACTAGAATCAGTTCGGAATTACAGGAACCCTCTTCAGGTGAAGGCAGACCAAGCACAAAGGATGTTACTTGTGGTTGTTGGAATTCATTCATCTCAGTCCCAGGGCAACATAGCAGAATAATGTCCTTGGCTCAGTCAGTTCAACTGTTTCATTCATCAATGACCTACCCTTCATCATAAGGCCAGAAGTAGGGATGTTCACAGATTATTGTACAATGTTCAACACTATTCATGACTCCACAAATGTTGAGCAGATACATATGCAAATACAGAGAACTGGCAAGCAATTGTCATGCCACACACATGCCAGGTAAGGCCAACTTGAACAAAGGAGAATCTAACTTTCACCCCTAGACATTCAATGCTATTCCCTCTGTCTTTCCTCTCAACTTCTATAGGAAGGATGTGGAAGCTTTAGAACGAGTGCAGAGGAGGTTTACCAGGATGTTGCCTGGAATGGTAGGAAAATCTTATGAGGAAAGGCTGAGGCACTTGGGGCTGTTCTCATTGGAGAAGAGAAGGTTTAGGGGAGATCTGATAGAAGTGTATAAGATGATTAGGGGTTTAGATAGGGTAGATACTAAGAACCTTTTACCGCTAATGGAGTCAGGTGTTACTAGGGGACATAGCTTTAAATTAAGGGGTGGTAGGTATAGGACAGATGTTAGGGGTAGATTCTTCACACAGCGGGTTGTGAGTTCATGGAATGCCCTGCCCGTATCAGTGGTGAACTCTCCTTCTTTATGGTCATTTAAGCGGGCATTGGATAGGCATTTGGAAGTTATTGGGCTAGTATAGGTTAGGTAGGATTCAGTCGGCGCAACATCGAGGGCCGAAGGGCCTGTACTGCGCTGTATCCTTCTATGTTCTATGTTCTATGTTCTTTTCCAAAGTTTTAGCCCTGGGGTTTCCATTGGATTGATCCATGCTGTGGACCATGTATTTCACCGGTTTGTCATTGTCTTTGCAGATTACTGATCAGCAGATTCTCACACTCTTACTGTCTGCCATGAACTATATTGAAAGGATTTACAACCTGTTTCACCACATTACAAATGTACTTCTATGGCCAACAGGTCCTAGAGTGGGACTCAGATCCAGAGTTTCTGCCTCAAAGGTGTGGATATTACCACTTCAACACAAACCCTACTTATACAATGTGTTGCTGTGCTGTTGTCCCTTGAAGAGAGATGTGTAGTGAGCTGTCCCCTTTGCAGAGGGAGGTTTGCCTCAGTTGTGTCAGAATGTCTGCTTCAGCCAGGGAGTTGGTAAACAGCTTTTGCGGTCTCCATGGGTTTTTTTCTGAGATAAAAAAATTCATAAGTGGGCAGGTTCTGGGCTCACACAGAATCAGGAAGGGTTTTTAGTTTTGCTTTCACTTAGTGAGAAGGTTTTTGCTGCAGAGTTAAAAGCTTGAATTCCTGGTTGTTCGAGTGAAGTCTTAGACAGTGAGGCTTCCTCTTAAAAAAACAAACAAGGCAGTTTATTTCTTTCTTCTGGATGGGAGAGAGGCAGCACGCAAGAGCCAGAGCCATTTTGCTCAATTGCATTTTTGCTAAAGGGTGTGTTTATGCCCATATTGGATCAGTCAATGATGAGTGGTTAAATCATATGTTATCTTGTTAAGTATTTCAATAGAGTTAAAGTTATGCTTGTCCTTCTTTTTGATTGTATTTTAACTATGTTGCTTAAAGCGTAGTGGTGGACCAATCGAATTACTCTGGAACACAACACCTTACACTTGCCTTTAAATAAACATAAGAATTAGGGCAAAGGCTATCTCCTTATTATATTTTGAGGGAGGGAAATTTGGTCTGAAGCATAATAAATTACATCCCCATATAGAATCCCCCACCATCAACATCCATTGATCAGGACTGAACTGAACCAGCTCTGTAAATACTGTGGCTACTAGAACAGGACAGATCCTAAGAATGCTGAGACAAGTAAATGAGCATCATTGAGTTATAACAGCACAGAAACTGGTCCAAATAGTCCGTGCTGACCATAAGCCCAAACTAAACTAGTCCCACCTGCCTGTGCCTATGCCAGACATTTCTTCTTCCTAGATCTATCCAAATGTCTTTTAAATGTTGTAACTGCACCCACATCCTCCACTTCCTCTGTAAGCTCATTCCACACATGAACTACTCTCTATGTAAAATATATTGGCCCCAATTCTTTTTTAAAATCTTTCTGCTCTCACCTTAAATATTTGCTCCCCCCAACCCCACCCCGACTCCTGCCATTCACTTTATTTATACCCATTATGATTTTACAAATCTCTATAAGGTCACCCCTCAGCCCCCTGCACTCCAGTCAAAAAGGTCGCAGCCTATAACCCAAATCCTTCATGCTCAGCAACATCCTGGTAAATCTTTTCTGAACTGTCTCCAGCTTCATAATATCCTTCCTAGAACAGGGTGACCAGAACTGGACACAATACTCTACAGAGTGGCCTCACCAAAAACCTAAATACTCTCAACATGACATTCCAACTCCTTTACTCAAAGACCTGAGCAATGACCCTTAACCACCTTCCACAGGGAATTCGATTGGTCCACACTATGCTTTAAGCAACATTGTTAAAATACAATCAAAAAGAAGAACAAGCATAACTTTAACTCTATTAAAATACCTACCATGTTAATATAAGATTTAACCATTCATCATCAACTGATCAAATACAGGCAGCATCTACATGTGACGCAAACTTCAAAGAATTATGTGCCTGATCCCCTTGGTTTCTCTGTTCTTCGCTACTACATTGGAGTCCTGCCCTTGTTTATTTTACCAAAATGTAATATATTGCATTTACCCAACTTGTCTCCTGTCTGCCCAAAGTCTGTCCACTGTCTACAAGGCACAAGTCAGGAATGTGCTGGAATACTCCGCATTTGCCTAAATGAGTGGAACTCCAACAGCGTTCGAGAACTTCAACAGCAGCCTGCACAAAGCAGCCGGTTGATCTATGGGAAAACAACCCCATTCACTTCCTTTAGCATCAACACACACCGGCAACTGTCTCTACCATCACTGGGCAGCACAGTGGTTAGCACTGCTGCCTCACTATGCCAGGGACCCGGGTTTGATTCCACCCTCGGGTGACTGTCTGTAGAGTTTGCACATTCTCCCCGTGTCTGCGTGGGTTTCCTCCAGATGCTCCGGTTTCCTCCCACAATCCAAAGATGTGCACGTTAAATGAAATAGTCAGGGATAAATAAAGAGTAACAGGATAGGGGAATGGGTCTGGGTGGGTTAGGTGAATTGGTCATACTAAATTGTCCATAGTGTTCAGGGATGTGTCTGGGGTTATTATCGAGTAACAGGATAGAGGAATGAGTCTGGGTAGGTTATTCCTTGGAGGGTTGGTGCTGACTTGTTGGGCTGAATGGCCTGTTTCCACACTGTAGGGATTCTTAAAAAAAAAGATGCACAGCAGTGACTCACTAAGCCTTCTTCAGCAGCACTTTGGAAACACATGAGGTTTACTCTCTAGAAGGACAAAGGCAGCAGATACATATGAATGCCACCACCTGCAATTTCCCCTCCAAGACGCACACCATCCTGACTGGGAGATATATTGTTGTGCGTTCAGCACCATAGGGTCAAATTCCTGGAATCCCTTTCGAAAAGCACTAAGGAGACACTTAAGCTCCCCAGCAGTACAAGACAGCAGCTCACCACACCTTCTCAAGGGTAATGTGGTACGTAGCCCATGTTGTCCACAACCTGTGAAATTTGCAAAACAAGAACCAGCAGCCCCGTGGTGGGGAGCTGAATGATTATGGCGATTATGTGAACCTGTCTCAGAGGTGAAAGTGCCAATGTAAATCAAGCTAATATTGGCCCAGAAATCTGAGGAATAACAATCTAGGAATCTGGGGGAGAAAATGGTAATGTAGGTTCGGCAGTGTGAGTGAGCTAAGAGATCCTGTGCAGAATTTGGACAAGACTGAGCTTTAGCATTGCAGCTCAGACTCTCCAAGCAGAATTCCTTTTGAGTCTGCCAATGCAGGACTGCTGACCTTTGTCTGTGATTCCAACTCAATAAACAAAACTTGCATTTATATAGCAGTCTCAATGTAGTAATCCTGAAGCAAAACAAAAAATCAGATAAGAAGAAAACTGAGTTTAAGCAGACATTTCAGCAGGCAATTAGAGCTGGGTCAACGAGATAAATGATTCTAATTTATTTTAAAATGCTCACTCAGGTTTATAATTTGCTTGCTGAAGAATTACATGTGAATAAATTGATGACTCATTCAAAAGGATTTTTTTATGCTCAACAGTGTTGTTTATTTCTACTCATCGTTCCAGGTTTATAATGAGCACAGGCTTAAAATGAACAATGAGAAAAAGAAAATGATAACAAGATTGATTACAGACTTTATTGGTCGAGAAAAAAAACGAAAAAATTCAAAATCAAAATCTTACACCCGACAAATAGAATGCTGCTTCATCAATGACCTTCCCTCCATCGGAAGGTCAGAGGTGGGGATGTTCACTGATGATTGCACAAGGTTCAGCACCATTCACAACTCCTCAGATACTGAAACAGTCCACGTTCAAATGAAACAGAATCTGGGCAATGTTCAGACTTGTACTGACAAGTGGTATGTAATATTCGTGTCACACAAATGTCAGGCAAAGACCATCTTCAAGAACAGAAAATCTAACCACTGCCCCTTGGCATTCAAATGGCATTTCCATCATTGAATCCCCCAGTATCAACATTCTAGAGGTTACCATTGACCAGAAACTCAACTGGACTCATCACACAAACACAGTGACTACAAGAGCAGGTCAGAGTCTAAGCAAATTGCAAAATGTAACTCAACTTCTGGCTCCTCAAAGCTACCTACAAGGCAAAGTCAGGAGTGGGATGGAATATTCCCCACTTGCTTCAATGGGTGCAGCTCCAATAACACTTCGGAAGCTTGACACCATCCAGGAGAAGCAGCCCAATTGATTAGCACCACATCTACAAGCATTCACCCCCTCCACACTCATGCTCAGAAACAGCTATTGTGTTGGCTACAAGATGCCAAAGATCTTTAGACAGCACTTTCCATCCAGAAGAATGGTAGTCAACATTGTATTCTCAGAGGACCATAAAGCTACCACCTCATTGGAGAGAGATGACTGGTGGTGAAATTAACCTGAGGGTCACCATACCTCACGTGAGGAGTGAGCTTGAGAAGGTGGAACCTTTACGGTGACCTCACCAGTGTGGGAATTGAACCCACGCTATTGGGTGCCATTCTTCTTTGCAAACCAGCCATCCAAGCTAACTGACTCCTTCTTCTAGATGGAAAGGGCAGCAGATACATGGGAACACCACCATTCATAATTTCCCTTCTAAGCCACTCACCATCCTGATTTGGAAACAACATTTCTGTACTGTCGCTGGGTCAAAATCCTGGAATTCTCTCCCGAAAATCATTGCGGGCCTATCTCCAGCAGCTGGACTGCAGCAGTTCAAGAAGGCAGCTCACCACCAGATCCTCCAGGACAATAAATGCTGGCCCAACCAATGATGCCCTCGTTCCTTGAGAGAATTAAAAAAGATGCACATCCAGGGTTCAAAATTCTCAAATAGGCCATTATCTAGTCTTAGAATCACTTGAAGTACCCAGATCCTATTGAGTGACTTAGCTGAAATTGCAAACTATCCCATCCCCTCAACTATAGCAGTAGACTTGTGATTGCAGTAACCATTTTCAATGTGTTCAGATCCTTAGACCCCAGATGTACCTCTGTAACTATATAGGCTGACACCATGATGTGGAATTTCTTTCAACAGCAGAAAAAGACAACCATGTTTGACTCTGTTTGGAGAACTATCTGAATGTTTTGTTGATCACCTTTCTTAAGAAGACATATAAAGGCAGCTCAGAGAGGGCTCACTGGATTATAAGGATAGGAGGCTTACCACCAGAGAACAGGTTGATTAAGCATAGCCTTTACTCATGTGGAGTTTAGAAGATTGAGGAATGAGTTCAGAATAAACTGATTGAAATATAGGCATTCAGAGGGGAGCTTGCTTGCTGAATGGATGGTTCCCTTATGGGGAAGTGCAGAACAAGGGGACTCCATTTCTAAATAATGAGAGCTTAAAGTTACTTGAAATTGGAGTCAGAATAAGATAGGGTAATGAAAAAGGCATTTGGCATGCTTCCCTTCAGCATATTAAGTATAGGAATTGGATGTCATGGGACTATTGGGGCATGCTGGGAGTGAAGAAGGATCTGTGTGGAGTTTGCCCATTCTCTCTGTGTCTATATGGGTTTCCCCTGGGGACTCCAGTTGCCTCCCATAATCCAAAGATGTGCAGATCAGGTGAATTGGTCATGCTAAATTGCCCATAGCGTTAGGTGCATTAGTGAGGGGTAAATATAGGGTAGGGGAATGGGTCTGGGTGGGTTATTTTTCAGAGGGCCAGTATGGGCCGCAGGGCCTGTTTCCATACTGTAGGGAATCTAATCTAATCTTTCAAAGGAGGAATGGGCCAGGATGTCCAGGAGAGAATGGTCCCTCTGGAAGGCTGATGATGGAGTGGAGGGGAATATGTGTCAGGTGGTGGCACCCCATTGGACATGTCAGAAATGGCAACTAATGGTTTTCTGGATGTAGATGTTTTTGGGATGGTAGATCAGGAGAAAGGAGAGCCTATCGCAAAAGTGGGAGGGAAGACAGGGTGAGAGCCGAAGTACAGGAGATGGATTAGAGCTGGCTGGAGGCCCTGTCAACTACAGTTCAGGTGGAGTTGAACTGTAGCCTCAGTTGAAGAAGAAAGTAGACATTTTGGAGGCCCCATTGTTGAAGTTGGCATCATTGGAGCTGATGAGGAGACGTCACCCTGTTGGGAGTTTTCTATAGGCCTGTGATAGTTCCACAGATATAGAAGAAAGGATAGCAAAGATCATTCTGGATAGGAGCAAAAGTAACAGGATAGTTGTTGTGGGGAACTTTAACTTTCCAAATATTAACTTGAAATAAGATAGTATGAGTACTTTAGATGAGTCAGTTTTTGTCCAATGTGTTAGATTTGGAGGTAGGTGAGCACTTTGGTGATAGTGACCACAATTCAGTTATGTTTACTTTAGTGATGGAAAGGGATAGGTATATAACACAGGCAAACGTTATTGCTGGGGGAAAGGTAATTATGATACGTTTATGCAAGATTTAGGATGCATAGGATGGGGAAGGAAACTACAGGTAATGGATACAATTGAAATGTGAAGCTTATTCAAGGAACAACCATTGTGTGTCCTTGATAAATATATACCAGTCAGACAGGGAGGAAGTTATCGAGCAAGGGAGCTGAGGTTTACTAAAGGAGTTGAATCTCTTGTCAAGAGGAAGAAGAAGTCTTGTGTTAGGATGAGATGTGCAGGCTCAGTTAGGGTGCTTGAGAGTTACAAGTTAGCCAGGACAGACCTAAAGAGAGAGCTAAGAAGAGCCAGGAGAGGACATGAGAAGTCATTGGCAGATAGGATCAAGGAAAACCCTAAAGCTTTCTATAGGCATATGAGGAACAAAAGAATTATGAGAGTAAGATTAAGGTCAATCAAGCATAGTAGTGGGAAGTTGTGCATGGAGTTCGAGGCAATAGGGGAAACACTAAATGACTACTTTTTGTCAGCATTCACACTGGAAAAAGACAATATTGTGGAGGACAATGCTGAGAAATAGGCTGCGAGACTAGATGGGATTGAGGTTCACAAGAAGAAGGTGCTAGCAATTCCAAAAAGTGTGAAAATAAATAAGTCCCCTGGGCCGGATGGGATTTATCCTAGGATTCTCTGGGAAGCCAGGGACAAGATTGCAGAGCCTTTGGCTTTGATCTTTATGTCAACATTGTCTACAAGAATAGTGCCAGAAGACTGGAGGTTAGCAAATGTTATCCTCTTGTTCAAGAAGGGCAGTAGAGTCAACCTTGCTGATTATAAACCAGTAAGCCTTACTTTGGCTGTGGATAAAGTATTGGAAAAGGTTATAAGAGATAGGATTTATGATCATCTAGAGATGAATAAGTTTGTTAGGGATAGTAATCACAGTTTTGTGAAGGGCAGGTTGTGCCTCCCAAACCTTGCTGAGTTCTTTGAGAAGGTGACCAAACAGGTGGATGAGGGTAAAGTGGTTGATGTGGTGTAACAGTTTAGATCAGGAATTGGCCAGCTGAAAGAAGACAGAAAATGGTGGTTGATGGGAAATGTACGTCCTGAAGTTCAGTTATTAGTGGTACATAGCAAGGATCTGTTTTGGGGCCACTGCTGTTTGTCATTTTTATAAATGATCTAAATGAGGGCGAGGAAGGATGGGTTAGTAAACTTGCAGATGACACTAAGATCAGTGAAGTTATGGATAGTACGAAAGGATTTTGCAAGTTGGGTTGAGAGGTGGCAAATGAAGTTTAATGTGGAAAAGTGTAAGGTGATTCACTTTGGAAGGAGCAACAGGAACAAGGCGTACTGGGCTACCAGTACGATTTTTGGTAGTGTAGATGAGCAGAGAGATCTTGGTGTCCATGTACATAGATCTCTGAGAGTTGTCACCTGGATTGTAGGGTTGTTAAGAAGGCTTACGGTGTGTTAGCATTTATTGATAGGGGATTGAGTTTGGAGCCACAAGGTCATGATGTGGCTGTACAAAATTCTGATGTAGC
This sequence comes from Hemiscyllium ocellatum, assembly GCF_020745735.1. Taxonomy (NCBI): domain Eukaryota; kingdom Metazoa; phylum Chordata; class Chondrichthyes; order Orectolobiformes; family Hemiscylliidae; genus Hemiscyllium; species Hemiscyllium ocellatum. Next base: position 65,904,900 of record NC_083419.1, on the reverse strand, counting down.
CACACTTGGAGTATTGCATACAGTTCTGGCCACCGCATTATAGAAGGATGTGGAAGCTTTGGAAAGGGTTCAGAGGAGATTTACTAAGATGGTGCCTGATATGGAGGGAAGGTCTTATGAGGAAAGGCTGAGGGACTTGAGGCTGTTTTCGTTAGAGAGAAGAATGTTGAGGGCTGACTTTATTGAGACATATAAGATAATCAGAGGGTGAGATAGGTTTGACAGTGAGATTCTTTTTCCTCAGATAATGATGGGCAGCATGAGGAACCATAGCTTTAAATTGAGGGGTGATAGATATAGAACAGATGTCAGAGGTAGTTTCTTTACACAGAGAGTAGTAAGGGCACAGAACTCACTGCGTGCAACAGTCGAAGGCTCACCAACTTTAAGGGCATTAAATGGTCATTGAATAAACATATGGATGAGAATGGAATAGTGTAGGATAGATGAGCTTCAGATTGGTTCCACATGTCGGTGCAATATCAAGGGCCAAAAGGCCTGTGCTGCACTGGAATGTTCTATGTTCTGTGTTAGATGCGATGGAGATGGAGGAACTCAGGAAATGGAATCGAGTCTTTACAGGAAGCAGGGTGTGAGGACATATAGTCAAGGTAACTGTGGGAGTCAAAAACAGAAGTTGCTGGAAAAGCTTAGCAGGTCTTGCAGCATCTGTGATGGGATAGCAGAGTTAACGTTTCTGGTCTGGTGACTCTGTGGGGGTCAGTGGGTTTGTAGTTGGTATTGACGGCCAACCTATCCCCAGTAATGGAAACAGAGATGTTGAGGAGGAGAAAGGAGGAGTCAGAGATCAACCATGTGAAGGTTAGAACAGTTTGGAAATTGGAAGCAAAATCAATATATTTTTCCAATTCTGGATGAGAGAGGGAAGCAGCGCCAATGATGTCATCGATGTATCAAAGTATGGGTTTTGGGCAGGGGCCCGAGTACAATGGAACAAGGAATGTTCCATGTACCGCACAAAGAGACAGGCCTAACTGGGGCCCATGTGGGTACCGGTGAAGGCCACAGATGGTAAAGGCTGGAGGAGCAGGGGCAGTCAGTGTCTCTTCATAAAGGGAACTGAGCTAATGGACCTAAATGTAGGCCATTAACTTGATGGATGATTGGTTCCAGCTCGAATACACAGACAGAATTTTGGCTGAGGATATCGAATAGCAGAAAGTAATCCATTTGAAAATTAAGAGAACTAGAAAGTGACATAGAAAGAACTGTGTTGTTTAATAGAATGATTACATTTGCAGCACAGCAGAGGACAATTCTGCCAATTACATTGAAACATAGAAAATAGGAGCAGGAATAGTCCATTCAGCGCTTTGAGCATGCTTTCCCCATTCAACATGATCATGGCCTATCATCCAACACAGTGCCCTACTCCTGCTTTCTCCCCACACCATTCAATTCCTTTAGCCCTACTTATTTGATTTATTATTGTCACATGTACCTAGGTACAGTGAAAAGTCTTGTTTTGCTTGCAGTACAGGCAGATCATATTAGGATGATTGAACCGAGCGAGGAATACAAAGCTACAGCTGCAAAGAAGGTGCAAAAAGAGCGAGATCAACATTAGATTTGAAATTTGCGAGGTCTTTTCATCAGTCTAATAACAGTAGGGAAGAAGCTGTTCTTGAAACTGTTGAGACGCATGTTTAAGGTTATGTATTTTCTGCCTGATGGAAGAGGGTGAAAGAGATTTTAGCCAGGGTGGGGAAGTCTTTAATGATGTTGGCTGCCCAAATTCTTGGCAGTGTAGATGAACAGAGAGATCTTGGTCTCCTGGTGCATAAATCTCTGGAAATTGCCACCCAGGTTGATTGGGTTGTTAAGAAGGCATATGGTGTGTTGGTGTTTATTGGTAGAGTGATTGAGTTTCGAAGACAGAAGGTCATGCTGCAGCTCTACAAAATTCTGATGGAGTATTGTATACAGTTCTGATCAACGCATAATAGGGAGGATGTGGAAGCTTTGAAAAGCGTTCATAGGAGATTTACTAGGATGTTGCCTGATATAGAAGGCAGGTCTTACGAGGACAGGCTGAGGGAACTGAAGCTGTTTTCGTTAGAGAGAAGAAGGTTGAGAGGTGACTTTATTAAAGAAGTGTGAGATAATCAGAGGGTTAGATAGGGTGAACAGTGAGAGCCTTTTTCCTCAGATGGTGAAGGCTAACATGAGGGGCCATAGCTTTAAATTGAAGAGTGATAGATTTAGGACAGATATCAGAGGTGGTTTCTTCACTCAGGGAGTAATAGGGGTGTGGAACAGTCTGCCTGCAACAGTAGTAGACTCACCAACTTTAAGGGAATTTAAATGGTCATTGGACATACATATGGATAATAATGGAGTGGTGTAGGTTAGATGGGCTTTAGATTATTTTCACAGTTTGATGCAACATCGAGGGCCGAAGGGTCTGTACTGCGCTGTAATGTTTTATATTCTATTTTCTTTATGAGGCAGTGAGAAGTGTAGATGGAGACAATGGATGGAAGATTGGCTTGTGTAATGGACAGGGCTGTGTTCACAACTTTCCGTAGTTTCTAAGAAGGAAATCCTAACTACTATGTCTAACACCTTCCTGAAAGCATTCAATGTCTTGGCCTTGACAGCTTTCTGTGGCAGAGATTTCCGCAGGTTGGATTATAATTGTACAAGTCACTTTGACATTTTCAACTGTAATTGTCTATCCTCATCCCAGCTCATGCCATTTACATTTTTCTGAAATTCGTACCTAATAACCTTTAAAGTTAGTTCAAATCCTCTGCCTCTTCAGCTACCTGTTGTGAAAAGGTATTCCATATTCAAATAACCATCTCTGTGAAAAAAATAATTCTCTAGTTGTGCTCTGTAAGAGAGTGATAACCCACAGCACGTTACTTCCAGAGGGATTGATTAAATGGAGAGAGCCAAGAAAACTCAGAGTCACAAAGAGAAAGAAAAAAATGATAGAATCGCTACAGTGCAGAAGCAGGCCATTCAGCCCATCAAGCCTACACAGACCCTCTGAACAGTATCCCATCCAATCACACCCCCCTACCCTATTCTCATTACCCGGCATCTCCCATGATTGACCCACCTAACCTACACATCTCTGGACACCATGGGGCAATTTAGCATAATCAATCCACCCAACCTGCACATCTTTGAACTAAGGGAGGAAATGTCATGGTGGTCATTAAAGTAGGACAAAATCCTTACGAGAATCCCCATTTAGTGTGGCAAAACCATCTAAGATCCCTTGATTTGATTCACTACCATTTTTTTCTTATTGACATGAGAGTAAGCTACTGATACAGCATCGAATAGATGCCTATGTGAAGCCTTTAGCAGAATCATAGAATCACTGAGTAGAAACCCTACAGTGCACTTGGAGAACATTCAACCCAACGGGTCTGCAATGACCATTCAAAAGGCATCCTACCCAGACCTACCCCACTGCCCTATCCATGTAACCCTGCATTTCCCAAGACACTATGGGCAACTTAGCATGCCCAATCCACCTAACCTGAGCATCTTTGGCCTGTGGAAGGAAACTGGAGAATCTGGGGGAAGCCCACGCAGACATGGAGAGAATGTGCAAACTCCACACAGACAGACACTCGAGGCTGGCATTGAACCCGGGTCCCTGGCACAATGGGGCTGCTGTGCTAACCACAGAAGATGAGCTCAATCTTGATACTATTATGTATCTTAAATGCATTATACCTAGTTAATAAATACTATGTAATGAACCGTTACTGACCAGTTATATTGTATCTAAGATACATATTTGTCTCCTGTGACACATCAGATTGAACTTGAATTGAATTGAATTAGCTTTATTGCTACATGAGTACAGTGAAAAATTTACAAGTCACACTTACAGCATCATAGAACATAGAACATAGAACATAGAAAAATACAACGCAGTACAGGCCCTTCGGCCCTCGATGTTGAGCCGACCAAATCCTACCTAACCTACACTAGCCCAATAACCTCCATATGCCTATCCAATGCCTGCTTAAATGACCATAAAGAGGGAGAGTTCACCACTGCTACTGGCAGGGCATTCCATGAACTCACAACCCACTGCGTAAAGAATCTACCCCTAACATCTGTCCTATACCTACCACCCCTTAATTTAAAGCTGTGTCCCCTTGTAACAGCTGACTCCATTAGCGGTAACAGGTTCTCAGTGTCTACCCTATCTAAACCCCTAATCATCTTATACACCTCTATCAAATCTCCCCTAAACCTTCTTTTCTCCAATGAGAACAGGCTCAAGTGCCTCAGCCTTTCCTCATACGATCTTCCTACCATGCCAGGGCAACATCCTGGTAAACCTCCTCTGCACTCGTTCCAATGCCTCCACATCCTTCCTATAGTATGGCGACCAAAACTGCACACAATACTCCAGATGAGGCCGCACCAGAGTCTTATACAACTGCAACATGACCTCAGGACTCCGGAACTCAATTCCTCTGCCGATAAAGCCCAGTACACCATATGCCTTCCTCACAGCACTATTTACCTGGGTGGCAACTTTCAGAGATCTGTGTACATGGACACCAAGATCCCTCTGCTCATCCACACTACCAAGTAGCCTACCATTAGCCCAGTAATCCATCTTCTTGTTACTCCTACCAAAGTGAATGACTTCACACTTAGCTACATTGAATTCCATCTGCCACCTTTCTGCCCAGCTCTGCAACCTATCTATATCCCGCTGTAACCTGCCACATCCTTCTTCACTGTCCACAACTCCACCGACCTTTGTGTCATCCGCAAACGTGCTCACCCAGCTTTCAAGCCCCTCCTCTAGATCATTTATAAAGATGACAAACAGCAACGGTCCCAAAACAGATCCCTGTGGTACACCGCTAGTAACTGCACTCCAAGATGAACCTAGTCCATCAACTACTACCCTCTGTCTCCTTCCAGCCAGCCAATTCCTAATCCAAACCTCTAATGCACCCTCAATGCCATACCTCCGTAGTTTTTGCATTAACCTACCATGGGGTACCTTATCGAATGCCTTGCTAAAATCCATAAACACCACATCGACTGCTTTACCCTCATCCACCTCCTTAGTCACCTTCTCAAAGAACTCAATAAGGTTTGTGAGGCACGACCTGCCCTTCACAAAACCATGCTGACTATCCTTGATCACATTATTCCTATCCAGATGTTCATAAATCTTATCCCTTACAATTCTCTCTAAGACTTTGCCCACAACAGAAGTGAGACTCACTGGCCTATAGTTACTCGGGCTGTCCCTACTCCCCTTCTTGAACAAGGGGACCACATTCGCTATCCTCCAGTCTTCTGGTACTATTCCCGTTGACAATGAAGACATAAAAATCCAGGCCAATGGCTCTGCTATCTCCTCCCTAGCTTCCCAGAGGATCCTAGGGTAAATGCCATCAGGCCCAGGAGACTTGTCTATTTTCATCCTTTCCAGTATTCCCAAAACCTCCTCCCTACATATTTCAAGGCCATCCATTCTAATCACTTGTGACTCAATATTCACACCAGCAACAGAGTCCCGTTCCTGAGTGAATACTGACGAAAAGTATTGATTTAGTGTCTCACCAATCTCCTCCGCCTCCACGCACAACTTCCCACTACTATCCTTGACTGGACCGATACCTACCCTAGTCATCCTTTTATTCCTGACATACCTATAGAAAGCCTTTGGGTTTTCCCTAATCCTACCAACTAAGGACTTTTCATGTCCCCTTCTCGCTGCTCTTAGCTCTCTCTTCAGATCCTTCCTGGCAACCTTATAACTCCCAACTGAACCTTCATGCCTCATCCTTACATAGGCCACCCTCTTCCCTTTCACAAGGGATTCCAATTCCCTATTAAACCACGGCTCCCTCACAAGACCCTTTTAGGTCTTGTCATCTTAGGTACCGTTTCAGATTCTTGAGTACAAACCTTTAAGGTAAAATAGAAAACTAGAAGTTAAATGTCCAGCACTACTGATCTTTAAAAGTACAAAATTTTGAAGAACTATTGGAAAGCCCGTAATGTTCAGGGATGTGTAGAATAACAGGATAGGGGAACGGATCTGAGTGAGTTACTCTTCGAAGAGTTGGTTTGGACTTGTTGGGCCAAATGGTCTGTTTCCACATTGTAGGGAATCAATGATTCGATGATTTCTGTTGGATATATTGATTCAGCCCTAGTACATTCAGACAAAACACACTGTTGAGACATTGAATAGCTCCTCCCAACAACCGTCCTTTCTATCCTGATGGATGGAGCCTATCTTGGGTATCAGTTAACCCTTGCAGGTCTGAACTGCCTCATACAACAGATATTGTGGTTGGAGGTTGGGCATAATCAGAGGATTTCAGCTTCCCTAAGAACTGTCACCTTCTCCTGGAAAGTTTAGGAAGCATGTAACTGCTGCAAAGCAACTTGCCAAATGAGCTCAAATGTTTCGATCCCTCAGCAAAACGCTGTTGCACAAATAATATGAAATTACAGTCAGTAACTGAAAGCAGATGCTCAGCACTGAGCAAACCGCATTGATGTCCCCACAGATGTGTGTATTTGTAACAGTTCTTGGCAGGCAGCTTCTCTGTATTCATTACAGATGCCATCTTCAAAGGATATGATTATATCTCAGTGACTGTCTTAACCCCACTGTCCACATGGATTATCTTTATCTAGGGATACATTGAAACACTTTAAGATGGAGCTTAAACTCCTTTGAAGCTCAATAGGCCAATGAACGAAGTGACTCCAGCATTCAGTTTCAAAATTGTTGACAAAAGAAGGTCAGGAATGGTCAGCAATAGTTAATAGGGCTTTCAACATTAATAAGAGTTGTCAGTATGTGCTGTGATCTACATCTTCTAAGTGTACGGGTTCTTCAGGGGCTTATATGGTCCTGAGAGCAGGCATCTTCTGGTCTAAGAAGACTAAATAAGCTGTTGTTTATGGCATCCCTATTGCAACTATTCACAGAATAAGTTCTGCTTTGAAAAGAAAGACCTAGCCTCAGATCTGATTCTCACGATATCCAACTTAGGTCTCCCACCAATGCCCTCTTGGCATCATCATAGTGGGGGCTGCTAATTGTACATGATCAAAAATTAACCCTTTGGGATCCTTCCAGACGAATACGCAGAGACAGCCACTTGGTGCAGCATTTTGAGCGATGACACAGTGATTATTGATGAGGAGACTGACGAGGCGGAGAGCAATGACGCAATCAATAATATGACAAGTTTTTACCAGATCCTGCAATGTTTGACAAATCTGCTGTCCAATTCTGAAACTTGTTGCTTTATCAGTAAGACATTCGACAAGGTTCCCCATGGGAACCTGATTAGCAAGGTTAGATCTCATGGAATACAGGGAGAACTAGCCATTTGGATACAGAACTGGCTCAAAGGTAGAAGACAGAGAGTGGTGGTTTAGATTAGATTACTTACAGTGTGGAAACAGGCCCTTCAGCCCAACAAGTCCACACCAACCCACCACCCACCCCCACCCCTACCCCTACATTTACCTCTTACCTAACACTATGGGCAATTTAGCATGGTCAATTCACCTGACCCGCACATCTTTGGACTGTGGGAGGAAACCGGAGCACCCGGAGGAAACCCACGCAGACACAGGGAGAACGTGCAAACTCCACACAGTCAGTTGCCTGAGGTGGGAACTGAACCCAGGTCTCTAGCGCTGTGAGGCAGCAGTGCTAAACACTGTGCCACCGTGCCGCCAACCCCCCCCCACCTCGTGGTGGGGGGGGGGGGGGTTGTTTGTCAGACTGGAGGCCTGTGACCAGTGGAGTGCCACAAGGATCAGTGCTGGGCCCTCTACTTTTTGTCATTTACATAAATGATTTGGATGCGAGCATAAGAGGTACAGTTAGTAAGTTTGCAGATGACAACAAAATTGGAGGTGTAGTGGACAGCGAAGAGGGTTACCTCAGATTACAACAGGATGTGGACCAGATGGGCCAATGGGCTGAGAAGTGGTAGCTGGAGTTTAATTTAGATAAATGCGAGGTGCTGCATTTTGAGAAAGCAAATCTTAGCAGGACTTATACACTTAACGGTAAGGTCCTGGGGAGTGTTGCTGAAGAAAGAGACCTTGGAGTGCAGGTTCATAGCTCCCTGAAAGTGGAGTTGTACGTAGATAGGATAGTGAAGAAGGCGTTTGGTCTGTTTTTCTTTATTGGTCAGAGTATTTAGTACAGGAGTTGAGAGGTCATGTTATGGCTGTACAGGACATTGGTTAGGCCGCTGTTGGAATATTGCGTGTAATTCTGGTCTCCTTCCTAACGGAAAGATGTTGTGAAACTTGAAAGGGTTCAGAAAAGATTTACAAGGATGTTGCCAGGGTTGGAGAATCTGAGCTATAGGGAGAGGCTGAACAGGCTGGGGCTGCTTTCCCTGGAGGGTTGGAGGCTGAGGGGTGACCTTATAGAGGTTTACAAAATTATGAGGGGCATAGATAGGATAAATAGACAAAGTCTTTTCCCTGGGGTCAGGGAGTCCAGAACTAGAGGACATAGGTTTAGGGTAAGAGGAGAAAGATATAAAAGAGACCTAAGGGGCAACTTTTTCACGCAGAGAGTGGTATGTGTATGGGATGAGCTGCCAGAGGGTGTGGTGGAGGCTGGTACAATTGCAACATTTAAGAGGCATTTGGATGGGTATATGAATAGGATGGGTTTGGAAGGATATGGGCCAGGTGCTGACAGGTGGGACTAGATTGGGTTGAGATATTAGATTAGATTGCTTACAGTGTGGAAACAGGCCCTTCGGCCCAACAAGTCCACACTGACCCGCCGAAGCTTAACCCACCCATACCCCTACATTTACCGCTTACCTAACACTACGGGCAATTTAGATTAGATTAGACTTACAGTGTGGAAACAGGCCCTTCGGCCCAACAAGTCCACACCGACCCGCCGAAGCGCAACCCACCCATACCCCTACATATTACCCCTTACCTAACACTACGGGCAATTTAGCTTGGCCAATTCACCTGACCCGCACATCTTTGGACTGTGGGAGGAAACCGGAGCACCCGGAGGAAACCCACGCAGACACGGGGAGAACGTGCAAACTCCACACAGTCAGTCGCCTGAGTCGGGAATTGAACCCGGGTCTACAGGCGCTGTGAGGCAGCAGTGCTAACCACTGTGCCACCGTGCCGCCCATTCAGCAATTTAGCATGGCCAATTCACCTGACCCGCACATCTTTGGACTGTGGGAGGAAACCAGAGCACCCGGTGAGGCAGCAGTGCTAACCACTGTGCCACAGTGCCGCCCACGTTGGTTGGCATGGACGGGTTGGACTGAAGGGTCTGTTTCCATGCTGTACATCTCTATGACTCTAAGACTCCATCCACAGCCCAAAGAGATCCACTGGTGATCCCAGATACAGAGGACAGCAACCCAGTAATAGCAGAGCTTCTTCCAACTGTGATGTGAACATGAAAAACACAAGAAACAATCATAGCCCACAGCATACGCTTCTGTAATTCATAAAATTCATCGAATCCCTACAATGTGGAAACAGACCATTTGACCCAACAAGTCCTCTTTGAAGCATGACCCACCCAGACCAATTCCCCTACTCTTTTATTTTACATTTACCCCTGACTAATGCACCTAACCTACACATCCATGAACCCTATGGGCAATTTAGCATAGTCAATTCACCTAAACTGCACATCTTTGATTTGTGGGAGGAAACTGGAGCACGCGGAGGAAACCCACGCAGACACAAGAGAATGTGCAAACTCCTTTGTAATTTCTTTACTGGGGTAAAGCCTTCCAAACCCCTGCACCAAAATATGATAATAACATTAAATATGATAGGAAGTAAGGCACCCACTCCATCAAGCCAACTCCACTACTCCATATGATTTTGCTGATATATCTGTGACCTCAACCCTGTGTTCCTGCCTGTTTCCCATAATCTTGACTCACTTGTCAGTTAGAAACCTGTCTAACTGGGTCCCAGATATTCTGGCCTCTCCTATTCCCTGCAGCAGAGGATTCCAAACACTACACAGTGTCCCTCTGAGGAAAGAATTCCTTTTCATCCTTATTTTACACAGACACTGTGTGCTCCCCAGTTCTAGATGCACACACTTAGGTGGGGTAAAACTCTTTCATCATCCATTTTACAAAACAGGACACCACGCCCAGGAATGTGATGGAAACTTGAAACAACTGTACAGAGGCTGGTATCTCGTCACCAAGTCATGGTTTAATTACTAGCGCACAGTACACTGGCTGTGGCTCGGAGCCAGTCCCTCGAATGAGGAGACTTCCTGAATCTCCTGTTTGTTTTTCTTTCTACTACCATCGTACCCAAAGGGGGCTCAGCAGTAATATTTATTTATTCCCCTGTATCACCGATGGCTCTGTGTGAATGTGTAGTGACATGGTAGAAAGACGCCAATGTGCTGAAATGTTATACTTTCCACCACCAGGAAAACACCTGTGTGCCTAGTGACACATTAACCAGCAAAGCCTGACAGGAACAATGCTTACGTGAAAAACGTGAAGAGGGAGGGCAAGGACTAACTCAAAATGCAGTTGTAGGGGGAGCTAAAGTTTTTCTCCACCTCCTCTGTCTGCATCTCCTCCTCCTCCATCTCCATCTCCTCCTTGTTGTCCATCTTCATCTCTTCCATCCCCTCCTCCTCCATCTAGATTAGATTCCCTACAGTATGGAAACAGGCCCTTCAGCCCAACAAGTCAACACCGACCCTCTGAAGAGCAACCCACCCAGACTCATTCCCCTACATTACCCCTGGCTAATGTACCTAACACTATGGGCAATTTAGCATGGCTAATTCTCCTGACCTGCACATCTTTGGATTGTGGGAGGAAACCAGAGCACCCGGAAGAAACGCACTCAGACACAGGAAGAATGTGCAAACTCCGTACAGACAGACGTGCGAGGTGGGAATTGAACCCAGGTCCCTGGCACGGAGAGGCAGCAGTGCTAACCACTGAGCCACTGTGCCACCCCCTTCCATCTCCTCCTCCTCCATCTCCATCTCCTCCTCCATATCCTCATCCTCCATCTCCATTTCCTCCATCTCCTCCTCCTCCATCTCCTTCTCCTCCACCTTCTCCTCCTCCATCTCCTTCTCCTCCATCTTCTCCTCCTCCATCTTCTCCTCCTCCATCTCCTCCTCTATCATCTCCATCTCGTCTTCCTCCATCTCCTCCTCCATCTCCATCTCCTCCTCCATCTCCATCTCCATCTCCTCCTCCTCCAACTACTCCTCCATCTCTTCCTCCATCTCCTCCTCCTCGATCTTCTCCTCCTCCATCTCCTCCTCCATCATCTCCATCTCGTCCTTCTCCATCTCCTCCTCCATCTCTATCTCCTCCTCCTTCATCTCCTCCTTCTTCACCTCCATCTCCTCCTTCTCCACCTCCATCTATCTCCTCCATCTCCTCCTACATCTTCATCTCCTCCTCCATCTCTATCTCCATCTCCTCCTCCATCTCCTCCTCATCCATCTCCTCCTCCTCTATCTCCATCTCCTCCTCCCTCATCTCCTCCTTCTCCACCTCTATCTATCTCCTCCATCTCCTCCTACATCTTCATCTTCTCCTCCATCTCCATCTCCATCTTCTCCTCCTCCATCTCCTCCTCCTCTATCTCCATCTCCTCCTCCCTCATCTCCTCCTTCTCCACCTCCACCTCCTCCTTCTCCACCTCCATCTATCTCCTCCATCTCCTCCTCCTCCATATCCTCCTCCATCTCCTCCTCCTCCATCTCCAGGGTGTTTATATCTGGCAGCCAGGACTCTCTGATTTGCCAAGGTTAGCAACCCCAATCAATAATTTTATAGTCAATGACCTCCACTTGACTATGGTTCCAATCATGGCAGAACTGAAGGCCATCGCTTTGTCTTTCCCAAACTTTAAGTGGAGGGATGTTCTGCCTATCCAGACTGACAACTTACGAGTCAGTATTTACTCCGACTTTGACTGAGAGCTAATCATGAGACTAGATATGAAATGTCTGAGGCCTAATGGGTGTAACACATGCAGAGTAGAGAAGATCACATGCTATAGAACTGTGGAGAGTATTTTATAACATAGCAGATGATATTAAAATAGATGGGAAAGTAGGCTGTGATGAGGAGATAAATACTTTACAATCAAATAGATAAGATAGATATGGGCGGCACGGTGGCACAGTGGTTAGCACTGCTGCCTCACAGCGCCTGAGACCCGGGTTCAATTCCCGACTCAGGCGACTGACTGTGTGGAGTTTGCACGTTCTCCCCGTGTCTGCGTGGGTTTCCTCCGGGTGCTCCGGTTTCCTCCCACAGTCCAAAGATGTGCGGGTCAGGTGAATTGGCCATGCTAAATTGCCCGTAGTGTTAGGTAAGGGGTATATGTAGGGGTATGGGTGGGTTGCGCTTCGGCGGGTCGGTGTGGACTTGTTGGGCCGAAGGGCCTGTTTCCACACTGTAAGTAATCTAATCTAAAAAGAATGGACTGGAATCTGGCAGATGGAGTTTAATGTGGAGAAGTGTGAGCTTGTCCAATTTGGCTGAAAAAATAAAAGGGCAAAATATTATTTAAATGAAAGCAGATTTAAAGTGCCTCAGTACAGAGGGTTCTGAGTGTCCTTGTTCAGGAACCACGGATAGTGTGTATGCAGGTATGGCATATAATAAAAAATCCTAGCATTTATTGCACAAAGACTGGATCATAGAAGTAAGGTCGGTTTGTTACAATTAGGTAAGGCATTAGTGAGATCACATGTGGGATATTGTGACCAGTTTTGGAATCCTTATTTGAGGAAGGATGTGGTTGCACTGGAGGCAGTTCAGAGGATGGTCACCAGATTGATTCCAGGGGTGAAAGGGCTGCTGTATGAGGAGCGGTTGAATAACTTGGGCTTGTACTCACCGGAGTTCAGGAGAATGGAGGGGGATCTGGCTGAGGTATATAAAACACTAAATGGGGTTGAACAGATGTTCCCCCTTGTGAGACTACACTGAACAAGAGGCCAGACAGATAGGGTGTTCGTAGGTTGGTTCAAAACTGAGATGAGGATAAACTACCTCTCTCAGCGGGTTGTGAATTTGTGGAACTCACTTCCCCAGAACGTGGTAGATGCAGAATCAATTAAAAGATTCAAGAAATAAGTAGGTAAGTGACCATGCTCCTCTTCCCTTATCCTTCTCAAATTCTTCATAGTTTTTAGTATGATCAGTCTTATGACTTGATGGTATAAAGTTCTCAGACTCCATCTTACCCGGCAATCATTTGAAAGATGGCACTCTACTGGAAGTATGTCAATCTGTGTAACTTCTTAGCATAATATTAGCCCGGCCTGAGGAATGTAATATTTGTGTGCAACTGTTAGTTATAATAAGTGTATATTATACCATGTACTGTTTCTTATATTATGTGAAACAAGATAAGCATTTCATGTCTTGTAAAATCACCCTGCATCCACACTCTAATTCTGTGAGAATGTCCCATTATCACTTCAATTTTACTTCTCTGAACAAACCCATTACAAATCTAGCATCACCATCCTTTCCAGCATTTCCCTCCAATGTATTCTGGGCTCTTTCCTCTATAATGTTGACCCCCCCTTGATCAGTCAGTTATAATGCTGAATAACCCCTCACCTCTTGTCTTGATTATTTGGAGCATCTCCATGCTTGTTAGAAGTCCTGTCTCAGTTCCACCGACTACTTGGAAGACCAATATTATCATGCTCTTTCCACACACCCTTACTATTCACATGCTTAGAGGGAACAAAGATGTGTCATGCCTCCATGTACTGTACTGAGCTGAGCTCAAAATCCCACCACCACGTTTGCATATGTCCATTTTGCAGTACTGCCTCAATCCTGACCTCAGTCTGTCGGACACTGATTCCTCTACTGACGATTCTGTTACCTGATCATTTGTTTCCTGCAATGTTTTCCTTTATTAAGCTGCCATTCTCCAGCCTCCGCTCTCATTGCCTTCTCTAACTCTCTGCGGGCTGTCTCCTGTCCTGTATTGAGAATGCCTGACCCATGATTCTAATCTGGCTCCTCCAATCCCTCAATGCATCCTCATCCTCCTGCATTCCTTCCACAGTACTCTGCTCTACCCTGTGCTTTTGCATGCTCCCTGCCCTACTATAAATACTGCTCCCCTCCCTTAGTACCTGTATTAAGCGAAGAAATTATACAGGTTAGCATACTTTCAGTAGAGTGTAATGCTTCAAATGACATTGGGATATGGTGGAGTCTGAGAACTTCATACCATTCAGTCACAAGTTATGATACAGTGATAGTATTATAAGCACGTATTTTGTCACTGACTGGTGAAAAGCCACTTTGGCCTGAGATCTTTCTAGAACTCCCTCCTGAGAATGCTTAACTCTAAAAAAACCACCTTAAACTCACCTCTTAAACGAACCCCCTCCTACTGTCACTCTTGTTTATTTTCATGATTAAGCACATAGAACCATTTTTGTCTTCATTGTAAATAAGAACATGGAGTCTAGGAGCAGGAGTAGGTCATTTGGCCCATCAACCCTGCTCTGCCATTCAATAACATCATGGCTGATCTTTTTGTAGACTCAGCACTACTTACCTCCAATCTCCTCACAACGCTTAATTCCTTTACTGTTCAGTCACGGTTGTTACATGAAGATGTTTTGTGAACCCCAAGTTTTAATGTTTGAAAATGACAAAAAAGGATAGGGTAAAAGAATACATTAGTGCCATCTGGCCATCTACTGTGGAATGTCTGACAGATTTACTTCACTGTATGCTTTTAACTATCCTTCCCATGTAGGCCTTTGGTTTTCTGTATGTGTCTCCTTCGTGACTGAATATTTCACACCCTTGAATTTCTCTAAAGCTGACAGCTCTGTAGGGAGTTGCAAACTGTTGCCTGTGATTTTGTGATGCCTGACCAATATTCAGGGCAGATTAACAGAATAGAATTGTCTGTAAAAGAGTGAGCAGTTGGAACATTTTGGTCTGAGAATCACATTACTGAAAGATTATTGATTGTAACTGCAACAGTTTGTCTCTCTCACTGAACTCTCACTGGAGGGGGTTAGGTTTTCAGTCTGTTCACAGTGCAGGCTAAATTGCATCTGCATGTTCCTGACCCACTCATTAGAGACACTCACTCAAAGTATCTTCCCTATATTGTCTGCTTTTTATAGAGGAAATAACCAAAATAAACTAAATGTAAAAGCCTTAAAGGGAAAATAAAGCCCATTTGGAGCAGTTAAATCTGCAAAAGCTTAAATATTTAGAAAAAAGGCCATTCAGCCTCTCATATCTTAGATTATGACTGACTTACACACCAAATCTGTTTTAAATGCCACACTTTATCTCATGATATCTTCATCTAGTGAGTCTCCTCTTGAAAGCTCCAATTGCTGCCCCAGAATGCAGAGATATTTTTTAAGATGCAAATTTCCATTACCCGTTACCATGGCAAAGGTTTCCTGGTTTCTCACTCACTCAAAATGGCTGACCTCTAACTTAAGGATTGTATCTCCTCATTTACAAGCAAATAGTTTCTCTGTGTCCACATCTTCAAAAGATCACCCTTCACCTCCTAAGTCAAGTCTATGAGGCCTGCTCTCTTCATTAACCTGCCTAAGAAGAAAGTGAGGACTGCAGATTCCGGAGATCATAGTCACAAAGTGTGGCGCTGGAAAAGCACAGCCGGTCACGCAGTATCCGAGCAGCAGAGGAGTCATCGTTTCGAGCATAAACCCATATTCCTGAGGGAGTGCTCATGAAGGGTGGCATGATGGCACAGTGGTTGGCACTGCTGCCTCATAGCACCGGGGACCCAGGTTCAACTCCTGCTTTGGGCAACTGTCTGTGTGGATTTTGCACATTCTCCCCGTGTCTGTGTGGGTTTCCTCTGGGTGCTCCGGTTACCTCCCACAGTCCAAAGATGTGCAGGTTAGGTGAATTGGCCATGCTAAATTGCCTGTAGTGTTAGGTGAAGGGGTAAATGTAGGAGAATGGGTCTGGATGGGTTGTTCTTCGGCGGTTCGGTGTGGACTTGTTGGGCTGAAGGGCCTGTTTCCACAGGTAAGTAATCTAATCTTAAAAAAATCAACTCTCCTGCTCCTTGGAAGCTGCCTGACCAGCTGTGCTTTTCCAGGGCCACGCTTTTTGACATTAAACCACCTAAGATCTAGTAACGTTCTGGTGTGCTTGAATTGCATCCTCTCCATGGCCCATCTAACCTTCCTGATGTGCGTCACCCAAAACTGAAAACAGTGCTTCCAGTTGGTGTCTGACCCAGGCTGTATAACTGAAGCTTTAGTGTTTCAGAATGTCCTCGAGCAAACATTTTTCCCTCATGGAATCAGCTCCTAATGCATTGAACCATTAGCACAGAAAGAGGCCATTCGGTCTATCATGTCTGCATTGGCTGAATAAACCAGCTGTCTGTTCTAATCTTACAGACCAACACATTTTCCTTGGCCCCCTAAGATGCAAATCCGGGTTCCTTTTCAATGAATTGAGGATTTCCACCTGAACCACTGGACAGCACCAATGTACAGACACAGAATTACTCTTGATGGAGGATATTTGCAATGTAAAGCTGGTGATGCTTACTGAATGATTGGATGAGGTCCAAAAGGCTTGTTGGAGAGAGGCATCCATTGTGACGAAAACTGATAGGATCAGAAACAATGAAAATGTGGGTGTTGGGCAACTGTGCAATGTAATGATCGATACAGGAGATGGGCTAGAAAGGCTGGCAGTACTCCAAGTTGCAAAGTCACCAGACCCAGATGGGATGCATCATCCCAGATTGCTCAGAGGCAAGGGAGCAAATTGGAGAACTGGTGACAGAAATTTCCCATTGACATTCCACTCTCAGCTCCCCCAGATGGTCATCCTAACTCTAGCCCTAAACCTAAATCTAATCCATCCTAACACTAACCCTAAGCCTAATTCTAACTCAACCTAACTCTAATCCTAAGCCTAATTCTAACCAATCCTAACACTAATCCTAAACCTAACCCACTAACAGTATTCAGGAACTGATGTGCTGAAGGACATAAATCAGAAATTAGTTCTAGGTTTGTGATAACAGCCTCAGGTAGTTTGGGTACAAATGGTCTGTAGTGGAAAAGAAAGAAGCCAAGGTTTTTGATCATGCTGATCATCAGGAAAGGTGGATGTGTGGCACTCGGTAGGTTATTACTGTGATGTTTCTTCAGGGTGGATTGTTGGTTGGTATGCACACTGCCCAGACTGGCACGTGGGCAATAAACAGCTGTAAATCTGACACCAACTAGACTCAATACCTGTATAATCTAATCCTAACCCTAACCCTAACCCTAACCCCAACCTTCAAACTACCACTAATCCTAGCCTAACCTTAACCTTAAATCTACCACTAACCCTCATCCTAAATCTAAACCAAACATTGATCCTGCTCCTAAACCCAATTTCAACCATATAATCTTGACCTTAATTCAAATACTCAATGCTGAGTTCAACCTAATCCTAACCCTAATAAAAATCCTGACCTTAACCCTTTACTCTAACATTGATCCTGACCTTAACCTTTTATCTCAACCCTGACCTTACATTCCAGTCCAAAGACTCACCCTGACCGTAACTCTAATTCAAACCCTGAATCAAATATCTAATCCTAAAACTGAATCCTATCCCAACCTTGACTGTAACAATGATCCTGATCCTATCTCCTAACTCTAATCCTTTAACCTGATATTGATTATTAACCTACACCTAACTGTAACCAAAACCCTGACATAACCTCCTTCCTAACCCTAATACTAATCTGATCTTTAACCTTACACTAATCCTGAACCTAACCTCAATTCCAAACCTGTAATCCAAATCATAAACTTAACTCTAATACTAATCAAAACTCTTAACCTTAACTATTAACCTTAACCTGCAATTCCTATCTCAGATTGGCATCATAAGTCTATTGTCTTCCCTCATCCCACTGGGTCACATTGGTTCTATTACCAATGTTCCTCTGACCAACTAACCCTGATTTAATCACTCTAATTCACTAACAAAGACTTGTTTTACTCATACCTTCTGGACAAGAAATGAAACATCAGAAGAACTAATATCCCAAGAATGGGATCAAATAAACATTAACTGTTGGCAATCTTCAGTATTGAAACAGAAAGCATGACTAGTTAGCCTGATATAGAACATGGAGCATAGAAAAGTACAGAACAGTGTTGTGCCGAGGATTAATCCTAGTGTAAAATCAAATGACCTAACCTACCCTCAATTCACTGCTGTCCATTTGCATGTTCAGCAGTCACTTAAATATCCCTAATGACTCTGCTTCCATCACCACCACTGGCAACGCATTCCATGCATTCACAACTCTCTGCATAAAACAAACTATCTCTGATGTCCCCTCTATACCTTTCTCCTAATATCTTAAAACTGTCAATCCTGCACTGGGGAAACATCTCTGGCTATTGACTCTATCCATGCCTGTCATTACCTTATATACCTCAATCAGGTATATCTCTTCCTCCTTCTCTCCAGAGAGAAAAGTCTGAGCTAAGTCAACCTCTCTTCGTAAGGCAAGCCCTCCAGTCCAGGCAGCATCCTGGTAAACCTTCTTTGCACCCTTTCCAAAGCCTCTGTATCTTTCTTACAGTAGGGCGATCAGAACTGGACGCAATATTCCAAGTGTGGTTTCACCAGGGACTTGTAGAACTTGATACCTCAAGCAGGGAATCAAAAGAGTATCAATCACACCCACTCATAGGGTATGCAATCAACTGTAAATCGCAACATGACAAAGATAAAAAGTAGAAACATTTTTGTATGGGCAATTCTGCTGAATATGAGCCAAAAATAAAAAGCATCAGACCTAGGTGATCCATAAACTCTAACATAGGGCTGGAGAAACACAGGAGGGACTGTCTCTTCTGCCTAAATGGGATGACTCTTCTCCTCAAACTTTAATCCTAACCCAACGTAGTACTGAGGAAATGCTGCACTGTCATGGGTACCATCTTTCATCCATGGTCCTGAAGAAGGGCTCATGCCCAAAATGTCGACTCTCCCGCTCTGTGGATGCTGCCTGACCTGCTGCACTTTTCCAGCAACGCATCTTCAGCTCTTCATCCATAGTCCATCATCCATCGTCCATCCTTAGTCCAATAGGACACTCCATCAAGGCACTACCTTCCTTCTCAGGCAGCAAGACTCACTACTTGAAGAAAAGCAAAGACATTCTCACAAATATCCTAACCAATACTCACCCCTGAAGAAACACAATTCAAGCAGCCTTTGCGTCATCATATTATCATTTCCAAATTCTGCCTGCCCGTAAATTAGCTTCCTGCATTACAAAACAGTGTCTGCAATTCAAAAGTTCTCCCTTAACTGCTAAAGACCTTAGGATGTCTGAACATTGTGGAAGCTGCTGCTAAAATGTAATTATTTTTCTCTTTTTTTCTTTCTGGAATTGAAATTAATACACCTGAACTTTGACAGATAATGCAGAAAAAGTCCCTAAAACATCTTCATATGCTTGTGATTAGAATGAAGTCAGAAATTGCCCAATTGTGGCAATTGTTTGCTAATGGGGCAAAAAGAAGCAATTGGCTGAGGCTTTAAAGGATGCACATTCCTTACCTATGGGTCTAAATCGTATCTGCAGGATGTACACTTATTAAGTTTGATTTGATTTGATTTGATTTATTGTCACATGTACCTAGGAACAGTGAAAAGTTTTGTTTAATGAGCATAAGGGTAATAGACAGAGCAAGGAATACAATGTTATGGCTGCCGCAAAGGTGCACAAAGAATGAGATTGACATTAGATTGGAAATTTGTGAGGTCCGTTCAGAAGTCTAATAACCGTGGGAAGAAGCTGTTCGTGAATCTGTTGGTGTAGGAAAGTGTGGCACGAAAAGAAAGATGCAGGTCAGGCAGCATTCGAGGGGCAAGAGAGTTGACGATTCAGACATAAGCCCTTCATCAACATCTCCTGCTCCTCAGATTCTGCCTGATCTGCTGTGCTTTTCTAGCACCACACTTTTCAACTCTGATCTCCA
Source organism: Hemiscyllium ocellatum (assembly GCF_020745735.1). Taxonomy (NCBI): domain Eukaryota; kingdom Metazoa; phylum Chordata; class Chondrichthyes; order Orectolobiformes; family Hemiscylliidae; genus Hemiscyllium; species Hemiscyllium ocellatum. The sequence continues at coordinate 65,884,829 of NC_083419.1, read as the reverse complement.
GCATCTGTAGTCCTCACTTACTCCTTTGAATCTGTTGGCGTATGTTTTTAAGCTTTTGCAGCTTCTCCTCAATGGAAGAATTTAGAAGACAGTATAACCAGGATGGGAGAGGATCTTTAATTATATTGACCTCCTTTCTGAGGCAGTGGAAAGTATAGATGGAGTAAATGGATAGAAGATTGGCTTGCATGATGCACTGGGCTGTGTTCATAACTCTGTAATTTCTTATGGTCTTGATGCATCTGGGTAGGATGCTTTCTATGGTACATCCATAAAAGTTGGCAAGAATCTTTATGTACATGCCAAATTTCCTTAGCTTCCTGAGGAAGTAGAGGCATTCTTGATGGTTGCATTAACCCCAGTCTATGGTTCTAATACCGTGTCAGAGGATGCACACTTACTATTTACAGATCTATACTGTGTTTGAAGGGACATTTACCAGCTATGGATCTATACAGTAACTCCACAGGAAGGGGTGAAGAAGGAAGGATAATACTAGGAAGGTTGGTGGTAAATTTGTGTATGAGCTGATGTGTCGATAAATGTGACAGTATTTAAGAGTAGTGAGTAAGATAATAGGGATAGTTGAGTTGGCAGGATATCAACCTGGCATAGCGGCTCAGTGGTTAGAACTGCTGCCTCACAGCACTGGGGACCCGGGTTTGATTCCAGCCTCGGGCAACTATCTGTGTGGAATTTGCACATTCTCCCTGTGTGTGTGGGTTTCCTCTGGGTGCTCTGGTTTTCTCCCGCAGGCCAGGTGAATTGGCCAAGCTAAATTGCCCATAATTATAGGTCAGAGGGTAATGGGTCTGGGTGGGTTACTCTTTGGAGGGTTAGTATAGACTTGTTGGGCTGAAGGGCCTGTTTCCACACTAATCAAATGTGGAGATGCCACCCATCATTACCCTGACTAAAGCTTTAGTTCCTTTTCCCATGTAAGTGAAGAAAAGGGCTTGCCTGAATCTACTACACTGAAAAACTTTATCATTATCAACACCTCGATTAAATGACCCAACATTCATTTGAATTTATGAGAATAGGAGCCAAGTTTGAAGAAATCAGTTTTTATAATTTAACTCTTTCAAGATAAAGTATAACTTCCCTATTGTAATGTTACATCGGAGACCATTTGGCATGAACTGAACATGCCATTAGCTGATCTGATTGATTTTTGTGGCAATGCACAACGTTTTACTGATCCCTGTACGTAAACACCCACAGCAACTAGTCTCTCTGAAACAATATTCTGATTTGTGTCTTCAGATTCAAAGTGTTATGGCATCACACTTCCCCTGCAGGAGAATGTGCTTGATGGTCCCCATGTGAATTTTACTGTGATGAAAGCAGATCTTTCATTGTGTTTCAAAGAAGCATTTCCATATTTCTTTCCCCTTATCTGGCTTCATTTAAACAACCGCAATGAATTTCGATGACAAGAGTTAAGATGGAAGCAATATTTCCTCACTGAAATACAAGATGGAGCCTGGGGCTCGATTGTTTCGAAAATGCAGGCAATTTTCTTCTGATCGGATAGAATGCTTGAAGTGTTAATCTGAACCTACTAGGTATATAGCCTTCATAAATATGCTGTGCAGTTAACATTTGCTCCTCATTAAGTGATTCTTGCAGAGAATACACCATTGTCTGTTGAACTTGATTGATTGGCACCTCTTCATTTAGAGCTTTCTTCGGTTGCAAAGTAGTTTGCATCTGCCTTGAGTTCAGAGGCCAATTCATCTCAGCTTCATTCAATTTGATACAAGTTTGGAAATGAACACAAACCTTCTATCGGCGAGTTTGGGGAGGAAGTTATTTTTAAACGCTGACAGGCCATTGCTCTATTATAGTTTTGGAAGTTATTTGCACTGAGAACAACCTGCTGAGATTTACTGCTCCTATGCTATTATCTTGTTTGTAAATATATCTGATTATTAGTTTTAGGCCGAAAGTAACAGTCTGACAGCACGATATTTACTGACTTTTTGTAGAAGTGGGAGAATGTGGTTTGCATCCCTGATTAGCTCTGGTGCATTATACCATGGTTAATGGATTATTGTCAGTTGTGTAGCTCTCCATCCCAGTCTCAAACAAAGATTCAGTTTGACCGTGGGTCCTTAGCCTCTGGGAGGATGCCCTAATCATAACAATTACACGAATTAAGTGCACAACAAAACAAAAGTTAATTTATTCATTTAAAAAAACACAGTTTGCGCTTGTAATAAGAGGCGCTCGAATCAGAATGTACATGATATGATATTTCCACTGGCTAGATTCTTTTAGTCAGTGATTAATGAGGTGTTAAACTGACCTATTTGGATTGGCATTTATAGAGGTGTTAATGGACACAGTAATTTACAGTTAAATGCACTGTGTGCAGCTCATGCTATTCAATTACATCAGGGGAAAAAAATGTCTCTCACTGTCATACATCAATACAATGAAGTTCTGGAACAAGTCTTTAGTTTTAAATCTGGAATGATAATTATGTCATTGCGGATCGATCATCTTACCCAAAACAAGAGAAGACAGCCTGCATTTAAGTGATACCAGTCTCAGAACATTCGGAAACACTTCACAGATAATGCAAGACTTTTGAAGTGTAAAGTCAGCGTGCTGGAATTCTGGCTGCCAATCTGTACACAGCAAGACTCCACAAACAGCAATGTGATAATGATCAGGAAAACCTTTGATTTAACATATGATAAATATTGACCCGGGCACAGGGAAAAACCCTCTTGCTTTCCTTCCATGGGTTGCTTTAGTTCCATGTGAAAAAGCAGAAAGGACTCAACTCACCTCACGCTTGGCACTTCTTTTGCAGCATGGCACTCCGGCCTCAGAAATGCCTTGAAAGATGCCATCAAATACACTGCTGAAGTAAAAATAAAGCACTGTTGGAGATCTGAAATAAAACTCAGCGAATGATGAAGAGTCACACTGGACGCAAAACATTGATTTTGTTTTTCTCTCCACACAGCGGCATTGTGGCTCAGTGGCCAGCGCTGCTGCCTCACAGCGCCAGGGACCTGAGTTCGATGCCAGCTTTGGGTCAACGCCTGTGTGGAGTTTGCATATTCTCCCCATGTCTGCATGGGTTTCCTCTGGGTCCTTCGGTTTTCTCCCGTGGTCCAAAGATGTGCAAGTTAGGGAAGATTGACTGTGTTAAATTGCTCATAGTGTTCAGGGATGTGTGAGTTAGGTACATTCATCATGCGAAATGTGAAGAAATAATGTAGGGGAATGAACCTGGGTGGAATACTCTTTGGAGGATCAGTATGGACTTGTTGGGCCAAATGGCCTGTATCAACACTGTGGGGATTCCTTGATTCTACGAGATGGAGACCATAAGAGACTGATATTGAAGGCAAGAGTTCATGGGATCCAAGGAAATTCAGCAAATTGGATCCAGAATTGACTGAGTGGCAGGGAAGCAAAGGGTGATGGTCCCCTTGGAATTTAGAAGAATATGGGGAGATCAAATTGAGGTATTCAAGATGATAAAAGATAGGCGTAAAATAGACATGGAGCAGATACTTTCTTTTGTGGGGCATTCTAGGATGAGGGGTCATTGTCCTAAGGCAAGGGGTAGCAATTTCAAACAGAGTTGAGGAGAAACTACATCTCCCAAAGGGTTGTGAACCTGCAGAATTCACTACCCCAAAGTGCAGTGGATGCTGGGACAGTGAGTAAATTTAAGGAGATGTTAGACAGACTTTTAATTGATAATGGGTTGGAGGGTTATGGGGAGATGGCAGGAAAATGGGGGGAGGGGCATATCAGCCATGATCAAATGACAGAGCAGACCTAATGGGCTGAATGGCCAAATTCTGTCCCTCTATCTTATGGTCAAGGGGGTGATTATGTGAATGGAAATCCATGTCCAGTCAGGTGCTGCAGTGATCAGTGTTGAGGTCCTTGCTGTTTGTGATTTATGCTGTAAGACAGGATTTGAGGAGCATAAGTTGGGAGCATAGGCTGTCAGGGAAGGATGTGGTGGAAATGTGGAACTTTTTCAAGGAGCAGATACGACGTGTCCTTGATATGTATGTACCTATCAGGCAGGAAAGAAATGGTAGTGTGAGGGAGCCTTGGTTGACGAGGGAGGTTGAATGTCTAGTAAAGAGGAAGAAGGAGGTTTACATAAGGTTGAGGAAACAGGGTTCAGACAGAGCAGTGGAGGGATACAGGATAGCCAGAAGAGACCTGAAGAAAGGGATTAGGAGAGCTAAGAGAGGGCATGAAAAATCCTTGGCGGATAGGATCAAGGATAACCCCAAGGCATTTTATGCGTATGTGAGAAACATGAGAATGACGAGAACGAGGGTAGGTCCGATCAAGGACAGTAGTGGGAGATTGTGTATTGAGTCGGAAGAGATAGGAGAGGTCTTGAATGAGTACTTTTCTTCAGTATTTACGAACGAGAGGGACCGTATTGTTGAAGAGGAGAGTGTGAAACGGACTGGTAAGCTAGAAGAGATACTTGTTAGGAAGGAAGATGTGTTGGACATTTTCAACAACTTGAGGATAGACAAGTTCCCCGGGCCTGACGGGATATATCCTAGGATTATGTGGGAAGCAAGAGAGGAAATTGCAGTACCGTTGGCAATGATCTTTTTGTCTTCACTGTCAACGGGGGTGGTACCAGGGGACTGGAGAGTAGCGAATGTTGTGCCCCTGTTCAAAAAAGGGAATAGGGATAACCCCGGGAATTACAGGCCAGTTAGTCTTACTTCTGTGGTAGGCAAAGTAATGGAAAGGGTACTGAGGGATAGGATTTATGAGTATCTGGAAAGACACTGCTTGATTAGGGACAGCCAGCACGGATTTGTGAAGGGTAGGTCTTGCCTTACAAGTCTTATTGAATTCTTTGAGGAGGTGACCAAGCATGTGGATGAGGGTAGAGCAGTGGATGTAGTGTACATGGATTTTAGTAAGGCATTTGATAAGGTTCCCCATGGTAGGCTTATGCGGAAAGTCAGGAGGCATGGGATAGAGGGAAATTTGACCAATTGGATAGAAAACTGGCTAACCGGTTGAAGTCAGAGAGTGGTGGTAGATGATAAATATTCAGCCTGGAGCCCAGTTACAAGTGGAGTTCCGCAGGGATCAGTTCTGGGTCCTCTGCTGTTTGTAATTTTTATTAATGACTTGGATGAGGGAGTCGAAGGGTGGATCAGTAAATTTGCAGATGATACGAAGATTGGTGGAGTTGTGGACAGTGAGGAGGGCTGTTGTCGGCTGCAAAGGGACTTAGATATGATGCAGAGCTGGGCTGAGGAGTGGCAGTTGGAGTTCAACCCTGCCAAGTGTGAGGTTGTCCATTTTGGAAGAACAAATAAGAATGCTGAATACAGGGTTAACGGTAGGGTTCTTAGTCAGGTGGGGGAACAGAGGGATCTTGGGGTCTATGTACATAGATCTTTGAAAGTTGCCACTCAGGTGGATAGAGCTTGTAAGAAGGCCTATGGTGTATTAGCGTTCATTAGCAGAGGGATTGAATTCAAGAGTTGTGAAGTGATGTTGCAGCTATACAGGACTTTGGTTAGGCCACATTTGGAGTACTGTGTGCAGTTCTGGTCGCCTCACTTTAGGAAAGATGTGGAAGCTTTGGAGAGGGTGCAGAGAAGATTTACCAGGATGTTGCCTGGAATGGAGAATAGGTCGTACGAGAATAGGTTGAGAGTTCTCAGCCTTTTCTCGTTGGAACGGCGAAGGATGAGGGGTGACTTGATAGAGGTTTATAAGATGATCAGAGGAATAGATAGAGTAGACAGTCAGAAACTTTTTCCCCGGGGTACAACAGAGTGTTACAAGGGGACATAAATTTAAGGTGAAGGGTGGAAGGTATAGGGGAGATGTCAAGGGTGGGTTCTTTACCCAGAGAGTGGTGGGGGCATGGAATGCGCTGCCCGTGGTAGTGGTAGAGTCAGAATCATTGGCGACCTTTAAGCGGCAATTGGATAGTTACATGGATGGGTGCTTAATCTAGGATAGATGTTGTGCCGAAGGGCCTGTTCTGTGCTGTATTGTTCTATGTTCTATGTTCTATGTTCAGTCCTGTGTGACAACTCATTTGTAGGCATCCCTGTATGCTCCTGGCATGCCCTCTTGCACTCTCTATTGGACCAGGGTGAACCAGAGTTCTGACTACCCTTTTCTCAGTCACTGCCTTTCAGACAAAGGCAGTGACTGAGAAAAGCAATACAATCTGTTCAGTCCAACAAAAAATAAACCCCACTGCACCATTCAGAATGGAAAATAACATTTTACAAGGTGTCCTGATCAATATTTATCTATTTACCAATAACGTTAAGACAAAGTAAGTGCTGTTTAGTGTCATTTCATCTCTTTATGGGATCTTGCTGTATCTAACTTGGCTACTGAATGGTCTTGCAATTCGGAAACAAAGCATTGGCTGTCAAACAGATTGAATGCTTTGCAGCTATATAAATGCAAGATTTATTTTTCCTCTCTGAATGCATTTGGCTCTTTAAACTTGAGTTTTCGATCACACATCACACCTTCCTGTCTCATTCCATTTCAGATTGGCTCAGCTGGCAGCATTTCTGAGATTGTTGCCAACGTGTCGTGGGCGTGAATACAAAACCTTGTCTGAACATCTTGCTTGCAGTAGATGGAGAAAGCTTCCCATTGCAATCGCTGCTGCCTCAATAAGTCTTCGCATCTGATCGCTGAATTGTTAATTGTCTGCAAATTGGCGACAGTCTTAGATAAAGCATCAAATTTCACAATATCCAAAGTGCTACTGGAGAAAAACTCACCTTTACGATGTGGACCTTGTAAGAAGCTCTTCGGGATTTTGATACATTCAGCAGCTTCAATCAACAGAGCTCAGAGCTAATTGTCTATTAGCATCTTTCCTCCACAAGTCATGTTCACCCTGCACTCCCCAGTCCTGCTATGCACCAACATAACCTTTGACCTCACCCTCAAACCTTTTACATTGCCAACTCCTGGTTTTGAGAGTTCATTCATCAGTGACATTAGAACTCAGATGGCTTTTTAAATTAGATTTAGATTACCTACAGTGTAGAAACAGGCCCTTCGGCCCAACAAGTCCACACCGACCCGCCAAAGCACAACCCACCCAGACCCATTCCCCTACATTTACCCCTTCACCTAACACAACGGGCAATTTAGCGTGGCCAATTCACCTAACCTGCATATTTTGTCTGTGGGAGGAAACCGGAGCACCCGGAGGAAACCAACGCAGACACGGGGAGAATGTGCAAACTCCACACGGACAGTCACCTGAGCCGGGAATTGAACCCGGGTGTCTGGTGCTGTGAACCGTGCCGCCCACAAGTTAGCTCAGTCAGCTGGATAGCTGCCTCTCTTGCACAGTGATACCAACAGTGTGGGTTCAATTCCCACACTGGCTGAGGTTATCGTGAAGGGCTCTCCTTTTCACCCTCTCCCCTCACCTCAGGTTACATCAGTACATCTCTAACGAGAGACCAGCCCTCTGGTCTGGTCAGACTATGGCAACTTCACCTTTCACGCTTCGGGAATAAAGAACTTATCGGAATTCATAAACTGTACTGAGACTTGCACAGACTATTCAATCATAGCAGGATGTAAATAAATTGCCTCAACTTGAGTTTAAGAAATTGCATCCATTATGCTTTGAAACTTTGGGAGCAGGCCCGGTGGAAAGCAATTTGCTTTGCTCAAGTTTACTGGACTGTGGGATGTCTCGTGAACTAATTTTCCACATGGGAGCCTGACTGTTATGAGAGAAAGAGACTAAAAACAGACTCTGAAGCCTGAAAAGCAGATCTGTGACAGTCAGTGTCACTAAGACATGGTCTTACATTTATTTATTGGCTGTTTGTGAGTTACATCAAGTTTTTTGGAGGTGTGTTTTTTACTGTGAGGGTTTCAGTGCCATATCTTATCAAACATGCCTCTTTGACGATGTACCATACTGCTGCAGTATCTCTCATGTCCAAGCCTAACCCCACCCTATCGCGTGCCATTTCTGGAACAACTCACCACTCACTAGTTATCCGCCCAAAGACCATAGCCTCTTTTATCTGTGCTATCTCTGAAAGGTGGCCAAAAAGCATTTTAAAATGGAATAATTTATCACATTGTCTAGCAACATACTCAGTCCACACTTGGTAACAAATGTAGGCCTTGCCAGATATGTAGGAGTAAAAAAGGAATGAATAAAATTCATACACACTCGTAGAAACGAGTGCCATCTCTGCAAACCCCTGAGCTCAAAAATGTACAACAATGCAAGCTAAAGTACAAGCAGCTGACTTGCTCAAGTTAGGATCATAAAACAAAATCTAATTTAGGGAGAAAGACTGGAAAATCAAATTCTGCATTCTCCACGCAACAGATAGCCACTAGCAGAAGCCATAAAATTGACTGGTATTCAAAGCTTTTAGCAAAACACAAAGAATTGACATTTTACCTCTTCACAACTAGCTGCAGGCAAAATCAAACATCTTAGTCAATTAATAAGTTTGTGTTTGTATGAACTCAATTGGGATCAATGTAAGGTCATTCAAAACTCTCAATGCTTTTTTATCTTGGTGTTCGTAATTTTAATATCAGGGACTTGATGTCTATGAGGATCAGGTGGGAAAGAGGATATGGGGCCTGGACAGATTAGGCATGGTCTTGTTGAATGGCGGAGCAGGCTTGAGGGACTGAATGGCCTACTCCAACTCCTATTTCTTATGTTCTTATGCTTCTATGACTGAACAGGGCATTAGATGCTCTTCATTTACACCTGAATCTGTAAACAAGATGCTTTTCAGTTTTGATCCAGATGAAAATTATTGGTCAACAGCACTGGGGAAATGCTGGATTGTCAGATGTGTTTTGTTTTAGTTGAATAATTAAACTGTAGCTGCATCTGTCTGATCAGGTACATATGAAAGATCCCATTAGCTTACCTGAAGCACAAAGCGGCGTTCTGCTTTACTGGCCAGTGTTCATCCCTCTAACTAACATCATCAATATAAGTCAATTAGTTTCTTGGCCAATTAGAGGTTGTCACAAAATGGCTGCTATGTTTGCCTGCAGCACACATTGATACTCTCCAAATTTTATCCATGAGTCATTTAATGACCATGAAGCAGTTTATGAAATCTTGATGTAAAAGATGCAATAAATTCTCTCAATCCTTCCACCCTTCCATTCCTTCCTGCTTACATCTCCCTCTCTCCCACGGTTTGTCCCCTCTTGCTTCCTCTGAATTGGCGTAGGCTTCCTCCAGGGTACTTTCATCTGAAGCATAGCACAGGATTGGGATGTGGGCAAAGTGGTATTGAAATATTTAACAGGCATTGATTCCAGCTCCTGGTGTATACAATGATTACAATCCCAGGCAGTCCAGTGTCTCAGCTAACATCAAGCTATTCGGTTACAAACTGTAGCATTCTTCCTCCAGCATGTCATGTTTTGAGTGACCCAGGTTAAGATGAAGTCTGATGCCTTTATACTCTCAGGTCCATGTTATGATGCAGTCATGCTCTGTACTGGCTTCGAAACATAACAAGACACTTTTTTGTCTCCCTCCCTTCCTTCCCTTTTACCCCCTTTCTATATTCCCTAATTCCCTCCCTTTCCTCTTTCTGCCTCCGTCTCTTGCTCCTGCCCACTTTGTCCCTTACCCTTCCTCCCTATATTCAAGGCTCAGACTGATCGATTTTCTGACTCTAAGGGAATCAAGACTGATGGGAATTGGCAACGTTGAGGCTGAGGAGCCACCAGTACATTAGGAAACACAGGTGATGTGGCATGCCTCTGTTCCAATTTTGATATCCTCTTCAGAATACTGTAGGTTCTCAATGTATTCTCCATTGCATTGGATCTGCTCTTGACATGTTTCTGTACTGTACGTTCTCTAGAGGAACCTATTTTGTTTTTCAAAAAGTTTAGCCTCTTATTTTTACCTGCAGTGTTGTACTCTGTTGGTTTCATCATTCAATTGACTTCACCAGGCATACCACTTCAAATGATGTTTCAAGGATAATATAGATTAATGTATTCAATATAACCTGAATACAAGGCGAATGGAAAACATCTTGAGAGATATGGGCTTTCCAGAGTGTTCAATGGTCAGTGGTTATTTCCTCACCTGGAGATCTTTTTAGACAGTGGTGTCTTGACAGAAACCTGTTACAGATCACGTATTCACATCAGGAATCCTCTGAAGTCAATCCCTTAATTTGTTTCAGTTCCATCAAAATAACAGCTTACTTTTAGTCAACAGAGAGTTCAGGTTGCCTCTAACATTCAGCTTTGAAACTCAAAGACACAGTAGCTTAACAAAGTTGTACAGTGCAGAATAAAATTCCATTTGTCCCATTGTGCGATGCTTTGAAAGATCTATCCGTTAGAGTCATCCCATTCTCTTCACCTCTCCTTAATGCCATAAAAAAATGTTCTTTTTCCACTTTCCTATGATGGGAAATGGGCACTACACACAAGGAGATGTACTTATAGAGTCATAGACATGTACAGCACAGAAACAGACCGTTCGGTACATTTCTCAATGCTAATCAGCTATCAGAAATTAATCTAATCCTATTTGCCAGCACCCGGCCCATATCCCTCCAAATCCTTCCCATTCATACACCCATCCAGATGCCTTTTAAATGTTGTAGCTGTACCAGCCTCCACCACTTCCTCTGGCAGCTCATTCCATACATGCACCATCCTCTGCATGAAAATGTTGCCCCTTAGGTCCCTTTTAAATCCTCCTCTCTCTCCACATGGCAGATGGTGGAATTTGAATTCAATAAAGATCTGATATTAAGACTCTAATGGTGATCATAAAACCATGGCTGATTGTCAGAAAACAAAAAACCCATCTGGTTCACTAAGGTCCTTTAGAGAAGGAAACTGCTGTCCTTACCTGGTCTGGCCTACATGTGGCTCCAGACCACAGCAATGTGGTTGACTCTTAACTGCCTTCTGGGGTAATTAAGGGTGGGCAATAAATGCTGGCCTAGGCATTGATGCCCACATCCTCTGAATGATTTTTTTTAATTTTAAAAATTGTAACTGTGCCGCTCATGATTTATAAACCTCTATAAGGTCACCCCTTAGCCTCTGATGCTCCAGAGAAAGTAGCCCCAGCCTATTCAGCCTCTCCCTATTGCTCAAACCCTGGCAAATTCCTGTAAACCTTTTCTGCACCCTTAGAAATTTCACAACATCTTTCCTTGTTGTCCAAACCCTTATAGCTTTTGCATTGAAAGGCTTGTTGCGATGTTTCAGGAGATAGTGAAGGTTCAGTGACAATGTTGTAGGCCTGGAGTCACATGTAGACCAAGCTGGATGAAGACAATAGATTCCCTTTCCATTAATGTGCAGTTAGGCTTTTACAACAATTGATGGGTATATGGCTGCCATCACTGAATCTCGCATTCAGTGGGCGGCACGGTGGCACAGTGGTTAGCACTGCTGCCTCACAGCACCTGAGACCCACGTTCAATTCCTGACTCAGGCGACAGACTGTGTGGAGTTTGCACGTTAAGAGCTAAGAGCAGCGAGAAGGGGACATGAAAAGTCCTTAGCTGGTAGGATTAGGGAAAATCCAAAGGCTTTCTATAGGTATGTCAGGAATAAAAGGATGACTAGGGTAGGTATCGGTCCAGTCAAGGATAGTAGTGGGAAGTTGTGCGTGGAGGCGGAGGAGATTGGAGAGACACTAAATCAATACATTTTGTCAGTATTCACTCAGGAACAGGACACTGTTGCTGGTGTGAATATTGAGTCACAAGTGATTAGAATGGATGGCATTGAAGTATGTAGGGAAGAGGTTTTGGGAATACTGGAAAGGATGAAAATAGATAAGTCTCCTGGGCCTGATGGCATTTATCCTAGGATCCTCTGGGAAGCTAGGGAGGAGATAGCAGAGCCATTGGCCTGGATTTTTATGTTGTCATTGTCAATGGGAATAGTACCAGAAGACTGGAGGATGGCGAATGTGGTCCCCTTGTTCAAGAAGGGGAGTAGGGATAGCCCGAGTAACTACAGGCCAGTGAGTCTGACTTCTGTGGTGGGCAAAGTCTTAGAGAGAATTGTAAGAGATAAGATTTATGAACATCTGGATAGGAATAATGTGATCAAGGATAGTCAGCATGGTTTTGTGAAGGGCAGGTCGTGCCTCACAAACCTTATTGAGTTCTTTGAGCAGGTGACTAAGGAGGTGGACAAGGGTAAAACAGTAGATGTTGTGTATATGGATTTTAGTAAGGCGTTCGATAAGGTACCCCATGGTAGGCTAATGCAAAAACTACGGAGGTATGGCATTGAGGGTGCATTAGAGGTTTGGATTAGAAATTGGCTGGCTGGAAGGAGACAGAGGGTAGTAGTTGATGGTATAGGTTCATCTTGGAGTGCAGTTACTAGCGGTGTACCTCAAGGATCTGTTTTGGGACCATTGCTTTTTGTTATCTTTATAAATGATCTAGAGGAGGGGCTTGAAAGCTGGGTGAGTAAGTTTGCGGATGACACAAAAGTCGGTGGAGTTGTGGATAGTGAGGAAGGATGTGGCAGGTTACAGCGGGATATAGACAAGTTGCAAAGCTGGGCAGAAAAGTGGCAAATGGAATTCAATGTAGCTAAGTGTGAAGTCATTCACTTTGGTAGGAGTAACAAGAAGATGGATTACTGGGCTAATGGTAGGCTACTTGGTAGTGTGGATGAGCAGAGGGATCTTGGTGTCCATGTACACAGATCTCTGAAAGTTGCCACCCAGGTAAATAGTGCTGTGAGGAAGGCATATGGTGTACTGGGCTTTATTGGCAGAGGAATTGAGTTCCGGAGTCCTGAGGTCATGTTGCAGTTGTATAAGACTCTGGTGCGGCCTCATCTGGAGTATTGTGTGCAGTTTTGGTCGCCATACTATAGGAAGGATGTGGAGGCATTGGAACGAGTGCAGAGGAGGTTTACCAGGATGTTGCCTGGTATGGTAGGAAAATCGTATGAGGAAAGACTGAGGCACTTGGGGCTGTTCTCATTGGAGAAAAGAAGGTTTAGGGGAGATTTGATAAAGGTGTACTAGATGATTAGGGGTTTAGATAGGGTAGACACTGAGAACCTTTTACCGCTAATGGAGTCAGCTGTTACAAGGGGACACAGCTTTAAATTAAGGGGTGGAAGGTATAGGACAGATGTTAGGGGTAGATTCTTTACACAGCAGGTTGTGAGTTCATGGAATGCCCTGCCAGTAGCAGTGGTGAACTCTCCCTCTTTATGGTCATTTAAGCGGGCATTGGATAGGCATTTGGAAGTTATTGGGCTAGTGTAGGTTAGGTAGGATTCGGTCGGCGCAACATTGAGGGCCGAAGGGCCTGTACTGCGCTGTATTTTTCTATGTTCTATGTTCTATGTTCTCCCCGTGTCTGCGTGGGTTTCCTCCGGGTGCTCCGGTTTCCTCCCACAGTCCAAAGATGTGCAGGTCAGGTGAATTGGCCATGCTAAATTGCTCCTAGTGTTAGGTAAGGGGTAAATTAGATTAGATTAGACTTACAGTGTGGAAACAGGCCCTTCGGCCCAACAAGTCCACACCGACCCGCCGAAGCGCAACCCACCCATACATTTACCCCTTACCTAACACTACGGGCAATTTAGCTTGTCCAATTCACCTGACCCGCACATCTTTGGACTGTGGGAGGAAACCGGAGCACCCGGAGGAAACCCACGCAGACACGGGGAGAATGTGCAAACTCCACACAGTCAGTCGCCTGAGTCGGGAATTGAACCCGGGTCTACAGGCGCTGTGAGGCAGCAGTGCTAACCACTGTGCCACCGTGCCGCCCAGAAATGTAGGGGTATGGGTGGGTTTCGCTTCGGCGGGTCGGTGTGGACTTGTTGGGCCGAAGGGCCTGTTTCCACACTGTAAGTAATCTAATCTAATCTAATCAGTGCAAGATTTATTCATTGCATTTAATTGCAACAGCGGCGTGGGATTTGAACTTTAACCACCAATGCATTAACCAAGGCTTCAGGGCTAGTGATATTCTCTCTGTACCACCATTTTCCCCGACGATAATTAATCCATTTTCTTCGCTTGATGAGAGTGAGTGTGAGGGAGGTCCTGAGAACAATGATAAGCCCCTTGGAGCCAGAAACAAGAGGCAATGAGGGCTGTTGAAAGAAGCTTCAGAAAAGTCTCATTCTCTCCCATGTCGTGCATGCAGGTATAACAGAACTCGCGACAACATTGTCGTGATGTAATCTCCTTCTTATTGCACTCTTACACTTCGTGCTAAACTCATTGTGCACACTGGTACAGTTGAGAAGTGATCAATGTCAGCCGGCGCCTACAATGGGACCCCATTGAGGAAGCAATGGTACAGATAACATTGGACAAAACAGGGAAAAGTGCATAAATAACAATGCATCTGTAACAATGAAATACATTTCATGGAACCACCGGTTCAAATTATAATGTGTGGTGAGTATTGTTAGGTGCTTGGTAAGCAAGGGAGTGGAAGGTTATCCAAGATAGACAGTAACATGAATGTAAGGTTACAATCAGATCAGCCATGGTCCTATTGAATGGTGGGACAGGTTCAAGAGGCTGGATGGTGTATTCTAGATCCTTTTTTTGTATTTTAGTATGAGTCTCAAGATTCATAGGAGCCCTGTGCAAACAGGTACTCTTCTGAATATGCTCCCACTGTGAGGTGCAAGCACAGGGCTTGTAGCTGAGGGGAGGCAAGTTGCTGATTGGGATATCTCCCTGAAATAACTCTATAGAGGTCAGTATTCCATCACCAAGTCACCCTTTATTTACACATGCACAGTACGTGACACTAACCCAGCTAGCTCAGAGCCAGCTCTCAGAGTGAGCAGAAACCCTGGCACTCCTGTTTATATCTGACAGCCAGGGCTCCCCGACTGGAGCTGTTAACCTGGTCCAATCAGGGAACTCATACTCTATGAGGTCCCCTTGGCCAACCTTGTTCCAATCATGAACCCTGATCCTTGGCTTTGATTAATCATGGCAGTTGTTCTCTGGCTATATGAGGCCTTCAGGCCTCAAACCTTCTATCATCGTGGTTACTGGAGCCGCAGGAATTGTGGGAGGTGGGACTGAGACATAGTGCATTTCTGAGGTTCCTGCAGTGAGCACTAGTCATCTTTAGGATGAAGGGATTCGCATTAAAGGTAGTGCCCTCTGTTCTGTTCATGTTTGGACTCAAAGGCCTTTTAAAAAGCTGCCAGCACCTGCCTATGCATCAGCTGGCATTGGGATTGGTCACAATATTAGATAGGTCCCTCTTCATCCCCTCACCAAGATGTTCATTGGCTGGCTGTGGTGTGGTCTGGGAGGTGGTGACCGATTGGTTATGTCCCTTAACTAGTAATTAGGAACCACTGACTGTGGGCATGTGTTTACTTCCTATCATGGCAGATAGTGGAATTTAAATTCAACTCATAAATCTAGAATGTCACACAATAGTCGTGGGGGGCTCAGTGGTTAGCACTGCTGTCTAACAGCACCACTCTCCCTGTGCCTGTGTGGATTTTCTCCGGGTGCTCCAGTTTCCTCCCACAGTCCAAAGATGTGCAGGTTAGGTGAATTGGCTGTGATTAATTGCCCCATAGTGTAGGGATGTGTAGGGATTAGCCATGGAAAATGTGAAGTTATGCAGATTAGGTGGGGGGTGGTGGGACACTCTTTGAGAATCAGTGCAGACTTGACAGGCTGAATGGCTTCTCTCTCTGCACTCTCGGCATTCTATGATTCTATTCTAATCTTATGAATGGTGCCATGAGTCTAGCATTGATTGTTGTCAAACCCATCTGATTCACTCATGCCCTTTAGGGAAGGAAATCTGCCTGGTTTGACCTACATGTGATTCCAGACCCACACCAATATGGGTGAATCTTAACAGCCCTCTGAAATGGCTCTGGAGGGCCACTGAGAAATGGGGCAATTATGGATGGGAAATAAATGCTTGTCCAGTCAGTGACACCCACAGCCCACACAAAAAATACTAAAAATATTCAATTGTGTGTTTCTGGGGCCTACGGTGAGACGGTTACTGTATTCACTGAATCTAACCCATCAATTTTACAATCAGACCACTACTTGTTTGAACAATTTCCCAGGTTTAGCTATTGTGTCTGCCAAATAATAAAATCTATTTTCTTCAGTTGAAAGCCAAACCAATTTGATTGTCTGTAAATGTTTCTTGGAAATAAAAACCAGATGACAAATTTCAAAAGGTTTATTCAGCTCAGATCTGTTTAAGTCTTTCTTTTGTTTAAAAGAAAGCTGGAGTCTGTGCCTGTGTTTATAATGGTCTAAAAATGGAGACATGAATTTTCACATTTATCATTAGGTGAAAATGAATGACAACAAATTGGTTGTCACTTTACAACAACTCTGATTTTCTTTCGTATTGACTTCCACTGAGAAAAAGTCATAGATTGTCAATTTAGCTTGTAATAAAAAGCTAGGGACAGGGAAAACAAGACAATCTGCACAGATTGTATGAGTTGCAGTTTTCCTTTATTTAAAATTAGAAATGTACTCTAACTTTTAGAGCTTGAGTTAAGCTGATAGGGGAAAGAGAAAACAAAGTATGTTGCTTCATTTTAATTGGAGTTCAAAACAAATAATTTGAATTGTGAACATAAACAAAGCCCTTTTTGCATTAAATGATTATTCGTAAAGCTGTGCTGATAGTTACTGAGGATAAACATTCTCATTGTCAATACCTTAGAGACAAAGAGGAACAGGTAGATAGAGCAGCAAACAGACAGAGAGACAGAGCAAGTTCAGGGAGAAGATGATGGTGGCTCAGTGGTTAGTATAGTTACTTCACAGTGCCAGAGACCCAGGTTCAATTCCAACCTTGCGTGGCTGTTTGTGTGGAGTTTGCACGTTCTCCCTATATCTCCTACAATCCAAAGATGTGCAGGTTAGGTGGATTGGCCATTCTAAATTGCCCACAGTGTTCAGGGATTTGTAGCATTATTCAGTGCTAAATGTAGGGGAAAGGATCTGGGTGGGTTACTCCTCTGTGGGTGTGGACTTGTGCCAAAGGACCTGCTTCCACAATGAAGGGATTCTATAATTTTATGAATAAAAGGACTTTCATTTTAGAGGACCATCTGACATAACACACAAACTAAGATCTCATAGTAAGTTCCACACATGCTTACATTCTGAAACACCTATGCTCACCATGCCATTGACAAACATCAGTCATCAATTAATAAGCCAAACCCTAGTTACTACATCGAATGAACAAGTATCTAATTCTGATGAGGAATCAAATTGGACTTGAAGCTTTAACTCTGCTTTCGTCTCCACAGATGCTACCAAACCGACTGAGTTTCTCAAACACTTTGTCTTTTTATTTCAAGTATCTAGGTTCCAACTACTATTGCATTACACCACACAGTACGTGGCTCAGTGGTTAGCAATGTGCATTCGCAGCGCAGGGACCTGGGTTTGATTCCAGCCTTGGTCTATGTGGACTTTGCACGTACTCCCTGTGTCTGGTTTCCTCCCATAGTCCAAAGATGTACAGGTTAGGTGAATTGGCCATTCTAAATTTTCCAGGGATATACAGGCTAAGTGGGTTAGCCATGAAGAATGCAGGGATTGGGTGGAAGTTGTGTTTTGGGTCAGATGCTCTTTGGAGGTGTGGTGTGGACTCAATGGGCTGAATGGCCTGCCCCCACACTGTAGGGATTCTACACTTCAAAAGTGGGAAGGAATAATAATTAAATAAAGATAGAAGAAAATATATATGTACCACTTAATTAAATTTTCACTGATGTTACACATATGGGATTCCCTTCCTGACTGATTGCAATCATTGTGGTTTCTTGTTGAAAAGACAGAGATATGTGTTTCTAAACCTTTATGAATGTGTGATTAATGTAATATTACCAGCAGCATATTTTTGTGGGCTTGGAATAAGATCATTTATTTGAAAGATTGCTCACTATGGCAGTCATGCAGCACACATTCAAAAAAAGCACAATCATAGAAGATAATACATTTTTACAAGTGTTCAGCCAAATAGTAGTACGCATGACTTTGAAAATGAAGAAAGAAGTTAAATAACTCTACAGAGGTCAGTATCCTGTCACCAAGTTATCCTTTATTCATATGTGGAAAGTCCTTGACACTGATCCAGCTCCCTCAAAGTGACCAGGATGTCTGATGTTCCTGTTATATCCGTCAGCCAGGGCTCCCTGATTGCACCAGTTTCACAGACCCAGTGAGACAACTCATATTCGAAGAGACCTATCTGGCTGACCTCATTACAATCTCCATTGAAGTTACTTTCCACTCTTCACCTATATATTTCAGATGAGCTCAGATAGCCAGGGTTAGGTATCTGGATTAATAGTCCATTGAGGTGAAGACTGTTCAGCAGATCATACAGAGAGGCAATTGTGGCTCTTGTATCAGGAGGTCGATCCAGTTTTTGAAATCAAGCTGGGAGGGATTTCACAAAGATCCTGTTTCTTGAAAGACAAAGACTATGTCTGAAGTTGCTGTATTACCAATGTTATTATGTAGACAGTCCCATACCTCTGTTTAGATAAAAGGATTTCAAAATCAGGGAACTGGTGACACATTATTGACAACCATCAATATAGTTGGGGTGTAGATGGTGGTCTTTCACATTTGGAGATAATTAGTTTTGCCAGCTTTTCTCTGAGACATTACAAACTTGAAGACCTAAATTGTAGGTGTCCACAAACTGTGCATTTTAGAGTGAGCTTTGAACCATGGCAGGTGCCAGTTCTGAAGAAGAGTACTGTCTGAAATAACTCCACACAGGCTGGCATCATTTCATCAAGTCACCCTTCATTTACATGTGTGGAGTCCTTGACACTGATCCAACTCCCTTAGAACCAGCTCTCAGAGTGAACAGAACCTCTGTCACTCCTATTTATGCCTGTCTGCCAGGACTCCCTGGTTAACAGCCCCAATCAGGGAACTCATATTCTCTGAGGTCACCTCATTGACCTTGTTCCAAACATTACACTGTAATTGCCTGTTCATTTAAGAGGAGATGCTCTCCCCGCTCCCCGCCCCCCCCCCCCCCCCCCCCATTCCTGCACCCAGAATAAGATTGAATCTGGAACTTTATGGAAGATTGTCCTTTTATATTAACTTTATAAAAGTCACATGAGCACTTGACAGACATCGTAACAACCAGTATCTATTAAAACACTGAGGTTTCAAATAAATAAGACTTTCATGCCTGAACTGGGTATAACACACATTATCCTAAGTTTTGGAATTTAATCCCCAAAAGCAACAATGAAATCAATCTCACACTAAACTGATAAATTTAAGTGGGTTTTGATGCATTTAGTCCTTGTAACTTAATTTCCTGATACTCTACCATGAAAGGCATAAATAGCCTCTAGTTACAGAGAAGCATGCTTCCTGAGTCACCACATAGAAAGACACCAAGACAACAAGACAGCAGTTTGTATTTTTTAAATATTTAGAGCCACAGTGAGTCATGGAACTATTAACTTGCATTCTAATGCATTATTAAGTGATACAAGTTCATTGAACAGTGAGTTGTTGGGACCGAAGAAGGAATCGGAAAAGGTAAATCAATCTTATCTTAATAAATTATGAACAATCTCATTTTCTGGAGAGTATTTTCATAACCTTAGAGCACCCCAAATGATTAAATAGCTGAGGAACAAACTGTAGTCACTGTTTAGAGATTGCAGTTATTAGTTTGTACAAAGAAAGATCTGCTCGGTCAGCAACAATACAAATGACTTCAGAAGTTAGTTAAAGGTCCACTATTGTAGAGGATGCAGTGAGGATTCTTTTCCCCATTATAATAGACCAGGGGATATATTATATCCTTGTGAACTCACCTTCATAGCAGTCTGAGAGGCAGCATATCCAGAGTTCCCTCAGAAACATGCTGAGAGCCCAGGTTATTTTCTTTTAGATTACTTACAGTGTGGAAACAGGCCCTTCGGCCCAACAAGTCCACACCGACCCGCCAAAGCGCGCCCACCCAGACCCATTCTCCCACACCTAACACAATGGGCAATTTAGCATGGCCAATTCACCTGACCTGCACATCTTTGGACTGTGGGAGGAAACCCAAGCAGACATGGGGAGAATATGCAAACTCCACACAGTCAGTCGCCTGAGGCGGGAATTGAACCTGGGTCTCTAGCACTGTGAGACAGCAGTGCTAATCACTGTGCCACTGTGCCGCCCACAAATCTGATTAAAAGCAGAGAAACAAGCAGGTGCATATCAGCGGTTCTCTCAGTCTCGATGAGAAAGAAGCAGTTAATGGACTGATTCTTCAGAGAAAGAGCAGGGAGTTGAGTTGAGCAGCTCCATGATGCATTCCCACCACTGCAGATGGCTGCCGGACAGATTTTTTTTAGAATCCCTACAGTGTGGAAACAGGTCCTTCAGTTCAACAAGTCCACACTGATCCTCTGAAAAATAATCCACCCAGACCCATTGCTCCTAAACTACACATCCCTGAACACTACAGGCAATTTATCATGGCCAATTCACCTAACCTGCACATCTTTAGACTGTGGGAGGAAACCAAAGCACCCGGCGGAAACCCGCACAGACACGGGGAGAATGTGCAAACTCCACACAGACAGTTGCCCGAGGCTAGAATTGAACCCAGGTCCCAAGCACTGAGGCAGCAGTGCTAACCACTGAGCCACCGTGCTGCCCCAGATTTACTGCCTGCTCAGTTTAATCAATTGAAGCCCCAGGTAAGGGCAGATTTTTGTATTCCTTGATATTTCACCAGCAGCAGACTTGACATAAATGAAAGCCACCAGCTAAAATGGATCATCCATGGCATTCAATTCAACTACATCTAAGGTCAGGTAATTCACAATCTAAATATGTACTGAGATACTGAGGGATCTGTACGCATTTACAGGGAGTTTATGGAGAGTATCTATCAGTATTTCCACAGAGCCCCTACAGAGTATATCAGTACTTAGAGAGAGTCCACTTGAGGGGAGTGTGTCAGCATTTCCACAGAGGGTCATGGTCAGCTTTTCAGTATTTACAAAGTGGTGGTGGTGGTGGTGTGTGTGTGTGTGTGTGTGTGTGTGGGGGGGGGGGGTGGAGGGGGCTGGGTTTACCAGTACTTTCAAGGTTACCCTGGGAGGAGTGTGTTTACATGGGTTCCCCGGGGGGAGTTTGTCAGCAATTGCAGGGGGTCCCCGGGATGAGTGTGTCTGTATTTACTGGAATTTCCTGGAGAGTTTGTCAGTACTTATATAGAGTCACAAGGGAAGCTGTCTGTATTTAGAGACAGTCTCTGAGGTTGGGTCAGTATCTTGAAGGAGTTTTGTGTGTGTGAACCAATATTTACAACTTGCCCTGTTGGGAGCTCACTGGGAATGTATTTGGCAGTTATAGGATTCTACAAGCAGTGCATCAGTAATTAGAATGGTGCAGCATTTTCAGTTATTATTTACTGATCTTCCCCTGGAGTGGATTTTCGGTATTTTCAGGATATCTTCAGAGAGTATCGCTAAATTCACTTGTGTCCCTACTGGAGTGTAACACTATGTAAAAAGTACTTATCAATATCACGCTATGTACAGCGGATTCCTGGTCCTACTTACATCAGAGCCACATTGTTACAGCCGTATTATTAGCTGGCCTTGTGCAGGAACTGGAATGTGGAATGCTGTTCAACTAAGGGAGGCTGCAATTTTCCTGTTCTTGACAATTTGTATCAATTTTGTGCAGTATAAACAGTGAGATTTTCAAAGTGCATACCCAATATACTATATAAGTCATAGATGTATACCATCATCTTTTCATCTCATTGAGATTTGTTAAAAGTCTGCACTCATAGCTGTGATCTCTGGGAGAGAAAAGTCAGTGTATCCAGAAGGCAAGGACTGTCAGTTTTCCAAGTCTGGGAACTGCTTTAGCTGCATCCTCAAAGATTGTTTCAAAACTTAGGATTCTCATTAGTAATTGGAGCAATAGCTGCCCAGAGGCAATCTCTTTGAACTCTAACAGATCGGGTAAAATCTAAAGGAATTCTATACCGATTGCCAGATGATGATCATATGATATAGAAGTTCACTCGTAAGTGGATAATGCTGTCGTCAGCTCACTTAAGATGTTTCCAGTGTTTTCTGTTGTCTGAAAGGACCTGGGAATTATGGGAACTTGACTGAATGCAATAAACACCACCCGCTGCCAACAAAATCATAGAGACTTGGTTGGAGAGTAAACTAGGATCCTGTGGGAGACCAAAATAATGCTAGGTTTTCATAGCAGACATGCTTATAATGTGTAAATAACTGCAAAGATACAATTAACTCACCTCATATACCCTGCAAAACTGTTCTTGTTAAAATGGCTTCCCTCACAGGTCAAAAGGTCCGAAAGAGAACCAATACATTCAAAAGATATGGACAGCACACACAACATGGTGGTCAATGTGAGATCTGAAGGTTTGATTTAGCAGCACCGGTCCATATGAGACAAAAATTCTGTCTACACAGGAGACCTCAAGGGAAACAGATAACTATTCATTGCTGAGGATAAGAAAACCTTACCTCATCATAATTATCATCTTGCTTATTACAATCAATTATTAACCTATTCAGATCCTTTCAGACACATACACAATCCTGACAAGTTATTATTTTTGCTAAAATACATTTCTAGTCCTAGCTCTCCTTAATATCACGGTTGGAATATCTTGTCTCAATATGAAATATTTTCTCTTTGCCAATATATTTCAATCTGAGTGGTCTCTATGAAACATTGAGGAAATAATACAAGAAGGCATTAGAAAATTCACAGACTGAGCAGTTAAGTAGCAATATGAGAGTTACTTAGAAAGTAGAGCTCACAAATGGGCCATTCAGCCCATTTGATCTGTCCCTAATTTTATATTCTATAAAACCCTCCTCTCACACTAATTACTTCTTCTCACTGTATCCCTGCACTCTTGCATTCCTGTTTCTCAAATGTATGCAGCAAAAGCTTAACCAGCAAAAGCAAAAGCTTAGTGACTCTAAGTGGTTGCCTGGCATTTATACTTTAAACAGCAAGTACAGTATATCCACCATTCACTGGCTCATGTTTGAGAGAGGAAAATATAAATGCAGAGAAAGTTAAAGAGTTTATGGGCGACATGGTGGCACAGTGGTTAGCACTGCTGCCTCACAGCGCCTGGAGACCCGGGTTCAATTCCCGACTCAGGCGACTAACTGTGTGGAGTTTGCACGTTCTCCCCGTGTCTGCGTGGGTTTCCTCCGGGTGCTCCGGTTTCCTCCCACAGTCCAAAGATGTGCGGGTCAGGTGAATTGGCCAGGATAAATTGCCCGTAGTGTTAGGTAAAAGGGGGGTAAATGTAGGGGTATGGGTGGGTTGCGCTTCGGCGGGTCGGTGTGGACTTGTTGGGCCGAAGGGCCTGTTTCCACACTGTAAGTAATCTAATCTAAGATAAAACTACAGTTCCAGAACTAGCTTAATTACAAAAGTTGAAGATTACTTAAGAATTCCAGCAAATGTTGGGAACTTTGTATATTTTGCAGTTGAGGGATAATCCACTAGAAAATACAAAAATAAGTGACCTGATTGTCTCCATCAATTTCAATCCCTGGCCCCAGCTCCTTCACAAGATCACTTCTCCAGGATCCTTCATATAATCACTGGTGCAATCTCTTTCATCCACTCCCTTATCATGAAATTTTTATCCAATTACTGTTCCTAGGCCCTCCATCCAATCGCTGTTCTTAGATTCTCCATCAAACATGCCTGTCAGCTCCTTCATCTAGTCTCTTCCCCAAGCTCCTTCGCCCAATCATCACTCCATTCTTTCATCCAAGTACTGTTGACTTCCTTGTCTCCTACATTTCGATTCTGTTCCCTATCCCCGACACCTGCTCTTTGTGCCTACTATGGAGCAGACCTAACTCCCTTCAGATGTATCAAGGAGACCCTAACTTTTTTATCTTATTTAAAGGTACTGTATTCCAGGTGTGATTCAACTGGTTACACCATTAAACTTTAAGCAAAATACACCTTATCCTTACCCTATGCAGTTACAATATAAATAAAAGAGGAATTAGTATAACTTTAACTATATTGGAAAACTTAACAGAACAATAAATTATTCAACTACTAAACAACAACTATTCCAATATAGTAATATCCTATGAACACACTCTTGGCAAAGGCAAATTCAGACTAAAACAGATAGTCTCACATGCGATTCTGGCAGAACCCAAGCTTTTAGCTGTTACTGAGAGGGATTCAACAGCTTCCACAGCCAACCTCCAAACCCCAAAATTGCTGAAAGTTAAACTAAAACCCAGGCTCTATCAGAGCCTGACTGCACCCATTCAGGCTGCTTCTATTGCTCCAACTTTTAAAAAAAACCCAAAAGGCCTCATAAGCTGTTTACGTTATTGGCTTCAAATCGATAGCTCAACATCTCTGTCTCAACCCTTCTTCAACAAAAAAAGACAAAATATATCTCTTAAAGCCATAGTATCGTCACACTTCACTGCCGTCCATCCCTTTCTCCCTCTCCTGATCTAACCTGGGTAATGTGCTATTAAACTGAGCTGAACTCCTGTCAGCTGAACTGAACCCGGGTCTCTGGCGCTGTGAGGCAGCAGTGCTAACATCTGTGCCACCGTGCCGCCCCAACCACTGTGCCACTGTGCCGCCCCTTATCTTGACCATTGTTTCCTTTGGCCATGTTTTGCACGTCTTAGTCTTGTAGCTTGCCACTTTGGTCACATATATCAATATTATAGGAAACACGCTCATGATTTGTTCAATGGTCCATTACCCCAGCCTGCTGCTTTAATTCAAATGAACAATTCTGAGTACTTTATTGAATAATCACAGATTTCACATCCATTCTTTCACTCTACTTTAAAAACAAGGGTTAGAAATCTCTGTCGAAAAATACAAAGTCTCCATTTTCTTATTATATCCTTAACAGAAGAGATTGTAGCTATTGTGTGCTTTAGGTGAGAATTGTTGTCCTCCTAGGAATTCACAGCTTGAGTATGTAACTGGTGGAGCCAATTGGTGTTGGTGGTGAGGAAAGAGCCTTGCCTGGGTTATTAGCATCCAGATTGTGGCCAGAATGTCAGTGAGGGATGAGAAGCCTGCTCTGTACTCATCACCAAGGGCATTCTTGAAAGACTAAAGACATTATTGAATGCCTTCTGCTTCCCAAATATTTGAAATAATCACATTTTAGGCTTTCCAATCTTCAAGCCCTTCACTTGAATCCATGTTGGCATTCAACCTGGCCACATGAGTAAGTGTCATGTCATAGATGAATCTGATTCTCCATGGCAGCCATGAATGTGGTTCCCCCTGAACACTTGCACATGAAATTTGTTCCTGGTTGATTGATTCCTAACTCTAGGTTTAGGACATCTGGAGGTAGAATTGATATTGATGGAGATAAGGAATAATTGGGGAAAAAAAATCATTAGAATGAATGATCTATGGACCCCGAACAGTTAAAAACAATTTTGGACAAAGGAGAAATATTGGGTGTTTGTGATATAGAGACAGCAACAATCAAGGCTGATTTTAATCCGTATATGAACTGGACAAAATCTTACTAGCAATAGTGGTAGGCTTGATGAGGAATTCATAAAATACTTTACAGGCAGTTTGTTAGAGCAGCATGTTCTTGAACTAAGCAGGGAGCAGATTACACTAAACTTTTATTGTATAACATGACAACGATAATTACTGACCTCAGATAAAGAAACCTCCACGTACCATCAATCATAATATGATTGAATTTTATGTCAGTTTGAAAGAAAGGCGATTGGTGCAGAGAGTTGACATTGAGATTTCTCTGCCCTTGTACCAAGAAGATATCTCCAAACTGCTGCTGATCTCTGTACTTAGTAGGAAATTTATCATGTATCTCTGGGAGAGGGCTGGGGGTGTGAATCATTGACTTGCATAATCTTCAATCGCCATGGTGCTCCCTCAATGGAGCTGGCTGCTGTTTCCCAGTGCAGACCTCCCCTGGGAATAATCCCTCCCTCCCTCCCTTCCCCAAGGAGGAACAACATGGGTAGCTGTTCTGATGAGGAATCCACATCTCTCTCTGTTCATCCAGGAATCCTTTGACCCAAACTGTCAGAGAGGAAATTCCAAAGGTTTCAGCCATTAGTGACCAATTCTCTGTGCTTTTGTTGAAGACCATGTTGGACTGGGGTAGTGCTGTGACTTGCTGCTGTATTTTCATTGAAGCAGGGAATGATCACTCAATCAGTGTTTCTGAATTTCAGCCCAACACCCTCTAAACTTGTCCAGAGAGCTCTCTGATGGATTTGCACTGGCATAACTCAGAATTTTCTCTTTCTAGTTCATTCTCAGATATAGACGTTTTTCACGAGAGGGATGTTTATGAAAAGTTGACAGGCTGTCATCTAGATACTTTGTTCATGGCTCCTCCATTATTGTATTGTAAAAATTCTGCTTTCATCCTGACATTGATGCTTTAATCTCTCTTTTGGGAGATATCGCCGATTGTGTTTTGGCTTTTAACACAGATCTGCCTCTTTCCGTGGGAGCTGACAATTGCAAGGACACCTTCCAAGCAATGCCATAAAACATCCGGTGTCCTGTCCAAGCAGATAGCATTCATCCACCATCCAACCAAACCAATATTAGACAATGGGCAACACTCAATCTTAGCTAATCTTGTGTGGCATCATGGTATGGAGAAAGTGAGGACTGCAGATCAGAGTCAAAAAGTGTGGCGTTAAAAAAGCACAGCCAGCCGGGCAGCATCCGAGGAGTAGGAGAATCAATGTTTCAGGTATAAACCCTTCATCAGGGTGTAGGATGGGGAAAGGGGGTTGAGAGATCATTAGGAGTGTGGGGTTGGGGGTCGGGGGGAAGGTAGCTGGGATGGTAAGGAGTGTCAAATACGCTCAAGAAACTGCGAACAAGCTGCAGATGACCACCTGCTACGTGTTCCATCTGAAAAGAGAGTGTCAAGCCCTCTAAGTGACTGCCTCTGCTCCTGATCTAGCCCATCTGCTGCTGAAAGCTTGATCAATAGTCAACTTCTCCCATTCTATTGCACCTCAGGCCTGCCTCCTGGCCTCCTGAAAGTGAAACTCATCCAAACCCTGGCACCCTTAACCTTGCACCAAGTCCAGAAGGAAGCAGCAATTATTTTGCCCTTGTATTGACTTAGCTGATTGCATTCGTTGCTCAGAATGCAGCGTCTGCTACGTTAGGAGGACTGAATGTGGGCTTTGTGAGTTCTTTGAGAATCCTCTCCACTCAGTCTGGAGTGTACAACCCCCTGAGGATCGGTGGCCGCCATTCTAACTCTTCACCTCGTCCTCTCATTCACGTCACTGTCCTGGATCCACTGCAGTTTTCCAGCTGACAAAATATTACACACCCACCATTTGTGCGACTACAGTTTACAGAGATTTCAACCATTTAAATCATCAGACTCCTGTCACATCATCCCATACGTGGTGCAAGGTAAGGATTGCTTCATGGAGTTCATTGCCATCAATCCCCCTTTCTCTTTGCTTTGCCTTGGTCCTATTTAGCCATTAATGGCAAAGTTCACACCACTGTAGAGCATCTACAAGAGAGGCTCTAAAAGTGATTAACAAGAAGGTTTACAGCATGAAAGCAGTAAGTACAGCCACAGTTGTTTAGGGATAATGATTAGGCCTATAGGGAGCTGGTCCAAATCCATCTGCTCCTGGACCTCCTTGTGTCCATCTACAGGAGCATGGTGCGGCCAGTGTAACTTGAACATTAACCCTCGGTATCTCTCAGGATTGCTCCTTTACTCCTTTTGATTTCACACCAACTATTGTCCCTTGCTGACATGTTTGAAAGCACGGCATTAGTTTTCATGTGTGCTTTGATGAGACCCACTTCTAGATCCCCAATGCCTCTCTTGATCCTTCCCTTTTGTTAAATTATCAGATGCTTATCTGGCATACAGAATTTGCAGGAATTCCCTCCAGTTAATGGTTAGCACAAACCTGTCCACTCCATCCATCTTCCTAGGAACAGTTTGAGATGAAGTCAGTCTAATCACGACCTTGGCGCAACATGTGATTCTGAGATGAGCTTCATATTTATGCCAACTCTTGAGTAGCCTATTCCCACTTCTGCAATGTCTCTCTCAACTTCACCTCTGTCTCAGCTCCACTGAAAGCCTTGTTCACTACCCTCTGAACTTGACAATTCCCATCTGCCCACTCCAGACTAATCTCTCACATTACATCCTACATAGACTTGAGGACTTTCAAGTGCAGGGCTTGGCCTAGTTATATTTTGTTGCACTGCTAATCCAGAAACTCAAGAGATGTTCTGCCCCGGGTTCGAATCTTGCCATGGCAGATGGTGGAATTTGATTCCAAAGTTAAAAAAAGTCTGCACTGATGACTATTGTCGCTTTCAGAGAAAAAAAATCTGATTCACTGATGTCCTTTTGGGAAGGAAACTGTCATAAAACCATGATTTGGAGATGCCGGTGTTGGACTGGGGTGTACAAAGTTAAAAATCACACAACACCAGGTTATAGCCCAACAGGTTTAATTTGAAGCACACAAGCTTTCGGAGTGGGCAATCACCTGATGAAGGAGTGTCGCTCCGAAAGCTAGTGTGCTTCCAATTAAACCTGTTGGACTATAACCTGGTGTTGTGTGATTTTTAACTTCATAAAACCATACAGTCATAGAGATGAACAGCATGGAAACAGACCCTCTGGTCCATACTGTCCATGCTGACTAAATATCTAAACCCAATCTAGTCCCACCTGCCAGCACCCGGCCCATATCCCTCCAAACCCTTCCTATTCATATACCCATCCAGATGCCTTTTAAATGTTGCAGTTGTACCAGCCTCCACCACTTCCTCTGGCAGCTCATTCCTTACACATATGACCCTCTGTGTGAAAAAGTTGCCCCTTGGGTCTGTTTCATATTTTTCCCCTTTCACCCTACACCTATGCCCTATGTGGTTGACTATTAACTGCCCTTTGGGGTTTTAGGGATGGGCAATAAATGCTGCCTAGCCAGCAACGCCCTCATCCATGAATGAATAAAGAAAAGAAAAGCAAAACTCTATCCCCTGTCTCTTAACTCACAGCAAATCCCAATCCTCTGTCATATTTGCACTTATGAGTCTGCACCGACATAATGACCACTAAAGTGCACTAATTCCAGTTTCTGCACTTGTTCCATTGACTTGAATGTCATGATATTTCAAGTACTCATCTAAATATTTTTTAAAGGTTGTCTCACTGCCTTCCGAAGGCAATGCATTCTGGATTCCCACCATCCTCTGTGTGAAAAATATTTTTTTTCCCAAGTTCCCTCTGAATTGCCTACCTCTGACCCTAAAACTATGCCCTAACATGTTTGACCTCTCAACCAAGCAGAACAGCTGCTCTCTCTTCACGCTGTCTATCTCCCTCATAATCTTGCTCTAAGGAAAACAATCCAAGCCTGTCTAGTCTTTCGTTAGAGCTCAATTTCTCCATTCCAGCAACACCCTGAAGAACCGCCTCTGTATTCCCCCTCTAATGTTATCACATCCTTCCTGTGGTGAAGGGAGAAGAACTGCCCACAGTTCTCCAGCTGTGACCTAACCAACACTCTGTACAACTCCAACATTACCTCCTTGCTCTTATACTCTTTTTACCCTCTTTCACAAATTTCCAAATCTCTCCTTCATGGAGACCTTGATATTTGATAGCCCAGATATGGGTTGATCCGTTAATTTGGTTTCAGCAGGATATACTCCCTTGCATGCAGATTTGAAACCGTGACTGACTTTCAAATCTGGTTCAATTACACTGCAGTAGTTACATACCACTGGTCATGCATGTCCATAGTGCTCAGTCTTTGCCACAGAAGCAACTGAAGTTTCAGATTTTTCCATCCAGATAGTATTTAACACTAATATAAGAGGACAGTTAATCTTTGGTGAGGTGAATAGCTACTGTCCAGTTGACTGTTAATAGTAAATAGCCTTGCTAACCACCTCTCTCAAAAGGCTGCCAATGATCAGGAGAATCAATGTTGGATCACTGTAGCAGTTCAGTTTCTGACAAATGACAGCAAGGAGTGTTTAACAAATATATGAACATTCAAACTAAAGGTAGATGTAGGACATTCAGACCTTCAAACCTGGTCCATCATGCAATAGGATTACGGCTGATCTGTTTATGTACTGAATCCCACATTCCTGTTCAGCTTAAGATCAGAAGTTACATGACACCAGATTATAGCCCAATAGGTTTATTTGGTACCACATCTTTTGGAGCAGTGCTCTTTCACTTCACTGATGAGGGAGCAGTGCTCCGAAAGCTTGAGATTTCAAATAAACCTGTTGGACTATAACCTGGTTTTGTGTGACTTCTGAACTTGTTCACCAACAGGAATGTGGAATTCACTGCTTAAACAGACCTTGACCACCCCAGTCCAAGCCCAACACCTCCACATTATGGCTGTTCAGCTTAGACATCCCTTGCTTGGCCAAATAACTCTATTTCTGCCTTATTAATATTCAATGACCTCCACCTATACTGTCATACACTGAAACATAGAATTCCAAAGGCACGCAAATCTCTGAGATTAAAAGAAAATTCCCTTTGTGTGAAATGGGTAAGCTCTAATTTTAAGACAGCAACAATACACGCACCAGAATACCAACATCACAGTAATAAATATACAATTGGAACAGCTTGGTGAAGTTAAAATCATTGGCACTGAATAACTTGATGGCGCTGCGGGTCTTCAGGTTCGGATGGACTTCATCCTAGAATCTTGAAAGAGGTGGCTGATGAGGTGAGAGATGTGTTACTGTTCATTTTCCACAATTCATTCATAGATTACCGAAATACTCCACCAGACTGGAAAGCAGCAAGTGGCACCATCTTTGCAAGACGGGAGGAAGGCCAAAAACAGGAAACCATCGGCTTGTTATCTCAATATCTGCAGTGACACTGCTCCTGGAACTGATCATTAGCAAGATTGGAGCTGGACAATTTCTGAACTTCAGAATTTAGCAATTGTTCACCATTTAAGAAATACTGTGCTGTTTAGTTCTGCTTTCCAAAGTGAACGACTTCACATTCTCCCTCTTCGATCTCCTTCCCCACATAACTGTGTGGAGTTTGCACGTTCTCCCCGTGTCTGCGTGGGTTTCCTCCGGGTGCTCCGGTTTCCTCCCACAGTCCAAAGATGTGCGGGTCAGGTGAATTGGCCATGCTAAATTGCCCGTAGTGTTAGGTAAGGGGTAAATGTAGGGGTAAGGGTGGGTTGCGCTTCGGCGGGTCGGTGTGGACTTGTTGGGCCGAAGGGCCTGTTTCCACACTGTAAGTCTAATCTAATAACCGATCTAAATTGGTCAGTTTCTTTTTTATGTCACCTTCAAAACATAATTCCCTACCTACCTTAATATCACTGGCATTATTAACCAACCTGCCTTCCCTCCCCTCATCAAAGCCATTGACATAACTTTTAAACCTTGAGGCTCCACCACAGACCCGTGCAGGACATCACTTGTCATGTCTCATCAATCTGAAGACCCATTTACGTGTAACTTTCTGTTTGCTGTCAGCCAACCAAACTTGTATTCTGCTTGTATGTTACCCTGCATCATGAGTTCCAACATGAGCAACTTGTTAATTTCCTTCTGAAAACCCAAGTACCTGACATTAATAGTGTCTCCTTTATTCACAGTACAAGTTACTCCTTCAAATAAATCCAATAAATTGTTGAAATACCAGTTCCCTTTCACAAAACCACGCAGACTCTTCTCAATTAATTGGAGTTTTTCAAAGTGCCCAGCTCCAACCTTGCTCATGATCAGTTCCAGGAGCAGTGTCACTGCAGATATTGAGATAACAAGCCGATGGTTTCCTGTTTTTAGCCTTCCTCCCGTCTTGCAAAGATGGTGCCACTTGCTGCTTTCCAGTCTGGTGGAGTATTTCGGTAATCTATGAATGAATTGTGGAAAATGAACAGTAACACATCTCTCACCTCATCAGCCACCCCTTTCAAGATTCTAGGATGAAGTCCATCCGAACCTGAAGACCTGCAGGATGCTCAATATCACTTCCCCATTCATTTTAACTTCACCAAGTTGTTCCACATACATATTTATTACTGTGATGGTTTTGTATCCTCTATGGTGAAGACAGTCAAAGTATTTACTCATTGTTTCCACTAATTATTTAATGCTATTAACTCCCCATTCTCCCCCTCTAGACAATCAACACTCACTTTACTCACTCGTTTCAGTTTTAGAACCAATTTAAACTCTTGCTATCTGTTTTTACATTTCTAACTAGCTTCCTCTAATGCAGTAATTCATTTGGCTGGAATACTCTTTTTGTCCTTCTCTGCTTTCTTAATAATCTGACCTGCCTCTCATTTTCATGTAATTATATATTTTTTTCCCTAAGGTTGATGCTTTCCTTAACTTGGAGTAATAGAGCTGTACAGCATGGAAGCAAACCCTTGGGTACAACTCATCCATGCCGAACAGATACCCTAAATTAGTCTAGTCCCATTTGCCAGCATTTGACCCATATCCCTTTCAATCCTTCCTATTCATATACCCATCCCGATGCCTTCTAACTGCTGTAATTATACCAGCCCCCATTATTTCCTCTGGCAGCTCAATCTTGCACCATGCTCTGTGTGAAAAGTAGCCCTTTAGGTCCCTTTTAAACCTCTCCCCATTTCATCTTATGCATATGCCCTCTAGTTTTCAACTCCTCTATGCTGGGAAAAGACTTGACTATTAACCCTTTTATAAACCTCTATAAGGTCACTCCTCAGCCTCCAATGCTCCAGGAAAAACAACTCCAGCCTGTTCAGCGTCTCCTTATAAATCAAACCCTTCAATCCTGGCAACATCCATGTAAATCATTTCTGCATCCTTTCAAGTTTTACAACATCTTTCCGATAGGAAGGAGACCAGAATTGCATACAGTATTCCTAAAGTGGCCTCTCCAATGTCCTGTAGAGCCACAACAAGACCTCCCAAATCCTGTACTCAGCGCACTGACCAATAAACCAAAGCATACCAAACGCCTTCTTCACTATCCTATCTATCTGCGACTCTACTTTCAAGGAACTATGAACCTGCACTCCAAGGTCTCTTTGTTCAGCAACACTCCCTAGGACCTTACCATTAAGTGTATAAGTCCTGCTAAGATTTGCTTTTCCAAAATGCAGCACCTCGCATTTATCTAAATTAAACTCCATCAGCCACACCTCAGCCCATTGGCCCACCTGATAAAGATCCCATTGTACTCTGAGGTACCCTTCTTCGCTGTCCACTATACTTCCAATTTTGATATCATTTGCAAACTTACTAACCATATCTCTTATGTTCGTGTCCAAATGATTTATATAAATGATAAAAAGTAGAGGACCCAGCACCAATCTTTGTGGCACTCCACTAGTCGCTCGCCTCCAGTCTGAAAAGCAACTCTCCACCTTCACCCTCTGGTCTTCTACGTTCTAGCCAGTTCTGTATCCAAATGGCTAGTTCTTCCTGTATTCCATGTGATCTAACCTTGCTAACCAGCCTGGCATGGGGAACCTTGTCGAATGCCTTACTGAAGTCCATTTGACCACTGCTCTGCCTTCATGAATTCTCTTCATTACTTCTTCAAAAATCTCAATTAAGTTAGTTAAACACAATTTCCCATGCACCAAGCCATGTTGACTATCCTTAATCAGTTCTTCCAAATCCATGCAAATCCTGTCCCTCAGGATCTCCACCATTAACTTACCATCGCTGAGGTAAGGCTCACTGGGCTATAGTTCTCTAGCTTTTCCTTACAATCTTTCTAAAATAATGGCACCATGTTAGCCAACCTCCAATCTTCCTGCATCTCACCTGTGGCTATCTCAGCAAGGGGCCCAGCAATCACCTCCCTAACTTCCCAAAGAGTTCTGGGGTACACCTGATCAGGTCCCAGGGATGCATTTTAAGATGTCCAGCACCTTTTCCTCTGTAATATGGACATTTTTCAAGATGTTGCAATTGATTTCCTTAGCTTCTATAATCTACTCCACAGTAAACACTGTTGCAAAATACTCGTTTAATATCTCCCCCATTTCCGGCTGTTCCACACATAGGCTGCCTTGCTGATCTTTAAGGGGCCTATTCTCTCTCTAGTTATCCTTATGACCTCCATATATTTGTAGAATCCCTTTGGATTTTCCTTAACCCTATTTGCCAAAGCAATTGCATGTCCCTCTTCTGCCTTTGTGATTGCCCACTTAAGTATACTCTTACTGCCTTTATACTCTTCTCAGGATTCACTTGATCCCTGCTATCTATACCTGAGATAGGCTTTCTTCTTTTTCTTGACCAGAGCATCAATTTCTTTAGTCATCCAGCATTCCGTACACCTACCAACCTTGCCCTTCCCCCTAACAGGAATATACTATCTCTGGACTCTTGTTATCTCAGTTTTGAAGGTCTCCCACTTTCCAGCCATCTCCTTACCTACAAATATCTGCCCCCAATCAACTTTTGAAAATTCTTGCCTAGTACTGTCAAAATTGGCCTTCCTCCAAATTAGAACTTTAAACTTTTTTATCACTATTTTGAAACTAATAGAATTATAATCACTGGCCTTAGTGTTCCCCCACTGACACCTCAGTCACCTGCCCTGCCTTATTTCCCAAGGGTAGGTCAAGTTTTGCTCCTTCTCTAATAGATACATTCACATGCTGAACCATAAAATTTTCTTGGACACTTAACAAATTCCTCTTCATCCAAGCCCTTAACTCTACGGCATTCCCAGTCTGTGTTTGGAAAGCTAAAATCGCCCATTACCACACTATTATTCTTATAGATAATGGAGATCTCCGTACAAATTTGTTTCTCATTTTCCTGCTGCCTATTGGGAGGTCTTTAATGCAATCTTTTCTCAGTTCCACCCAAATAACTTCCAGCAACATATTTCCAAGAATACCATCCTGAAGTACAGCTATAATGTTATCCCTCATCAAAAACGCTACTCTCTCTCCTAACTTGCCTCCACGCCATCCTGCCCCCCCCCCAACTTTCTATCCTTCCTATAGCATCTATACCCAGTAAAATTAAGGAGCCAGTCCTGTCCATCCCTGAACCACGTTTCTGTAATTGCTATGATATCCCAGTCCTATGCTCCCAACCATGCCCTGAGTTCATCTGTCTTCCCTGTTAGGACTCCTGCATTGAAATAAATGCAGTTTAATTTATGGTAGTTGCAGGACGGTAAGCGAAAAAACCACAGATACAGTCAGGTAGATGGGTTGCCTCCAGGAAATGTAGAAGGGGTAGGCAGATAGTGCGGGAGATTCCTATAGATATCTCAAACAAGTACGCTGTTTTGGTTGATGTAGGGGTTGGTGGAGTCTCAGGGGCCTCTACCTGGTCCTCTGCCTTGTCCCTGCCTGCCATGACTGTTTGACTCACTCCTTTTCCCAACTGCACCAGTCTCAGACTGATCTCTTTTCTCACTAACTCCCTGGGTCCCACCCCACCACCAGCTTAAATCCTCCTGAGCAGCTCTAGCAAATGTCTCAATCAGTCCCCTTCTAATTTAGGAGCAATCAATTATTCTTATGCCTGTCATTTCTACTCCAGAAGAGATTCCAATGATCCAAAAATGTGAAGCCTTCTCCCCTACACCAGCTCCTCAGCCACAAATTCATCTGTTCTATCCTCCTATTCCTTCTCCCACCAGTGGCACCGGGAGTAATCCAGATATCACTACACTCAAGGACCTACATTTAAGCTTCCTGCCGTATTTCCCACATTCACTCCTCATAACCTCATCCTTTTTTCTTTCTATGTCATTAGTTCCAAGACACAGCCATCTGATGAAGGAGCAGCACTCCAAAAGCTAGTGTTTCCAAATAAACCTGTTGGACTATAAGCTGTGTGATTTTTAACAATGTGTACAACAACCTCCTGCTGGTCCCTCTCCCCTTTAAGACTATTCTGCACCCTCTCCAAGATATCCTTGATCCTGGCACCAGGGAAGTAACACAGCATTCTGATGTCTCGTTGTCAGATGCAGAAACATCTGTCTGTGCTTTTGACTAGACAGTCCCCTATTACAATCAATCACTTGCAACCTGACATATCCCTCATTACAATTGATCTAGTCTCAGTACCCGAAACTTGGCTGTTGGTGTTACATGCCCCTGAGACTACATCAACCCCTACATCAACCAAAACAGCGTACTTGTTTGAGATAGAGATATCTATAGGAGACTCCCGCACTATCTGCCTACCCCTTCTACATTTCCTGGAGGCAACCCATCTACCTGACTGTATCTGTAGTTTTTTCGCTTACCTTCCTGCAACTACCATCCATCACACCCCCTAGCTCTTGTAAGTTTCTCTGCTTCGAACTGCCACTCCATGCGATCCGATAGAATTTGCAACCAAACACATTTCATGCAGACATAATCACCAACAACAATGTCTTCTCCACGATTCAATGGGCGGACCATCGAACAAACATTAGTGTCCTTCCTGAAGCCACTTCACAAACATTCAAACAGAACTCCTTCAAAAGAAACAACGATGGACTGGACTATGCTCCCTGACGGCTGAACAGAGGTCCTGTTTCTTCAACTCTCGAATGGTCTGTTTTCCAGGAAAGGACCAAAGGAACACTCTGGAACTCTCCGTGAACCCAGCTGTTGTGACAATAATGGCTGGGAAATGTTCACTATCCACCCTTCAAAATAGTGACAACTGGCCCATCAACCTGCGTTCGTGTTTTGAGAAGAAACGCCTGAAACAATGAGGCAGAGGGGCAGCAGAGGAGGAAAGCGCAAAAAGCAAATCCTGCACTGCAGACCTCACTTCCTCTCCGGAACATCTCACCCTGAAGATCTGTGAGTTGAGAATCGGTTATGTTCAGGCAAATGGCAGAAACCTGCAATTCTGGGTCGACGCCAGTCTTGAATTGAGGAAGATCCAGTCACAATGATGACTGCATTCTAGAGAAATTACGTCCTTCCTTTGGGACAGTCTCACTGTGTCCTTAAAACTCCTACATATTACAGCCCTAACACACTATCTGTGCTGCCATCTCTCATCTTTACTTATTTATCAGTTGGCAGTAATTTATGTCCAAATCTAATAGAATCACTTGAGGCCTATTATTCATTAGTTGGTGGAGTAGTTTGATTTAAAATTAATTAGTAGCAAATTACGCTGCTGATTTATTATTTATGCATAACAGGTACTCATTTAATGCAAATTGAATTGCTTCAATATTGCTTTACTTAATCTATTAGATGTAACAATGTTTCATGCAGACCAATGATGTAGGCACTCTGTACACAGCACTACCCCATAAACTACAAGGAGTAATAAAAACCTTGCTGTGTGTTGCAATGGTCTTATTTCACAAAGGTATGTTCCTGTGGGAGTAGAAATTCTATGAGTGATTTTCATCTGATATCACAGGCTCAAAGAGCCTCTGAGATGGCCAATGTAGGATTCTAGGCTGTGACACCAGTTTCGGCGGTGTTTAGCTCAAGATACTGAATTGTTAGGGAGCTTTGAGCTTGCAATAGGTCAGTCCAGAGGAACAACAATTAATAAAATAGGCTGTTCGTTCTTAAAGAGTTTATGTGGTTTTTATTTCTGACTACTTCTTCAACTAATGACAGGAGGAAAGACACCATCATTGGTGAGTCTTTTAATGTCACACTATAACTTTGGGTTCTTTATGCACAGCAAGAGATTGTTGGCCATTAGCAGTGGTCAAGATGAAGACAAAGTCAAGGACAGTATTCAGGTTTAGACTTCAAAATAACACTGCTTATTGCACATTAATACTAAATACTGTGGCACATGACAAACGGAGATATACCGGGGTCTAATCGCATAGTTACATTAGGTGATTAGTAATCTATCTTCCTCATGTGCTCATGTTCATTTGCTCTTAGTATATCTTCCAGACAGTATCTATTGTAGCCTGGTGATGTTGTGCCTAGTGTGTTCTAACTCCACCCATATTGTGGTATTTATACTCAGTGATGTGTGGCTCTGTGACATCATCACAAGGATGCTCCAATGTCCTAATGCCTGCTTGGGACACTGAGGATTCCAAGTACTTTAACTGGACATTTGCCACAGTGTATACACTGCACTATACTGTTCTTGAAAAGAGACTTCTCAGATAAATTGAAACATTTCCTGGGACACTTCATTAAGTTTCCCCAGTACCCATGCAAAAAATTTTATCAGTAATCTTCTCAAAGCTTCACTGATTCTCTGGACAGGAGAGATTTGCATGAATCCATTTCTATCAGTAAGTCCTAGTCATCCTAACCTTCCATTGCAACAGTTTGACATTCCATTGAAAGTGGCATAATGTAGAGATTCCCGCTTTAATTGTTGCACTTCTGCCATCAATGCAAATTGGGCATTAGAAACATGACCTTAATCACCAGAAAATGTGTAGAATTTGGACCTTACAAGTCACTAGTAGGAGGTGGCCCATATCTCCATGCTGGAGAAGGTGAAAGTGAAAGTGAGGAGAGTTAAATACTTTGCTGGTTTGAAAACTCTCTGACAGCTCCAATGAGTGTGACAACATAGATATATTTATCCATATTTTATTCACTTCTATTTTTAATAGGTGCAAAGGGCATTTGATATCTTCCAAAGGGCACTTGATCTCTCTCAAAGGGTAACCTGGCTTTTCAAAGATGTTGGTACCTTGCTACTACCAGGTCTGAACTGCACTGCGGTCTGAACACCCTACTATGAAAACATGACTTGACTGAAGCAGTTGCACTTTAACATGAACAGTGGATGTGTAAATTAAAACCTTTCCAATTCTCTGCCCCTAGAAAGTGACAGAGACTGCCTTCAAGGGCAGGAGTTCCAGATGTATATTTCCATTGCAATTTCCATCACAAAGGAGAACTTCTTCATTAAAACATAGAACTTTTCAGCGCAGTCCAGGCCATTCGGCCCTCGTTGTTGAGCCGACTTGTCAAACCGATCTGAAGTCCATATAATCTACACTAATCCATTATCATCCATATGTTTATTCAATGACCATTTAAATGCGTCTAAAGCTGGTGAGTCTACTACCGTTGCAGGCAGTGTGCTCCACGCCCTTACCACTCTCTGAGTAAAGAACCTATCTCTTACATCTGTCTTATATCTATCACCCCTCAATTTAAAGCTATGCTCCCTCATGCTAGCTATTACCATCTGAGGAAAAAGGCTCTCACTGTCCACTCTACCTAATCCTCTGATCATCTTGTATGTCTCTATTAAGTCAGCTTTCAACCTTCTTCTCTCTAATGAAAATAGCTTTATGTCCCTCAGCCTTTCCTCAGAAGATCTGCCCTCCATACCAGGCAAAATTCTGGTAAATCTCCTCTGCACCCTTTCTAATGCTTCCACATCCTTCCTGTGATGCAGTGACCAGAACGGTACACAATACTGCAATTGTGGCTGCACCAGAGTTTTGTGAAGCTGCAACATGACCTTGTTGCTCCAAAATTTAATCCCTCTACCATTAAAAGCTAACACACCATATGCCTTCTTAACAACCCTATCAACCTGGATTGCAACTTTCAGGGATTCATGTACATGGACACTGAGATCTCTCTGCTCATCCACTTTATCAAGAATCTAATTATTAGCCCAATACTCTTTATTCCTGTTATTCCTTCCAAAGTGAATCACTTCACACTTTTCTGCATTAAACTCCATTTAACACCTCTCAGCCCAGCTCTGCAGCTTATCTATGTCCCTCAGTAACCTGTTCACGTCATTGACGTGAAAAGTCAAGACTTTTTTGACATTCTGGATGGAAAGAGTAATATTATTAATAAACTAATCAAATGTGAAATTGATCAAACTCTTAGCTCAGATGGATTATGCCACTAATATTGAAAGACATTCGTGAGGAGACAGCAGAGTTTCCGTTAGTTCAATCAGGATTGGATATAGTGTTAGGGAACTGGCAGATAGCTCAAATCATTTCTGTATTTAAAAACAAAAAAAAAATGTTCAGTGACCTATAGTCTGATTAACTTGAAATAGTGGCGGGAAAGAGAATTCAAATTTGTAGAAAAGTGTAATCGATCTACAAATTGAAAATACGATAAGCTTCAATTGGCAGGATTTCAAAGAGAAAGATTTGGTATGATCAACTATACAACTTCACTCAAAAAAATAGCAGCAGGAGGAGACAAGGATCATTTAGCAGATGTGATTTTATACAGAAAAATATGATGACAGGGGTGGAAGGGGGGAGAGGAGCTTCATGAGGAGAATAGGACAGTCATTAACCAGTTGGACCAAATGGCCTGGTGCTGCAATACTAATGTAGCACTTGTCGACAATTCGCTGGATGCTTAGCCTTACCAAATGAAAGTTTCGATTTTGACAAAGTTAGAAATGATCCCAGTCTTGGTGAAACCCACACCAGTAACTGCCAGCAACCGGGACTGGGATCATTCATATCTTTGTTCCTCTCTAGCCTTAGCGGGCAGCTCTAACCTCAACTTGACCATGATCAATGGCGACTGAAGATCCACTCAGAGTAGACCCAGTGCCTGAAGTGAAGCTACGTGTGATGTTTTTGAGCTACTGTTGTGTGAGAGTTTCTGGTTGCGGCTCCCTAGTGCGGTGGAAGAAATGTATCACCTCCCTGGTTGCTGCATGTCATTGCTCTGCGGGTGGAATTGGGGAGTTTGGCGGGGTCATTGTTGGGCATTACCAGAGAAGGATACGGGACCGGCTGGATCTTTTTTTGGCTGGCGTTCCCTCTCAGATTCAGCATGGGGTGGGGAGAAGGGCAGTGCTGAGAGAAGGCTGGTCTTAGATGCTGCTTGATTAATACGTAGGGCCCTTAGCAATTTAATTTTTTAATCTCCTTAACATAACTTGTTGACTGAATATGCTTGGTGTCACAGGGATGAAGAACTGTCACCTTCATGCATTCAGATTGTTGCTTACTTGCATTATTCTATTACCACTCCTCATCTTCAATTGAAGAGAGACCTGATGAGATCACCCCAAACCTCAGAAAGACACCTTCCTGAATGGTGGCAACGGAGGAGAAGTCAACCAGAATTCAGCAAAGTCTGAAGCCCCACCTGGATGACTGTACTCCACAGAAAATACCCATTCCTTTGAAGAATTGACTGTAGCAAACAACACCATATGAAAGAATCAGCAATGATTTGTCCTACTGCTTAGGTTTGTGTGAGCTGGTACAGGTCCAGCATGGCAACAAGACATCAGCATTGCAGGCTTAGAAAAAAATGTTAAAGCCAATTCATTGAATATCCAGACATGCCAGCTGGAAGTTGAAGGAGAAGGAATAGTTGCATTTGAATTTCAGAGACGAAAAACAGCAAAACAAAACTTGGAAATGAACAAATTGGAGCTCCATCGTAAGGTATCCAAGACCAGTTGGACCAGTCTGAGTCAGTCACCAGTTATATTGGTTTCTCCCCTTGGCATATTTCATAGCGTTCCAAAGTGTTTTACATCTGTCCTAAATATTTCTGAATTGTAATGGTTGTAATAAAGGGGAAGAATTTGTTGGGTTTTTTTACATTCGTTCATGGAATGTGGGCACCACTAGCTAGACCAGCATTTATTACCCTTTCCTAATTAGTCATTGGCCAATTAAGGGTCAGCCATATTGCTCTGGTTACATGTAGACCAGACCAGGTAAGGATGCCAATTTCCTTCGCTAAAGGACATTAGTGAACCAGATGGGGTTTTCCCAACAATCAACAATGGATTCATGGTCATCAGTGGATTCTTAATTCCTATTCTATTGAATTCAAATTCCACCATCTGCCAAGATAGGTTTCAAACTCAGGTCCCCAGAACATTACTTGTGTCTCTACATTAACAGTCCAATGATAATACCACAGCTATCGCTTCCCCTTCTGTTTTAATAGACACTCAGGCCAGACTTCTAGCAGCTGTTAAACTACATTAACAGCTACACTGCACATGATGGCAAGGTTACAGAGTAATACGCTTTGAGCTGCACACGGTCCATCTTCCTCGCAAAACACGATCACTGAGGTCACAGTGGCACGATAACTTATCTCAGAGACTCATGTATGTAATCATAAAGCCCTGTTTCTCTCCTGCACACATTGACGAACGTTGGTTAAGAATGAAGAGTATTGTTCCACAGTCAAAAGCATGCTCTGGAAGAATATCCCCTCGATGGGGGAGTCAGGCATATTTATAAATTCATTACACAGTAAAATGCAATATTTTCAAGAGATGTGTGCAGAAACTTGAAGCCTTTTATTAGCATCTCCATAAATAACATTATTCCTGTCAAGAACTGATAATCCTATCTCAGGAAAACAAAGAGTTGAAGTATTCATTTTGAACTTGCATAGTCTCACCATCTGACATCTATAAATATCAAGACTGTTAAAATAAATGTAACTGAAGCATAAAACAGAATAGTTAAACTAATAGTTGATGATGCAACACTCATATACTCAAACACCATCTCAAAAATCAAACAGACCACTGAACAGGAACCACTGGAAGCAAATATTTTATATAAGAAATCTCTCAAATAAATGATGTAATGGAAGGCTACTTGCCTTTTTAAAATAAAGTTGAAGCTTAAAAGAAAGCAAATTTTCTTTGAGGGATGCAGATGGATTTGTCATTCAGGATCACTGACACAAAAGTCAAGACTGAGGAGAAAGAAATTGAAAGTTGGCGAGGGAAGACATGCCAATTTGTGTTTGTAGTTGATGACTGTATTACGCAAGGTTCTTTAAAAATTCCTTGTGTGGCTTTGAACAATTGGAAAATGGATGTGTTTCCAACCTTCCTTTGACTGGATCCGAGATTGATTTTGTTTACAGCGTTTCAAAAACACTAACTAATCAGTCTAAACTAGCAGTCGCTCTTGTCTGAATGAGATGTACTTTATTGTATGACATTAATTAAGTACAGCTTACATTAACAAAATAACCATTGTTACTAAGATTATATGCAGACCTGTGGATGTAAGACTGTGCTCATTGAGGCCTTAAGATGTTATCCGGTTGGGTGGAGCTTAGTGCAGGTTTCAACATTAA
The DNA here is from genome assembly GCF_020745735.1 of Hemiscyllium ocellatum. Classification (NCBI taxonomy): domain Eukaryota; kingdom Metazoa; phylum Chordata; class Chondrichthyes; order Orectolobiformes; family Hemiscylliidae; genus Hemiscyllium; species Hemiscyllium ocellatum. Next base: position 65,841,674 of record NC_083419.1, on the reverse strand, counting down.
CCCTATCTTCTCCAGCACCTCCTCCCAAGCCTTTCTTCCTATTGCACTACCATTCCTCCCAAATCTCTGATTTCACCAATTTCTGGTGTTTTACATTCCTTGAGGATGTAATTCCGCCCGACTTGGAGGTTTGGTCAGGCTTGAGGCCTGTTAACCTGTGTCTATTCTTGACTCTGTGTAATGTCCCTTTCCGCTGGAGGACAAAATATCTCCAGGATGCCTTTTGTTCAGGATAACCCTAACCTTAATGATACTAAACCATGTGGTCAGTCCATTACCTTACCTGGAGGACCTTTAAACGTTGGTATTTCTCTCTCCTGAGTCAAATCATTTCCCCACATAAATATCCAAGACTCGGGTGGAAATAAATAACTTTATTCTTATAAGCATGCAAGATTTCTAAACCATGAACGTTTTTTTCTCAATTTGACCAGGTCCCGAATCTGCAAACACTTGTCTGGCCTCCAAAGAGACGTAAGTAGCTTGTAAGTTTAAATTAGGTAAATGTGAGGTGTTGTGTTTTGGTAAGGCACATCAAGACAGGACTTACACACTTAATGGTAGGGCCCTGGGGAGTATTGTCAAACAAAGAGACCTAGGGATGCAGGTGTATAGTTCCTTGAATGTGGAGTCACAGGTATATTGGGTGATGAAGAAGGCATTTGGCATGCTTGTCTTTTTTGGTCAGTGCATTGAATATAGGAGTTGTGACTATACTGTTGCAGCTGTACAGTACATTGGTGAGGCCACTTTTAAATACTGCGTTTAATTCTGATTCCCTGCTATAGAAAATTTGTTGGTAAACTTGAATGGATTAAGAAAAGGTTTACAAGGTTGTTGCATGGATTGGAGAGTTTGAGTTATAGAGGGGAGCTGAAAATGCTGGGGCTATTTTCCTTGGAGCATTAGATACTGAGGGGTGACCTTATAGAGGTTTATAAAATCATGAGGGGCATGGGTAGGGTGAATAGCCAAGCTCTTTTTCCTAGGGTAGGGGAATCCAAAACTAGAGGGCACAGTTTCAAAGTGAGAGAGGCAAGATACAAAAAGGACCTGAGGGGTAACGTTTTCAAGCAGAAGATCGTGTATGTATGGAAATAACTGCCAGGGGAAGCACAATTACAACATTTAAAAGGCATCTTTTAAGCCCCAGTCTATTGGGGCTTAAATACCTCAAATCTTGGCAACATCCTTGTAAATCTCTTCTGCATCCTTTCAAGTTTAATAACATCTTTCCTATAGCAAAGTGACCAGAACTGAACACAGCATTCCAAAAGTGGTCTAACCAATGTCCTGTACAGCTGCACAAGACCTCCCAACTCCTCTACTCAATGCACTGACCAATAAAGGCAAGCATACCAAATGCCTTCTTCACCACCCTGTCAACATGTGACTCCACTTTCAAGGAACTATGAATCTGCACTCCAAGGCCTCTTTGTTCAGCAACTTTAAGCTCTCTCTAACCCGCACTGTTTCTGTTGTACTTTTTACTCTTAGAAGTTCTGTTTCTCCCTCATTGGCCTTTTACAAGTTCTTGCTAGCTGCTTAAATAAATCAAAGAACTACAGGGAATGGAACTCTGATTAAAAGTCCCAAAACTATTGGAGAAATTCAGCAAGTCTGGCAGCATTTGTGGAGAGAGAAATAGAGTTAACCTTTTTGAGTTTAGTTGCCCTGCTTTAGAATTCTAAGAAGGGTCACTGGATTCAATATGTTAAGTGTCGAGTGTGGTACTGGAAAAGCACAGCAGGTCAGGCAGCTTCTGAGGAGCATAGGATTATGTTTCAGGCATAAGCCCTTAATCAGCGTTCCTGATGAAGGGCTAATGTCCAAAACATCGATTCTCCTGCTCCTTGGATGCTGCCTGACCTGATGTGTTTTTCCAGCACCACACTCTTGACTCTGATCTCCAGCATCTGCAATACTCACTTTCTCCCTCAAAATGTTAACTGCCAAGGTGGCCATTTTTCTCCAGCAATTTCTCCTCCTTGCTGCTGACTGCTTTCTTTGTTCAAGTGCTTTTAGCTGTTGACCGTGTCAGTACTTCAAACAGTAAAGCCTTTAGAGCTGAAGACTTATTTTTCTAGAGATTTCTTTCCCTGTGTTCAGTGGATTTGTCACTGTTGTGCCTTAAGGGACGATGCTCGCTGCTAGTCACCACGTCAGACTTGAGGTTAGAATGAAACTGCCACCAATCATCTTGCCTTCACTGAGCCTAATGACCTAATTGATTTTCAGTGATACAGGGACAAGGATAGGTGGATCTTAATAAGAAGAGTCTTTTGCCTCAAACACCATGTAAATTATTGTATTAAAGTAATCACTAGACAATTATTGGTTCTAAGGTAATGAAAAAATCCCCCAAAAAGGAAAATATAACCAGGAGATTAGAATCTCACTACAGTTGAGGACTGACTCCGAGCTGGCTGGGTACAATCTGTGTAAAGAAAAGAAAAAAAGAAGGATCCAAAGGCCTGGATGCCACAGAGTCCTAGGATTGTCCACTTTATTCCCCATGTAGGTTTGTATGATTTTGTCAGATTAGGTGGAACATAATGCAGTGTCCAACATTAATCCTTTCAGAACCATTACCTTATACAACAAACATAAGTACATATTCCCATCTATTTTTCACGAGTGAATGGAAAGGGAAGGTGTATTTACCAGTGATCTCCAACAATGCACTGCCTGTTGTAGCGTAAAAGGTTAACTGTATCAATATTCTGATAACAGTCACTGAGCGCCTGTGTAAGAGCTCTGTTAGCATCATATCAGATCACATGGACTGGAACCTGATACAAGAAAGCACGAATAAAGCATGGCTCCACACTGCTTCTGCATATGGTGTATAAGCAATAAGTGTTAATAGTTTGTACTAGATTTGAGTTAATCTATCTCAAACTCCAAGCTCCCAACAATATTCCCATATATTGGAGTATTAATCCCAGATCACAAAATCAGCCCTAGGCTCCACCAGCCCAAAGCAAAATCTTATTTGTATTGTTAATTATTGCTCTGGATTCAAGTTGATTCCCCATTTATTCCCAAATTATTTTTAAATTGTTCCCAAGACGAGAAAACATCATTCATTACTATGAACTGGTATTTTTTTTTAGACTTACAGTGTGGAAACAGGCCCTTCGGCCCAACAAGTCCACACCGACCCGCCGAAGCGCAACCCACCCATACCCCTACATTTACCCCTTACCTAACACTATGGGCAATTTAGCTTGGCCAATTCACCTGACCCGCACATCTTTGTGACTGTGGGAGGAAACCGGAGCACCCGGAGGAAACCCACGCAGACACGGGGAGAACGTGCAAACTCCACACAGTCAGTCGCCTGAGTCGGGAATTGAACCCGGGTCTACAGGCGCTGTGAGGCAGCAGTGCTAACCACTGTGCCACCGTGCCGCCCACATTCTTTCACCTGGTGTGCAACACCTCACTATTCTTTGTGCTAGTGTTTAATTAGCGGAGCTGTCCCTGCTATCTATTGTCTTAGATCATCCATCAATCTTCTGCTGCTTTATTAGGTTTCTATTCCGTACTGCTTCATCTTGTATTATTCACAAGTGTCGTCAATACACATTGGAGATAAAACATTAGAAAGGATCAAACTAGGATTCTTCTGCACTTCCTGTTTCCTTTGGTGTTGGATTGTATTTTCTATAAGACCATAAGCTCTTCGAGTCGAATTAGCCATTTGGCCCATGAGGTCTGCCCCACCACTTGATCATGACTGATGTGCTTCTCAATTCCATTCTCCTGCTTTCTCCTTATAACCCTTGATCTCCTTACTCATTAAAAAACTGAATCCAAACTTATGCGGCTTGCTAAGTCGAAAAGCCTGGTGCTGGAAAAGCGCAGCTGGTCAGGCAGCATCTGAGGAGCAGGAGAGTCAATGTTTTGAGTACAAGCTCTTACTGATGAAGAGTTCTCCTACCCCTCGAATGCTGCCTGCCCTGCTTTGCTTTTCTCCAGCATTTGCAATCCTCACTTTCTCCTTTCTGCATGCTAAACCATGTAACATATATCATACAGCATCATGTGTGTATTGAGTCAGATATCTAGATGTTTATGAACAACTGACGACGTATAATAATATGACATCCTAGACTTATATATACAGTCTTGCCGGTGAAAATTCTTCGAGCTAATTTCTGAATGACCAGAAAGAATGTGTTTGCTCAGGAAAATGTTGACTATGTTTGGAATCACCTGTTGATGATGATCTAGTTGAGCTTTTGTAGTTGGACATCATCAGGTCCAGCTTGCTGAATCTGTCATGACCAAAACGAATGAGATTGACATGGAGACTATTTTCAAATTCCAGTTTGACAACATCCATTGTAGATCAGAGTGGTGCTGGAAAAGCACCACAGTCAGGCAGCATCCGAGGAGCAGGAAAATCGACGATTCGGGCCCTTCATATGGATCTAAAGTCCTTATCACAGGCCAGGCAAACTACTCCAATATAGAAAGGGAAAACTCATGTTCTAGTTTTTGGAATCTCAACCCATATCAAACAAAGGAAAAAAGATCAATGTACCGTGAATACTGGAAATCAGAAAATGCTGGATAGACTCGGCATATATGGCAGCATTTGTGGTGAAATAGCAAAGTTAACATTTCGGGTCCAGTTCTGAAGAAGGATTACTGGACCTGAGGGTGGCATCGTGGCTCAGTGGTTAGCACTGCTGCCTCACAGCACCAGGGGACCTAGGTTTGATTCCAGTTAGATTTCAGCCCTCTATTCCTGATGAAGGGCTTTTGCCTGAAACGTCGATTTTCCTGCTCCTCAGATGCTGCCTGACCTGCTGTGCTTTTCCAGCACCACTCTAATCTAGAATCTGGTTTCCAGCATCTGCAGTCCTCACTTTTGCCTTACATCCATTTGTAGGTCCAGCACAATATCATTGTTCCGAAGTCTGTTAGCAACATCAGGAACAGTTCTCTGTATATTGTACTTCAAAATCGCACCCTGGATCTTTAAAGGCAGGCATTGTATGTATGAGATGTGCACTTGTAAAAGATTTCTGTTAGATCATTTCTAGTTGTTTGTGGTTGGCATTACCAATGACATATTTACCAAATAGAAATTGCTGGAAAAACTCAGCAGAATCTGTGAAGAGAAAGGATCATAGAATCCCTACAGTGTGGGAACAGGTCATTTAGCTCAACAAGTCCACACCAACCTTCTGAAGAGTAACCACCCAGACACATTCCCCAACCCTATTACTTGACATTTATCCCTAACTAATACACCTAACCTACACATCCCTGAAAGCTATGGCCAATTCACCTAACCTGCAAACCTTTGGACTGTGGGAGGAAACTAGAGCACCCAATGGAAACCCGCACAGTCGCCTGAGGCTGGAATCAAACCCAGGTCCCTGGTGCTGTGAGGCAGCAGTGCTAACCACTGAGCCACCACGCCACCCTCAGGCCCAGTAACCCTTCTTCAGTTTTGTTTTGTGTACTGTACAGGCAGGTCATACCATAGATCATTAGAGTAATAGAACAGAGTGAGGAATACAACGTTATGGCTGCAGAGAAGGTGCACAAACAATGAGATCAACATTAGATTTTGAAATTTGAGAGGTCCATTCAGAAGTTAAATGACAGCGGGGAAGAAGCTGTTCTTAAATCTGTTTGTAAGCGTGTTTAAGTTTTATTATCTTATGCCTGATGAAAGAGGTTGGAAGAGATTGTAGCCAGTGTGGGTGGGTTCTTTGATGACGTTGACTGCATTCTGAAGCAGTGAGAAGTGTGGATGGACTCAATGGATGGAAGATTGCTTGCGCGATGGACTAGACTGTGTTTAGAAATAGAGTCATAGAGATGTACAGCATGGAAACAGACCCTTTAGTCCAAGCCATCCATGCCGACCAGATTACCCAACCCAATCTCAACCCACCTACCAGCACCCGGCACATATCCCTCCAAACCCTTCCTATTCACATACCCATCCAAATGCCTCTTAAATATTGTAATTCTATCAGCCTCTACCACATCCTCTGGCAGCTCATTCCATACACGTCCCACCATCTGCGTGAAAAGGTTGTCCCTTAGGTCTCTTTTATATCTTTCCCCCCTCACTCTAAACCTATGTCCTCTAGTTCTGGACTCACCGACCCCAGGGAAAAGACTTTGTCTATTTATCCTATCTATGTCCCTCATAATTTTGTAAACCTCTATAAGGTTACCCCTCAGTCTCCGACCCTCCAGGTAAAACAGCCCCATCCTGTTCAGCCTCTCCCTGTAGCTCAGATCCTCCAACCCTGGCAACATCCTTGTAAATCTTTTCTGAATCCTTTCAAGTATCACAACATCTTTCCAATAGGAAGGAGACCAGAATTGCATGCAATATTCCAACAGTGGCCTAACCAATGTCCTGTACAGCCACAACATGACCTCTCAACTCTGACCAATAAAAGAAAGTACACCAAACACGGTCTTCACTATCCTATCTACCTGCGACTCTACTTTCAAGGAGCTATGAACCTGCACTCCAATGTGTCTTTGTTCAGCAACACTCCCTAGGACCTTACCATTAAGTGTATAAGTCCTGCTAAGATTTGCTTTCCCTAAATGCAGCACCTCGCATTTCTCTGAATTAAACTCCAGCTGCCACTTCTCAGCCCATTGGCCCATCTGGTCCAAATCCTGTTGTAATCTGAGGTAACCTTCTTCACTGTCCACTACACCTCCAATTTTGGTGTCATCTGCAAACTTACTAACTGTACCTCTTATGCTCGCATCCAAATCATTTATGTAAATGACAAAAAGTAGAGGACCCAACATCAATCCTTGTGGCACTCCACTGGTCACAGGCCTCCAGTCTGAAAAACAACCCTCCACCACCACCCTCTGTCTTCTACCTTTAAGCCAGTTCTGTATCCAAATGGCTAGTTCTTCCTGTATTCCATGAGATCTAACCTTGCGAATCAGTCTTCCATGGGGAACTTTGTTGAATGTCTTACTGAAGTCAATATAGATCACATCTACTGCTCTGCCCTCATCAATCTTCTTTGTTACTCCTTCAAAACACTCAATCAAGTTTGTGAGACATGATTTCCCACTCACAAAGCCATGTTGACTAGCAACATATTTTCAGCTCTTATCCTGAATTAGTCCTTGCCTTTCCAAATACATGTACATCCTGTCCCTCAGGATTCCCTCCAACAACTTGCCCACCACCGAGGTCAGGTTCACTGGTCTATAGTTCCCTGGCTTGTCCTTACCACCCTTCTTAAACAGTGGCACCACGTTTGCCAACCTCCAGTCTTCCGGCACCTCACCTGTGACTATCGATGATACAAATATCTCAGCAAGAAGCCCAGCAATCACTTCTCTAGCTTCCCACAGAGTTCTCCGATACGCCTGATCAGGTCCTGGGGACTTATCCACCTTTAACCGTTTCAAGGCATCCAGCACTTCCTCCTCTGTAATCTGAACATTTTGCAAGATGTCACCATCTATTTCCCTACAGTCTATATCTTCCATATCCTTTTCCACAGTAAATATTGACGCAAAATATTCATTTAGTATCTCCCTGATTTTCTGTAGCTCCACACAAAGGCTGCCTTGCTGATCTTTGAGGGGCCCTATTCTGGCCCTAGTCACCCTTTTGTCCTTAATATATTTGTAAAAATCCTTGGGATTCTCCTTAATTCTATTTGCCAAAGCTATCTCATGTCCCCCTTTTGCCCTCTTGATTTCCCTCTTAAGTATACTCCTACTTTCTTTATACTCTTCTCAGGATTCACTCGATCTATCCTGTTTATACCTGACATATGCTTCCTTCTTTTTCTTAACTAAACTCTCAATTTCTTTAGTCATCCAGCATTCCCTATACCTACCAGCCTTCCCTTTCACCCTGACAGGAATATACTTTCTCTGGATTCTTGTTATCTCATTTCTGAAGGCTTCCCATTTTCCAGCCGTCCCTTTACCTGCGAACATCTGCCTCCAATCAGCTTTCGAAAGTTCTTGCCTAATACCGTCAAAATTGGCCTTTCCTTAATTTAGAATTTCAACTTTTAGATCTGGTCTATCCTTTTCCATCACTATTTTAAAACAAATAGAATTATGGTTGCTGGCCCCAAAGTGCTCCCCCATTGACACCTCAGTCACCTGCCCTGCCTTATTTTCCAAGAGTAGGTCAAGTTTTGCATCTTCTTTAGTAGGTACAACCACATACTGAATCAGAAAATTTTCTTGTACACACTTAAGAAATTCCTCTACATCTAAACCTTTCACACTATGGCAGCCCAGTCGATGTTGGGAAAGTTAAAATCCCCTCCCATAACCACCCTATTATTCTTACAGACAGCTGAGATCTCCTTACAAGTTTGTTTCTCAATTTCCTTCTGACTATTGGGGGGGTCTATAATACAAACCCAATAAGGTGATCATCCCTTTCTTATTTTTCAGTTCCACCCAAATAACTTCCCTGGATATATTTCCAGGAATATCCTCCCTCAGCACAGCTGTAATGATATCCCTTATCAAAAATGCCACTCCCCCTCCTCTCTTGCCTCCCTTTCTATCCTTCCTGTAGCATTTGTATCCTGGAACATTAAGCTGCCAGTCCTGCCCATCCCTGAGCCAAATCTCCATAGTTTCTTACAGTTCTGGGGAGGGCACTTGCCATTTCAAACCGTGATGTATCAGGATAGAATGCTTTCTATGATGTATTTATAAAAATGGGTAAAAGTCTTTCCGGACATGCCAAATTTCCTTAGCCTCCTGAGGAAGTAGAGGCATTGTCATGTCTCTTGACCATCACATCGATGTGGGTGACCCAGGACAGATTATTGGTGATTGTCACTCCCAGGAACTTGATGCTGTCAACCATCTCCATCTCAACACCATTGATGCAGGCAGAAGGGGGAGTCTCCCGCTTGCTTCCTGAAGTCAATCACCAGCTTTTATGTTTTGCTGACATTAAGATTTTATTGAACTGCTGAAGTTTATTACACAAGAAGAAAACATCTAAGTATTGAAGTCAATAAGAATGGTTTTTAAACACCTGGAAACCAAGTTTCAAACAATTTCCAAACACCATCTGTTACACAGATTTAAGTCTGAGAAGTCATATTCATATCTCAAATCTTTCAATTTCTACTTAACTGACTCCTTCAAATTATTTTCCATGGACTGTGGGAAATTCAATGAATAATTCCCAATTCTGCTGAGATGAACTTTTCACAAAGCTGAGAGCCTAATTTTCATTGTAATGACAATTGATTTCTAACCAAACTCCGTTGGTTTGGAAGCTTCACCAACTAAACTCTTTTACTGAACTCCCTGTAGGAGAGAAACTCATCTTGCTTTGGAAGTCACCTCTGGTGCTTTCTAATCTGAATTGTTTTTCAAAACAATTTACTCAATCTTAGACTGTTTGAAAGTGAAAACAAAGCTTATGGCCTGAAACCCCAACAGTTTAAACACATTTTCATTAACATCACAGCAGTGTCTAGTCCTTTCTGATAAATACTGGATTCTATAAGGACTCCCTAATACTGATTTTGTTTTGGAAGAGATGTTACCAACAATCATCTGTCTCTACTTTGAAACCCAAACTCCAAAAATTAAGGTAAATATACATAAATTATACTCACTTTCAATGTTGAAAGCTAACCTTTCTTTTATTGCTGTTTTCATGAGATATTGAAGATTTATGTCAGGCTCATATTTAGCTTTTCACAGAACTGTACTGTCATCTGTATTACAGAGACCACTTGGGAGATTCTCTGTGATATGATCCAGGGGTGTTGTTGGAATAAATTCTGGTTGATGGATAATCCAAATGGTAACCAGTATCTACTAAAAGGTGTTCTGAAAGTTGTTCATTTCCTGTGACTCTGGGGCAAGGAGTATGGATCAATATCCATTTTCAGAAAATGCTTGGCACCTCAGAACTTGGGATCAAACTCTTCCAGCTTGTGTGAACATCATTTTAATGTAGTTTCCTTGGATCTGGACATGCAGATAGTATGGCATCTCACTTCAAAACACAAGGGATAAAACTACACTAGTCAGTGTGATGCTCAACTTTGTGAATGATGTTGTTTGTACAATGGAATCCAATTGCAGTTTGAAAGAATGCTGCACTTTTGAGGAGGGTCATTGCTGGGCTGGTATTCATCTTTCAGGCGTAACATCACAATACCTTTAAGATTATCAATGGAATCTGCTCTGTTGAGATAAAGGTTAGTCAGGTTATGGACAGACTCAATGCTCTGGTCTTGCGTCTTTGATTTTTGGAATTGACGTATTGGTTACTTTGTGGATAGTGATGACACATTGATCTGTGCACGCTAGCATACATTATCAGGCCTCCATCCTGAGGAATTGTGTTGGTGTTTAAGATGGACAATGTGGTGGAAGGGATGTCATACCCATTGTTTATCATGTGTGGATTGCACTTCATTATGCCAATTTCCTGAGTGCATTTTATATAAGACACATAAAGGGACTGATATTTGCAAAAATGTGTAGTATCAATTTTGACAATCCTCACATTCTGTAGATTTCTCGTGAGCTTTATAACTTGATTGGAGGTAGCTGCATTTCTTTAACTTTGTAAATGTTTTGTTGTAATTGTACAAGTCTCTGATGAGATCACACCTGAAGTACTGTGGACAGTTTTGGTCTCCTTTCCTGAGGAAGGACATTCAGGCAATGGAGACAGTGCAATGAAGGTAGCGCCATGAAGGTTTACCAGACTGATTCCTGGGATGGTAGGACTGGTGTATGAAAAGAGATTGGATGGATCAGGACTACATTCACTGGAGTTTCCAAGAGGGAGTGGGCATTTCATAAGGACCTATAGAATTCGAACAGGACTAGACAGGTCAAACCCTGGATGTTCCCAATGACCAAGGAGACCTGAACCTGGGAGACAGTCTAAAGATATGGGATAGGCCTTTTCAGATGTAGAGGAGGAGAAATTTCCTCATCTAGAGATCCTGTGGAATTCTCTACCACAGAATACAACAGAGGCCAAAACAAGGAGGAGTCCAATATAGTTCTTAAGGCTAAAGGAATCAAAATGTCCGAGAACGATGGTGTATGGGAACAGGGGTCTGAGTTGGATGATCAGTCATGATCATATTGAATGGGGGAAGTAGGGCTGAATGGCCTACTTTTTCTATTTTCCATCTTCCTAAATTTCACTTTTTTTTTGTTTTATTTATATCAGTGATTTGACAGCTGTTTTCATTCCTTGGGTCCATCACGTTGATTATATTGTACAGTGTTGAGGCCGAGGGACTTGACTTTTAAAGCAGGTGCAGGAACCCAACGTGTGGATAATCTCCGGATTCCAAGTCTGTGCCACATCTGTTCACTGATATCATTTTGAAGTTGAACAGAGGGTGTGCTCGGTGCCAGCTGAGCAACATTGAGTGTTCCCAGGGGGTGGAAACTGCCTTTCTGCCTCACCAGGAGATGCATGTGGCAGCCATTGTTGGTCCTGCTGCTGCCTTGAGGTTGAGAGGGGGCAGGACCTGAAAGGGCTAGCACCAGAAGTGGCCAAACAGTCAGCAGAAAGGTGCACCCAACCCAAGCAGTCCAGACTTTCCTTAGCCTTTAAAAAAAAAGCCTTTAATTTCTGCCTGCCTTGATTCTGGGAGCTGTGCACTGGTGCACACAAACTGCTCCAGTTGATGATTTGCAAATTACATATTGCATTTTCACCCTCCCTGACCCAATAGGAATTCATGTTGGAGCATGACAGCTTGTTTACTGGAGATGAATATATTCCCATTGATGGTGGGGTTGAGTGCATCAATTGGTACATCTTATAGATGGCAAAGACAGAGGTCATCAGTAAGGCACGTGCTGAGGAACTCAGTGAGGTAGGTCTCAACACCTCACTGATCCAGCAGCTCCCTGTGTAAACTGAGCAGATAGCATTGTGATTGGCTTTGGTGATATGGAAATGGACCCTGAGACCATCATTACAAAGAATATTCAATTTTATTGGAGTTTATTGTCACAGGTGCATGAGTACAAGAGTGCATTGAAAAGTGGCGTTGTCACACTCTGGTGCCAACTTAGAATAGAATGATAGAATCCTTACACTGTGGAAGCAGGCATTTGGCCCATTGAGTTAACACCAACCCTCTGAAGAGTATCCCACCCAGATCCTCCCCTTTACCCTACTCCCATAATCCTGTATTCCCCATGGTTATCCCAACTCACCCAGCCAGATCCACCCCTCTACTCTCCCCCGCCAAACCCTGCTTTCCCCATGGCTACTCACCCCCCCCAGCCAGATCCATCTCCCTATCCTACCACCCCCCCCATAACCCTGCATTCTCCACAGCTAAGCTATCCGGCCTGCACATCTCTGGATACAATGGGCAATTTAGCATGGCCAATCCACCTGACCTGCACACCTTTGGACTGTGGGGAGGAAAACAGCGCACCCGTAGGGAACCCACGCAGACATGGGGAGAATGTGCAAGCACCACACAGACAGTCACCCGAGGCTAGGACCGTACACAGGTTCCTGGCGCTGAGGCAGCAGTGCTATCCACTGAGCCAACAGTACAAGAGAATATAATAGTGAGAATTAAAACTAGAACCAAAAGTAAATTGACAGAAATAGAAGGAAAAGAAAATGTCCAGATCGACCTCACCATCACCATCTTGAGCCAGGCTCACCAATGCCACCGCCAATGGCATTACTCATCATTGGGTCCACCTTGCTGATACTGCTGCCATCTTGGACTTGATTGAAGTACCAGAGTCCACAGCCTTCATGAACAAATGCAAAAGTGTAATCCTTTGAACCAGCACTGGCATCATAGCTGCCATCAATGCCAATGCCACGACTTGGTCCACCAACATCAAAGTCGCCATGTTCCAGTACCGGGACTTGCCGCTGGGCCACACACTCACTGCCATTGCCAATGCCAACGGTTCCATCACAGCTGAACTCCCCAAGGGCAAAAGGCAAGAGAACAGTAGAGAAAAGAACAGAAAAGGCAAAAGAAAAGAAGAAAAAGTGAGCAAGGGAAGTTCACTGCAGAAAGTAACAGATAGGCAGGAGCCCTAAAGGTTTTCTTAGCTGCCTTTTTTTACATTTTGCTCCTTTCTATTTCAATGTTATCATTTCAGAGATTTGCTTTCAGTTGCTCTGGGACATTTTTCCCAAGACCGATACAAGTGGAATTATGAACCTCAGAGGGGAATTGCTCTTTAGCTGTGCATTTTGCAGGAAGGAGGTTGGAGGGTCTGTGCTGAAGAGGACTGAGCGGTTCTCCATTGGAGGCTTTGCGTGCCGATTAGCTTGAATACCCAATCCTACCTTTGCAGCGTTTGGCCCATTGAGTCCACACTGATCCTCCAAAGAGCATACCACCCAGATCCACCCAATCCCTACATTTCCCATGGCCAACCAACCTAGTCTGCAGATCGCTGGACACTATGGGCAATTTAGCATGGCCAATCCACCCAACCTGCACACCTTCAGACTGCGAGAGGAAGCTGGAGCATCCAGAGGAAATCCATGCAGACATGGGGAGAATGTACAAACTTCACACAGGCTGTCACCAGAGGGTGGAATTGAACCCAGGTCTGTGGCACTGTGAGGCAGCAGTGCTAACTACTGAGCCAGTGTGCCATATTGAGGATACCCTATTCCTACAGACATCTGTGTCTCCAAATCCATTCTTCCATTTTTATTTTTGTCTTTGCGCTTGCTTCCCTCTGTCTCAGGTAAAGCTTAGTGTGTTCAGTGAAACCTTTCGAAGTGGTCACATCACTCCTCATCTGCATTCTGCTAACTCAGTGCTCATGGCCAAAGCTCCACTGGGAGCTGTGTATAATTATGCAAATCACATGCCAGTGGATGTATCAACTTGCTGCCCTGTTCCTCAGCTACACGCTAATATCCAATCGTTCAAGACCTGCCAGTAACACTACAGTAAAAACACCTCCCTCAGTTGTATTAAAGCCATGTTTATCTGACCAGGGAATTCTTGATTACAACCAGGAGCTGACTGACGTGAGATGTGTTGTACTGCCTGGCCACTATCATCCCTCACATTGAGGGCCATAAACATTAATTGCACAAAAACACAGTCATTAAAGCAAAACTGTCCTTATTATTTCTAGCGAGGCAGATACAAGAGCTGTTCATTCGCTCTGTAAACTGAGAGAAAAAAAATACAGCATGCTGTTTGCCAGGTCATTAAGGCGGAGATTATTGCGGATCATAAATCCTTTCCCATTGTTAAATCAAACCTGGCCTCCAGTCTGTAGCCTGAATACTGGCCACGCGACTGCTCAGTCTCTGGGAAAGTGAGGCCCAAATTCATTTAAGTAAGACGGGTTGATATTTGCACAGCAGGGAAGCTGCTGCATTCGCAGACATCAGTGTGAAATATTCAGAAATCTATAAGTGGGACTCCATTACAGTAGCTTAGCTAACGTTTTCATTTGAAAATGCATTATATTAATTGTTAAAGGTTTAATTCAATTCCCGGGCGCTCAGTACCATAATCCACTGTAATTACTTCAATAGGAAAAGACCTGTGATAGGTGTGGAGATTAAATCCTGAAGTGTATTATAACCATAATTGTGCATCACATAGACCTGTTCTTCTCCAATATTCCTCTTTACTACCCAGAACACACTCGCCATGCATCCACCTCACAGCACCAGGGACCTGGGTTCGATTCCAACCTCGGGCATCTGTCTGTGTGGAGTTTGCACATTCTCCCCGTGTCTGCATGGGTGTCCTCCGGGTGCTCCAGTTTCCTCCCACAAAGATATGCAGGTCAGGTGTATTGGCCACGCTAAATTGTCCACAGTTTTAGGTGCATTAGTCAGAGGGAAATGGGTCTGGGTGGGTTACACTTCAGCGGGTCGGTGTGGACTTGTTGGGCCGAAGGGCCTGTTTCCACACTGTAGGGACTCTATTCTAATTCTCTGCTTTCCTCCAGAACACAGCCATTCCACTCAAGAAGCTGTTTCTCACACGTGAGCCTTGAATATAATTAATGACCCAACCTTGACAGCTCTCTGCGGTCAAGAATTTCAAAGGTTCACTTCCCCCCCGAGAGAAGAATTTTCTCCTCATCTTTGTCTTAAATTTGTGACTCCTTGTTCTCAAGTGATGGCCTCTGGTCCTAGACTCTCCCGCAAGGGGGAATCTATCCTGTTAAGTCCCCCAAGAATCTTGTATGTTTCAATAAGATCACTCCTCACTCTTCTGTATTCTCAATACAGGCCCAATCTACTCAACATCTCCTCATAAAGCATACCTGGGCTCAGTCTTCTCTGGACTAAATGTCAATGCCTGTGACACGGTTGCTCAGTGGTTAGCACTGCTGCCTCACAGTGCCAGGGACCTAGGTCCAATTCCAGCTTCGGGTGACCATCTGTGCGGAGTTGTCCCCGTGTCTGTGTGGGTTTCCGCTGGGTGCTCCAGTTTCCTTCCACAGTCCAAAGATGTGCAGGTTAAGTGAATTGGCCGTGCTAAATTGCCCATAGTGTCCAGGGATGCGTCAGTTAGGTGCGTTGGTCAGGGGTAAATATAGAGTAAGGGAATGGGTCTGGGTGGGTTACTCTTCCAAGGGTCGGTATGGACTTGTTAGGCCAAAGGGCTTGTTTCCATACTGTAGGGATCCTAAGATCTTTCCTTAGATAAGGCGATTGAAACTATTCACAGTATGCCAGTTGTGATAGCAAAATCTTCCAACTTTTATCCACCATTCTTGTTGAAATGAATGACAATATTCCATTTGCCTATTCTATTACCCATTGAATATGGATGCTAACTTCTTGTGATTGATGGATGAATGAGTATATGTGACAATAAAGCGAATTCAATTCTAACATCTGTTCCTCCTCAATGTTTCTCTGACAACATTGATCACATCATTGGAAGCATGCAGTGATGGTTCTTATTCCACATGGAGTCTTGGTTAGACCAGGAGGTGGTCTTTCTGGACAAAGTAGTTTCCTACACTGAAACAGCGTGGTGGCAGTAACTTTCAGCATGAACAGCAGTTCCTACAGTACAGTGAGCTGGCAATACTCATATCATAATTCGATCTGGACACACCTCATACAGGTCAAGACCTTTCTCAAAGAGGGCCTTAGACACCGAGATAGACATCGACTGCGCCTGGAGGACCATCAACTCAGTGAAAAATGCTGATCATCCTGAAACTTGTAAAGAGTTGACCCTGACTGAGTGTCGCAGACTGATACATTCCAAGGTGCTGAGGGACTTATTAAAGTTTGAGGCAGCTGCTTCTAAGGCACAGTGGGGAAAAACCACCATCTGAGGTCTGTCTTCCAAAGTTAGCTGGAGTTCTGTTCAATTATTGGACCCTCCGCCAGTGCTTCAGATAAATGTGAATAGTTCCCACTAACTAGTACAATGAAGAAATGCCTTTATCTTTGTTATAACCATCGAGAGAGTCAAACTCCAGTGTTTGCGTTCTACTTAGTACACAAAACTGTCCAGATCTGACCTGCTTTAGTAACTGTGTGTATGTCCATAAAGATTTCCTTTTTTATGAATAAAGTTTATTTTTGCAGAACAACTGGGGCCATAGATTTTGTTTTAGTGCTACTGCCAGTGAAATTGAATCAAAATTCATGAATCTGCATTTAAATAGCTACTCTCTGTAACAGAGTGTATAAATGTTATCGCTGATTGCTGTAACAACCCCTTCTTGGGTTCACAAACTTGATTTTATTTTCAGGAAAGGGAGTCTGCTGACTTACCTGACCAGGCCTGCTGTGTGACTATATGCTCACAACAATGGGGTTGGCCCTTAACCGCCCTCTGATATGGCTCAGTGAGACACTCAGTTTGAGGGCAGTGAGGGTGAGCAACTAAAGTCAACCTTTCCAATGATGCCTGCACAAAAGAGGAACTGGATCTTGCAATTGCAAATTTCACATCAGCACCTCAATGTCTTGCATTCCGTGTGAAGAACCTTTCTTTGTAAAACTCTGATTCTTCAAGGTTACCCTACTTGGAAACAAGCCTTCGGGATATCTATTCATAGCTCCCCATGTGTTATCTTCCTTCATGACTCATAGCTACTTAAGCTTCATATCCAATAACAAGTTGCTTCAACTCAAGCATGCTCTCACTGGGAGACAATGCAAATGTATATTGCTGAAGTGTTGCTTTTCCCTTTCTAAATGCTCTGTCTGATTTTTCTTTTTGAAACACTAATTCCTCTGTCACAGTTGTTGCATCCATGCTTTTATTGTGTGTCTGATGGAATAACAGCTGTGGTCTCGTGCTTAACACTGTGAAGTGTTAGAAAGAAAGGAAGTAGGAGATTGAATTCTGCAGAAAGTGTAAGAAGAAGCAGAGCGCGATATTAGAAGTTGTGACTGAGACACTCAGTCTGGAACAGAAAACAGGGAAGGCGGATTCAAGAAGCTGAAATATTTTGGTAAATGATTAAAACATGCAAGTAATGCAATTGCTGGGCTCAAGCTACAAGAACATATTCAGCATTGAATGTTTCTTCATCGAGGAGTGAAATAACTGCACAGAGTTCAGTATCATGTCACCAAATCACTCTTTATTCACTTGTGGCCAGCCGGCTAACATACGAGGAACGGCTGAGGATCCTGGGATTGTATTCATTGGAGTTTAGAAGATTAAGGGAGATCTAATAGAAGTTTACAAGATAATACATGGCTTGGAAAGGGTGGATGCTAGGAAATTGTTTCCGTTAGGTGAGGAGACTCGGACCTGTGGACTCAGCCTTAGAATTAGAGGGGGTAAATTCAGAACAGAAATGCGGAGACATTTCTTCAGCCTGAGAGTGGTGGGCCTGTGGAATTCATTGCTGTGGAGTGCAGTGGAGGCCAGGACGCTAAATGTCTTCAAGGCAGAGATTGATAAATTCTTGATGTCACAAGGAATTAAGGGCTACGGGGAGAACGCTGGTAAGTGGAGTTGAAATGCCCATCAGCCATGATTGAATGGCGGAGTGGACTCGATGGGCCGAATGGCCTTACTTCCACTCCTATGTCTTATGGTCTTATGGCTCAGAGTCAGTCCCCCTGAACTGAGGGGATTTTCATCTCCTGAATTCTTTTTTCTGCTGTAAGTTTTATTAAAGGTAAAGTTGCATTATTATTTAAGTGATTTAAACTATAAATAAAGTATAACAGTGATGTGTATACATCCTGCTTAACATTTCTGAAATAACTGCACAGAAGCTGGTATCCCATCACCAAGTCACCCTTTATTTACGAGTGCACAGTACACTGGCTGTGTGTGGTCAACTAGCTCGGTGTCAGTCCTCTACTGAGGAGATTCCCATCTGCTGATTTTTTTTCTTTTTTCATTCTATTTTCCATTTTTCAAAAAGAAATGAGTAAGTAAAATGAGTATTAGTCTTCAAAGAGCGAGAACAGTGAGTTAATAGTAGATGAAGTGAACAATATTTTGTGAATGAAAAAACTGCATAGAGGTTGGTACCCTGTCATCAATTCACCCTTTATTTACTTGTGCACAGTACACTGGCTGTGGTCAACCAGCTTGGAGTCAGTCCTCAACTGAGGAGATTCCCATCTCCTGGTTATTTTATTGGCCAGGGCTTTCCTTGTTGGCCTAGGTTAGCAGCCCTACTCAATTACCTTATTGTCAATAAGGTCAGCCTGGTTCCAATCACTACAAGAGGCAATGGTAGAGGTGAGTACAATTATAACATTTAAAAGATATTTAGATAGGAAAGGTTTGCAGGGATATTGGTCACAAGCAAATGGAGCAAGTTTAGTTTGGGAAACCTGGCCAGCATGAATGAGTTGGGCTGAAAGACCTGTTTCCATGCTGTCTGACACTATGACTCCAAATGATGCTTGTAAGGAGACATAATCCAAGTTTTAATTAACTTCCAGTCCACTGATTCAGATGTGCTATGCCTCTTGAGCATGCGGGGCTCGAATGCAGGTTTCCTGTCCCAGAGGTAGAGACACTACTACTGCACCACAGGAGCCCCTCACTTATAGAAAATAAGTCAGCCTTTTATCATCTTTTAGACTCTCCTGCGCTCCTCTCTATCACAGGCATTCATGTCATTATGCCTATCATCTTCCCCTTCCTCTTCCCCATGACCCAATCACATGATTAGAAGCTGCTCTATACTTCAGTCTTGCCACTTCTGGTGAAGGTTCATTGATCAGAATCACTCATGGGAATTTGTCCATGTCTTCCCACTTCTGGGTGAGTTTCCTGGAGGGACACAGATGCTGGAATGAACCACTGGCGATTAAAGGAATTCAGGTCTCAACCACCTGACTGCAGTGGAATGTTTCCAACCTCAAAACACAAGGGTCCCTGTTTGGAGGGTTGCTCAGTGACAGTTAGATGGACATATAAATGTAGGTGTCACTGATGGTGCCATGGTAATATTACTGGGTTAGTAATGCAGAAACACAGCAGGTGTTGGGTTTGAGCCAACCATGGGCTGGAGGTGCAATTTGATTTCAATTAAAAAAAGAAAACCTGCCATAGATAAAAGCTAATCTCATGGTGACTATGCAACCATTGTTGATTGTCGTAAAAAAGTCATGTGTTTCACTGACAGGACAGGCAATCTCTCATCCTTGGCCTACATGAGACTCTATATCCACCGCAATGTGGTTGACTATTAATTACCCTCCAGGCAATAAATGTTGGCCTAGCCTGCGCCACCCACATCCAATGGAATACTCAAGAATAAACACCGGGGGCAGTGAATAAAACAGGAGTATCTGTAGTGGGCTACAAGGCTTGGAAGTTTAATTGTAGCTGAACATGATCTTACAAACAAATTCTCCCCCTGCTCTGTAGCCCATCACAGTCCAGTTTTACTCAACTGTGTTCTGGGCCTATCATAAGAGATGCCATTTTGAGAAGTCCCCTAGCTCTGCCTCTCCTTCAATAGTGCTCACCTTCCCTGACAACTGGAGTTCAGAGGAATGTGGAAGCAGGCCATTTGGCCCATCAGGTCCACACCAACCCTGTGAAGAGCATCCCTTGCCCACGCCCTTGCCCAATCCCTGTAACCCTGCATCTCCCCATGACTAACCCACCTCGCCTGCACATCCCTGGACACTATGGGCAATTTCCCACAGCCAATCCACCTAACGTGCGCATCTTTAGACTGTGGGAGAAAACTGGAGCATCCGGAGAAAACCCCATTCAGACATGGGGAGAATGTGCAAGTTGCACATCTACCGAAGGTGGAATCAAACCTGGGTCCCTGGTGCTGTGAGGCAGTAGTGCTAACCAGTGAGCCACTTTGTCACTCTGCTGATCTTTCAGTGACACTACTCTCATGTCCTGACCGCACTTTTGCTCTTCATTAGATGGTAAACATGAAGGTGACCTGTTAATTGTCCTGTGGTAGGGCCCTGGGGGGTGTTGTTGAACAGAGATACCGTGTGGTAAAGACAGTGTTTAGTACCTTTATCTTCAATGGTCAGAACATTGAGTATAGCAGCTGTACAGAATGTTGGTGAGGCCACTTTTGGAGTACTGTGTGCAATTCTGGTCACCCTGCATGTAAGAAACAGAGCTCACTCACTTCAATAATTTCAGTTCGAGATCTGAAGCAATCAGTATGTTTATTATACGCTTGCAAGCATGGTGCCGGAAGTAGTTTAGCAAGTACATATCTTATATAGGATTCACTACTCCCAACCAGGTGCCCATTACTATTGTTTATCTCTTGCTTTATCCGGCCTTGTGCAAGTTTTACTTGGCCATTTCACCACATCCTGCTGTGGCCCATTGTTAGGTATATCCTTCTTCGTGATTATCTACTTCCCCCATCTGTGCCGTCTCCTCCCTTTCCCCAACCATATTGATCCTTATGGCCTTTTAATTGGGGTTTGTTTTTTGTGTTTTTGCAAAAGTGGGAAACAGATGCTTATAACTACTGCTTGTACAAGCAAATCTAGCTTAACCTACATCCTCACAGCACCTTATCTATTTGTCTACCATTGTTAGCAGGCACGTCTCATTCTTGCATTCACATTTTAGCTAATACAAAAACAATTATATATTTCCTCCACATAGTTTTCATTTTGTTGACTCAGCTCTTGATTGAAACAATTATACACTGGTGTGAGTGCATTTACTTCGCATAAGTAATTATAATTGCAGAAGTAACACTACTTTACCTATATCCCACAATGCAGTTCTGGTAAATTTAAAATCATATAAACTTACCTCGTGAGTAGGCGGAGCGCACGTTGAGCAGGAGTGGACACAGGACTGCTGGGTAAGTGAGTTCATATATTTGGGCGTTTGCATTCCCTGAGATACTATTTAAGTAGTGTTTCCCACCCATCCTCCTCCTCCAACCTAAACAAAAATAATTCTTTCACCAGATTTGTAAGGTAGCTAGATTTTTTCTTATTCTTTATTTTTCAACACTCTTTGGGAATTTCGAACCATGGGGGTGGATGTTAGGGCAGTGGAATGTTCCTCCTGCAGAATGTGGGAGGTAAGGGTCACCATTGGTGTCCCTGCTGACTTCATCTGCGGGAAGGGTACCCAACTCCATTTCTTTGAAAATGGCATTAAGGAGCTGAGCTGGATGAACTTCAGATCATTCGGGTGGCAGAGGGGTTATTGAGAGGAGTTACAGGGAGGTAGTCACACCTCAGGTACAGGAAAAAGGTAGATGGGTTACAGTCAAGGGATGGAAAGGAAACTGGCAGGCAGTGCAGGGATCCCCTGTGGCCATTCCCCTCAACAACAAGTATATTGTTTTGGATACTGTTGGTGGGGGGACGACTTAACAGGGGTAAGCCATGGGGTACAACTCTCTGGTACAGAGTCTGTCCCTTTCGCTCAGAAGGGAAGGGGGAAGAGGAGCAGAGCTTTTGTCATTGGGGACTCCATAGTGAGGGGAACAGGGAGGAGGTTCTGTGGGAATGAGGGAGACTCACGGTTGGTGTGTTGCCTCCCAGGTGCCAGGGTTCATGATGTCTCGGATTGTGTTTTCGGGATCCTTGAGGGGGAACAGCCCCAAGTCGTGGTCCACATAGGTACTAACCACATAGGTAGGAAAAAGGATGGGAATTTTAGGCAGAAATTCAGGGAGTTAGGGTGGAAGCTTAGAGCTAGAATAAACAGAGTTGTTATCTCTGGTTTGTTACCTGTTCCGCGTGCTAGTGAAACGAGGCATGGGGAGAGAGAAGGGTTGAAGGCATGGCGACAGGGATGGTGCAGGACAGAGGGTTTTGGTTTCCTGGATAATTAGGGTTCATTCTGGGGTAGGTGGGATCTCTACAAACAGAATGGTCTACGCCTGAAGGAGAGGAATATCAATATCCGGGGGAGGGTGTGGGGCGGGGGGGGGAATGTTTGCTAGCAAGGGAGGGGAACCTAAACTGTAGTTCCAATGTCCAGGAGGTTGAGAGGAGTGAGGTCAGAAATATGGCTTCAAGGTCGCATGAGTTCACCTGCAAGCAGGAAGTTGGTTTGAAGGTGTCTACTTCAACGCCAGGAGCATCCGGAATAAGGCGGGTGAGCTTGCAGCACGGGTTGGGACCTGGGGCTTTGATGTTGTAGTCAGTTCGGAGGCATGGATAGAGCAGGGACAGGAATGGTGTTGCAAGTTCTGGGATTTAGATGTTTCAGTAAGAACAGGGAGGATGATAAAGGAGGGGAAGGTGTGGCATTGTTAGTCAAGGACAGTATTACAGTGGCAGAAAGGATGTTTGAGGATTTATCTACTGAGGTAGTATGGGCTGAGGTTAGAAACAGGAAAGGAGAGATCATCATGTTGGGAGTTTTCTACAGGCCTCCAAATAGTTCCAGAGATAGAGTCATAGAATCATAGAGATGTACAGCATTGGAACAGACCCTTCGGTCCAACCCGTCCATGCCGACCAGATATTCCAACCCAATCTAGTTTCACCTGCCAGTAACCGGCACATATCCCTCCAAACCCTTCCTATTCATGTACCCATCCAAATGCCTCTTTAATGTTGCAATTGTACCAGCCTTCACCACTTCCTCTGGCAGCTCATTCCATACATGGAACACCCTCTGTCTCTTTTATATCCTTCCCCTCTCATCCTAAACCTATGCCCTCTAGTTCTGGACTCCCCCGCCCCAGGGAAAAGACTTTGCCTATTTACCCTATCCATGACCCTCATAATTTTGTAAACTTCTATAAGGTCACCCTTCAGCCTCTGATGCTCCAGGGAAAACAGTTCCAGCCTGTTCAGCCTCTCCCTGTAGCTCAAATCCTCCAACATTGGCAACATCCTTGTAAATCTTTTCTGAATCCTTTTAAGTTTCACAACATCTTTCCATAGGAAGGAGACCAGAATTGCACGGAATATTCCAACAGTAGCCTAACCAATGCTCTGTACAGTCGCAACATGACCTCCCAACTCCTGTACTCAATACTCTGACCAATAAAGGAAAGCATACCAAAGCCTTCTTCACTATCCTATCTACTTGCGACTCTACTTTCAAGGATCTATGAACCTGCACTCCAAGGCCTCTTTGTTCAGCAACACTCCCTAGGACCTTACCATTAAGTGTATAAATCCTGCTAAGATTTGCTTTCCCAAAATGCAGCACCTCGCATTTATCTGATTTTAACTCCATCTGCCACTTCTCAGCCCATTGGACAATCTGGCCAAGATCCTGTTGTGATCTGAGGTAACCTTCTTCACTGTCCACTACATCTCCACTTTTAGTGTCATCTGCAAACTTACTAACTGTACCTCTTATGCTCACATCCAAATCATTTATGTAAATGACAAAAAGTAGAGGACCCAGCACCGATCCTTGTGGCACTCTACTGGTCATGGGCCTCCAGTCTGAAAAAGAACCCTCCACCATCACCTCCTGTCTTCTACGTTTGAGCCAGTTCTGTATCCAAACGACTAGTTCTCCCTGTATTCCGTGAGATCTAATCTTGCTAATCAGTCTCCCATGGGCAACCTTGTTGAATGCCTTGCTGAAGTCCATATAGATCACATCTACTGCTCTGCCCTCATCAATTCTCTTTGTTACTTCCTCAAAACACTCAATCAACTTTATGGGAAATGATTTCCCATGCACAAAGCTATGTTGACTATCTCTAATCAGTCCTTGCCTTCCAAATACATGTACATCCTGTCCCTCAGGATTCCCTCCAACAACTTGCCCACCATGAGGTCAGCCTCACTGGTCTATAGTTCCCTGGCTTGTCCTTACCACCCTTCTTAAACAGTGGCACCACGTTAGCCAACCTCCAGTCTTCCGGCACCTTACCTGTGCCTATCGATGATACAAAGTTAGATGTAGAGAAAAGGGTAGCAAAAATGATTCTGGATAGGAGTGAGTGACAGTGTAATTGTGGTGGGGGTCTTTAACTTTCCAAATATTGACTGGAAATACGATAGTACGAGTACTTTAGATGGGTCAGTTTTTGTCCAATGTGTGTAGGAGGGTTTCCTGACACACTATGTAGACAAGTCAACAAGAGGCAAGGCCACATTGGAATTGGTACTGGGAAATGAACTGGGCCAGGTGTTAGATTTGGAGATAGGTGAGCACTTTGGTGATAGTAACCACAGTTCTGATTACATTCGTGATAGAAAGGGATAGTTATATAATGCAAGGCAAGAGTTACTGTTGGGGAAAAGGCAATTATAATGCAATTAGTCAAGATTTAGGATGCATAGGATGAGGAAGGAAGCTGCAGGGGATAGGCACAATTGAAATGTGGAGCTTATTCAAGGACCAGCTACTGCATGTCCTTGATGAGTATGTACCAGCATACTGTCAGGCAGGGAGGAAGTGGTTGAGCGTGGGAGCCATAGTTTACTGAAGAAGTTGAATCTCTTGTTGAGAGGAAAAAGAAGGCTTATGTGAGAGTGAGATGTGAAGGGTCATTTAGGGTGCTTGAAAGTTACATTAGCCAGGAAAGACCAAAAGAGAGAGCTAGGAAGTGCCAGGAGGGGACATGAGAAGGCATTGTCAGATAGGATCAAGGAAAACCCTAAAGCTTTCCATAGGCATATCAGGAATAAAAGAATTACTAGAGAAAGATTAGGGACAATCTTTAGGATAGTAGTGGGAATGCATGTGTGGGGTCCGAGAGATAGGGGAAGCGCTAAATGAATATTTTTCATCAGTATTCACACTAGAAAAAGACAATGTTGTTGAGGAGAATACCGAGATACAGGCTACTAGAATAGATGGGATTGATGTGCACAAGGAAGAGGTATTAGCAATTCTGGATAGTGTGAAAATAGATAAGTCCCCTGGGCCATTTGGGATTTATCCTGGGATTCTCTTGGAAACCTGGGAAGAGATTGCAGAGCCTTTGGCTTTGATCTTTATGTCATCATTGTCTACAGGAATAGTGCCAGAAGACTGGAGGTTAGCAAATGTTGTCTCTTTGTTCAAGAAGGGAAATTGAGACAACCCTGCTAATTATAGACCAGTGAGCCTTATTTGTTGAGAAGGCATATGGTGAATTAGTTTTATTGGTAGAGGGATTGAGTTCAGAGCCACGAGGTCATGGTGCAGCTGTAAAAAACTCTGGTGTAGCCAAACTTGGAGTATTGCATACAGTCCTGGTCACCGCATTATAGGAAGGATTTGGAAGCTTTGGAAAGGGTTCAGAGGAGGTTTACTAGGATGTTGCCTGGTATGGAGGGAAGGTCTAATGAGGAAAGGCTGAGGGACTTGAGGCTGTTTTCATTCGAGAGAAGAAGGTTGAGAAGTGAATTAATAGAGATATATAAGATGATCAGAGGATTAGATAGGGTGGACAGTGAGAGCCTTTTTCCTCAGATGGTGATGGCTAGCATGAGGGAGAATAGTTTTAAATTGAGGGGTGATAGAAGTAAAAGGTAGGTTCTATACTCAAAGAATAGTAGGGGCATGAAACACACTGCCTGCAACAGTAGTAGACATGCCAACTTTAAGAGCATTTAAATGGGCATTGGATAAACATGTGGATGAAAATGGAATAGTGGAGGATAGATGGATTTCAGATTGGGTCCACAGGTCGGCGCAACATCGAGCACCGAAGGGCCTGTACTGTGCTGTAATGTTCTATGTTCTATGTTAAGAAGTGATGGATGTAGGTACAGTTACAACATTTAAAAGACATTTGGTTAAGTACATGAATAAAAAACGTTTGGGGGGATATGGGCCAAGCATAGCTGGGTGGGGCTTGTTTAGTTTTGGATTGTGGTCGGCATGGACTGGTTGGACTGAAGGGTCTGTTTCTGTGCTGTATAACTATATGACTTGATGACGTCTGTCTCAGTAAGAACCCAGTCTCTGTGGTATATGTTATGTAGAGCGAACATTCAGATCACATGCTGACAGTACGCTTTCGCCAAGAAACCATGCCAATAAATATAAGACAGCCATGAAGAAATCGAATAGGGAATTCAGGAAGATTTCCTTTCCCAGTGAGTGGTGCAAAAGTGGAACTGCGTGCATTGTGTAGTGGTTGATGTGAATAGTTTAGATGCATTGATCTGTGTGGTACTCCTCAGAAAGTGGATAACACTTACTCAGG
Source organism: Hemiscyllium ocellatum (assembly GCF_020745735.1). NCBI lineage: Eukaryota > Metazoa > Chordata > Chondrichthyes > Orectolobiformes > Hemiscylliidae > Hemiscyllium > Hemiscyllium ocellatum. Next base: position 65,815,130 of record NC_083419.1, on the reverse strand, counting down.
GCAAAAACCTGCACACGGAGACTTTTAAAGTGAGGGACTCGGTTCCAACACAGCTAGTACATGGTTTGGGCTGACCAGGAAATTCTCCCGCACTTTGGCTTGTGAGAGGCCTATCACGTGCATTTGCAGATTGATAATTAACCGGTTTGACTTGATCATGCCTTTTACAGGCAATCACACCCTTTGGTGGGACTCAAATCCATCTGCCACTCCTCAGCCTGTTGACCCAATCGATCAAGATCTCTTTGTAATCTCAGATTTCCTTCTTCACTGTCCACTATACCACCAATTTTGTCTTGAAAATATTAGTATGGCTCACTGTTTACATGGTAATAAGATCTCAGACTTACACATAGTCTGGGCCCCGTGCTTACTGATGTTCCAGTTACATTACATGACTGTAATTTTGCAGATGTCTGATTGAGAACACACTGCAATAACTCCATTCCACTGACGTCATTGTGTTGTGATGTTGAAAGTGAGGTGAGGGCACTTGCACTGGAAAGTCACAGGTCGCGATGCCATCTAACTGTCTCATAGGTCCACTGCCTGTCTGGTCTGGAATCTTCACAATAAGACAATAGTATGAATCCTAGTCTCACTGTCCTCTGCATCTGGAAATACCTGCGGCAGCCCATTTATAATTTATTGGGAGAACCACCAAGACTTCTTCTATTCAAGAGAATGAACCCACAGGCTATAGGGCTATACCCAGTTGGTGGTTATGCCCTGTAGGCAAGTTGTATTGTGAGTGTCCTAGGGCACAGATGAAAAAAACTAACCAAACTCTAGTGAATCTAGAGAATTATAGGAACTATCTCCACCTCATTAAGCGGTGGATGTGCAGAATGACTCTCCAGTTATAGCAATTAATGCAGCACTGATTGATTCCTTTAAATTAGAAGCTGAATGAAACTCTGGTTAGAAACAGAGTTCGGAGCTCGAGGTTAAGTAGCAGGAGAGGAATATGAATGCTACATCAAACATAATGGTGCTGAACTGATGGGAGCTTCTATCTCCAGTCAAGAATGGATAATCTGTGGAATGGGAATTAGATGAGATCTTTTAAACAGGAATTGCAATGGGTGTAAGACAACACCTTACAAATGAGTACGACAATGCACGTTGTAACAGGCATGAACCTGAAACACTTTGAAATGTTCATGTCAGCAGAAATGACTGGGGCTGAACCTTGTACACCCTCAGGCCTGCACCAGCCTTGAGAGCAGACCCAACAGGTTAAACAGATTCTACCGTCAGGACGAGAGAAAGACCAAGAAAGGAAGATTTCAGTTCATAGTGCTAGAATGAAACGTGAACAATCTATGTAAACAATCCGGGTGGCACGGTGGCTCAGTGGTTAGCACTGCTACCTCACAGCGCCAAGCACCCGGGTTCGATCCCAGCCTCTGTGTGGAGTTTGCATGTTCTCTGCATGGGTTTCCTCCGATTTCCTCTCACAGTCCAAATACGTGTAGGTTAGGAGGCTTGGCCACCCTAAAGGTGTCCAAGGATTAGCCATGAGAAATACAGGGCTTACAGGAATGTTGTGAGATGCTCTTCCAAAGGTTGGTGTGGAGTTCATGGGTCGAATGGCCTGTTTCCACAATGTCGAGATACTATGTGTGTAAAGATTGATGATTTTCTATATATATATTTTATATATATCAGAGAAACATAGGTGGAAGTTCGACAGACATGAAGCAGAGCCAACAAGTTTTGGGACAACGTAATAGACAAAATTCTATCTAGAAGAAAGTGAGGATTGCAGATGCTGGAGATCAGAGTTGAAAAATGTGGTGCTGGAAAAACACAGTAGGCCAGGCAGCATCCAAAGAGCAGGAGAATTGACGTTTTGGGAATAAGCCCTTCTTCAGGAATGAGGCTGGTTTGCCAAATGGGCTGAGATAAAAGGTAGGGGGGAGGGAATTTTGGGGAGGGATGCTGGGAATACGATAGGTAGAAGGAGGTGAGGGTGAGGGTGATAGGCCGGAGAGGTAGGGAAGAAGATTGCAGGTCAAGAGGGCGGTGCTGAAGCCAAGGGGTGGGACTGAGATAAGGTGGGAGGAGGGAAAATGAGGAAGCTGGAGAAATCTACATTCATCCCGTGTGGTTGGAGGGTTCCTAGGCAGAAGATGAGACGCTCTTCCTCCAGGTGTCGTGTGGCCAGGGTCTGGCGATCGAGGAGGCCAAGGACCTGCATGTCATTGGTGGAGTGGGAGGGGGAGTTAAACTGTTCAGCCATGGGGCGGTTGCGTTGGTTGGTACAGGTGTCCCAGAGGTGTTCCCTGAAATGTTCCGCAAGTAGGCGGCCTGTCTCCCCAATATAGAGGAGGCCACATCGGGTGCAGCGGATGCAGAAAATGTGTGTGGAGGTGCAGGTAAAGTTGTGGCAGATATGGAAGGATCCCTTGGGGCCTTGGAGGGAAGGAACGGGGGGAGGTGTGGGCGCAAGTTTTGCACTTCTTGCAGTTGCAGGGGAATGTGCCGGGAGTGGTGGTTGGGTTGGTGGCAGGTGTGGACCTGATGAGGGAGTCGCAGAGGGAGTGGTCTCTCCTGAATGCAGATAGGGGTGGAGAGGGAAATATATCCCTGGTGGTAGGGTCTGTCTGGAGGTGGCGGAAATGATGGAGGATGATACGATGTATCCGGAGGTTGGTGGGATGGAAGGTGAGGATCAGTGGGGTTCTGTCGTGATGGCGATTGGATAGACGGGGTTCAAGGGCACAGGAGCGGGAAGTGGAGGAGATCCGGTGGAGAGCGTCGTCGACCACGTCGGAAGGAAATTGCGGTCTTTGAAGAAGGAGGCCCTTTGAGTTGTTCGGTATTGGAATTGGTCCTCCTGGGAGCAGATGCGGTGGAGGCGGAGGAATTGAGAATATGGGATGGCGTTTTTACAGGGGGCAGGGTAGGAGCCGGTGTAATCTAGGTAGCTGTGGGAGTCGATCGGTTTGTAGGAAATGTCTGCGTTGAGTCGGTCGCCAGAGATAGAAATGGAGAGATCTAGGAAGGGGAGGGAGGAGTCTGAGATGGTCCAGGTAAATTTGAGATCGGGGTGGAAGGTGTTAGTAAAGAATTCTATCTAGAGCCAGTCTAAGACTGAAATTATTTGAATATACACAAAGTAAATCTATATACCTGTGTTCCCCCATGGGTTGTGGAAGGAAAATAACTACAATATATGCAAAGCAGTGTTTGGGAAGAATTGTGAGAAAGATTCAAAGGAACTCAACATGCAAGCGCTGCCTGTAGTCTCCAAGTCAGGAGCCTATTCTGCGGTCTTGGAAAGAATAAGGTCACAGGTTTCCCAACAGGGGTTCAAAGAATCAAAAGTGCAAGATTCAGTCAAGAGCTTCCCTCCCAGATCTGTCACAATTTTAAATAGAATTGGCATCGAAATACAAAATATGAACTCTTTTGTTGATGAGTCATTTTAATCAATCATGACCAATAGGCATCATAGCTTCCATTCATCACAGGTACAGGATGTGAGCTCATACTTTCAATCAAACGCAAGACAGATTGAGTCCCAAGATGCTCCAAAGTTGGAATAATTATCTCAGATATGCATTGTGTCCAAGAGCTGGTTCCCTCAGAATGGAGACAGTGTTGGTTATTTTCAGGTATTAATTGGTTAGATTGGAATGTATCTTCTGTTGCCACATGATGTTATTGAAAGGAACGCAGGACCAAGAACTGCAGGACAGAGCTCCATTTACATGGCTCCACTTACTGAGCTCCATTTACAGGAGGGTTATTTGCAAACACTGTTAATATTGTGTTATGTTCAAACTCAAGGCAAAGAACAAGTAACAAGAAGAGTAGATTCGAGGGGCTGAATGGCCTCCTCCTGTTCCTGTTTCATGTGGTCTTATGGCACTATCATTCTGACTGTAAGCCTGAGTTTCCCAGGGGGCTGCAGATCTTTACCGATGAATCTATCACTGGACATCGTTCCAGAACGCAGCCTGAATCCGTTCTCTGCAATCAACCTAAAGCTGTCCTGTTTATAAGACTATCAGACCCATAAGACATAGAGGTGTGAGTAAAGCCATTTGGCCCATCGCATCCACTCTGCTATTTAATCATGGCTGATGGGCATTTCAACTCCACTTACCCAAACTCTCCACAGCCATTTATTCCTTGTGAGATCAAGAATTTATCAATCTTTGCCTTGAAGACATCCAATGACCTGACTGTGCTCCATGGCAATGAGTTCCACAGGCCCACCACTCTCTGGCTGAAGAAATGTCTCTTCACTTCCATTCTAAATTGACACCCCTAATTCTAAGGTGGTGCCCACGGTCCTAGTCTCCCCACCTAACGGAAACAACTTGCCAGCATCCACCCTTTCTAAGCCATGCATTATCTTGTAAGTTTCTATTAGATCTTCCCTCAACCTTCTAAACTCTAACAGGATCTTCAGCCAATCATCATATGTTAGGCCTACCATTCCAGGGATCATCTGTGTGAATCTCCGCTGGACACGCTCCAGGGCCAGTATGTCCTTCCTGAGGTGTGGGGACCAACACTGGACACAGTATTCTAAATGGAGCCTAAATTGAGCTTTATAAAATCTCAGAAGTACATCACTGCTTTATATTCCAATCTTCTTGAGTTAAATGACAATATTACATTCACTTTCTTATTCATGGACTCTAAAGCTAACCTTTAGAGAATCCTGGACTAGCACTCCCAGATCCCTTTGTACTTTGGTTTAATGAATTTTCTCACCATTTAGAAAATACACCATGCCTGTATTCTTTTTCCAAAGTGCAAGACCTCGCATTTGCTCACATTGAATTCCATCAGCTATTTCCTGGACCACTCTCCCAAACTGTCTAAATCTTTCTGCAGCCTCCCCACCTCCTCAGTACTACCTGCCTGTCCACCTAACTTCATATCATCGGCAAACTTCGCTAGAACGCCCCCAATTCCTTCATCCAGATCATTAATGTATAAAGTGAACAGCTGCGGCCCCAACACTGAACCCTGTGGGACACCACTTGTCAGCAGCTGCCATTCCAAAAAAGAACTTTTTATCCCAACTCTCTGCCTTCTGTCAGACAGCCAATCCTCAATCCATGACACCTTGCTCAGCAGCCTCCCATGAGGCACCTTATCCCTGGTCTAACCTACTTGTTACCTCTTCAAAGAATTTTATTCCCAAGCTTACCCAGTTCTGGGAGCAGTGCCCAGATCCTCTGAGAGTAAAATATTTGCTTTTCAGGCAGTTTGAGTATTCAGAGAACCAGGTTTTGTTTAATGCAACAAACCTTCATTGACTAGGGATTGTGACAATGAAGGCATGATATTTTTCCTCCATTAGTTCTTATACTGTCAGCCCTTAGCCTGCATTGAAATTGTCATTGATGCCCATTGCAAGGTGGTATGGCTTGAGTTACTCCAAGTGACCCTTTACTCTGGTTGCCTAGTGAAAGTGTTGAGGAGATCATATCAAATAAGACCCAGTGAAGAGGACTTTCTTATCACCTTGCACTCCACCACCCAGAACTAGGCTACATTTTGCTGCCGGCTGATACCAGTTCCTGTTCATGATTGACTTGATTTATTTTACTGTTGTGTGTATCTTGCTACTTAATACAGTAAGAAATGCTGCCACTCTCCAGCGCCATCTCAAAACATAGAAAAATAATCTAGAACATGGAATATAAAGGAAGAAAAATAAAGAAATAAAGAAAATGTGTCCAACTTCACAGTCTTCTTGTTAAGTGCTTTGCCATGGGCCACGGGGCCTTGTCACCAGGCACGAGTCCCCTTCGCAGTGCCGTTGCCGGACTGAACGTTGCCACTGTTCGGTGCCATCTTGCCTCTACCGACGTTAATATGAGTCATCAGTGGACTTTGGTAATGCAGATGCCACCAGCCCAAACTCGACTCTGCTGCCCCCATGAGTCCACTGCGGGCATAGCTCACCCTTACAGCCAATGCTGCTGCATCTCAAACTGGGTCCAAACTCGCCTCTGCCAGTGCCTCCATGAATCTGCACTGGACATAGACGCAGCAGGGAACTCTCATTTGTGGAGGTACTTTGGAGCAGGAGAAACTGAGAGGCATCTTATTCCTTGACCTGGGAGTTCTAGCTCCTGCCAAGGCTGGGACCAGAGAGTTAACGTTTAAGCCTGCCTGACTGTTTCCTGGTTTCCGGCCTCCAGTGGAGCTTGGCATTGGGAGACAGGGGGGATTTTCCAATCCTATATCCATGTGCCTAGTGTGCGCCTCCCAGGGGCAGCAATAGTCCAAGCAGGAATAGCAAGAGACTACCCTGCTCCTATCCACACACAATCTAAGGAGGTGGTCAGGATGGAAAGGCCATTTTTAAAAAATTGTCTGCCTGTGTATTAAAAGATGTTGAAGAGAGGGGAGGCCTCCATGTTGAAGTGTCCCCACTGTTTCACATACCCTTCAGACGGCCTGCAGCCTCTTACCAATCAAAAGCCTCCAGTGTTGAGAGTTCACCTGTTGTCCTTAAATACAAATCTATTTCTAGGTCTTTGAGACAGAACTGCAAAATGAGGGACTGCTTTACTCCAAGAGGCAATTTTTTCATCAGGAAATGGTCTTAGTCTCTGTTTTCCATCTCTGGAGGGCAAGTGAGGTCTGCCTGTCATCTGGCTATTGACAGAAACATCTACATAGGGAGTGAAATCATGGCTGAACTGCAGTGACAACTTTCCGCCACTACAGGGCAGCGATGTGCTTTTAACATCTACACGCCCAACTGAGATGAGTGCGTGGATTTTACACAGAATTTCCTGTGGGCAAGTGGCTCCGTTGTCACCTTTGAACTTTATTTACACTGTTATCAAGAGCCTTGTGAACTGATGATTTGGAGATGCCGGTGTTGGACTGTGGTGTACAAAGGTAAAAATCACACAACACCAGGTTATAGTCCAACAGGTTTAATTGGAGGCACGAGCTTTCGGAGCACTGCTGATGGCGTTATGTCATTTTTAACCTTGTGAACTAATCCAGTCTTTTTTTCAGTCAAATGCTCATTTAAGTCAATGTGGTAAAAAGTTGATGAGAATTTTGGTCAGTGTTATTTATTTTCAGGTTGGGAGGAGTGTTCCAAATTGAATGAATTGATTCTCCATCATGTGCATTCTCTGGAATTGCCAGGTGACAGGGACTTGCCTGAGTTGCAGCTTAGTCCTTGTATCTTCTACTTCTCTATCTGTTTAATCATAAACGGAGCAGTTGCCTTCCCTCAAGGTAACACCAAATCTCGCCCTGTTTTCTCTTCATACTTGTCTGGAAACCATCCTTTCCAATCCCAATTTCCCCTTCTTTAAAGTACGTATTCTTTACTGTCCTCCTTGACCCCAATCCCAAGTTCCTGGGTCTTCCATGTTCTACCTCATCTCACTCTGTGCTGTGCAACTTCTCATCCGCCGGGATATCAACCTCCATCTCAAAATTCTTTCGTCTCTGTCTGTCACTCACTTTGCTCTTTTCTGCCCAAAATCTTTCCCTTGATTGACATTCTCGTTTCTGTATGATGGAGGTATCATTGCTAGTCATCCATTTACTGAAGAAGGAATCAGGAGGCTGTCGGTCCACCATGACAGTTTTTAGGCCATTATTATATTTTGAAACAAGCTCTCTCCCCTTCCTGACCAATCCTCTTTACAGGCGAAACCCAGCACTTTGTTTTGTTAAACCAAAGAGCAATTTAGCACCAGCCACTGGGGGCAGTGTAACAATAACTGAAGGAAAGGTTAGGGACTGATGGAGGGAACTGAATTACAATGGAGTAGATGGAAGTAATACCAAAAGCCACAGATACTCCTTCAGCTTCTCGCTATTATCTCTGAAACATTGCTGGTGCATTTTGATGGCTGTTGGGGCATAGTGGTAGTGTCCCCACCTCTGATCAAGAAGTTCTAGGTTCAAAACCCACCTGCTCCAGAGATATGAAAGAAGTGCTTATGCCCGAAACGTCGATTCGCCTGCTCCTCGGATGCTGCCTGGCCTGCTGTGTTTTTCCAGCACCACATTTTTCAACTCTGGTCTCCAGCATCTGCTGTCCTCACTTTCTCCTGCTCCGGAGATATGTCATGGCATCTCTGAATAGGTTGATTAGAAAGTATCTCCTGGTTCATCCTTAAAAGGACTAACATTTATAACCTTGAGAAATGGGACCATCCATAGAACATAGAACATTACAGCGCAGTACAGGCCCTTCGCCCCTCGATGTTGCGCCGATCTGTGGAACCAATCTGAAGCCCATCTAATCTACATTCTTCCATTCTCATCCATATGTTTATCCAATGCCAATGCCTTTAAAGTTGGCAAGTCCACTGCTGTTGCAGGCAGCATTTTCCATGCTCTTACTATTCTCAATGTAAAGAACCTACCTCTGATATCTGTCCTATTACCCCTCAATTTAAAGCTATATCCTTTCATGTTAGCCATCACCATCCAAGGAAAAAGGCACTCACTGTCCACCCTCTGAGCATCTTGAATGCCTCTATTTTGTCGCCTCTTAATCTTATTCTCTCTAATGAAAACAGCCTCAAGTCCCTCAGCCTTTCCTCATAATCCATCAATTGATTGATTTTTTTATCTCTATTTCAGTCACTTCAATTTCCATGTCACCTCCCAACTCCCAAACACCAGCTCTTTGAGCCACCATACAGCCTGGTATTTCTGCAGTTGATCTATCCAATCCCTCCTTTGCTTTCCCCTTTTATTCAACCTCCCACTCACCACTTTGAAAGGCAAATTTTTTGTATTTCCCACCCTGATTGTTCCCTGTGGTACAACATGTCTTGAGGGGCTGGGAGTACATTAGCATGCTGTTATTGTCTAGTCTCACTGCATTAAAATGCAGTTTTCCATGCTCTGACCCTAACCCCTCCACCGGATAGAGACTGGGCAGCGGGAATTCCTGACGTGAAAGTTGGACCGGGCACTTGGCATCTCGTGGTTTCCTGGCAACAGTCTTCCACAATTCAGGCACTCTTCTGAGGCATTGACTGCTCCCAACTGTCTGACCCATGGATGTTGGCACCAACCTCACCAAGGCCCAGTGACATAGAGTCATCGAGTCATAGAGATGTACAGCACAGAAACAGACCCTTCGGTCCAACTTGTCCATACCGACCAGATTTCCCAACCCAATCTAGTCCCACCTGCCAGCACCCGGCCCATATCCCTCCAAACCTTCCTATTCATATACCCATCCAAATGCCTTTTAAATGTTGCAATTGTACCAGCCTCCACCACTTCCTCTGACAGCTCATTCCATACACTTACCACTCTCCGTGTGAAAACATTGCCCCTTAGGTCTCTTTTATATATTTCCCCTCTCACCCTAAACCTATGCCCTCTAGTTCTGGAATCCCCCCCTCCCCATGGAAAAGACTTTGTCTATTTACCCCATCCATGCCCCTTATGATTTTTTAAATCTCTATAAGGTCACCCCTCAGCCTCTGATGCTCCAGGGAAACAGTCCCAGCCTGTTCAGCCTCGCCTTGCAGCTCAAACCCTCCAACACTGGCAACATCCTTGTAAATCTTGCATATATTGTTGCCCCTTAAAATATAATTCAATGCTGTAATTGAGAAGGCATGAACATTGTGATGCTGCTGCCAGGATACTGTGTGCATGGATTGGACCAGGAGATACACCAGGGCTTCTCTCTCTCTCACTCTTTTGGCTCTTGCTCACTTTGAGTCCGTGTGGATGCTCACAGCATCACAGAGCCTTGCCTCTTTGCAGTTTGAGCTCTCAGCCATACTGTCAAGGCCTGCAGTGCTTCCGTCATATCTTGCTGTCTAGTGCAGACCCAATGCCAGGCAACCTGCTGGAGTTGTCAGCAGTGATCAGTCAACATCTTGCTGGATGGCAGTGTGCCACATTAGTGACATTAGTCCACGTGCCAGCAGTGTGTGTGGCAAACACATTCCGCATACCTACACCACATGGACCGTGGCAACTCAAGAAAGCAGCTCACCATCACCTTCTCCAGGGGTAATTAGGGGAGTGGAAGAAATGGTTGCCATGGGTGAAATAGAAGTCCCTTGCAGATTTCCTGCTATATCCCTTTTATGTGACCTCCATCTGCTGTTTGAACTTGCCATTCACCAGGATCTCTGCCTTTTCTCGCTTTTGAATTTTTCAAATCCTTTCTCTTGTGTTTGTACAATGTTCCTGCTCTTCCACCATCCACAGCCTCAGGATAGTCAAATAACCAGGCCTTTGATTCTATTTTCATTTTTTTTCTGTGGGCCAACAATGCATGAGAAGAAAACCAACAAGGGAATTACCATCCTGACAGGACAAAAACACAGTTAGAACTGGGAATGATACTCACCCATCAGAAAACAAAGTTCAACCTAATCATGGGGTTCAGGCATAACAGATGAGGGTGACTTCAGTTGTGTTCAGTGGAATACTGTTAGTGAATTGTCACAGATTGCTGCTGTTTTGCCCAATTTAAGTCTATGCATTCTAAGAATGCTCAAAGAAACCTCTTTTGACACTCTTGCTGTGATGCTAATTAATCAGTCAGCCGTCTTGCTGACCAGTATACAGTCAGGTTTGTTTTGTTCAGTGGGAGATCTTTCATTTCACAAATCTGCTTGTAAAATGCAGTTTGCACTAGTTCCACATGTTACTAATTTAGAATTACCTTTCTTTGACAGCACATAATGAGCATAAAGTAAAGTGCTTCCAGGGGACGGTGCCCTGTGAGAATCCACCTGCCTTAATATTCATACATATCTGATGTTGTCCAAGGTAGATGACAAATCAGTTCCAAGATGAGTAACAAATACTGGGGAGTATACATCTGTGGCTGTGTATTATGCTGTGATTCTGTGTAGCCTGACTTTTTTTGTCAGCTCATTAGCTTGGTTTCCATATGATGGTGGTGACACAGTATTTGGGGAGATTTGATGTGCCATTGTAATTCTTCCCCATAACTGCTGGCTGACAGGAAGGACAGGCTAATTTGTAAACACAGTATGCCATGTATAAAGTGGAAATCATCTCTGGCACTTGTACACATCCTCTATTTCTTGTGGATGCTTTGAATTGTCTCACTTTGAATTAGAAGGGTTTAGTAATTAGCATTCTCACCACACCAGTTTACCGACTTGTGTCAGAGTTGAACATACATGGGTGCATTGTTTGTGCTTGTGTGCATCTTCAGAGAATCAAATAGTCAGTCAGTTGTTGCAGGATTTCTAGTCTCTGATGTGCTCTTTTAGCCATTGTAATTACATGGTCAGTCCAGTTGAGTCCTGGTCAATGGAAAAGTCTCGGACGTGATATTATGGCAGTCAGTGCTACAGCATTATTGAATGTCAAGGGGTGACATTCAGAGCTTACTAGACATAGAGTCATAGAGTCATAGAGATGTACAGCGTGGAAACAGACCCTTCAGTCCAACCCGTCCATGCCGTCCAGATATCCCAACCCAATCTAGTAACTGTACGGACGTGCTTGGCTAGGGGAGCGCCAAGTTCTGGAGCAGCAGTCTTCAGTACTATTTTCAGAATGTTGTGAGGGCCCATAGCCTTTGCTTATCTAGCCTTTTCTTGATATCACATGGAGTGAATCGAATTAGCTGAAGGCTGGTATCTGTAACACTGGGGACCTCTGGAGGAGGCTGAGATGGATCATCCATCTGGATGATGACAGGACTGCAGAGTATAGCTCTGATCCTTTGGCTGTGGGATCGCTTAGCTCTGAATATCAGTTGCTGCTAATGCTGTTCAGCATGCAAGTAGTCCTGTTTGGTGGATTCAATAGGTTGACCCCTTATCTTCAGGTCTGCCTGGTGTTGCTCCTGGCATGCCCTCCTGCACTCTCCATTGAACAGGGTTGATCCCCTGGCTTGACGGCAATGCTTGATTGGGGGATATGCTAGGCCATGAAGTTACAGATTGCTCTGGAGTACAATTCTGTTGATGGCCCAGCATGCTTCACGGATGCCCAGTTCAAAGTCTGTCCCATTTAGCACGGTGATAGTGCCACACAACACGATGGGAGGTTATTTTCAATGGTCTCCACAAGGACTGCGTGCTGGTCACTCTTACTGATAGTGTCATATACAGATGCATCTGTAGCTGGCAGGCTGGTAAGAATGAGGTCAAGTATAGTTTCCGCTGTTGTTCCCTGTTCCCTTCATCACCTGCTGCAGACCCAGTCCAGCAGTTATATCCTTTAGGACCAGCCCAGCTCAATCAGCAGTACTGCTGCCAAGCCACTCTTGGTGGTGGACACTGAAGCCCCCACTTGGAGTATATTTTGTGGCCTTGCCATCCTGACTGCTTCCTTAAACATGGAGGAGTACTGATTCATTAATGAGAAAGGATAATAGTCAGCAGGTTTCCTTGCCTTTGTTTAACCTGAGGCCATGAGACTTCATGGGTCCGCAGTCAATGATTAAGGACTCCCCAAGCAACTCCCTCCTGCCTTTTACACCATTGTGCTGCCACCTTTGCTGGATTTGTCCAGTGGGTAAGACAGGATGTATCCAGGGATGGTGGCAGTGGTGTCAGGGACATTGTCTGTGAGGTATGATCCTGTGCATAGACAATGTTGGGCTGTTGCTTTTCTAGTCTGTGAGACATCTGTCCCAATTTTGGTACTAGCCCCCAGGTGTCAGTGAAGAGGACTTTGCAGGGTTGACAGGGCTGTTTCTGACATTGTCATTTGCAGTGCCGAGGTTGATGCCAGGTGCTCTGTCCGGTTTCATTTCTTTTTTGAGACTGCCTAGTGATTTGTACAATTGAGAGACTTGTGAGCCCATTTCAGAAGGCAGCCGAGAGTCAACCATATTGCTGTGGGTCATGTGTCACATGTAGGCCAGACCAGGTAAAGCTGATAGATTTCCTTCCCTAAAGGGGGTTTCCCAAATGGGCATTTCAGACAATCAACAGTAGTTCAATGTTATCATTAGACTCTTAATTCCAGATTTTAAAAAAAATCACGCGGACAGGATATGCAACCAGATCCCAAGAACATTACCTAGATCTCTGGCATTACGAGGCTAGTGAAAATACCACCAGGTCAAGACTCCCCTTATCCAATCAAGTGAAAATTACACCATGCAATGTATAATACATTGCTTTAGGAAATTTAGATAATTTGGTGCAATAGCCAGATATTGTAAATTATCCCCTTGACCCACAGTGAAGCTAAACAAAGCCATTCTGGTAAATTAATTTGTACGTGGAATTCTTAGCTGCAAAGTCTTTTCTGAGCACTGACTTGGAGATTTGATGATAGGAGGAAGCTAAGAGTTAGGTAACATAAAATGCAAATGGAAGTTGTTCTGGACCTACGGTAATCAGGAGTCCCTGACTCTACTCCCACTGCCTCGCCAATAGCCAGGAGTCCCTGCTCCAGGCCTACTGTAACCAGGAGTCCCTGGCTCTACTTCCACTGCCTCATCAATAGCCAGGAGTCCCTGCTGCCAAGCCAGGCCACTGCTGCCTCACCAACCACCCCGCTCCAGCTGCCCTCCACCACGATGTCACCTTTTGTGTTGCCGCTGATAGAACGAAGATGAAGGAAAAGAAAAGGAAAAAAGAAAGGGAAAGGAAATAAGGGAGGAAGCAGCCAGTCTGAAGCAGATGGGCTCAGGACCCCAGCGCCACCATCTTACCCTGGGGTTATGTTGATGGGTCTACTAAAGCAGACCACTCGAAGGTTATGTGTTTAGGACTGTGATAATGCAAAGGAGAGAAGATTTGTGGAAGTGTACCTTCCTTTAGCGTGCTATTCAGATCTGGGAACCTTTGATGGAATAAAATTATAGATGAAAGCAGCTTAAAGGCCGAATCTATTGGGTAGACCTTAAGTATTCAAGACATGATTTGTAGATGCCAGTGTTGGACTGGGGTGTATAAAGACCAGCTTTCGGAGCAACGCTCCTTCATCACTATCAACTGATGAAGGAGCGTCGCTCCGAAAGCTAGTGTGCTTCCAATTAAATCTGTTGGACTATAATCTGGTGTTGTGTGATTTTTAACTTAAGTATTGAAGACAGAGTTTGGAAGATTTTGAGGCTGCATACACACTCAAGGAGTGACACTGAGACACCTGTGAGAGTTATCTACATTTTACCAAACACCATTTAATGAGCTTAATGTTACCCTTGAAATACCAAATGCTAATGGATCATTCATTTGGGGTTGTTCACGGGTTTGCTATTACAAGTTTTCAAAGTGAACTTTCACTGGGTCGTTTTGTGGAATCTTTTCTTTCCAGGTTATTGGTCACTGGGGGGGAGGTTCAGAGCAAACCCGATCACAAACTGTTTGTTTTCAGATTGAACAAATGAAACAAGAGACAATTTAAAGCTCATTGAGGGGTCAGGAAACCCGTTAAACAAAGTTGCAACAAGGGCTAATCTTAAAATCAGGAATTGGGAGGAAAACAATATTGCACAAATGCATTTTGGAGAGAATTCCACATCTTGTAAGCCTAATGATTTCATTGGAAATGACATTTTTAACATCTATTTATTTTGTCAGAAACTGTGAGCTCGATTTCACACAAACTTGACCGTCCGTACTCACTGACATCCCCTACATTGTTAAACTGCAAAAAAACCCTTTGGGATTCAGGCTATGCAAGACAGTGACTGAAAGTGTTTGAAGTATTGTCTCGGCTAATTATTCATTTGCTTGCTGTGGTCATTTTTATTTTAATTAGTAGTGTGTCTCTTTTAACCTAATCAGTTTTTATCCATTATCTTTACCATTGCAGTTTTTAATGGTTTGTCACTCAGCGCTGCTGACCCAGTAATAGTCTTTTTTAATGATGTTTGCAGCAATGGAACAAACTGTCAGACCATGTAACTGGTGTTTTGCGTGGGTGAAACCTCCCTGTGGAAGGAAGGTAGGTCACATGCAAGTCTTTCAGCTGTCTAGATCTTTACTCTCTTTGGTAATTGTGATCAAACAGACACATCTCCAACAGTCTACTCTGGTTAATTCAAAGTCATTCATCACTCAGAAAGGAAATCAAATTATCAGCTAATTTGCATGAAATAATTGAAATGAAACATCACTGGAGGTGTTTTTTTGTGCCGTCCTTAGTCAAAAGTATCTGTAATTCAAATCAGAATCACAGAAGAAAGGAATAGACCGCATACTAATAGTTGTTTGTAAACTGTTTACGATACATGATGTGAATAAAGGTTTTTCTATGGAGACTAATGTTCTGTGAATCCAAAATACTGTTTGTTCGGTCCTTCAGCTAATTCCACCCCCCCACCACCACCACTGACCCACAAGCTCTTCTCTTGGTTCCAATGTAGAACAATGTTTGGATACCTCTTCACGTAACTTAAGGCCAGTTCTATGAAAGATTTCTCCTACCTAACAGCGATGAAAGATTTCCCCTACTACTTTGGCAGGTTTCTGCAAAACTCTTTCATTTGCACTGTAGCCTATTCTATACTTCAACATAAGCTCATCTCTCTCTGTTACAGTCCATTCCTTCTCTGTCTTTTTCACTCACTAGCACATACAAATGATCTTAATGTTTTATCACACACTTCCTAATCTCATTATTCTGCAACAGGTTTGGAATACAGGCAGCCCATTGCCAGTTAAGAGGTCCTATCTACCCACCAGGGATCCAAATACAGAACATAAAGTGGAATATTCTGGAAGATTCTAGAACAATCAGGGGACATTTCACTCGCTCGCTTACTGAGTGAGCATTTCTGCCGAAGGCACGGAGCAGGAGAGGCCTCTACCAGGAAGAGAGAAAAGGTGAGCGAAGGTTAAATGGGTGAGAAAATGGAATGGAGGAAGGTTAGTGAGGGATAGACAAAGGGCGAAGTCGTATAAGTGAAGGATGCAGATTGTGTGTGTGTGAGTGAGAGTGATTGAGTGAGAAAATGTGTGAGTTAGTGAGTGAAGAATGGGGAGTGATTGAGAGAGAGTGTGCATGATTGAGTGAAGAATGGAGAGAGATTGAGTGAGAAAATGTGTGAGTTAGTGAGTGAAGAATGGAGAGTGATTAAGAGAGTGTGTGTGAGTGATTGAATGAGAAATGGAGAATGATTGAGTGAGAGTATGTGTGTGTGAGTGAGTGAAGAATGGAGAGTGATTGAGTGACTGTGTGAGTGAGTGAAGAATTGAGAGTGATTTAGTGTGTGAGTTTGTGTGTGAGAAAGAATGGGGAGTGATTGAGTGAAAGTATGTGTGAGTTACTGAGGGAAGAATGGAGAGTGATTGAGAGAGTTTGTTTGAGTGAGTGTTTGAAGAATGGAGAGAGATTGAGTGTGAGTGTGTGTGTGTGTGTGTGAGAGTGAAGAATGGTGAGTGATAGAGTGAGTATGTGTGTGTATGATTGAGTGAAGAATGGTGAGTGATTGAGTGAGAGTGTGTGTGTGAGTGAGTGAAGTTTGGAGAGTGATTTAGTGAGAGTGTGAGTGTGAGTGAAGAAAGGGGAGTAATTGAGTGAGTGCTTGTGTGTGTGATTGAGTGAAAAATAGGGAGTGATTGAGTGAGAGTCTGTGTGAGTGAGTGAAGAATGGGAGTGATTGAGTGTGAGTGTGTGTGTGTGAAGAATGGGGAGTGATAGAGTGAGTGTGTGTGTATGATTGAGTGAAGAATGGAGAGTGATTGAGTGAGAGTGTGTTTGTGAGTGAGTGAAATTTGGAGAGTGATTTAGTGAGAGTGTGAGTGTGAGTGAAGAATGGGGAGTAATTGAGTGTGTGCTTGTGTGTGTGATTGAGTGAAGAATAAGGAGTGATTGAGTGAGAGTCTGTGAGAGTGAGTGAAGAATGGAGAGTGATTGAGTGAGAGTGTGTGTGTGAGTGAGGAATGGAGAGTGATTGAGTGACTGTGTGTAAGTGATTGAGTGAGTGAAGGATGGAGAGTGATTGAGTGAGAGTTTGTGTGTGACTGAGTGAAGACTGGAGAGTGATTGAGTGAGAGTGTGTGTGTGAGTGAGTGAAGTTTGGAGAGTGATTTAGTGAGAGTGTGTGAGAGTGAAGAATGGGGAGTGATTGAGTGAGTGTGTGTGAGTTATTGAGTAAATAATGGAGACTGATTGAGTGATAGGGTGTGTGTGAGTGAGTGAAGAATGGAGAGTGATTGAGTGAGAGTGTGAGTGAGTGAGTGAAGAATGGAGAGCGATTGAGTGAGAGTGTGTGAGAGAGTGAGTGAAGAATTGAGAGTGATTGAATGTGAGTGTGCATGTGCATGAGTGACAATGGGGAGTGATTGAGTGAATGTGTCTGTGTGTGACTGAGAGAAGAATGGGGAGTGATTGAGTGATAGTCTGTGTCAGTGAGTGAAGAATGGGGTGCGATTGAGTGAGAGTGTGTATGTGTGAGTGAGTGAAGAATGGGGAGTGATTGAGGGAGAGTGTGTATGTGTGAGTGAGTGAAAAATGGAGAGTGATTGAGTGGGAGTGTGTGTGTGAGTGATTGAAGAATGGAGTGTGATTGAATGTGAGAGTGTGTGTGTGCGTGAGTGAAGAATGGAGAGTAATTGAGTGAGTGTGTGTGTGTGTGTGACTGAGTGAAAAATGTGTAGTGATTGAGTGTGTGTGTGTGACTGAGTGAAGAATGCGGAGTAATTAAGTGAGAGTCTGTGTGAGTGAGTGAAGAATGGGGAGTGATTGAGTGAGAGTCTGTGTGTGTGTGACTGACTGAAGAATGGAGAGTGATTGAGTGAGAGTACGTGTGAGTTACTGAGGGAAGAATGGAGAGTGATTGAGTGAGTATATATATGTGTGAGTGAGGAATGGAGAGTGATTCAGTGAGAGTGAGTGTGAGTGAAGAATGAAGAGTGATTGAGTGAGAGTGTGTGTGAGTGAGTGAGTGAAGGATTGAGAGTGATTGATTGAGAGTGTGTGAGAGAGTGAGTGAAGAATTGAGAGTGATTGAGTGAGAGTGTGTGTGTGTGTGAGACTGAAGACTGGAGAGTGATTGTGTGAGAGTGTGTGTGAGTGAGTGAAGAATGGAGAAAGATTGAGTGAGAAAATGTGTGAGTTAGTGAGTGAAGAATGGGGAGTGATTGAGAGAAAATGTGCATGAGTGAGTGTGTGAAGAATGGAGAGGGATTGAGTGTGAGTGAGTGTGTGAAGAATGGAGAGGGATTAAGAGTGTGTGTGTGTGTGTGAATGAAAAATGGAGAATGATTGAGTAAGAGTGTGTGTGTGTGTGTGAGTGCGTGAAGAATTGAGAGTGATTTAGTGTGTGCGGTTGTGTGGGAGGAGGAATGGGGAGTGATTGAGTGAGAGTATGTGTGAGTTACTGAGGGAAGAATGGAGAGTGATTGAGTGAGTGTGTGTGTGACTGAGTGAAGAAAATGGAGTGATTAAGAGAGAGTCTGAGTGAGTGAGCGACGAATGGGGAGTGATTGAGTGAGTGTGTGTGTGTGTGTGTGTGTGTGTGTGTGTGTGACTGAGTGAAGAATGGAGAGTGATTGAGTGAGAGTTTGTTTGAGTGAGTGAAGAATGGAGAGTAATTGAGTGAGAGTGTGTGTGAATGATTTAAGAATGGAGACTGATTGAATGAGTGTGTGTGTGTGACTGAGTGATCAATGGAGAGTGACTGAGTGAGAGTCTGTGTGAGTGAGTGAAGATTGGAGTATGATTGAGTGAGAGTGTGTGTGTGTGTGAAGAATGGAGAGTGATTGAGTGAGAGTGTTTGTGTGTGTGAGTGAAGAATGGAGAGTTATTGAGTGAGAGTGCGTGTGTGAGTGAAGAACGGTGAGTGATTGAGTGAGAGTGTTTGTGTGAGTGAGTGAAGAATGGAGAGTGATTGAGTCAGAGTGTGTGTGAGTGAGTGAGTGAAGGATAGGGAATGATTGAGTGAGAGCGTTTGAGTGAGAGAGTGAAGAATGGAGAGAGATTGAGTGAGAGTGTGTATGTGAGTGAGTGAAGGATGGAGAGTGATTGAGTGAGATTTTGTGTGTGACTGAGTGAAGACTGGAGAGTGATTGAGTGAGAGTACGTATGCGTTAGTGAGTGAAGAATGTAGAGTGATTGAGTGAGAGTGTTTGTGTGAGTGAATGATGTTTGGAGAGTGATTTATTGAAAGTGTGTGAGTGGGTGAAAAATGGAGAGTGATTGATTGAGAATGTGTGTGTGTGTGAGTGAAGAATGGAGAATGATTGAGTGACTGTGTGTGTGTGAGTGAGGAATGTAGAGAGATTGCGGGAGAATCTGTATGAGTGAGCGAAGAATGGAGAGTGATTGAGTGAGTGTGTGTGTGTGAGTGAGCGAAGAATGGGGAGTGTTTGAGTGAGTGTGCGTGTGTGCGACTGAGTGAAGAATGGAGAGTCATTGAGTGAGAGTTTGTTTGAGTGAGTGTTTGAAGAATTGAGAATGATTGATTGAGAGTGTGCATGTGACTGAGTGAAGAATGGAGAGTGATTGAGTGAGAGTGCGAATGAGTGAGTGAAGAATGGAGCGCGATTGAGTGAGAGTGTGTGTGAGTGAGTGAAGAATGAAGAGTGATTGAGTGAGTGTGTGTGTGAGTGAGTGATTGAAGAATGGAGAGTTATTGAGTGAAGAATGGAGAGTGATCGAGTGAGAGTGTGTGTGTGAGTGAGTGAGTGAAGAATGGAGAGTGATTGAGTGAGAGTGTGTGTGTGAGTGATTGAAAAATGAGTGTGATTAAATGTGAGTGAGTGTGTGCGTGAGTGAAGAATGGAGATTGATTGATTGAGTGTGAGTGAGTGAAGAATGGAGAGTGATTGAGTGAGTGTGTGAGTGAAGAATGGAGAGTGATTGAGTGAGAGTGTATGTGTGTACGTTTGTCAGATATGGAGAGTGATTGAGTGGGAGTGTGTGTGTGAGCGATTGAGGAATGGTGAGTGATTGAGTGATTGTGTCTGTGTGTGTCCGAGTGAAGAATGGGGAGTGATTGAGCGAGAGTCTGTGTGAGTGAGTGAAGAATGGAGAGTGATTGAGTGAGAGTGTGTGTGTGTGAGTGAGTGAAGTGTGGAGAGTGATTGAGTGGGAGTGTGTAAGCGGGTGACTGAAGAATGGAGTGTGATTGAAGGTGAGTGTGTTTGTGCGTGAGTAAAAAATGGGGAGTGATTGAGTCAATGTGTCTGTGTGTGAGTGAGTGAAGAATGGAGAGTGATTGAGTGAGAGTGTGTGTGAGTGAGTGAGTGAAGGATAGGGAATGATTGAGTGAGAGTGTGAGTGAGAGAGTGAAGAATTGAGAGAGATTGAGTGAGAGTGTGTATGTGAGTGAGTGAAGGATGGAGAGTGATTGAGTGAGATTTTGTGTGTGACTGAGTGAAGACTGGAGAGTGATTGAGTGAGAGTACGTGTGAGTTAGTGAGTGAAGAATGGAGAGTGATTGAGTGAGAGTGTTTGTGTGAGTGAATGATGTTTGGAGAGTGATTAATTGAGAGTGTGTGAGTGAGTGAAGAATGGAGAGTGATTGATTGAGAATGTGTGTGTGAGTGAAGAATGGAGAGTGATTGAGTGAGTGTGTGTGTGTGTGTGTGAGTGAGGAATGGAGAGTGATTGAGTGAGAATCTGTATGAGTGAGCAAAGAATGGAGAGTGAATGAGTGAGAGTGTGTGTGTGACTGAGTGAAGAATGGAGAGTGATTGAGTGGGAGTGATTGAAGAATGGAGTGTGATTAAATGTGAGTGTGTGAATGCGTGAGTGAAGAATGGAGAGTTATTGAGTGAAGAATGGAGAGTGATTGAGTGAGAGTGTGTGTGAGTGAAGAATGGAGAGTTATCGAGTGAGAGTATTTGTGTGACTGAGTGAAGACTGGAGAGTGATTGAGTGAGGGTGTGTGTGAGTGAGTGAAGAATGGAGAGTGATTTAGTGAGAGTGTGAGTGTGAGTGAAGAATGGGGAGTAATTGAGTGTGTGCTTGTGTGTGTGATTGAGTGAAGAATAAGGAATGATTGAGTGAGAGTCTGTGAGAGTGAGTGAAGAATGGAGAGTGATTGAGTGAGAGTGTGTGTGTGAGTGAGGAATGGAGAGTGATTGAGTGACTGTGTGTAAGTGATTGAGTGAGTGAAGGATGGAGAGTGATTGAGTGAGAGTTTGTGTGAGTTAGTGAGTGAAGAATGGAGAGTGATTGAGTGAGAGTGTGTGTGTGAGTGAGTGAAGTTTGGAGAGTGATTTAGTGAGAGTGTGTGAGAGTGAAGAATGGGGAGTGATTGAGTGAGTGTGTGTGAGTTATTGAGTAAATAATGGAGACAGATTGAGTGATAGGGTGTGTGTGAGTGAGTGAAGAATGGAGAGTGATTGAGTGAGAGTGTGATTGAGTGAGTGAAGAATGGAGAGCGATTGAGCGAGAGTGTGTGAGAGAGTGAGTGAAGAATTGAGAGTGATTGAATGTGAGTGTGCGTGTGCATGAGTGACAATGGGGAGTGATTGAGTGAATGTGTCTGTGTGTGACTGAGAGAAGAATGGGGAGTGATTGAGTGATAGTCTGTGTCAGTGAGTGAAGAATGGGGTGCGATTGAGTGAGAGTGTGTATGTGTGAGTGAGTGAAGAATGGGGAGTGATTGAGGGAGAGTGTGTATGTGTGAGTGAGTGAAAAATGGAGAGTGATTGAGTGGGAGTGTGTGTGTGAGTGATTGAAGAATGGAGTGTGATTGAATGTGAGAGTGTGTGTGTGCGTGAGTGAAGAATGGAGAGTGATTGAGTGAGTGTGTGTGTGTGTGTGACTGAGTGAAAAATGTGTAGTGATTGAGTGTGTGTGTGACTGAGTGAAGAATGCGGAGTAATTAAGTGAGAGTCTGTGTGAGTGAGTGAAGAATGGGGAGTGATTGAGTGAGAGTCTGTGTGTGTGTGACTGACTGAAGAATGGAGAGTGATTGAGTGAGAGTACGTGTGAGTTACTGAGGGAAGAATGGAGAGTGATTGAGTGAGTATATGTATGTGTGAGTGAGGAATGGAGAGTGATTCAGTGAGAGTGAGTGTGAGTGAAGAATGAAGAGTGATTGAGTGAGAGTGTGTGTGAGTGAGTGAGTGAGTGAAGGATTGAGAGTGATTGAGTGAGAGTGTGTGAGAGAGTGAGTGAAGAATTGAGAGTGATTGAGTGAGAGTGTGTGTGTGTGAGACTGAAGACTGGAGAGTGATTGTGTGAGAGTGTGTGTGAGTGAGTGAAGAATGGAGAAAGATTGAGTGAGAAAATGTGTGAGTTAGTGAGTGAAGAATGGGGAGTGATTGAGAGAGAATGTGCATGAGTGAGTGTGTGAAGAATGGAGAGGGATTGAGTGTGAGTGAGTGTATGAAGAATGGAGAGGGATTAAGAGTGTGTGTGTGTGTGAATGAAAAATGGAGAATGATTGAGTAAGAGTGTGTGTGTGTGTGTGAGTGCGTGAAGAATTGAGAGTGATTTAGTGTGTGCGGTTGTGTGGGAGGAGGAATGGGGAGTGATTGAGTGAGAGTATGTGTGAGTTACTGAGGGAAGAATGGAGAGTGATTGAGTGAGTGTGTGTGTGTGACTGAGTGAAGAAAATGGAGTGATTAAGAGAGAGTCTGAGTGAGTGAGCGACGAATGGGGAGTGATTGAGTGAGTGTGTGTGTGTGTGTGTGTGTGTGCGACTGAGTGAAGAATGGAGAGTGATTGAGTGAGAGTTTGTTTGAGTGAGTGAAGAATGGAGAGTAATTGAGTGAGAGTGGGTGTGAATGATTTAAGAATGGAGACTGATTGAATGAGAGTGTGTGTGTGACTGAGTGATTAATGGAGAGTGACTGAGTGAGAGTCTGTGTGAGTGAGTGAAGATTGGAGTATGATTGAGTGAGAGTGTGTGTGTGTGTGTGAAGAATGGAGAGTGATTGAGTGAGTGTGGGTGTGTGAGTGAGTGAGTGAAGAATGGAGAGTGATCGAGTGAGAGTGTGTGTGTGAGTGAGTGAGTGAAGAATGGAGAGTGATTGAGTGAGAGTGTGTGTGTGAGTGATTGAAGAATGAGTGTGATTAAATGTGAGTGAGTGTGTGCGTGAATGAAGAATGGAGATTGATTGATTGAGTGTGAGTGAGTGAAGTTTGGAGAGTGATTGAGTGAGTGTGTGAGTGAGTGAGTGAAGAATGGAGAGTGATTGAGTGAGAGTGTATGTGTGTAAGTTTGTCAGATATGGAGAGTGATTGAGTGGGAGTGTGTGTGTGTGAGCGATTGAGGAATGGTGAGTGATTGAGTGATTGTGTCTGTGTGTGTCCGAGTGAAGAATGGGGAGTGATTGAGCAAGAGTCTGTGTGAGTGAGTGAAGAATGGAGAGTGATTGAGTGAGAGTGTGTGTGTGTGAGTGAGTGAAGTTTGGGGAGTAATTGAGTGAGTGCTTGTGCGTGTGACTGAGTGAAGAATGGAGAGTGATTGAGGAAAGCGTGTGTGTGAGTGAGTGAAGAATGGAGAGTGATTGATTGAGAATGTGTGTGTGAGTGAAGAATGGAGAGTGATTGAGTGAGTGTGTGTGTGTGTGAGAGTGAGGAATGGAGAGTGATTGAGTGAGAATCTTTATGAGTGAGCGAGGAATGGAGAGTGAATGAGTGTGTGTGTGTGACTGAGTGAAGAATGGAGAGTGATTGAGTGGGAGTGATTGAAGAATGGAGTGTGATTAAATGTGAGTGTGTGAATGCGTGAGTGAAGAATGGAGAGTTATTGACTGAAGAATGGAGAGTGATTGAGTGAGAGTGTGTGTGAGTGAAGAATGGAGAGATATCGAGTGAGAGTGTTTGTGTGACTGAGTGAAGACTGGAGAGTGATCGAGTGAGAGTGTGTGTGAGTGAGTGAAGAATGGAGAGTGATTGAGTGAGAGTGTTTGTGTGAGTGAATGATGTTTGGAGAGTGATTTATTGAGAGTGTGTGAGTGAGTGAAGAATGGAGAGTGATTGATTGAGAATGTGTGTGTGTGTGTGAAGAATGGAGAGTGATTGAGTGAGTGTGTGTGTGTGAGTGAGGGATGGAGAGTGATTGAGTGAGAATCTGTATGAGTGAGCGAAGAATGGAGAGTGATTGAGTGAGTGTGTGTGTGTGTGTGACTGAGTGAAGAATGGAGAGTGATTGAGCGGGAGTGATTGAAGAATGGAGTGTGATTAAATATGAGTGTGTGTATGCATGAGTGAAGAATGGAGAGTTATTGAGTTAGAGTGCGTGTGTGAGGGGAGAATGGTGAGTGATCGAGTGAGAGTTTTTGTGTGGGTGAGTGAAGAATGTGGAGTAATTAAGTGAGGGTCTGTGTGACTGAGTGAAGAATGGAGATTGATTGAGTGAGAGTGTGTGTGAGTGAGTGAGTGAAGGATAGGGAATGATTGAGTGAGAGTCTGTGTGAGTGAAGAATGGAGAGTTATTGAGTCAGAGTGTGTGTGAGTGAGTGAGTGAGTGAAGGATAGGGAATGATTAAGTGAGAGTGTGAGTGAGAGAGTGAAGAATGGAGTGAGGTTGAGTGAGAGTGTGTGTGTGAGTGAAGGATGGAGAGTAATGAGTGAGATTTTGTGTGTGACTGAGTGAAGACTGGAGAGTGATTGAGTGAGAGTACGTATGAGTTAGTGAGTGAAGAATGGAGAGTGAGTGAGAGTGTTTGTGTGAGTGAATGATGTTTGGAGAGCGATTTATTGAGAGTGTGTGAGTGAGTGAAGAATGGAGAGCGATTGAGTGAGAGTGTGAGTGAGTGGAGAATGGAGAGCGATTGAGTGAGAGTGTGTGTGAGAGAGTGAGTGAAGAATTGAGTGTGATTGAGTGAAAGTGTGTGTGTGTGAGTGAGTGAAGTGTGGAGAGAGTTTGAATGGGAGTGTGTGTGTGAGTGATTGAAGAATGGAGAGTGATTGAGTGTGAGTGTGTGTGTATGTGAGAGCGAAGAATGGGGAGTAATTGAGTGAGTGTGTGCGTATGACT
Organism: Hemiscyllium ocellatum; assembly: GCF_020745735.1. NCBI lineage: Eukaryota > Metazoa > Chordata > Chondrichthyes > Orectolobiformes > Hemiscylliidae > Hemiscyllium > Hemiscyllium ocellatum. Next base: position 65,790,304 of record NC_083419.1, on the reverse strand, counting down.
GAGTGAAGAATGGGGAGTAATTGAGTGAGAGTGTGTGAGTGAGTGAAGAATGCAATGTGATTGAGTGAGAGTTTGTGTGAGTGAAGAATGGAGAGTGATTGAGTGTGAGTGAGTGAAGAATGAAGAGTAATTGAGTGAGAGTGTGTGTGAGTGATTGAGTGAGTGAAGGATGGAGAGTGATTGAGTGAGAGTATGTGTGAGTTAGTGAGTGAAGAATGCAGAGTGATTGAGTGAGAGTGTGTGTGTGAGTGAGTCAAGTTTGGAGAGTGATTTAGTGAGAGTGTGTGAGAGTGAAGAATGGAGAGTGATTGAGTGAGAGTGTGTATGTGCGTGTAAGTGAAGAATGGAGAGTGATTTAGTGAGAGTATGTGTGAGTGAGTGAGTGAGTGAAGAATGGGGAGTGATTGAGCGAGAGTGTGTTTGTGTATGTGAGAGTGAAGAATGGGGAGTGATAGAGTGAGTATGTGTGTATGACTGAGTGAAGAATGGAGAGTGATTGAGTGAGAGTGTGTGTGTGAGTGAGTGAAGTTTGGAGAGTGATTGAGTGAGAATGTGTGTGTGTGAAGAATGGGGAGTGACAGAGTGAATGTGTGTGTGGTATGATTGAGTGAAGAATGGAGAGTGATTGAGTGAGTGTGTGTGTGTGAGTGAGTGACGTTTGGAGAGTGATTTAGTGAGAGTGTGAGTGTGATGAAGAATGGGGAGTAATTGAGTGAGTGCTTGTGTGTGTGATTGAATGAAGAATAGGGAGTGATTGAGTGAGAGTCTGTGAGAGTGAGTGAAGAATGGAGAGTGATTGTGTGAGAGTGTGTGTGTGCGTGTAAGTGAAGAATGGAGAGTGATTGAGTGAGAGTGTGTGAGTGAGTGAGTGAAGAATGGGGAGTGATTGAGCGTGAGTGTATTTGTGTATGTGAGAGTGAAGAATGGGAGTGATAGAGTGAGTATGTGTGTATGACTGAGTGAAGAATGGAGAGTGATTCAGTGAGTGTGTGTGTGTGTGTGAGAGTGAGGAATGGAGAGTGATTGAGTGAGAATCTTTATGAGTGAGCGAAGAATGGGGAGTGAATGAGTGTGTGTGTGTGTGTGTGTGAGAGTGAGGAATGGAGAGTGATTGAGTGAGAATCTTTATGAGTGAGCGAAGAATGGGGAGTGAATGAGTGTGTGTGTGTGTGAGAGTGAGGAATGGAGAGTGATTGAGTGAGAATCTTTATGAGTGAGCGAAGAATGGAGAGTGAATGAGTGTGTGTGTGTGTGACTGAGTGAAGAATGGAGATTGATTGAGTGGGAGTGATTGAAGAATGGAGTGTGATTAAATGTGAGTGTGTGAATGCGTGAGTGAAGAATGGAGAGTTATTGAGTGAAGAATGGAGAGTGATTGAGTGAGAGTGTGTGTGAGTGAAGAATGGAGAGTTATCGAGTGAGAGTGTTTGTGTGACTGAGTGAAGACTGGAGAGTCATTGAGTGAGAGTGTGTGTGAGTGAGTGAAGAATGGAGAGTGATTGAGTGAGAGTGTTTGTGTGAGTGAATGATGTTTGGAGAGTGATTTATTGAGAGTGTGTGAGTGAGTGAAGAATGGAGAGTGATTGAGTGAGAGTGTTTATGTGAGTGAATAATGGTTGGAGAGTGATTTATTGAGAGTGTGTGAGTGAGTGAAGAATGGAGAGTGATTGATTGCGAATGTGTGAGTGAGTGAGTGAAGAATGGAGAGTGATTGAGTGAGTGTGTGTGTGAGTGAGGAATGGAGAGTGAGTCAGAATCTGTATGAGTGAGCGAAGAATGGAGTGTGATTAAATGTGAGTGTGTGTATGCATGAGTGAAGAATGGAGAGTTATTGAGTTAGAGTGCGTGTGTGAGGGAAGAATGGTGAGTGATCGAGTGAGAGTGTGTGTGAGTGAGTGAGTGAGTGAGTGAAGGATAGGGAATGATTGAGTGAGAGTCTGTGTGAGTGAAGAATGGAGAGTTATTGAGTGAGAGTGCGTGTGTGAGTGAAGAACGGTGAGTGATTGAGTGAGAGTGTTTGTGTGAGTGAGTGAAAAATGGTGAGTGATTGAGTCAGAGTGTGTGTGAGTGAGTGAGTGAATGAGTGAAGGATAGGGAATGATTAAGTGAGAGTGTGTGAGTGAGAGAGTGAAGAATGGAGTGAGGTTGAGTGAGAGTGTGTGTGTGAGTGAAGGATGGAGAGTAATGAGTGAGATTTTGTGTGTGACTGAGTGAAGACTGGAGAGTGATTGAGTGAGAGTACGTATGAGTTAGTGAGTGAAGAATGGAGAGTGATTGAGTGAGAGTGTTTGTGTGAGTGAATGATGTTTGGAGAGCGATTTATTGAGAGTGTGTGAGTGAGTGAAGAATGGAGAGTGATTGAGTGAGAGTGTGAGTGAGTGGAGAATGGAGAGCGATTGAGTGAGAGTGTGTGTGAGAGAGTGAGTGAAGAATTGAGTGTGATTGAGTGAAAGTGTGTGAGTGTGAGTGAGTGAAGTGTGGAGAGAGATTGAATGGGAGTGTGTGTGTGAGTGATTGAAGAATGGAGAGTGATTGAGTGTGAGTGTGTGTGTGTATGTGAGAGCGAAGAATGGGGAGTAATTGAGTGAGTGTGTGCGTATGACTGAGTGAAGAATGGGGAGTAATTGAGTGAGAGTGTGTGAGTGAGTGAAGAATGGAATGTGATTGAGTGAGAGTTTGTGTGAGTGAAGAATGGAGAGTGATTGAGTGTGAGTGAGTGAAGAATGAAGAGTAATTGAGTGAGAGTGTGTGTGAGTGATTGAGTGAGTGAAGGATGGAGAGTGATTGAGTGAGAGTATGTGTGAGTTAGTGAGTGAAGAATGGAGAGTGATTGAGTGAGAGTGTGTGTGTGAGTGAGTCAAGTTTGGAGAGTGATTTAGTGAGAGTGTGTGAGAGTGAAGAATGGAGAGTGATTGAGTGAGAGTGTGTATGTGCGTGTAAGTGAAGAATGGAGAGTGATTTAGTGAGAGTATGTGTGAGTGAGTGAGTGAGTGAAGAATGGGGAGTGATTGAGCGTGAGTGTGTTTGTGTATGTGAGAGTGAAGAATGGGGAGTGATAGAGTGAGTATGTGTGTATGACTGAGTGAAGAATGGAGAGTGATTGAGTGAGAGTGTGTCTGTGAGTGAGTGAAGTTTGGAGAGTGATTGAGTGAGAGTGTGTGTGTGTGTGAAGAATGGGGAGTGACAGAGTGAATGTGTGTGTGGTATGATTGAGTGAAGAATGGAGAGTGATTGAGTGAGAGTGTGTCTGTGAGTGAGTGACGTTTGGAGAGTGATTAAGTGAGAGTGTGAGTGTGATGAAGAATGTGGAGTAATTGAGTGTGAATGTGTGTGTGATTGAATGAAGAATAGGGAGTGATTGAGTGAGAGTCTGTGAGAGTGAGTGAAGAATGGAGAGTGATTGTGTGAGAGTGTGTGTGTGCGTGTAAGTGAAGAATGGAGAGTGATTGAGTGAGAGTGTGTGAGTGAGTGAGTGAAGAATGGGGAGTGATTGAGCGTGATTGTATTTGTGTATGTGAGAGTGAAGAATGGGGAGTGATAGAGTGAGTATGTGTGTTTGACTGAGTGAAGAATGGAGAGTGATTGAGTGAGTGTGTGTGTGTGTGAGAGTGAGGAATGGAGAGTGATTGAGTGAGAATCTTTATGAGTGAGCGAAGAATGGGGAGTGATAGAGTGAGTATGTGTGTATGACTGAGTGAAGAATGGAGAGTGATTGAGTGAGAGTGTGTGTGTGAGTGAGTGAAGTGTGGAGAGAGATTGACTGGGAGTGTGTGTGTGAGTGGTTGAAGAATGGAGAGTGATTGAGTGAGAGTTTTTGTGTGTGTGTGAAGAATGGGGAGTGACAGAGTGAATGTGTGTGTGGTATGATTGAGTGAAGAATGGAGAGTGATTGAGTGAGTGTGTGTGTGTGAGTGAGTGACGTTTGGAGAGTGATTTAGTGAGAGTGTGAGTGTGATGAAGAATGGGGAGTAATTGAGTGAGTGCTTGTGTGTGTGATTGAATGAAGAATAGGGAGTGATTGAGTGAGAGTCTGTGAGAGTGAGTGAAGAATGGATAGTGATTGTGTGAGAGTGTGTGTGTGCGTGTAAGTGAAGAATGGAGAGTGATTGAGTGAGAGTGTGTGAGTGAGTGAGTGAAGAATGGGGAGTGATTGAGCGTGAGTGTATTTGTGTATGTGAGAGTGAAGAATGGGAGTGATAGAGTGAGTATGTGTGTATGACTGAGTGAAGAATGGAGAGTGATTCAGTGAGTGTGTGTGTGTGTGTGTGAGAGTGAGGAATGGAGAGTGATTGAGTGAGAATCTTTATGAGTGAGCGAAGAATGGGGAGTGAATGAGTGTGTGTGTGTGTGTGTGAGAGTGAGGAATGGAGAGTGATTGAGTGAGAATCTTTATGAGTGAGCGAAGAATGGGGAGTGAATGAGTGTGTGTGTGTGTGTGAGTGAGGAATGGAGAGTGATTGAGTGAGAATCTTTATGAGTGAGCGAAGAATGGAGAGTGAATGAGTGTGTGTGTGTGTGACTGAGTGAAGAATGGAGATTGATTGAGTGGGAGTGAGTGAAGAATGGAGTGTGATTAAATGTGAGTGTGTGAATGCGTGAGTGAAGAATGGAGAGTTATTGAGTGAAGAATGGAGAGTGATTGAGTGAGAGTGTGTGTGAGTGAAGAATGGAGAGTTATCGAGTGAGAGTGTTTGTGTGACTGAGTGAAGACTGGAGAGTCATTGAGTGAGAGTGTGTGTGAGTGAGTGAAGAATGGAGAGTGATTGAGTGAGAGTGTTTGTGTGAGTGAATGATGTTTGGAGAGTGATTTATTGAGAGTGTGTGAGTGAGTGAAGAATGGAGAGTGATTGAGTGAGAGTGTTTATGTGAGTGAATAATGGTTGGAGAGTGATTTATTGAGAGTGTGTGAGTGAGTGAAGAATGGAGAGTGATTGATTGCGAATGTGTGAGTGAGTGAGTGAAGAATGGAGAGTGATTGAGTGAGTGTGTGTGTGAGTGAGGAATGGAGAGTGAGTCAGAATCTGTATGAGTGAGCGAAGAATGGAGTGTGATTAAATGTGAGTGTGTGTATGCATGAGTGAAGAATGGAGAGTTATTGAGTTAGAGTGCGTGTGTGAGGGAAGAATGGTGAGTGATCGAGTGAGAGTGTGTGTGAGTGAGTGAGTGAGTGAGTGAAGGATAGGGAATGATTGAGTGAGAGTCTGTGTGAGTGAAGAATGGAGAGTTATTGAGTGAGAGTGCGTGTGTGAGTGAAGAACGGTGAGTGATTGAGTGAGAGTGTTTGTGTGAGTGAGTGAAAAATGGTGAGTGATTGAGTCAGAGTGTGTGTGAGTGAGTGAGTGAATGAGTGAAGGATAGGGAATGATTAAGTGAGAGTGTGTGAGTGAGAGAGTGAAGAATGGAGTGAGGTTGAGTGAGAGTGTGTGTGTGAGTGAAGGATGGAGAGTAATGAGTGAGATTTTGTGTGTGACTGAGTGAAGACTGGAGAGTGATTGAGTGAGAGTACGTATGAGTTAGTGAGTGAAGAATGGAGAGTGATTGAGTGAGAGTGTTTGTGTGAGTGAATGATGTTTGGAGAGCGATTTATTGAGAGTGTGTGAGTGAGTGAAGAATGGAGAGTGATTGAGTGAGAGTGTGAGTGAGTGGAGAATGGAGAGCGATTGAGTGAGAGTGTGTGTGAGAGAGTGAGTGAAGAATTGAGTGTGATTGAGTGAAAGTGTGTGAGTGTGAGTGAGTGAAGTGTGGAGAGAGATTGAATGGGAGTGTGTGTGTATGTGAGAGCGAAGAATGGGGAGTAATTGAGTGAGTGTGTGCGTATGACTGAGTGAAGAATGGGGAGTAATTGAGTGAGAGTGTGTGAGTGAGTGAAGAATGGAATGTGATTGAGTGAGAGTTTGTGTGAGTGAAGAATGGAGAGTGATTGAGTGTGAGTGAGTGAAGAATGAAGAGTAATTGAGTGAGAGTGTGTGTGAGTGATTGAGTGAGTGAAGGATGGAGAGTGATTGAGTGAGAGTATGTGTGAGTTAGTGAGTGAAGAATGCAGAGTGATTGAGTGAGAGTGTGTGTGTGAGTGAGTCAAGTTTGGAGAGTGATTTAGTGAGAGTGTGTGAGAGTGAAGAATGGAGAGTGATTGAGTGAGAGTGTGTATGTGCGTGTAAGTGAAGAATGGAGAGTGATTTAGTGAGAGTATGTGTGAGTGAGTGAGTGAGTGAAGAATGGGGAGTGATTGAGCGTGAGTGTGTTTGTGTATGTGAGAGTGAAGAATGGGGAGTGATAGAGTGAGTATGTGTGTATGACTGAGTGAAGAATGGAGAGTGATTGAGTGAGAGTGTGTCTGTGAGTGAGTGAAGTTTGGAGAGTGATTGAGTGAGAGTGTGTGTGTGTGTGAAGAATGGGGAGTGACAGAGTGAATGTGTGTGTGGTATGATTGAGTGAAGAATGGAGAGTGATTGAGTGAGAGTGTGTCTGTGAGTGAGTGACGTTTGGAGAGTGATTAAGTGAGAGTGTGAGTGTGATGAAGAATGTGGAGTAATTGAGTGTGAATGTGTGTGTGATTGAATGAAGAATAGGGAGTGATTGAGTGAGAGTCTGTGAGAGTGAGTGAAGAATGGAGAGTGATTGTGTGAGAGTGTGTGTGTGCGTGTAAGTGAAGAATGGAGAGTGATTGAGTGAGAGTGTGTGAGTGAGTGAGTGAAGAATGGGGAGTGATTGAGCGTGATTGTATTTGTGTATGTGAGAGTGAAGAATGGGGAGTGATAGAGTGAGTATGTGTGTTTGACTGAGTGAAGAATGGAGAGTGATTGAGTGAGTGTGTGTGTGTGAGAGTGAGGAATGGAGAGTGATTGAGTGAGAATCTTTATGAGTGAGCGAAGAATGGGGAGTGATAGAGTGAGTATGTGTGTATGACTGAGTGAAGAATGGAGAGTGATTGAGTGAGAGTGTGTGTGTGAGTGAGTGAAGTGTGGAGAGAGATTGACTGGGAGTGTGTGTGTGAGTGGTTGAAGAATGGAGAGTGAATGAGTGAGAGTTTTTGTGTGTGTGTGAAGAATGGGGAGTGACAGAGTGAATGTGTGTGTGGTATGATTGAGTGAAGAATGGAGAGTGATTGAGTGAGTGTGTGTGTGTGAGTGAGTGACGTTTGGAGAGTGATTTAGTGAGAGTGTGAGTGTGATGAAGAATGGGGAGTAATTGAGTGAGTGCTTGTGTGTGTGATTGAATGAAGAATAGGGAGTGATTGAGTGAGAGTCTGTGAGAGTGAGTGAAGAATGGATAGTGATTGTATGAGAGTGTGTGTGTGCGTGTAAGTGAAGAATGGAGAGTGATTGAGTGAGAGTGTGTGAGTGAGTGAGTGAAGAATGGGGAGTGATTGAGCGTGAGTGTATTTGTGTATGTGAGAGTGAAGAATGGGAGTGATAGAGTGAGTATGTGTGTATGACTGAGTGAAGAATGGAGAGTGATTCAGTGAGTGTGTGTGTGTGTGTGAGAGTGAGGAATGGAGAGTGATTGAGTGAGAATCTTTATGAGTGAGCGAAGAATGGGGAGTGAATGAGTGTGTGTGTGTGTGTGTGAGAGTGAGGAATGGAGAGTGATTGAGTGAGAATCTTTATGAGTGAGCGAAGAATGGGGAGTGAATGAGTGTGTGTGTGTGTGTGAGTGAGGAATGGAGAGTGATTGAGTGAGAATCTTTATGAGTGAGCGAAGAATGGAGAGTGAATGAGTGTGTGTGTGTGTGTGACTGAGTGAAGAATGGAGATTGATTGAGTGGGAGTGAGTGAAGAATGGAGTGTGATTAAATGTGAGTGTGTGAATGCGTGAGTGAAGAATGGAGAGTTATTGAGTGAAGAATGGAGAGTGATTGAGTGAGAGTGTGTGTGAGTGAAGAATGGAGAGTTATCGAGTGAGAGTGTTTGTGTGACTGAGTGAAGACTGGAGAGTCATTGAGTGAGAGTGTGTGTGAGTGAGTGAAGAATGGAGAGTGATTGAGTGAGAGTGTTTGTGTGAGTGAATGATGTTTGGAGTGTGATTTATTGAGAGTGTGTGAGTGAGTGAAGAATGGAGAGTGATTGAGTGAGAGTGTTTATGTGAGTGAATAATGGTTGGAGAGTGATTTATTGAGAGTGTGTGAGTGAGTGAAGAATGGAGAGTGATTGATTGCGAATGTGTGAGTGAGTGAGTGAAGAATGGAGAGTGATTGAGTGAGTGTGTGTGTGAGTGAGGAATGGAGAGTGAGTCAGAATCTGTATGAGTGAGCGAAGAATGGAGTGTGATTAAATGTGAGTGTGTGTATGCATGAGTGAAGAATGGAGAGTTATTGAGTTAGAGTGCGTGTGTGAGGGAAGAATGGTGAGTGATCGAGTGAGAGTGTGTGTGAGTGAGTGAGTGAGTGAGTGAAGGATAGGGAATGATTGAGTGAGAGTCTGTGTGAGTGAAGAATGGAGAGTTATTGAGTGAGAGTGCGTGTGTGAGTGAAGAACGGTGAGTGATTGAGTGAGAGTGTTTGTGTGAGTGAGTGAAAAATGGTGAGTGATTGAGTCAGAGTGTGTGTGAGTGAGTGAGTGAATGAGTGAAGGATAGGGAATGATTAAGTGAGAGTGTGTGAGTGAGAGAGTGAAGAATGGAGTGAGGTTGAGTGAGAGTGTGTGTGTGAGTGAAGGATGGAGAGTAATGAGTGAGATTTTGTGTGTGACTGAGTGAAGACTGGAGAGTGATTGAGTGAGAGTACGTATGAGTTAGTGAGTGAAGAATGGAGAGTGATTGAGTGAGAGTGTTTGTGTGAGTGAATGATGTTTGGAGAGCGATTTATTGAGAGTGTGTGAGTGAGTGAAGAATGGAGAGTGATTGAGTGAGAGTGTGTGTGTGTATGTGAGAGCGAAGAATGGGGAGTAATTGAGTGAGTGTGTGCGTATGACTGAGTGAAGAATGGGGAGTAATTGCGTGAGAGTGTGTGAGTGAGTGAAGAATGGAATGTGATTGAGTGAGAGTGTGTGTGTGAGTGAGTGAAGTTTGGAGAGTGATTTAGTGAGAGTGTGTTAGAGTGAAGAATGGAGAGTGATTGAGTGAGAGTGTGTATGTGCGTGAGTGAAGAATGGAGAGTTATTGAGTTAGAGTGCGTGTGTGAGGGAAGAATGGTGAGTGATCGAGTGAGAGTGTGTGTGAGTGAGTGAGTGAATGAGTGAAGGATAGGGAATGATTAAGTGAGAGTGTGTGAGTGAGAGAGTGAAGAATGGAGTGAGGTTGAGTGAGAGTGTGTGTGTGAGTGAAGGATGGAGAGTAATGAGTGAGATTTTGTGTGTGACTGAGTGAAGACTGGAGAGTGATTGAGTGAGAGTACGTATGAGTTAGTGAGTGAAGAATGGAGAGTGATTGAGTGAGAGTGTTTGTGTGAGTGAATGATGTTTGGAGAGCGATTTATTGAGAGTGTGTGAGTGAGTGAAGAATGGAGAGTGATTGAGTGAGAGTGTGAGTGAGTGGAGAATGGAGAGCGATTGAGTGAGAGTGTGTGTGAGAGAGTGAGTGAAGAATTGAGTGTGATTGAGTGAAAGTGTGTGAGTGTGAGTGAGTGAAGTGTGGAGAGAGATTGAATGGGAGTGTGTGTGTGAGTGATTGAAGAATGGAGAGTGATTGAGTGTGAGTGTGTGTGTGTATGTGAGAGCGAAGAATGGGGAGTAATTGAGTGAGTGTGTGCGTATGACTGAGTGAAGAATGGAGAGTGCTTGAGTGAGAGTGTGTGAGTGAGTGAAGAATGGAATGTGATTGAGTGAGAGTTTGTGTGAGTGAAGAATGGAGAGTGATTGAGTGTGAGTGAGTGAAGAATGAAGAGTAATTGAGTGAGAGTGTGTGTGAGTGATTGAGTGAGTGAAGGATGGAGAGTGATTGAGTGAGAGTATGTGTGAGTTAGTGAGTGAAGAATGGAGAGTGATTGAGTGAGAGTGTGTGTGTGAGTGAGTCAAGTTTGGAGAGTGATTTAGTGAGAGTGTGTGAGAGTGAAGAATGGAGAGTGATTGAGTGAGAGTGTGTATGTGCGTGTAAGTGAAGAATGGAGAGTGATTTAGTGAGAGTATGTGTGAGTGAGTGAGTGAGTGAAGAATGGGGAGTGATTGAGCGTGAGTGTGTTTGTGTATGTGAGAGTGAAGAATGGGGAGTGATAGAGTGAGTATGTGTGTATGACTGAGTGAAGAATGGAGAGTGATTGAGTGAGAGTGTGTGTGTGAGTGAGTGAAGTTTGGAGAGTGATTGAGTGAGAGTGTGTGTGTGTGTGAAGAATGGGGAGTGACAGAGTGAATGTGTGTGTGGTATGATTGAGTGAAGAATGGAGAGTGATTGAGTGAGAGTGTGTCTGTGAGTGAGTGACGTTTGGAGAGTGATTAAGTGAGAGTGTGAGTGTGATGAAGAATGTGGAGTAATTGAGTGTGAATGTGTGTGTGATTGAATGAAGAATAGGGAGTGATTGAGTGAGAGTCTGTGAGAGTGAGTGAAGAATGGAGAGTGATTGTGTGAGAGTGTGTGTGTGCGTGTAAGTGAAGAATGGAGAGTGATTGAGTGAGAGTGTGTGTGTGAGTGAGTGAAGAATGGGGAGTGATTGAGCGTGAGTGTATGTGTGTATGTGAGAGTGAAGAATGGGGAGTGATAGAGTGAGTATGTGTGTTTGACTGAGTGAAGAATGGAGAGTGATTGAGTGAGTGTGTGTGTGTGTGAGAGTGAGGAATGGAGAGTGATTGAGTGAGAATCTTTATGAGTGAGCGAAGAATGGGGAGTGATAGAGTGAGTATGTGTGTGTGACTGAGTGAAGAATGGAGAGTGATTGAGTGAGAGTGTGTGTGTGAGTGAGTGAAGTGTGGAGAGAGATTGACTGGGAGTGTGTGTGTGAGTGGTTGAAGAATGGAGAGTGATTGAGTGAGAGTTTTTGTGTGTGTGTGAAGAATGGGGAGTGACAGAGTGAATGTGTGTGTGGTATGATTGAGTGAAGAATGGGGAGTGATTGAGTGAGAGTGTGTGTGTGAGTGAGTGAAGTTTGGAGAGTGATTTAGTGAGAGTGTGAGTGTGATGAAGAATGGGGAGTAATTGAGTGAGTGCTTGTGTGTGTGATTGAATGAAGAATAGGGAGTGATTGAGTGAGAGCCTGTGAGAGTGAGTAAAAAATGGAGAGTGATTGAGTGGGAGTGTGTGTGTGTGAGTGAAGAATGGGTAGTGATTGAGTGAGTGTGTGTGTGCGACTAAGTGAAAAATGTGTAGTGATTGAGTGTGTGTGTGTGTTACTGAGTGAAGAATGCGGAGTAATTAAGTGAGAGTCTGTGTGACTGAGTGAAGAATGGGGAGTGATTGAGTGAGAATGTGTGTGAGTGAAGAATGGAGAGTGATTGTGTGAGAGTATGTGTGAGTTAGTGAGTGAAGAATGGAGAGTGATTGAGTGAGTGTATGTATGTGTGAGTGAGGAATGGAGAGTGATTCAGTGAGAGTGGGTGTGAGTGAAGAATGAAGAGTGATTGAGTGAGAGTGTGTGTGAGTGAGTGAGTGAGTGAAAGGTTGAGAGTTATTGAGTGAGAGTGTGTGTGCGTTTGAGTGAAGAATGGGGAGTGATTGAGTGAGAGTGTGTGTGTGACTGAGTGAAGAATGGGGAGTGATTGAGTGAGAGTGTGTGAGTGAGTGAAGAATGGAATGTGATTGAGTGAGAGTTTGTGTGTGTGAAGAATGGAGAGTGATTGAGTGTGAGTGAGTGAAGAATGAAGAGTAATTGAGTGAGAGTGTGTGTGAGTGATTGAGTGAGTGAAGGATGGAGAGTGATTGAGTGAGAGTATGTGTGAGTTAGTGAGTGAAGAATGGAGAGTGATTGAGTGAGAGTGTGTGTGTGATTGAGTGAAGTTTGGAGAGTGATTCAGTGAGAGTGTGAGTGTGATGAAGAATGGGGAGTAATTGAGTGAGTGCTTGTGTGTGTGATTGAATGAAGAATAGGGAGTGATTGAGTGAGAGTCTGTGAGAGTGAGTGAAGAATGGAGAGTGATTGAGTGAGAGTGTGTGAGTTATTGAGAGTAGAATGGAGACTGATTGAGTGATAGGGTGTGAGTGACTGAGTGAAGAATGGAGAGTGATTGAGTGAGAGTGTGTGTGAGTGAAGAATGGAGAGCGATTGAGTGAGAGTGTGAGTGTGTGAGTGATTGAAGGATGGAGAGTGATTGAGTTGAGTGTGTGTGTATGTGAGAGCGAAGAATGGGGAGTAATTGAGTGAGTGTGTGCGTATGACTGAGTGAAGAATGGGGAGTAATTGAGTGAGAGTATGTGAGTGAGTGAAGAATGGAATGTGATTGAGTGAGAGTTTGTGTGTGTGAAGAATGGAGAGTGATTGAGTGTGAGTGAGTGAAGAATGAAGAGTAATTGAGTGAGAGTGTGTGTGAGTGATTGAGTGAGTGAAGGATGGAGAGTGATTGAGTGAGAGTATGTGTGAGTTAGTGAGTGAAGTTTGGAGAGTGATTTAGTGAGAGTGTGAGTGTGATGAAGAATGGGGAGTAATTGAGTGAGTGCTTGTGTGTGTGATTGAATGAAGAATAGGGAGTGATTGAGTGAGAGTCTGTGAGAGTGAGTAAAAAATGGAGAGTGATTGAGTGGGAGTGTGTGTGTGTGAGTGAAGAATGGGTAGTGATTGAGTGAGTGTGTGTGTGTGACTAAGTGAAAAATGTGTAGTGATTGAGTGTGTGTGTGTGTTACTGAGTGAAGAATGCGAAGTAATTAAGTGAGAGTCTGTGTGACTGAGTGAAGAATGGGGAGTGATTGAGTGAGTGTGTGTGTGTGACTGAGTGAAGAATGGAGAGTGATTGAGTGAGAATGTGTGTGAGTGAAGAATGGAGAGTGATTGTGTGAGAGTATGTGTGAGTTAGTGAGTGAAGAATGGAGAGTGATTGAGTGAGAGTGTGTGTGTGAGTGAGTGAAGTTTGGAGAGTGATTTAGTGAGAGTGTGAGTGTGATGAAGAATGGGGAGTAATTGAGTGAGTGATTGTGTGTGTGATTGAATGAAGAATAGGGAGTGATTGAGTGAGAGTCTGTGAGAGTGAGTGAAGAATGGGGAGTAATTGAGTGAGAGTGTGTGAGTGAGTGAAGAATGGAATGTGATTGAGTGAGAGTGTGTGTGTGTGAAGAATGGAGAGTGATTGAGTGTGAGTGAGTGAAGAATGAAGAGTAATTGAGTGAGAGTTTGTGTGAGTGATTGAGTGAGTGAAGGATGGAGAGTGATTGAGTGAGAGTATGTGTGAGTTAGTGAGTGAAGAATGGAGAGTGATTGAGTGAGAGTGTGTGTGTGAGTGAGTGAAGTTTGGAGAGTGATTTAGTGAGAGTGTGAGTGTGATGAAGAATGGGGAGTAATTGAGTGAGTGCTTGTGTGTGTGATTGAATGAAGAATAGGGAGTGATTGAGTGAGAGTCTGTGAGAGTGAGTGAAGAATGGAGAGTGATTGAGTGAGAGTGTGTGAGTTATTGAGAGTAGAATGGAGACTGATTGAGTGATAGGGTGTGAGTGACTGAGTGAAGAATGGAGAGTGATTGAGTGAGAGTGTGAGTGAGTGAAGAATGGAGAGCGATTGAGTGAGAGTGTGTGTGTGTGAGTGATTGAAGGATGGAGAGTGATTGAGTTGAGTGTGTGTGTATGTGAGAGCGAAGAATGGGGAGTAATTGAGTGAGTGTGTGCGTATGACTGAGTGAAGAATGGGGAGTAATTGAGTGAGAGTGTGTGAGTGAGTGAAGAATGGAATGTGATTGAGTGAGAGTGTGTGTGTGTGAAGAATGGAGAGTGATTGAGTGTGAGTGAGTGAAGAATGAAGAGTAATTGAGTGAGAGTGTGTGTGAGTGATTGAGTGAGTGAAGGATGGAGAGTGATTGAGTGAGAGTATGTGTGAGTTAGTGAGTGAAGTTTGGAGAGTGATTTAGTGAGAGTGTGAGTGTGATGAAGAATGGGGAGTAATTGAGTGAGTGCTTGTGTGTGTGATTGAATGAAGAATAGGGAGTGATTGAGTGAGAGTCTGTGAGAGTGAGTAAAAAATGGAGAGTGATTGAGTGGGAGTGTGTGTGTGTGAGTGAAGAATGGGTAGTGATTGAGTGAGTGTGTGTGTGTGACTAAGTGAAAAATGTGTAGTGATTGAGTGTGTGTGTGTGTTACTGAGTGAAGAATGCGAAGTAATTAAGTGAGAGTCTGTGTGACTGAGTGAAGAATGGGGAGTGATTGAGTGAGAGGCTGTGTGTGTGTGACTGAGTGAAGAATGGAGAGTGATTGAGTGAGAGTGTGTGTGAGTGAAGAATGGAGAGTGATTGTGTGAGAGTATGTGTGAGTTAGTGAGTGAAGAATGGAGAGTGATTGAGTGAGAGTGTGTGTGTGAGTGAGTGAAGTTTGGAGAGTGATTTAGTGAGAGTGTGAGTGTGATGAAGAATGGGGAGTAATTGAGTGAGTGCTTGTGTGTGTGATTGAATGAAGAATAGGGAGTGATTGAGTGAGAGTCTGTGAGAGTGAGTGAAGAATGGGGAGTAATTGAGTGAGAGTGTGTGAGTGAGTGAAGAATGGAATGTGATTGAGTGAGAGTTTGTGTGTGTGAAGAATGGAGAGTGATTGAGTGTGAGTGAGTGAAGAATGAAGAGTAATTGAGTGAGAGTTTGTGTGAGTGATTGAGTGAGTGAAGGATGGAGAGTGATTGAGTGAGAGTATGTGTGAGTTAGTGAGTGAAGAATGGAGAGTGATTGAGTGAGAGTGTGTGTGTGAGTGAGTGAAGTTTGGAGAGTGATTTAGTGAGAGTGTGAGTGTGATGAAGAATGGGGAGTAATTGAGTGAGTGCTTGTGTGTGTGATTGAATGAAGAATAGGGAGTGATTGAGTGAGAGTCTGTGAGAGTGAGTGAAGAATGGAGAGTGATTGAGTGAGAGTGTGTGAGTTATTGAGAGTAGAATGGAGACTGATTGAGTGATAGGGTGTGAGTGACTGAGTGAAGAATGGAGAGTGATTGAGTGAGAGTGTGAGTGAGTGAAGAATGGAGAGCGATTGAGTGAGAGTGTGTGTGTGTGAGTGATTGAAGGATGGAGAGTGATTGAGTTGAGTGTGTGTGTATGTGAGAGCGAAGAATGGGGAGTAATTGAGTGAGTGTGTGCGTATGACTGAGTGAAGAATGGGGAGTAATTGAGTGAGAGTGTGTGAGTGAGTGAAGAATGGAATGTGATTGAGTGAGAGTTTGTGTGTGTGAAGAATGGAGAGTGATTGAGTGTGAGTGAGTGAAGAATGAAGAGTAATTGAGTGAGAGTGTGTGTGAGTGATTGAGTGAGTGAAGGATGGAGAGTGATTGAGTGAGAGTATGTGTGAGTTAGTGAGTGAAGTTTGGAGAGTGATTTAGTGAGAGTGTGAGTGTGATGAAGAATGGGGAGTAATTGAGTGAGTGCTTGTGTGTGTGATTGAATGAAGAATAGGGAATGATTGAGTGAGAGTCTGTGAGAGTGAGTAAAAAATGGAGAGTGATTGAGTGGGAGTGTGTGTGTGTGAGTGAAGAATGGGTAGTGATTGAGTGAGTGTGTGTGTGTGACTAAGTGAAAAATGTGTAGTGATTGAGTGTGTGTGTGTGTGTTACTGAGTGAAGAATGCGAAGTAATTAAGTGAGAGTCTGTGTGACTGAGTGAAGAATGGGGAGTGATTGAGTGAGAGGCTGTGTGTGTGTGACTGAGTGAAGAATGGAGAGTGATTGAGTGAGAATGTGTGTGAGTGAAGAATGGAGAGTGATTGTGTGAGAGTATGTGTGAGTTAGTGAGTGAAGAATGGAGAGTGATTGAGTGAGAGTGTGTGTGTGAGTGAGTGAAGTTTGGAGAGTGATTTAGTGAGAGTGTGAGTGTGATGAAGAATGGGGAGTAATTGAGTGAGTGCTTGTGTGTGTGATTGAATGAAGAATAGGGAGTGATTGAGTGAGAGTCTGTGAGAGTGAGTGAAGAATGGGGAGTAATTGAGTGAGAGTGTGTGAGTGAGTGAAGAATGGAATGTGATTGAGTGAGAGTTTGTGTGTGTGAAGAATGGAGAGTGATTGAGTGTGAGTGAGTGAAGAATGAAGAGTAATTGAGTGAGAGTTTGTGTGAGTGATTGAGTGAGTGAAGGATGGAGAGTGATTGAGTGAGAGTATGTGTGAGTTAGTGAGTGAAGTTTGGAGAGTGATTTAGTGAGAGTGTGAGTGTGATGAAGAATGGGGAGTAATTGAGTGAGTGCTTGTGTGTGTGATTGAATGAAGAATAGGGAATGATTGAGTGAGAGTCTGTGAGAGTGAGTAAAAAATGGAGAGTGATTGAGTGAGAGTACGTATGAGTTAGTGAGTGAAGAATGGAGAGTGATTGAGTGAGAGTGTTTGTGTGAGTGAATGATGTTTGGAGAGCGATTTATTGAGAGTGTGTGAGTGAGTGAAGAATGGAGAGTGATTGAGTGAGAGTGTGAGTGAGTGGAGAATGGAGAGCGATTGAGTGAGAGTGTGTGTGAGAGAGTGAGTGAAGAATTGAGTGTGATTGAGTGAAAGTGTGTGAGTGTGAGTGAGTGAAGTGTGGAGAGAGATTGAATGGGAGTGTGTGTGTGAGTGATTGAAGAATGGAGAGTGATTGAGTGTGAGTGTGTGTGTGTATGTGAGAGCGAAGAATGGGGAGTAATTGAGTGAGTGTGTGCGTATGACTGAGTGAAGAATGGGGAGTAATTGAGTGAGAGTGTGTGAGTGAGTGAAGAATGGAATGTGATTGAGTGAGAGTTTGTGTGAGTGAAGAATGGAGAGTGATTGAGTGTGAGTGAGTGAAGAATGAAGAGTAATTGAGTGAGAGTGTGTGTGAGTGATTGAGTGAGTGAAGGATGGAGAGTGATTGAGTGAGAGTATGTGTGAGTTAGTGAGTGAAGAATGCAGAGTGATTGAGTGAGAGTGTGTGTGTGAGTGAGTCAAGTTTGGAGAGTGATTTAGTGAGAGTGTGTGAGAGTGAAGAATGGAGAGTGATTGAGTGAGAGTGTGTATGTGCGTGTAAGTGAAGAATGGAGAGTGATTTAGTGAGAGTATGTGTGAGTGAGTGAGTGAGTGAAGAATGGGGAGTGATTGAGCGTGAGTGTGTTTGTGTATGTGAGAGTGAAGAATGGGGAGTGATAGAGTGAGTATGTGTGTATGACTGAGTGAAGAATGGAGAGTGATTGAGTGAGAGTGTGTGTGTGAGTGAGTGAAGTTTGGAGAGTGATTGAGTGAGAGTGTGTGTGTGTGTGAAGAATGGGGAGTGACAGAGTGAATGTGTGTGTGGTATGATTGAGTGAAGAATGGAGAGTGATTGAGTGAGAGTGTGTCTGTGAGTGAGTGACGTTTGGAGAGTGATTAAGTGAGAGTGTGAGTGTGATGAAGAATGTGGAGTAATTGAGTGTGAATGTGTGTGTGATTGAATGAAGAATAGGGAGTGATTGAGTGAGAGTCTGTGAGAGTGAGTGAAGAATGGAGAGTGATTGTGTGAGAGTGTGTGTGTGCGTGTAAGTGAAGAATGGAGAGTGATTGAGTGAGAGTGTGTGAGTGAGTGAGTGAAGAATGGGGAGTGATTGAGCGTGATTGTATTTGTGTATGTGAGAGTGAAGAATGGGGAGTGATAGAGTGAGTATGTGTGTTTGACTGAGTGAAGAATGGAGAGTGATTGAGTGAGTGTGTGTGTGTGTGAGAGTGAGGAATGGAGAGTGATTGAGTGAGAATCTTTATGAGTGAGCGAAGAATGGGGAGTGATAGAGTGAGTATGTGTGTATGACTGAGTGAAGAATGGAGAGTGATTGAGTGAGAGTGTGTGTGTGAGTGAGTGAAGTGTGGAGAGAGATTGACTGGGAGTGTGTGTGTGAGTGGTTGAAGAATGGAGAGTGATTGAGTGAGAGTTTTTGTGTGTGTGTGAAGAATGGGGAGTGACAGAGTGAATGTGTGTGTGGTATGATTGAGTGAAGATTGGGGAGTGATTGAGTGAGAGTGTGTGTGTGAGTGAGTGAAGTTTGGAGAGTGATTTAGTGAGAGTGTGAGTGTGATGAAGAATGGGGAGTAATTGAGTGAGTGCTTGTGTGTGTGATTGAATGAAGAATAGGGAGTGATTGAGTGAGAGCCTGTGAGAGTGAGTAAAAAATGGAGAGTGATTGAGTGGGAGTGTGTGTGTGTGAGTGAAGAATGGGTAGTGATTGAGTGAGTGTGTGTGTGCGACTAAGTGAAAAATGTGTAGTGATTGAGTGTGTGTGTGTGTTACTGAGTGAAGAATGCGGAGTAATTAAGTGAGAGTCTGTGTGACTGAGTGAAGAATGGGGAGTGATTGAGTGAGAATGTGTGTGAGTGAAGAATGGAGAGTGATTGTGTGAGAGTATGTGTGAGTTAGTGAGTGAAGAATGGAGAGTGATTGAGTGAGTGTATGTATGTGTGAGTGAGGAATGGAGAGTGATTCAGTGAGAGTGGGTGTGAGTGAAGAATGAAGAGTGATTGAGTGAGAGTGTGTGTGAGTGAGTGAGTGAGTGAAAGGTTGAGAGTTATTGAGTGAGAGTGTGTGTGCGTTTGAGTGAAGAATGGGGAGTGATTGAGTGAGAGTGTGTGTGTGACTGAGTGAAGAATGGGGAGTAATTGAGTGAGAGTGTGTGAGTGAGTGAAGAATGGAATGTGATTGAGTGAGAGTTTGTGTGTGTGAAGAATGGAGAGTGATTGAGTGTGAGTGAGTGAAGAATGA
This sequence comes from Hemiscyllium ocellatum, assembly GCF_020745735.1. Taxonomy (NCBI): domain Eukaryota; kingdom Metazoa; phylum Chordata; class Chondrichthyes; order Orectolobiformes; family Hemiscylliidae; genus Hemiscyllium; species Hemiscyllium ocellatum. The sequence continues at coordinate 65,771,613 of NC_083419.1, read as the reverse complement.
AGAGTAATTGAGTGAGAGTGTGTGTGAGTGATTGAGTGAGTGAAGGATGGAGAGTGATTGAGTGAGAGTATGTGTGAGTTAGTGAGTGAAGAATGGAGAGTGATTGAGTGAGAATGTGTGTGAGTGAAGAATGGAGAGTGATTGTGTGAGAGTATGTGTGAGTTAGTGAGTGAAGAATGGAGAGTGATTGAGTGAGAGTGTGTGTGTGAGTGAGTGAAGTTTGGAGAGTGATTTAGTGAGAGTGTGAGTGTGATGAAGAATGGGGAGTAATTGAGTGAGTGCTTGTGTGTGTGATTGAATGAAGAATAGGGAGTGATTGAGTGAGAGTCTGTGAGAGTGAGTGAAGAATGGGGAGTAATTGAGTGAGAGTGTGTGAGTGAGTGAAGAATGGAATGTGATTGAGTGAGAGTTTGTGTGTGTGAAGAATGGAGAGTGATTGAGTGTGAGTGAGTGAAGAATGAAGAGTAATTGAGTGAGAGTTTGTGTGAGTGATTGAGTGAGTGAAGGATGGAGAGTGATTGAGTGAGAGTATGTGTGAGTTAGTGAGTGAAGAATGGAGAGTGATTGAGTGAGAGTGTGTGTGTGAGTGAGTGAAGTTTGGAGAGTGATTTAGTGAGAGTGTGAGTGTGATGAAGAATGGGGAGTAATTGAGTGAGTGCTTGTGTGTGTGATTGAATGAAGAATAGGGAGTGATTGAGTGAGAGTCTGTGAGAGTGAGTGAAGAATGGAGAGTGATTGAGTGAGAGTGTGTGAGTTATTGAGAGTAGAATGGAGACTGATTGAGTGATAGGGTGTGAGTGACTGAGTGAAGAATGGAGAGTGATTGAGTGAGAGTGTGAGTGAGTGAAGAATGGAGAGTGATTGAGTGAGAGTGTGTGTGTGTGAGTGATTGAAGGATGGAGAGTGATTGAGTTGAGTGTGTGTGTATGTGAGAGCGAAGAATGGGGAGTAATTGAGTGAGTGTGTGCGTATGACTGAGTGAAGAATGGGGAGTAATTGAGTGAGAGTGTGTGAGTGAGTGAAGAATGGAATGTGATTGAGTGAGAGTTTGTGTGTGTGAAGAATGGAGAGTGATTGAGTGTGAGTGAGTGAAGAATGAAGAGTAATTGAGTGAGAGTGTGTGTGAGTGATTGAGTGAGTGAAGGATGGAGAGTGATTGAGTGAGAGTATGTGTGAGTTAGTGAGTGAAGTTTGGAGAGTGATTTAGTGAGAGTGTGAGTGTGATGAAGAATGGGGAGTAATTGAGTGAGTGCTTGTGTGTGTGATTGAATGAAGAATAGGGAGTGATTGAGTGAGAGTCTGTGAGAGTGAGTAAAAAATGGAGAGTGATTGAGTGGGAGTGTGTGTGTGTGAGTGAAGAATGGGTAGTGATTGAGTGAGTGTGTGTGTGTGACTAAGTGAAAAATGTGTAGTGATTGAGTGTGTGTGTGTGTTACTGAGTGAAGAATGCGAAGTAATTAAGTGAGAGTCTGTGTGACTGAGTGAAGAATGGGGAGTGATTGAGTGAGAGGCTGTGTGTGTGTGACTGAGTGAAGAATGGAGAGTGATTGAGTGAGAGTGTGTGTGAGTGAAGAATGGAGAGTGATTGTGTGAGAGTATGTGTGAGTGAGTGAGTGAAGAATGGAGAGTGATTGAGTGAGAGTGTGTGTGTGAGTGAGTGAAGTTTGGAGAGTGATTTAGTGAGAGTGTGAGTGTGATGAAGAATGGGGAGTAATTGAGTGAGTGCTTGTGTGTGTGATTGAATGAAGAATAGGGAGTGATTGAGTGAGAGTCTGTGAGAGTGAGTGAAGAATGGAGAGTGATTGAGTGAGAGTGTGTGAGTGAGTGAAGAATGGAGAGTGATTGAGTGAGAGTTTGTGTGTGTGAAGAATGGAGAGTGATTGAGTGTGAGTGAGTGAAGAATGAAGAGTAATTGAGTGAGAGTTTGTGTGAGTGATTGAGTGAGTGAAGGATGGAGAGTGATTGAGTGAGAGTATGTGTGAGTTAGTGAGTGAAGAATGGAGAGTGATTGAGTGAGAGTGTGTGTGTGAGTGAGTGAAGTTTGGAGAGTGATTTAGTGAGAGTGTGAGTGTGATGAAGAATGGGGAGTAATTGAGTGAGTGCTTGTGTGTGTGATTGAATGAAGAATAGGGAGTGATTGAGTGAGAGTCTGTGAGAGTGAGTGAAGAATGGAGAGTGATTGAGTGAGAGTGTGTGAGTTATTGAGAGTAGAATGGAGACTGATTGAGTGATAGGGTGTGAGTGACTGAGTGAAGAATGGAGAGTGATTGAGTGAGAGTGTGAGTGAGTGAAGAATGGAGAGCGATTGAGTGAGAGTGTGTGTGTGTGAGTGATTGAAGGATGGAGAGTGATTGAGTTGAGTGTGTGTGTATGTGAGAGCGAAGAATGGGGAGTAATTGAGTGAGTGTGTGCGTATGACTGAGTGAAGAATGGGGAGTAATTGAGTGAGAGTGTGTGAGTGAGTGAAGAATGGAATGTGATTGAGTGAGAGTTTGTGTGTGTGAAGAATGGAGAGTGATTGAGTGTGAGTGAGTGAAGAATGAAGAGTAATTGAGTGAGAGTGTGTGTGAGTGATTGAGTGAGTGAAGGATGGAGAGTGATTGAGTGAGAGTATGTGTGAGTTAGTGAGTGAAGTTTGGAGAGTGATTTAGTGAGAGTGTGAGTGTGATGAAGAATGGGGAGTAATTGAGTGAGTGCTTGTGTGTGTGATTGAATGAAGAATAGGGAATGATTGAGTGAGAGTCTGTGAGAGTGAGTAAAAAATGGAGAGTGATTGAGTGAGTGTGTGTGTGTGACTAAGTGAAAAATGTGTAGTGATTGAGTGTGTGTGTGTGTGTTACTGAGTGAAGAATGCGAAGTAATTAAGTGAGAGTCTGTGTGACTGAGTGAAGAATGGGGAGTGATTGAGTGAGAGGCTGTGTGTGTGTGACTGAGTGAAGAATGGAGAGTGATTGAGTGAGAATGTGTGTGAGTGAAGAATGGAGAGTGATTGTGTGAGAGTATGTGTGAGTTAGTGAGTGAAGAATGGAGAGTGATTGAGTGAGAGTGTGTGTGTGAGTGAGTGAAGTTTGGAGAGTGATTTAGTGAGAGTGTGAGTGTGATGAAGAATGGGGAGTAATTGAGTGAGTGCTTGTGTGTGTGATTGAATGAAGAATAGGGAGTGATTGAGTGAGAGTCTGTGAGAGTGAGTGAAGAATGGGGAGTAATTGAGTGAGAGTGTGTGAGTGAGTGAAGAATGGAATGTGATTGAGTGAGAGTTTGTGTGTGTGAAGAATGGAGAGTGATTGAGTGTGAGTGAGTGAAGAATGAAGAGTAATTGAGTGAGAGTTTGTGTGAGTGATTGAGTGAGTGAAGGATGGAGAGTGATTGAGTGAGAGTATGTGTGAGTTAGTGAGTGAAGTTTGGAGAGTGATTTAGTGAGAGTGTGAGTGTGATGAAGAATGGGGAGTAATTGAGTGAGTGCTTGTGTGTGTGATTGAATGAAGAATAGGGAATGATTGAGTGAGAGTCTGTGAGAGTGAGTAAAAAATGGAGAGTGATTGAGTGAGAGTACGTATGAGTTAGTGAGTGAAGAATGGAGAGTGATTGAGTGAGAGTGTTTGTGTGAGTGAATGATGTTTGGAGAGCGATTTATTGAGAGTGTGTGAGTGAGTGAAGAATGGAGAGTGATTGAGTGAGAGTGTGAGTGAGTGGAGAATGGAGAGCGATTGAGTGAGAGTGTGTGTGAGAGAGTGAGTGAAGAATTGAGTGTGATTGAGTGAAAGTGTGTGAGTGTGAGTGAGTGAAGTGTGGAGAGAGATTGAATGGGAGTGTGTGTGTGAGTGATTGAAGAATGGAGAGTGATTGAGTGTGAGTGTGTGTGTGTATGTGAGAGCGAAGAATGGGGAGTAATTGAGTGAGTGTGTGCGTATGACTGAGTGAAGAATGGGGAGTAATTGAGTGAGAGTGTGTGAGTGAGTGAAGAATGGAATGTGATTGAGTGAGAGTGTGTGTGAGTGAAGAATGGAGAGTGATTGAGTGTGAGTGAGTGAAGAATGAAGAGTAATTGAGTGAGAGTGTGTGTGAGTGATTGAGTGAGTGAAGGATGGAGAGTGATTGAGTGAGAGTATGTGTGAGTTAGTGAGTGAAGAATGCAGAGTGATTGAGTGAGAGTGTGTGTGTGAGTGAGTCAAGTTTGGAGAGTGATTGAGTGAGAGTGTGTGAGAGTGAAGAATGGAGAGTGATTGAGTGAGAGTGTGTATGTGCGTGTAAGTGAAGAATGGAGAGTGATTTAGTGAGAGTATGTGTGAGTGAGTGAGTGAGTGAAGAATGGGGAGTGATTGAGCGTGAGTGTGTTTGTGTATGTGAGAGTGAAGAATGGGGAGTGATAGAGTGAGTATGTGTGTATGACTGAGTGAAGAATGGAGAGTGATTGAGTGAGAGTGTGTGTGTGAGTGAGTGAAGTTTGGAGAGTGATTGAGTGAGAGTGTGTGTGTGTGTGAAGAATGGGGAGTGACAGAGTGAATGTGTGTGTGGTATGATTGAGTGAAGAATGGAGAGTGATTGAGTGAGTGTGTGTGTGTGAGTGAGTGACGTTTGGAGAGTGATTGAGTGAGAGTGTGAGTGTGATGAAGAATGTGGAGTAATTGAGTGTGAATGTGTGTGTGATTGAATGAAGAATAGGGAGTGATTGAGTGAGAGTCTGTGAGAGTGAGTGAAGAATGGAGAGTGATTGTGTGAGAGTGTGTGTGTGCGTGTAAGTGAAGAATGGAGAGTGATTGAGTGAGAGTGTGTGAGTGAGTGAGTGAAGAATGGGGAGTGATTGAGCGTGAGTGTATTTGTGTATGTGAGAGTGAAGAATGGGGAGTGATAGAGTGAGTATGTGTGTTTGACTGAGTGAAGAATGGAGAGTGATTGAGTGAGTGTGTGTGTGTGTGAGAGTGAGGAATGGAGAGTGATTGAGTGAGAATCTTTATGAGTGAGCGAAGAATGGGGAGTGATAGAGTGAGTATGTGTGTATGACTGAGTGAAGAATGGAGAGTGATTGAGTGAGAGTGTGTGTGTGAGTGAGTGAAGTGTGGAGAGAGATTGACTGGGAGTGTGTGTGTGAGTGGTTGAAGAATGGAGAGTGATTGAGTGAGAGTTTTTGTGTGTGTGTGAAGAATGGGGAGTGACAGAGTGAATGTGTGTGTGGTATGATTGAGTGAAGATTGGGGAGTGATTGAGTGAGAGTGTGTGTGTGAGTGAGTGAAGTTTGGAGAGTGATTTAGTGAGAGTGTGAGTGTGATGAAGAATGGGGAGTAATTGAGTGAGTGCTTGTGTGTGTGATTGAATGAAGAATAGGGAGTGATTGAGTGAGAGCCTGTGAGAGTGAGTAAAAAATGGAGAGTGATTGAGTGGGAGTGTGTGTGTGTGAGTGAAGAATGGGTAGTGATTGAGTGAGTGTGTGTGTGCGACTAAGTGAAAAATGTGTAGTGATTGAGTGTGTGTGTGTGTTACTGAGTGAAGAATGCGGAGTAATTAAGTGAGAGTCTGTGTGACTGAGTGAAGAATGGGGAGTGATTGAGTGAGAATGTGTGTGAGTGAAGAATGGAGAGTGATTGTGTGAGAGTATGTGTGAGTTAGTGAGTGAAGAATGGAGAGTGATTGAGTGAGTGTATGTATGTGTGAGTGAGGAATGGAGAGTGATTCAGTGAGAGTGGGTGTGAGTGAAGAATGAAGAGTGATTGAGTGAGAGTGTGTGTGAGTGAGTGAGTGAGTGAAAGGTTGAGAGTTATTGAGTGAGAGTGTGTGTGCGTTTGAGTGAAGAATGGGGAGTGATTGAGTGAGAGTGTGTGTGTGACTGAGTGAAGAATGGGGAGTAATTGAGTGAGAGTGTGTGAGTGAGTGAAGAATGGAATGTGATTGAGTGAGAGTTTGTGTGTGTGAAGAATGGAGAGTGATTGAGTGTGAGTGAGTGAAGAATGAAGAGTAATTGAGTGAGAGTGTGTGTGAGTGATTGAGTGAGTGAAGGATGGAGAGTGATTGAGTGAGAGTATGTGTGAGTTAGTGAGTGAAGAATGGAGAGTGATTGAGTGAGAGTGTGTGTGTGGTTGAGTGAAGTTTGGAGAGTGATTCAGTGAGAGTGTGAGTGTGATGAAGAATGGGGAGTAATTGAGTGAGTGCTTGTGTGTGTGATTGAATGAAGAATAGGGAGTGATTGAGTGAGAGTCTGTGAGAGTGAGTGAAGAATGGAGAGTGATTGAGTGAGAGTGTGTGAGTTATTGAGAGTAGAATGGAGACTGATTGAGTGATAGGGTGTGAGTGACTGAGTGAAGAATGGAGAGTGATTGAGTGAGAGTGTGTGTGAGTGAAGAATGGAGAGCGATTGAGTGAGAGTGTGAGTGTGTGAGTGATTGAAGGATGGAGAGTGATTGAGTTGAGTGTGTGTGTATGTGAGAGCGAAGAATGGGGAGTAATTGAGTGAGTGTGTGCGTATGACTGAGTGAAGAATGGGGAGTAATTGAGTGAGAGTGTGTGAGTGAGTGAAGAATGGAATGTGATTGAGTGAGAGTTTGTGTGTGTGAAGAATGGAGAGTGATTGAGTGTGAGTGAGTGAAGAATGAAGAGTAATTGAGTGAGAGTGTGTGTGAGTGATTGAGTGAGTGAAGGATGGAGAGTGATTGAGTGAGAGTATGTGTGAGTTAGTGAGTGAAGTTTGGAGAGTGATTTAGTGAGAGTGTGAGTGTGATGAAGAATGGGGAGTAATTGAGTGAGTGCTTGTGTGTGTGATTGAATGAAGAATAGGGAGTGATTGAGTGAGAGTCTGTGAGAGTGAGTAAAAAATGGAGAGTGATTGAGTGGGAGTGTGTGTGTGTGAGTGAAGAATGGGTAGTGATTGAGTGAGTGTGTGTGTGTGACTAAGTGAAAAATGTGTAGTGATTGAGTGTGTGTGTGTGTTACTGAGTGAAGAATGCGAAGTAATTAAGTGAGAGTCTGTGTGACTGAGTGAAGAATGGGGAGTGATTGAGTGAGAGGCTGTGTGTGTGTGACTGAGTGAAGAATGGAGAGTGATTGAGTGAGAATGTGTGTGAGTGAAGAATGGAGAGTGATTGTGTGAGAGTATGTGTGAGTTAGTGAGTGAAGAATGGAGAGTGATTGAGTGAGAGTGTGTGTGTGAGTGAGTGAAGTTTGGAGAGTGATTTAGTGAGAGTGTGAGTGTGATGAAGAATGGGGAGTAATTGAGTGAGTGCTTGTGTGTGTGATTGAATGAAGAATAGGGAGTGATTGAGTGAGAGTCTGTGAGAGTGAGTGAAGAATGGGGAGTAATTGAGTGAGAGTGTGTGAGTGAGTGAAGAATGGAATGTGATTGAGTGAGAGTTTGTGTGTGTGAAGAATGGAGAGTGATTGAGTGTGAGTGAGTGAAGAATGAAGAGTAATTGAGTGAGAGTTTGTGTGAGTGATTGAGTGAGTGAAGGATGGAGAGTGATTGAGTTGAGTGTGTGTGTATGTGAGAGCGAAGAATGGGGAGTAATTGAGTGAGTGTGTGCATATGACTGAGTGAAGAATGGGGAGTAATTGAGTGAGAGTGTGTGAGTGAGTGAAGAATGGAATGTGATTGAGTGAGAGTTTGTGTGTGTGAAGAATGGAGAGTGATTGAGTGTGAGTGAGTGAAGAATGAAGAGTAATTGAGTGAGAGTGTGTGTGAGTGATTGAGTGAGTGAAGGATGGAGAGTGATTGAGTGAGAGTATGTGTGAGTTAGTGAGTGAAGTTTGGAGAGTGATTTAGTGAGAGCGTGTGAGAGTGAAGAATGGGGAGTGATTGAGTGAGAGTGTGTGTGTGCGTGTTAGTGAAGAATGGAGAGTGATTTAGTGAGAGTATGTGTGAGTGAGTGAGTGAGTGAAGAATGGGGAGTGATTGAGCGTGAGTGTGTTTGTGTATGTGAGAGTGAAGAATGGGGAGTGATAGAGTGAGTATGTGTGTATGACTGAGTGAAGAATGGAGAGTGATTGAGTGAGAGTGTGTGTGTGAGTGAGTGAAGTTTGGAGAGTGATTGAGTGAGAGTGTGTGTGTGATGAAGAATGGGGAGTAATTGAATGAGTGCTTGTGTGTGTGATTGAATGAAGAATAGGGAGTGATTGAGTGAGAGTCTGTGAGAGTGAGTGAAGAATGGAGAGTGATTGAGTGAGAGTGTGTGTGTGCGTGTAAGTGAAGAATGGAGAATGATTTAGTGAGAGTATGTGTGAGTGAGTGAGTGAAGAATGGAGAGTGATTGAGTGAGAGTCTGTGAGGGTGAGTGAAGAATGGATAGTGATTGAGTGAGTGTGTGTGTGCGTGTAAGTGAAGAATGGAGAGTGATTTAGTGAGAGTATGTGTGAGTGAGTGAGTGAAGAATGGAGAGTGATTGAGTGAGAGTCTGTGAGAGTGAGTAAAAAATGGAGAGTGATTGAGTGGGAGTTTGTGTGTGTGTGAGTGAAAAATGTGTAGTGATTGAGTGTGTGTGTGTGTGTTACTGAGAGAAGAATGCGGAGTAATTAAGTGAGAGTCTGTGTGACTGAGTGAAGAATGGAGATTGATTGAGTGAGAATGTGTGTGAGTGAAGAATGGAGAGTGATTGAGTGAGTGTATGTATGTGTGAGTGAGGAATGGAGAGTGATTCAGTGAGAGTGGGTGTGAGTGAAGAATGAAGAGTGATTGAGGGAGAGTGTGTGTGTGAGTGAGTGAAGTTTGGAGAGTGATTGAGTGAGAGTGTGTGTGTGTGTGAAGAATGGAGAGTGACGGAGTGAATGTGTGTGTGGTATGATTGAGTGAAGAATGGAGAGTGATTGAGTGAGAGTGTGTGTGTGAGTGAGTGAAGTTTGGAGAGTGATTTAGTGAGAGTGTGAGTGTGATGAAGAATGGGGAGTAATTGAGTGAGTGCTTGTGTGTGTGATTGAATGAAGAATAGGGAGTGATTGAGTGAGAGTCTGTGAGAGTGAGTGAAGAATGGATAGTGATTGAGTGAGAGTGTGTGAGTTATTGAGAGTAGAATGGAGACTGATTGAGTGATAGGGTGTGTGTGACTGAGTGAAGAATGGAGAGTGATTGAGTGAGAGTGTGAGTGAGTGAAGAATGGAGAGCGATTGAGTGAGAGTGTGTGTGAGAGAGTGAGTGAAGAATTGAGTGTGATTGAGTGAAAGTGTGTGTTTGTGAGTGAGTGAAGTGTGGAGAGAGATTGACTGGGAGTGTGTGTGTGAGTGATTGAAGAATGGAGAGTGATTGTGTGTGAGTGTGTGTGTATGTGAGAGCGAAGAATGGGGAGTAATTGAGTGAGTGTGTGCGTATGACTGAGTGAAGAATGGGGAGTAATTGAGTGAGAGTGTGTGAGTGAGTGAAGAATGGAATGTGATTGAGTGAGAGTTTGTGTGTGTGAAGAATGGAGAGTGATTGAGTGTGAGTGAGTGAAGAATGAAGAGTAATTGAGTGAGAGTGTGTGTGAGTGATTGAGTGAGTGAAGGATGGAGAGTGAATGAGTGAGAGTATGTGTGAGTTAGTGAGTGAAGAATGGAGAGTGATTGAGTGAGAGTGTGTGTGTGAGTGAGTGAAGTTTGGAGAGTGATTTAGTGAGAGTGTGTGAGAGTGAAGAATGGAGAGTGATTGAGTGAGAGTGTGTGTGTGCATGTAAGTGAAGAATGGAGAGTGATTTAGTGAAAGTATGTGTGAGTGAGTGAGTGAAGAATGGGGAGTGATTGAGCGTGAGTGTGTTTGTGTATGTGAGAGTGAAGAATGGGGAGTGATAGAGTGAGTATGTCTGTATGACTGAGTGAAGAATGGAGAGTGATTGAGTGAGAGTGTGTGTGTGAGTGAGTGAAGTTTGGAGAGTGATTGAGTGAGAGAGTGTGTGTGTATGTGTGTGTGTGAAGAATGGGGAGTGACAGAGTGAATGTGTGTGTGGTATGATAGAGTGAAGAATGGAGAGTGATTGAGTGAGAGTGTGTGTGTGTGAGTGAGTGAAGTTTGGAGAGTGATTTAGTGAGAGTGTGAGTGTGATGAAGAATGGGGAGTAATTGAGTGAGTGCTTGTGTGTGTGATTGAATGAAGAATAGGGAGTGATTGAGTGAGAGTCTGTGAGAGTGAGTGAAGAATGGATAGTGATTGAATGAGAGTGTGTGTGTGCGTGTAAGTGAAGAATGGAGAGTGATTGAGTGAGAGTGTGTGAGTGAGTGAGTGAAGAATGGGGAGTGATTGAGCGTGAGTGTATTTGTGTATGTGCGAGTGAAGAATGGGGAGTGATAGAGTGAGTACGTGTGTATGACTGAGTGAAGAATGGCGAGTGATTGAGTGAGAGTTTGTGTGTGTGTGTGAAGAATGGGGAGTGACAGAGTGAATGTGTGTGGTATGATTGAGTGAAGATTGGGGTGTGATTGAGTGAGTGTGTGTGTGTGAGTGAGTGAAGTTTGGAGAGTGATTTAGTGAGAGTGTGAGTGTGATGAAGAATGGGGAGTTATTGAGTGAGTGCTTGTGTGTGTGATTGAATGAAGAATAGGGAGTGATTGAGTGAGAGTCTGTGAGAGTGAGTAAAAAATGGAGAGTGATTGAGTGGGAGAGTGTGTGTGTGTGAGTGAAGAATGGGGAGTGATTGAGTGAGTGTGTTTGTGTGACTAAGTGAAAAATGTGTAGCGATTGAGTGTGTGTGTGTGTTACTGAGTGAAGAATGCGGAGTAATTAAGTGAGAGTCTGTGTGACTGAGTGAAGAATGGAGAGTGATTGAGTGAGAGTATGTGTGAGTTAGTGAGTGAAGAATGGAGAGTGATTGAGTGAGTATATGGATGTGTGAGTGAGGAATGGAGAGTGATTCAGTGAGAGTGAGTGTGAGTGAAGAATGAAGAGTGATTGAGTGAGAGTGTGTGTGAGTGAGTGAGTGAGTGAAAGGCTGAGAGTGATTGAGTGAGAGTGTGTGTGTGTTTGAGTGAAGAATGGGGAGTGATTGAGTGAGAGTGTGTGTGTGACTGAGTGAAAAATGGGGAGTAATTGAGTGAGAGTGTGTGAGTGAGTGAAGAATGGAATGTGATTGAGTGAGAGTTTGTGTGTGTGAACCATGGAGAGTGTTTGAGTGTGAGTGAGTGAAGAATGAAGAGTAATTGAGTGAGAGTGTGTGTGAGTGATTGAGTGAGTGAAGGATGGAGAGTGATTGAGTGAGAGTATGTGTGAGTTATTGAGTGAAGAATGGAGAGTGATTGAGTGAGAGTGTGTGTGTGAGTGAGTGAAGTTTGGAGAGTGATTTAGTGAGAGTGTGAGTGTGATGAAGAATGGGGAATAATTGAGTGAGTGCTTGTGTGTGTGATTGAATGAAGAATAGTGAGTGATTGAGTGAGAGTCTGTGAGAGTGAGTGAAGAATGGAGAGTGATTGAGTGAGAGTGTGTGAGTTATTGAGAGTAGAATGGAGACTGATTGAGTGATAGGGTGTGTGTGACTGAGTGAAGAATGGAGAGTGATTGAGTGAGAGTGTGAGTGAGTGAAGAATGGAGAGCGATTGAGTGAGAGTGTGTGTGTGTGAGTGATTGAAGAATGGAGAGTGATTGAGTGGGAGTGTGTGTGTATGTGAGAGCGAAGAATGGGGAGTAATTGAGTGAGTGTGTGCGTATGACTGAGTGAAGAATGGGGAGTGTTTGAGTGAGAGTGTGTGAGTGAGTGAAGAATGGAATGTGATTCAGTGAGAGTTTGTGTGTGTGAACCATGGAGAGTGTTTGAGTGTGAGTGAGTGAAGAATGAAGAGTAATTGAGTGAGAGTGTGTGTGAGTGATTGAGTGAGTGAAGGATGGAGAGTGATTGAGTGAGAGTATGTGTGAGTTATTGAGTGAAGAATGGAGAGTGATTGAGTGAGAGTGTGTGTGTGAGTGAGTGAAGTTTGGAGAGTGATTTAGTGAGAGTGTGAGTGTGATGAAGAATGGGGAATAATTGAGTGAGTGCTTGTGTGTGTGATTGAATGAAGAATAGTGAGTGATTGAGTGAGAGTCTGTGAGAGTGAGTGAAGAATGGAGAGTGATTGAGTGAGAGTGTGTGAGTTATTGAGAGTAGAATGGAGACTGATTGAGTGATAGGGTGTGTGTGACTGAGTGAAGAATGGAGAGTGATTGAGTGAGAGTGTGAGTGAGTGAAGAATGGAGAGCGATTGATTGAGAGTGTGTGTGTGTGAGTGAGTGAAGTTTGGAGAGTGATTTAGTGAGAGTGTGTTAGAGTGAAGAATGGAGAGTGTTTGAGTGAGAGTGTGTGTGTGCGTGTAAGTGAAGAATGGAGAGTGATTTAGTGAGAGTGCGAGTGTGATGAAGAATGGGGAGTTATTGAGTGAGTGCTTGTGGGTGTGATTGAATGAAGAATAGGGAGTGATTGAGTGAGAGTCTGTGAGTGTGAGTAAAAAATGGAGAGTGATTGAGTGGGAGAGTGTGTGTGTGTGAGTGAAGAATGGGGAGTGATTGAGTGAGTGTGTTTGTGTGACTAAGTGAAAAATGTGTAGTGATTGAGTGTGTGTGTGTGTTACTGAGTGAAGAATGCGGAGTAATTAAGTGAGAGTCTGTGTGACTGAGTGAAGAATGGAGAGTGATTGAGTGAGAGGCTGTGTGTGTGTGTGACTGAGTGAAGAATGGAGAGTGTGTGAGTGAAGAATGGGGAGTAATTGAGTGAGTGTGTGCGTATGACTGAGTGAAGAATGGAGAGTAATTGAGTGAGAGTGTGTGAGTGAGTGAAGAATGGAATGTGATTGAGTGAGAGTTTGTGTGTGTGAAGAATGGAGAGTGATTGAGTGTGAGTGAGTGAAGAATGAAGAGTAATTGAGTGAGAGTGTGTGTGAGTGATTGAGTGAGTGAAGGATGGAGAGTGATTGAGTGGGAGTGTGTGTGTATGTGAGAGCGAAGAATGGGGAGTAATTGAGTGAGTGTGTGCGTATGACTGAGTGAAGAATGGAGAGTAATTGAGTGAGAGTGTGTGAGTGAGTGAAGAATGGAATGTGATTGAGTGAGAGTGTGTGTGTGAGTGAGTGAAGTTTGGAGAGTGATTTAGTGAGAGTGTGTTAGAGTGAAGAATGGAGAGTGATTGAGTGAGAGTGTGTGTGTGCGTGTAAGTGAAGAATGGAGAGTGATTTAGTGAGAGTCTGTGTGAGTGAGTGAGTGATTGAATGGGGAGTGATTGAGTGAGAGTGTGTGTGAGTGTGTGTGAAGAATGGGGAGTGATAGAGTGAGTATGTGTGTGTATGATTGAGTGAAGAATGGAGAGTGATTGAGTGAGAGTGTGTGTGTGTGTGTGAAGAATGGGGAGTGATAGAGTGAGTATGTGTGTGTATGATTGAGTGAAGAATGGAGAGTGATTTAGTGAGAGTGTGAGTGTGATGAAGAATGGGAAGTAATTGAATGAGTGCTCGTGTGTGTGATTGAATGAAGAATAGGGAGTGATTGAGTGAGAGTCTGTGAGAGTGAGTGAAGAATGGATAGTGATTGAGTGAGAGTGTGTGTGTGCGTGTAAGTGAAGAATGGAGAGTGACTTAGTGAGAGTATGTGTGAGTGAGTGAGTGAAGAATGGAGAGTGATTGAGTGAGAGTCTGTGAGAGTGAGTGAAGAATGGATAGTGATTGAGTGAGAGTGTGTGTGTGCGTGTAAGTGAAGAATGGAGAGTGATTTAGTGAGAGTATGTGTGAGTGAGTGAGTGAGGAATGGAGAGTGATTGAGTGAGAGTGTGTGTGTGTGTGAGAAGAATGGGGAGTGATAGAGTGAGTATGTGTGTATGATTGAGTGAAGAATGGAGAGTGATTGAGTGAGAGTCTGTGAGAGTGAGTGACGAATGGAGAGTGATTGAGTGAGAGTGTGAGTGAGTGAAGAATGGAGAGCGATTGAGCGAGAGTGTGTGTGTGAGAGTGAGTGAAGAATTGAGTGTGATTGAGTGAAAGTGTGTGTGTGTGAGTGAGTGAAGTGTGGAGAGAGATTGACTGGGAGTGTGTGAGTGATTGAGTGAGTGAAGGATGGAGAGTGATTGAGTGAGAGTATGTGTGAGTTAGTGAGTGAAGAATGGAGAGTGATTGAGTGAGAGTGTGTGTGTGAGTGAGTGAAGTTTGGAGAGTGATTTAGTGAGAGTGTGTGAGAGTGAAGAATGGAGAGTGATTGAGTGAGAGTGTGTGTGTTCATGTAAGTGAAGAATGGAGAGTGACTTAGTGAGAGTATGTGTGAGTGAGTGAGTGAGTGAAGAATGAGGAGTGATTGAGCGTGAGTGTGTTTGTGTGTGTGAGAGTGAAGAATGGGGAGTGATAGAGTGAGTATGTGTGTATGACTGAGTGAAGAATGGAGAGTGATTGAGTGAGAATGTGTGTGAGTGAAGAATGGAGAGTGATTGTGTGAGAGTATGTGTGAGTTAGTGAGTGAAGAATGGAGAGTGATTGAGTGAGTGTATGTATGTGTGAGTGAGGAATGGAGAGTGATTCAGTGAGAGTGGGTGTGAGTGAAGAATGAAGAGTGATTGAGTGAGAGTGTGTGTGAGTGAGTGAGTGAGTGAAAGGTTGAGAGTGATTGAGTGAGAGTGTGTGTGTGTTTGAGTGAAGAATGGGGAGTGATTGAGTGAGAGTGTGTGTGTGACTGAGTGAAGAATGGAGAGTGATTGAGTAAGAGTGTGTGTGTGACTGAGTGAAGAATGGAGAGTGATTGAGTAAGAGTGTGTGTGTGACTGAGTGAAGAATTGAGAGTGATTGAGTGAGAGTGTGAGTGAGTGTGTGAAGAATGGAGAGCAATTGAGTGAGAGTGTGTGAGAGAGTGAGTGAAGAATTGAAAGTGATTGAGTGAGAGTGTGTGTGTGTGAGACTGAAGACTGGAGAGTGATTGTGTGAGAGTGTGTGTGAGTGAGTGAAGAATGGAGAAAGATTTAGTGAGAAAATGTGTGAGTTAGTGAGTGAAGAATGGGGAATGATTGAGAGAGAATGTGCATGAGTGAGTGTGTGAAGAATGGAGAGGGATTGAGTGTGAGTGAGTGAGTGAAGAATGGAGAGTGATTAAGAGAGTGTGTGTGAGTGATTGAATGAAAAATGGAGATTGATTGAGTAAGAGTGTGTGTGTGTGTGAGTGAGTGAAGAATTGAGAGTGATTTAGTGTGTGAGTTTGTGTGTGAGGAAGAATGGGGAGTGATTGAGTGAGAGTATTTGTGAGTTACTGAGGGAAGAATGGAGAGTGATTGAGTGAGTGTGTGTGTGTGACTGAGTGAAGAATACGGAGTGATTAAGAGAGAGTCTGAGTGAGTGAGCGAAGAATGGTGGTGATTGAGAGTGTGTGTGTGTGTGTGTGTGTGTGTGTGTGTGTGCGACTGAGTGAAGAATGGAGAGTGATTGAGTGAGAGTGTGAGTGAGTGAAGAATGGAGAGTGATTGAGTGAGAGTGTATGTGAGTGAGTGAGTGAAGGATAGGAAATGATTGAGTGAGAGTGTTTGAGTGAGAGAGTGAAGAATGGAGAGAGATTGAGTGAGAGTGTGTATGTGAGTGAGTGAAGGATGGAGAGTGATTGAGATTTTGTGTGTGATTGAGTGAAGACTGCAGATTGATTGAGTGAGAGTACGTGTGAGTTAGTGAGTGAAGAATGGAGAGTGATTGATTGAGAGTGTTTGTGTGAGTGAATGATGTTTGGAGAGTGATTTGTTGAGAGTGTGTGAGTGAGTGAAGAATGGAGATTGATTGAGTGAGAGTGTGTGTGTGTGCGTGAAGAATGGAGAGTGATTGAGTGAGAGTGTGTGTGTGCGTGTAAGTGAAGAATGGAGAGTGATTGAGTGAGAGTATGTGTGAGTGAGTGAGTGAAGAATAGAGAGTGATTGAGTGAGAGTCTGTGTGAGTGAAGAATGGAGAGTTATTGAGTGAGAGTGTTTGTGTGAGTGAGTGAAGAATGGAGAGTGATTGAGTGAGAGTGATTGTGTGAGTGAATGATGTTTGGAGAGTGAATTATTGAGAGTGTGTGAGTGAGTGAAGAATGGAGAGTGATTGAGAATGTGTGTGTGTGAGTGAAGAATGGAGAGTGATTGAGTGAGTGTATGTATGTGTGGGTGAGGAATGGAGAGTGATTGAGTGAGAATCTGTATGGGTGAGCGAAGAATGGAGAGTGATTGAGTGAGTGTGTGTGTGACTGAGTGAAGAATGGAGAGTGATTGGGTGGGAGCGATTGAAGAATGGAGTGTGAATTAATGTGAGTGTGTGTATGCGTGAGTGAAGAATGGAGAGTTATTGAGTGAAGAATGGAGAGTGATTGAGTGAGACTGTGTGTGAGTGAAAAATGGAGAGTTATTGAGTGAGAGTGCGTGTGTGAGTGAAGAATGGTGAGTGATCGAGTGAGAGTGTTTGTGTGAGTGAGTGAAGAATGGAGAGTGATTGAGTGAGAGTGTGTGAGTGAGTGAGCAAAGAATGGAGAGTGATTGAGCGAGTGAGAGTGTGTGACTGAGTGAAGAATGGAGAGTGATTGAGTGGGAGCGATTGAAGAATGGAGTGTGATTTAATGTGAGTGTGTGTATGCGTGAGTGAAGAATGGAGAGTTATTGAGTGAAGAATGGAGAGTGATTGAGTGAGAGTGTGTGTGAGTGAAGAATAGAGAGTTATTGAGTGAGAGTGCGCGTGTGAGTGAAGAATGGTGAGTGATCGAGTGAGAGTGTTTGTGTGAGTGAGTGAAGAATGCAGAGTGATTGAGTGAGAGTGTGTATGTGAGTGAGTGAAGACTGGAGAGTGATTGAGTGAGTATACATGTGAGTTATTGAGTGAAGAATGGAGAGTGATTGAGTGAGAGTTTTTGTGTGAGTGAATGATGTTTGGAGAGTGATTTATTGAGAGTGTGTGTGTGTGTGTGAAGACTGGAGAGTGATTGCGTGAGAGTGTGTGTGAGTGAGTGAAGAATGGAGAAAGATTTAGTGAGAAAATGTGTGAGTTAGTGAGTGAAGAATGGGGAATGATTGAAAGAGAATGTGCATGAGTGAGTGTGTGAAGAATGGAGAGGGATTGAGTGTGAGTGAGTGAGTGAAGAATGGAGAGTGATTAAGAGAGTGTGTGTGAGTGATTGAATGAAAAATGGAGATTGATTGAGTAAGAGTGTGTGTGTGTGAGTGAGTGAAGAATTGAGAGTGATTTAGTGTGTGAGTTTGTGTGTGAGGAAGAATGGGGAGTGATTGAGTGAGAGTATTTGTGAGTTACTGAGGGAAGAATGGAGAGTGATTGAGTGAGTGTGTGTGTGACTGAGTGAAGAATACGGAGTGATTAAGAGAGAGTCTGAGTGAGTGAACGAAGAATGGTGGTGATTGAGCGTGAGTGTGTTTGTGTATGTGAGAGTGAAGAATGGGGAGTGATAGAGTGAGTATGTGTGCATGACCGAGTGAAGAATGGAGAGTGATTGAGTGAGAGTGTGTGTGTGAATGAGTGAAGTTTGGAGAGTGATTGATTGAGAATGTCTGTGCGTGAGTGAAGAATGGAGAATGATTGAGTAAGTGTGTGTGAGTGAGGAATGGAGAGTGATTGAGTGAGAATCTGTACGAGTGAGTGAAAAATGGAGAGTGATTGACTGAGTGTGTGTGAGTGAGTGAAGTTTGGAGAGTGATTTAGTGAGAGTGTGAGTGTGATGAGGAATGGGGAGTAATTGAGTGAGTGCTTGTGTGTGTGATTGAATGAGGAATAGGGAGTGATTGAGTGAGAGTGTGTGTGTGAGTGAGTGAAGTTTGGAGAGTGATTTAGTGAGAGTGTGTGAGAGTGAAGAATGGGGAGTGATTGAGTGAGTGTGTGTGAGTTATTGAGAGTAGAATGGAGACTGATTGAGGGAGAGCGTGTGTGTGACTGAGTGAAGAATGGAGAGTGATTGAGTGAGAGTGTATGTGAGTGAGTGAGTGAAGGATAGGAAATGATTGAGTGAGAGTGTTTGAGTGAGAGAGTGAAGAATGGAGAGAGATTGAGTGAGAGTGTGTATGTGAGTGAGTGAAGGATGGAGAGTGATTGAGAATTTGTGTGTGATTGAGTGAAGACTGCAGATTGATTGAGTGAGAGTACGTGTGAGTTAGTGAGTGAAGAATGGAGAGTGATTGATTGAGAGTGTTTGTGTGAGTGAATGATGTTTGGAGAGTGATTTGTTGAGAGTGTGTGAGTGAGTGAAGAATGGAGATTGATTGAGTGAGAGTGTGTGTGTGTGAGTGAGTGAAGAATTGAGAGTGATTTAGTGTGTGAGTTTGTGTGTGAGGAAGAATGGGGAGTGATTGAGTGAGAGTATTTGTGAGTTACTGAGGGAAGAATGGAGAGTGATTGAGTGAGTGTGTGTGTGTGACTGAGTGAAGAATACGGAGTGATTAAGAGAGAGTCTGAGTGAGTGAACGAAGAATGGTGGTGATTGAGAGTGTGTGTGTGTGTGTGTGCGACTGAGTGAAGAATGGAGAGTGATTGAGTGAGTGTGTGTGTGACTGAGTGAAGAATGGAGAGTTATTGAGTGAGAGTGCGTATGTGAGTGAAGAATGGAGAGTGATTGAGTGAGAGTGTATGTGAGTGAGTGAGTGAAGGATAGGAAATGATTGAGTGAGAGTGTTTGAGTGAGAGAGTGAAGAATGGAGAGAGATTGAGTGAGAGTGTGTATGTGAGTGAGTGAAGGATGGAGAGTGATTGAGATTTTGTGTGTGATTGAGTGAAGACTGCAGATTGATTGAGTGAGAGTACGTGTGAGTTAGTGAGTGAAGAATGGAGAGTGATTGATTGAGAGTGTTTGTGTGAGTGAATGATGTTTGGAGAGTGATTTGTTGAGAGTGTGTGAGTGAGTGAAGAATGGAGATTGATTGAGTGAGAGTGTGTGTGTGTGCGTGAAGAATGGAGAGTGATTGAGTGAGAGTGTTTGTGTGAGTGAGTGAAGAATGGAGAGTGATTGAGTGAGAGTGTGTGAGTGAGTGAGCAAAGAATGGAGAGTGATTGAGCGAGTGAGAGTGTGTGACTGAGTGAAGAATGGAGAGTGATTGAGTGGGAGCGATTGAAGAATGGAGTGTGATTTAATGTGAGTGTGTGTATGCGTGAGTGAAGAATGGAGAGTTATTGAGTGAAGAATGGAGAGTGATTGAGTGAGAGTGTGTGTGAGTGAAGAATAGAGAGTTATTGAGTGAGAGTGCGCGTGTGAGTGAAGAATGGTGAGTGATCGAGTGAGAGTGTTTGTGTGAGTGAGTGAAGAATGCAGAGTGATTGAGTGAGAGTGTGTATGTGAGTGAGTGAAGACTGGAGAGTGATTGAGTGAGTATACATGTGAGTTAGTGACTGAAGAATGGAGAGTGATTGAGTGAGAGTTTTTGTGTGAGTGAATGATGTTTGGAGAGTGATTTATTGAGAGAGTGTGTGTGTGTGTGAAGAATGGAGAGTGTTTGAGTGAGTGTGTGTGTGTGTGTGAAGAATGGAGTGTGATTGAGTGAGAGTATGTGTGAGTGAGTGAGTGAAGAATAGAGAGTGATTGAGTGAGAGTCTGTGTGAGTGAAGAATGGAGAGTTATTGAGTGAGAGTCTGTGTGAGTGAAGAATGGAGAGTTATTGAGTGAGAGTGCATGTGTGAGTAAAGAACGGTGAGTGATTGAGTGAGAGTGTTTGTGTGAGTGAGTGAAGAATGGTGAGTGATTGAGTCAGAGTGTGTGTGAGTGAGTGAAGGATAGGGAATGATTAAGTGAGAGTGTTTGAGTGAGAGAGTGAAGAATGGAGTGAAATTGAGTGAGAGTGTGTGTGTGAGTGTGTGAAGGATGGAGAGTAATGAGTGAGATTTTGTGTGTGACTGAGTGAAGACCGGAGAGTGATTGTGTGAGAGTACGTATGAGTTAGTGAGTGAAGAATGGAGAGTGATTGAGTGAGAGTGTTTGTGTGAGTGAATGATATATGGAGAGTGATTTATTGAGAGTGTGTGAGTGAGTGAAGAATGGAGAGTGATTGATTGAGAATGTGTGTGTGTGAGTGAAGAATGGAGAGTGATTGAGTGAGAATCTGTATGAGTGAGCGAAGAATGGAGATGAATGAGTGAGTGTGTGTGTGTGACTGAGTGAAGAATGGAGAGTGATTGAGTGGGAGTGATTGAAAAATGGAGTGTGATTAAATGTGAGTGTGTGTATGCGTGAGTGAAGAATGGAGAGTTATTGAGTGAAGAATGGAGAGTGATTAAGTGAGAGTGTGCGTGAGTGAAGAATGGAGAGTTATTGAGTGAGGGTGTGTGAGTGAAGAATAGTGAGTGATCGAGTGAGAGTGTTTGTGTGAGTGAGTGAAGAATGGAGAGAGATTGAGTGACAGTGTTTGAGTGAGAGAGTGAAGAATGGAGAGAGATTGAGTGAGAGTGTGTATGTGAGTGAGTGAAGACTGGAGAGTGATTGAGTGAGAGTACGTGTGAGTTAGTGAGTGAAGAATGGAGAGTGATTGAGTGAGAGTGTTTGTGTGAGTGAAAGATGTTTGGAGAGTGATTTATTGACAGTGTGTGAGTGATTGAAGAATGGAGATTGATTGAGTGAGAGTGTGTATGTGTGAAGAATGGAGAGTGGATGAGTGAGCGTATGTGTGTGTGAGTGAGTGAGTGAAGAATGGGGAGTGATTGAGCGTGAGTGTGTTTGTGTATGTGAGAGTGAAGAATGGGGAGTGATAGAGTGAGTATGTGTGCATGACCGAGTGAAGAATGGAGAGTGATTGAGTGAGAGTGTGTGTGTGAATGAGTGAAGTTTGGAGAGTGATTGATTGAGAATGTCTGTGCGTGAGTGAAGAATGGAGAATGATTGAGTAAGTGTGTGTGAGTGAGGAATGGAGAGTGATTGAGTGAGAATCTGTACGAGTGAGTGAAAAATGGAGAGTGATTGACTGAGTGTGTGTGAGTGAGTGAAGTTTGGAGAGTGATTTAGTGAGAGTGTGAGTGTGATGAGGAATGGGGAGTAATTGAGTGAGTGCTTGTGTGTGTGATTGAATGAGGAATAGGGAGTGATTGAGTGAGAGTGTGTGTGTGAGTGAGTGAAGTTTGGAGAGTGATTTAGTGAGAGTGTGTGAGAGTGAAGAATGGGGAGTGATTGAGTGAGTGTGTGTGAGTTATTGAGAGTAGAATGGAGACTGATTGAGGGAGAGCGTGTGTGTGACTGAGTGAAGAATGGAGAGTGATTGAGTGAGTGTGTGAGTGAGTGAAGAATGGAGAGCGATTGAGTGAGAGTGAGTGTGAGAGAGTGAGTGAAGAATTGAGTGTGATTGAGTGAGAGTGTGTGTGTGTGAGTGAGTGAAGTGTGGAGCGAGATTGACTGAGAGTGTGTGTGAGTGATTGAAGAATGGAGAGTGATTGAGTGTGAGTGTGTGTGTATGTGAGAGTGAAGAATGGGGAGTAATTGAGTGAGTGTGTGCGTATGACTGAGTGAAGAATGGAGAGTAATTGAGTGAGAGTGTGTGTTTGAGTGAAGAATGGAATGTGATTGAGTGAGAGTTTGTGTGTGTGAAGACTGAAGAGTGATTGAGTGTGAGTGAGTGAAGAATGAAGAGTAATTGAGTGAGATTGTGTGTGAGTGATTGAGTGAGTGAAGAATGGAGAGTTATTGAGTGAGAGTGTGTGTGTGAGTGAGTGAAGTTTGGAGAGTGATTTAGTGAGAGTGTGTGAGAGTGAAGAATGGGGAGTGATTGAGTGAGTGTGTGTGAGTTATTGAGTAAAGAATGGAGAATGATTGAGTGATAGGGTGTGTGTGACTGAATGAAGAATGGAGAGTGATTGAGTGAGAGTGTGTGTGTGCGTGTAAGTGAAGAATGGAGAGTCATTTATGAGAGTATGTGTGAGTGAGTGAGTGAAGGATAGGGAAAGATTGAGTGAGAGTGTTTGAGTGAGAGAGTGAAGAATGGAGAGAGATTGATTGAGAGTGTGTAAAGACTGGAGAGTGATTGAGTGAGAGTATATGTGAGTTAGTGAGTGAAGAATGGAGAGTGATTGAGTGAGAGTGTTTGTGTGAGTGAATGATGTTTGGAGAGTGATGTATTGAGAGTGTGTGAGTGAGTGAAAAATGGAGAGTGATTGAGTGAGAGTGTTTGTGTGAGTGAAAGATGTTTGGAGAGTGATTTATTGACAGTGTGTGAGTGAGTGAAGAATGGAGATTGATTGAGTGAGAGTGTTTGTGTGAGTGAATGATGTTTGGACAGTGATGTATTGAGAGTGTGTGTGTGTGTGAAGAATGGAGAGTGATTGAGTGAGAGTGTGTGTGTGTGTGTAAGTGAAGAATGGAGAGTGATTTAGTGAGAGTATGTTTGAGTGAGTGAGTGATGAATGAGGAGTGATTGAGCGTGAGTGTGTGTGTATTTGAGAGTGAAGAATGGAGAGAGATTGTATGAGAGTGTGTGTGTGTGTGAGTGAAGTTTGGAGAATGATTGAGTGAGAGTGTGTGTGTGTGTGTGTGAAGAATGGGGAGTGACAGAGTGAATGTGTGTGTGGTATGATTGAGTGAAGAATGGAGAGTGATTGAGTGAGAGTGTGTGTGAGTGAGTGAAGTTTGGAGAGTGATTTAGTGAGAGTGTGAGCGTGATGAAGAATGGGGAGTAATTGAGTGAGTGCTTGTGTGTGTGATTGAATGACGAATAGGGAGTGATTGAGTGAGAGTCTGTGAGAGTGAGTGAAGAATGGAGAGTGATTGAGTGAGAGTGTGTGCGTGAGTGAGGAAGGGAGAATGATTGAGTGACTGTGTGTGAGTTATTGAGAGTAGAATGGAGACTGATTGAGGGAGAGCGTGTGTGTGACTGAGTGAAGAATGGAGACTGATTGAGTGAGAGTGTGAGTGAGTGAAGAATGGAGAGCGATTGAGTGAGAGTGTGTGTGAGAGAGTGAGTGAAGAATTGAGTGTGATTGAGTGAGAGTGTGTGTGTGTGAGTGAGTGAAGTGTGGAGCGAGATTGACAGAGAGTGTGTGTGTGAGTGATTGAAGAATGGCGAGTGATTGAGTGTGAGTGTGTGTGTATGTGAGAGCGAAGAATGGGGAGTAATTGAGTGAGTGTGTGCGTATGACTGAGTGAAGAATGGGGAGTAATTGAGTGAGAGTGTGTGAGTGAGTGAAGAATGGAATGTGATTGAGTGAGAGTTTGTGTGTGTGAAGAATGGAGAGTGATTGAGTGTGAGTGAGTGAAGAATGAAGAGTAATTGAGTGAGAGTGTGTGTGAGTGATTGAGTGAGTGAAGGATGGAGAGTGATTGAGTGAGAGTTTGTGTGTGACTGAGTGGTAGACTGGAGAGTGATTGAGTGAGAGTATGTTAGAGTGAAGAATGGAGAGTGATTGAGTAAGAGTGTGCGTGAGTGAGTGAAGAATGGAGAGTGATTGAATGTGAGTGTGCGTGTGCATGAGTGAAGAATGGGGAGTGATTGAGTGAATGTGTCTGTGTGTGACTGAGAGAAGAATGGGGAGTGATTGAGTGATAGTCTGTGTCAGTGAGTGAAGAATGGGGTGCGATTGAGTGAGAGTGTGTGTGGGTGAGTGAGTAAAAAATGGAGAGTGATTGAGTGGGAGTGTGTGTGTGTGTGAGTGAAGAATGGGGAGTGATTGAGTGAGTGTATGTGTGTGGGACTGAATGAAAAATGTGTCGTGATTGAGTGTGTGTGTGTGTGACTGAGTGAAGAATGCGGAGTAATTAAGTGAGAGTCTGTGAGACTGAGTGAAGAATGGGGAGTGATTGAGTGAGAGGCTGTGTGTGTGTGACTGAGTGAAGAATGGAGAGTGATTGAGTGAGAATGTGTGTGAGTGAAGAATGGAGAGTGATTGAGTGAGAGTATGTGTGAGTTAGTGAGTGAAGAATGGAGAGTGATTGAGTGAGTATATGTATGTGTGAGTGAGGAATGGAGAGTGATTCAGTGAGAGTGGGTGTGAGTGAAGAATGAAGAGTGATTGAGTGAGTGTGTGTGTGAGTGAGTGAGTGAAGGATTGAGAGTGATTGAGTGAGAGTGTGTGTGTGTTTGAGTGAAGAATGGGGCGTGATTGAGTGAGAGTGTGTGTGTGACTGAGTGAAGAATGGAGAGTGATTGAGTGAGAGTGTGAGTGTGACTGAGTGAAGAATTGAGAGTGATTGAGTGAGAGTGTGTGTGTGACTGTGTGAAGAATGGAGAGTGATTGAGTGAGAGTGAGAGTGTGTGAAGAATGGAGAGCAATTGAGTGAGAGTGTGTGAGAGAGTGAGTGAAGAATTGAAAGTGATTGAGTGAGAGTGTGTGTGTGTGAGACTGAAGACTGGAGAGTGATTGTGTGAAAGTGTGTGTGAGTGAGTGAAGAATGGAGAAAGATTTAGTGAGAAAATGTGTGAGTTAGTGAGTGAAGAATGGGGAATGATTGAGAGAGAATGTGCATGAGTGAGTGTGTGAAGAATGGAGAGGGATTGAGTGTGAGTGAGTGTGTGAAGAATGGAGTGGGATTGAGTGTGAGTGATTGAATGAAAAATGGAGATTGATTGAGTAAGAGTGTGTGTGTGTGTGAGTGAGTGAAGAATTGAGAGTGATTTAGTGTGTGAGTTTGTGTGTGAGGAAGAATGGGGAGTGATTGAGTGAGAGTATGTGTGAGTTACTGAGGGAAGAATGGAGAGTGATTGAGTGAGTGTGTGTGTGTGACTGAGTGAAGAATACGGAGTCTGAGTGAGTGAGTGAAGAATGGGGAGTGATTGAGTGTGTGTGTGTGTGTGTGTGCGACTGAGTGAAGAATGGAGAGTGATTGAGTGAGAGTTTGTTTGAGTGAGTGAAGAATGGAGAGTAATTGAGTGAGAGTGGGTGTGAATGATTTAAGAATGGAGACTGATTGAATGAGTGTGTGTGTGTGACTGAGTGATCAATGGAGTGTGACTGAGTGAGAGTCTGTGTGAGTGAGTGAAGATTGGAGTATGATTGAGTGAGAGTGTGTGTGTGTGTGTGAAGAATGGAGAGTGATTGAGTGAGTGTGGGTGTGTGAGTGAGTGAGTGAAGAATGGAGAGTGATTTAGTGAGAGTATGTTTGAGTGAGTGAGTGATGAATGAGGAGTGATTGAGCGTGAGTGTGTGTGTATTTGAGAGTGAAGAATGGAGAGAGATTGTATGAGAGTGTGTGTGTGTGTGAGTGAAGTTTGGAGAGTGATTGAGTGAGAGTGTGTGTGTGTGTGTGTGTGTGAAGAATGGGGAGTGACAGAGTGAATGTGTGTGTGGTATGATTGAGTGAAGAATGGAGAGTGATTGAGTGAGAGTGTGTGTGTGAGTGAGTGAAGTTTGGAGAGTGATTTAGTGAGAGTGTGAGCGTGATGAAGAATGGGGAGTAATTGAGTGAGTGCTTGTGTGTGTGATTGAATGACGAATAGGGAGTGATTGAGTGAGAGTCTGTGAGAGTGAGTGAAGAATGGAGAGTGATTGAGTGAGAGTGTGTGCGTGAGTGAGGAAGGGAGAATGATTGAGTGACTGTGTGTGAGTTATTGAGAGTAGAATGGAGACTGATTGAGTGATAGGGTGTGTGTGACTGAGTGAAGAATGGAGACTGATTGAGTGAGAGTGTGAGTGAGTGAAGAATGGAGAGCGATTGAGTGAGAGTGTGTGTGAGAGAGTGAGTGAAGAATTGAGTGTGATTGAGTGAGAGTGTGTGTGTGTGAGTGAGTGAAGTGTGGAGCGAGATTGACAGAGAGTGTGTGTGTGAGTGATTGAAGAATGGCGAGTGATTGAGTGTGAGTGTGTGTGTATGTGAGAGCGAAGAATGGGGAGTAATTGAGTGAGTGTGTGCGTATGACTGAGTGAAGAATGGGGAGTAATTGAGTGAGAGTGTGTGAGTGAGTGAAGAATGGAATGTGATTGAGTGAGAGTTTGTGTGTGTGAAGAATGGAGAGTGATTGAGTGTGAGTGAGTGAAGAATGAAGAGTAATTGAGTGAGAGTGTGTGTGAGTGATTGAGTGAGTGAAGGATGGAGAGTGATTGAGTGAGAGTTTGTGTGTGACTGAGTGGTAGACTGGAGAGTGATTGAGTGAGAGTATGTTAGAGTGAAGAATGGAGAGTGATTGAGTAAGAGTGTGCGTGAGTGAGTGAAGAATGGAGAGTGATTGAATGTGAGTGTGCGTGTGCATGAGTGAAGAATGGGGAGTGATTGAGTGAATGTGTCTGTGTGTGACTGAGAGAAGAATGGGGAGTGATTGAGTGATAGTCTGTGTCAGTGAGTGAAGAATGGTGTGCGATTGAGTGAGAGTGTGTGTGGGTGAGTGAGTAAAAAATGGAGAGTGATTGAGTGGGAGTGTGTGTGTGTGTGAGTGAAGAATGGGGAGTGATTGAGTGAGTGTGTGTGTGTGGGACTGAATGAAAAATGTGTCGTGATTGAGTGTGTGTGTGTGTGACTGAGTGAAGAATGCGGAGTAATTAAGTGAGAGTCTGTGTGACTGAGTGAAGAATGGGGAGTGATTGAGTGAGAGGCTGTGTGTGTGTGACTGAGTGAAGAATGGAGAGTGATTGAGTGAGAATGTGTGTGAGTGAAGAATGGAGAGTGATTGTGTGAGAGTATGTGTGAGTTAGTGAGTGAAGAATGGAGAGTGATTGAGTGAGTGTATGTATGTGTGAGTGAGGAATGGAGAGTGATTCAGTGAGAGTGGGTGTGAGTGAAGAATGAAGAGTGATTGAGTGAGAGTGTGTGTGAGTGAGTGAGTGAGTGAGTGAAAGGTTGAGAGTTATTGAGTGAGAGTGTGTGTGCGTTTGAGTGAAGAATGGGGAGTGATTGAGTGAGAGTGTGTGTGTGACTGAGTGAAGAATGGAGAGTGATTGAGTGAGAGTGTGAGTGAGTGTGTGAAGAATGGAGAGCAATTGAGTGAGAGTGTGTGAGAGAGTGAGTGAAGAATTGAAAGTGATTGAGTGAGAGTGTGTGTGTGTGTGAGACTGAAGACTGGAGAGTGATTGTGTGAAAGTGTGTGTGAGTGAGTGAAGAATGGAGAAAGATTTAGTGAGAAAATGTGTGAGTTAGTGAGTGAAGAATGGGGAATGATTGAGAGAGAATGTGCATGAGTGAGTGTGTGAAGAATGGAGAGGGATTGAGTGTGAGTGAGTGAGTGAAGAATGGAGAGTGATTAAGAGAGTGTGTGAAGAATGGAGTGGGATTGAGTGTGAGTGATTGAATGAAAAATGGAGATTGATTGAGTAAGAGTGTGTGTGTGTGTGAGTGAGTGAAGAATTGAGAGTGATTTAGTGTGTGAGTTTGTGTGTGAGGAAGAATGGGGAGTGATTGAGTGAGAGTATGTGTGAGTTACTGAGGGAAGAATGGAGAGTGATTGAGTGAGTGTGTGTGACTGAGTGAAGAATACGGAGTCTGAGTGAGTGAGTGAAGAATGGGGAGTGATTGAGTGTGTGTGTGTGTGTGCGACTGAGTGAAGAATGGAGAGTGATTGAGTGAGAGTTTGTTTGAGTGAGTGAAGAATGGAGAGTAATTGAGTGAGAGTGTGTGTGAATGATTTAAGAGTGGAGACTGATTGAATGAGAGTGTGTGTGACTGACTGAGCAATGGAGAGTGGCTGAGTGAGAGTCTCTGTGAGTGAGTGAAGAATGGAGAGTGATTGAGTGAGAGAGTGAGTGTGAGAAGAATGGAGATTGATTGAGTGAGAGTGTGTGTGAGTGAAGAATGGAGAGTTATTGAGTGAGAGTGCGTATGTGAGTGAAGAATGGTGAGTTATCGAGTGAGAGTGTTTGTGTGTGTGTGTGAAGAATGGATAGTGATTGAGTGAGAGTGTGTGTGAGTGAGTGAGTGAAGGATAGGAAATGATTGAGTGAGAGTGTTTGAGTGAGAGAGTGAAGAATGGAGAGAGATTGAGTGAGAGTGTGTATGTGAGTGAGTGAAGGATGGAGAGTGATTGAGTGAGATTTTGTGTGTGACTGAGTGAAGACTGCAGATTGATTGAGTGAGAGTACGTGTGAGTTAGTGAGTGAAGAATGGAGAGTGATTGAGTGAGAGTGTGTGTGAGTGAGTGAGTGAAGGATAGGAAATGATTGAGTGAGAGTGTTTGAGTGAGAGAGTGAAGAATGGAGAGAGATTGAGTGAGAGTGTGTGTGTGAGTGAGTGAAGGATGGAGAGTGATTTAGTGAGATTTTGTGTGTGACTGAGTGAAGACTGGAGATTGATTGAGTGAGAGTATGTGTGAGTTAGTGAGTGAAGAATGGAGAGTGATTGAGTGAGAGTTTTTGTGTGAGTGAATGATGTTTGGAGAGTGATTTATTGAGAGTGTGAGAGTGAGTGAAGAATGGAGAGTGATTGTGTGAGATTGTTTGTGTGAGTGAGTGAAGAATGGCGATTGATTGAGTCAGAGTGTGTGTGTGTGTGTGTGTGTGTGTGTGTGAAGAATGAAGAATGATTGAGTGAGAGTATGTGTGTGTGTGTGTGTGTGAAGAATGGAGAGTGATTGAGTGAGTGTGTGTTTGAGTGAGTGTTTGAAGAATTGAGAATGATTGATTGAGAGTGTGCATGGGACTGAGTGAAGAATGGAGAGTGATTGAGTGAGAGTGTGTGTGAGTGAGAGAAGAATGAAGAGTGATTGAGTGGGAGTGTGCGTGTGTGTGTGTGAAGAATGGAGAATGATTGAGTGAGAGTGTGTGTGTGTGTGTGAGTTTGTAAAGTATGGAGAGTGATTGAGTGGGAGTGTGTGTGTGAGCGATTGAGGAATGGTGAGTGATTGAGTGATTGTGTCTGTGTGTGTCCGAGTGAAGAAAGGGGAGTGACTGAGCGAGAGTCTGTGTGAGTGAGTGAAGAATGGAGAGTGATTGAGTGAGAGTGTGTGTGTGTGAGTGAAGTTTGGAGAGTGATTGATTGAGAATGTGTGTGTGTGAGTGAAGAATGGGGAGCAATTGAGTGAGTGCTTGTGTGTGTGATTGAGTGAAGAATGGAGAGTGATTGAGTGAGAGTCTGTGAGAATGAGTGAAGAATGGAGAGTGATTGAGTGAGAGTGTGTGTGTGAGTGAATGATGTTTGGAGAGTGATTTATTGAGAGTGTGAGAGTGAGTGAAGAATGGAGAGTGATTGTGTGAGATTGTTTGTGTGAGTGAGTGAAGAATGGCGATTGATTGAGTCAGAGTGTGTGTGTGTGTGTGTGTGTGTGTGTGAAGAATGAAGAATGATTGAGTGAGAGTATGTGTGTGTGTGTGTGTGTGAAGAATGGAGAGTGATTGAGTGAGAGTATGTGTGAGTGAGTGAGTGAAGAATAGAGAGTGATTGAGTGAGAGTGTGTGTGTGAGTGAAGAACGGTGAGTGATTGAGTCAGAGTGTGTGTGAGTGAGTGAAGGATAGGGAATGATTAAGTGAGAGTGTATGAGTGAGAGAGTGAAGAATGGAGTGAGTTTGAGTGAGAGTGTGTGTGTGAGTGTGTGAAGGATGGAGAGTAATGAGTGAGATTTTGTGTGAAACTGAGTGAAGAATGGAGAGTGATTGAGTGAGAGTGTTTGTGTGAGTGAATGATGTATGGAGAGTGATTTATTGAGAGTGTGTGAGTGAGTGAAGAATGGAGAGTGATTGAGATTGTGTGTGTGTGAGTGAAGAATGGAGAGTGATTGAGTGAAAATCTGTATGAGTGAGCGAAGAATGGAGAGTGATTTAGTGAGTGTGTGTGTGTGACTGAGTGAAGAAAGGAGAGTGATTGAGTGGGAGTGATTGAAGAATGGAGTGTGATTAAA
The DNA here is from genome assembly GCF_020745735.1 of Hemiscyllium ocellatum. Classification (NCBI taxonomy): domain Eukaryota; kingdom Metazoa; phylum Chordata; class Chondrichthyes; order Orectolobiformes; family Hemiscylliidae; genus Hemiscyllium; species Hemiscyllium ocellatum. The sequence goes on along the minus strand of NC_083419.1, from coordinate 65,742,066 downwards.
TGTGAGTGTGTGTACGCGTGAGTGAAGAATGGAGAGTTATTGAGTGAAGAATGGAGAATGATTAAGTGAGAGTGAGTGTGAGTGAAGAATGGAGAGTTATTGAGTGAGAGTGTGTGAGTGAAGAATGGTGAGTGATCGAGTGAGAGTGTTTGTGTGAGTGAGTGAAGAATGGAGAGTGATTGAGTGAGAGTGTTTGAGCGAGAGAGTGAAGAATGGTGAGTGATTGAGTGAGAGTGTGTATGTGAGTGAGTGAGTGAAGACAGGAGAGTGATTGAGTGAGAGTACGTGTGAGTTAGTGAGTGAAGAATGGAGAGTGATTGAGTGAGAGTGTTTGTGTGAGTGAATGATGTTAGGAGAGTGATTTATTGAGAGTGTGTGAGTGAGTGAAGAATGGAGATTGATTGAGTGAGAGTGTGTGTGTGTGAAGAATGGAGAGTGGTTGAGTGAGAGTGTGAGTGCGTGTAAGTGAAGAATGGAGAGTGATTGAGTGAGAGTATGTGTGAGTGAGTGAAGAATGGAGAGTGATTCAGTGAGAGTGTTTGTGTGAGTGAATGATGTTTGGAGAGTGATTTATTGAAAGTGCGTGAGTGGGTGAAAAATGGAGAGTGATTGATTGAGAATGTGTGTGTGTGAGTGAAGAATGGAGAGTGATTGAGTGAGTGTGTGTTTGAGTGAGTGTTTGAAGAATTGAGAATGATTGATTGAGAGTGTGCATGGGACTGAGTGAAGAATGGAGAGTGATTGAGTGAGAGTGTGTGTGAGTGAGAGAAGAATGAAGAGTGATTGAGTGGGAGTGTGCGTGTGTGTGTGTGAAGAATGGAGAATGATTGAGTGAGAGTGTGTGTGTGTGTGTGAGTTTGTAAAGTATGGAGAGTGATTGAGTGGGAGTGTGTGTGTGAGCGATTGAGGAATGGTGAGTGATTGAGTGATTGTGTCTGTGTGTGTCCGAGTGAAGAAAGGGGAGTGACTGAGCGAGAGTCTGTGTGAGTGAGTGAAGAATGGAGAGTGATTGAGTGAGAGTGTGTGTGTGTGAGTGAAGTTTGGAGAGTGATTGATTGAGAATGTGTGTGTGTGAGTGAAGAATGGGGAGTAATTGAGTGAGTGCTTGTGTGTGTGATTGAGTGAAGAATGGAGAGTGATTGAGTGAGAGTCTGTGAGAATGAGTGAAGAATGGAGAGTGATTGAGTGAGAGTGTGTGTGTGTGAGTGAGGAATGGAGAGTGATTGAGTGGGAGTGTGTGTGTGAATGATTGAAGAATGGAGTGTGATTAAATGTGAGTGAGTGTGTACGTGAGTGAAGAATGGAGGTTGATTGATTGAGTGTGAGTGAGTGAAGAATGGAGAGTGATTGAGTGAGTGTGTGAGTGAAGAATGGAGAGTGATTGAGTGAGAGTGTGCGTGTGTGAGTTTGTCAAGTATGGAGAGTGATTGAGTGGGAGTGTGTGTGTGAGCGATTGAGGAATGGTGAGTGATTGAGTGAGTGTGGTTGTGTGTGTCCGAGTGAAGAATGGGGAGTGATTGAGTGAGAGTGTGTGTGTGTGAGTGAAGTTTGGAGAGTGATTTAGTGAGAGTGTGTGTGTGAGTGAAGGATGGGGAGTAATTGAGTGAGTGCTTGTGCGTGTGATTGAGTGAAGAATGGAGACTGATTGAGGAAAGTGTGTGTGTGAGTGATTGAAGAATGGAGTGTGATTGAAGGTGAGTGTGTGTATACGTGAGTGAAAAATGGGGAGTGATTGAGTCAATGTGTCTGTGTGTGAGTGAGTGAAGAATGGAGAGAGTATGAGTGAGAGTGTGTATGTGAGTGATGGAAGGATGGAGAGTGATTGAGTGAGATTTTGTGTGTGAATGAGTGAAGACTGGAGAGTGATTGTGTGAGAGTACGTGTAAGTCAGTGAGTGAAGAATGGAGAGTGATTGAGTGAGAGTATGTGAGAGAGTGAGTGAATAATGGAGAGTGATTGAGTGGGAGTGATTGAAGAATGGAGTGTGATTAAATGTGAGTGTGTGTATGCGTGAGTGAAAAATGGAGAGTTATTGAGTGAAGAATGGAGAGTGATTGAGTGAGAGTGTGTGTGAGTGAAGAATGGAGAGTTATTGAGTGAGAGAGCATGTGTGAGTGAAGAATGGTGAGTGATCGAGTAAGAGTGTTTGTGTGAGTGAGTGAAGAATGGAGAGTGATTGAGTGAGAGTGTGTGTGAGTGAGTGAGTGAAGGATAGGGAATGATTGAGTGAGAGTGTTTGAGTGAGAGAGTGAAGAATGGAGAGTGATTGAGTGAGAGTGTTTGTGTGAGTGAATGATGTTTGCAGGGTGATTTATTGAGAGTGTGTGAGTGAGTGAAGAATGGAGAGTGATTGAGTGAGAGTGTTTGTGAGAGTGAAAGATGTTTGGAGAGTGATTTATTGACAGTGTGTGAGTGAGTGAAGAATGGAGATTGATTGAGTGAGAGTGTGTGTGTGTGAAGAACGGAGAGTGATTGAGTGAGAGTATGTGTGAGTTAGTGAGTGAAGAATGGAGAGTGATTGAGTGAGATTTTGTGTGTGACTGAGTGAAGACTGGAGAGTGATTGTGTGAGAGTACGTGTGAGTTAGTGTGTGAAGAATGGAGAGTGATTGAGTGAGAGTATGTGAGAGAGTGAGTGAATAATGGAGAGTGATTGAGTGGGAGAGATTGAAGAATGGAGTGTGATTAAATGTGAGTGTGTGTATGCGTGAGTGAAGAATGGAAAGTTATTGAGTGAAGAATGGAGAGTGATTGAGTGAGAGTGTGTGTGAGTGAAGAATGGAGAGTTATTGAGTGAGAGAGCGTGTGTGAGTGAAGAATGGTAAGTGATCGAGTAAGAGTGTTTGTGTGATTGAGTAAAGAATGGAGAGTGATTGAGTTAGAGTGTGTGTGTGTGTGTGTGTGAAGAATGGAGAGTGATTGAGTGAGAGTATGTGTGAGTGAGTGAGTGAGTGAAGAATAGAGAGTGATTGAGTGAGAGTCTGTGTGAGTGAAGAATGGAGAGTTATTGAGTGAGAGTGCGTGTGTGAGTGAAGAACGGTGAGTGATTGAGTTAGAGTGTTTGTGTGAGTGAGTGAAGAATAGAGAGTGATTGAGTGAGAGTCTGTGTGAGTGAAGAATGGAGAGTTATTGAGTGAGAGTGCGTGTGTGAGTGAAGAATGGTGAGTGATTGAGTCAGAGTGTGTGTGAGTGTGTGAGTGAAGGATAGGGAATGATTAAGTGAGAGTGTGTGAGTGAGAGAGTGAAGAATGGAGTGTGATTGAGTGAGAGTGTGTGTTTGTGTGAAGGATGGAGAGTAATGAGTTAGATTTTGAGTGTGACTGAGTGAAGACTGGAGAGTGATTTTGTGAGAGTACGTATGAGTTAGTGAGTGAAGAATGGAGAGTAATTGAGTGAGAGTGTTTGTGTGAGTGAATGATGTATGGAGAGTGATTTATTGAGAGTGTATGAGTGAATGTGTGCGTGAGTGAAGAATGGAGATTGATTGAGTGTGAGGGAGTGAAGAATGGAGAGTGATTGAGTGAGTGAGTGAGTGAGTGAAGCATGGAGAGTGATTGAGTGAGAGTGTGTGTGTGTGAGTTTGTCAAGTATGGAGAGTGATTGAGTGGGAGTGTGTGTGTGAGCGATTGAAGAATGGTGAGTGATTGAGTGAGTGTGTCTGTGTGTGTCCGAGTGAAGAAAGGGGAGTGATTGAGCGAGAGTCTGTGTGAGTGAGTGAAGAATGGTGAGTGATTGAGTGAGAGTGTGTGTGTGTGAGTGAAGTTTGGAGAGTGATTGATTGAGAATGTGTGTGTGAGAGTGAAGAATGGGGAGTAATTGAGTGAGTGCTTGTGTGTGTGATTGAGTGAAGAATGAAGAGTGATTGAGTGAGAGTCTGTGAGAATGAGTGAAGAATGGAGAGTGATTGAGTGAGAGTGTGTGTGTGTGAGTGAGGAATGGAGAGTGATTGAGTGAGTGTGTGTGAGTTATTGAGTGAAGAATGGAGACTGATTGAGGGAGAGCGTGTGTGTGTGAGTGATTGAAGAATGGAGAGTGATTGAGTGAGAGTGTGTGTGAGAGAGTGAGTGAAGAATTGAGTGTGATTGAGTGGGAGTGTGTGTGTGTGTGAGTGAGTGAAGTGTGGAGAGTGATTGAGTGGGAGTGTGTGTGTGAATGATTGAAGAATGGAGTGTGATTGAAGGTGAGTGTGTGTATACGTGAGTGAAAAATGGGGAGTGATTGAGTCAATGTGCCTGTGTGTGAGTGAGCGAAGAATGGAGAGAGATTGAGTGAGAGTGTATATGTGAGTGATAGAAGGATGGAGAGTGATTGAGTGAGATTTTGTGTGTGACTGAGTGAAGACTGGAGAGTGATTGTGTGAGAGTACGTGTGAGTTAGTGTGTGAAGAATGGAGAGTGATTGAGTGAGAGTATGTGAGAGAGTGAGTGAATAATGGAGAGTGATTGAGTGGGAGTGATTGAAGAATGGAGTGTGATTAAATGTGAGTGTGTGTATGCGTGAGTGAAGAATGGAGAGTGATTGAGTGAGAGTGTTTGTGTGAGTGAATGATGTTTGCAGGGTGATTTATTGAGAGTGTGTGAGTGAGTGAAGAATGGAGATTGATTGAGTGAGAGTGTGTGTGTGTGTGAAGAACGGAGAGTGATTGAGTGAGAGTGTGTGTGTGTGAAGAATGGAGTGTGATTGAGTGAGAGTGTTTGTGTGAGTGAATGATGTTTGGAGAGTGATTTATTGAGAGTGTGTGAGTGAGTGAAGACAGGAGAGTGGTTGAGTGAGAGTGTGTGTGTGTGCGAAGAATGGAGTGTGACTGAGTGAGAGTGTGTGTGTGTGTGAAGAATGGAGTGTGATTGAGTGAGAGTGTGTGTGCGTGTAAGTGAAGAATGGAGGGTGATTGAGTGAGAGTATGTGTGAGTGAGTGAGTGAAGAATAGAGAGTGATTGAGTGAGAGTCTGTGTGAGTGAAGAATGGAGAGTTATTGAGTGAGAGTGCGTGTGTGAGTGAAGAATGGAGAGTGATTGAGTCAGAGTGTGTGTGAGTGTGTGAGTGAAGGACAGGGAATGATTAAGTGAGAGTGTGTGAGTGAGAGAGTGAAGAATGGAGTGAGATTGAGTGAGAGTGTGTGTGTTTGTGAAGGATGGAGAGTAATGAGTGAGATTTTGTGTGTGACTGAGTGAAGACTGGAGAGTGTTTGTGTGAGAGTACGTATGAGTTAGTGAGTGAAGAATGGAGAGTAATTGAGTGAGAGTGTTTGTGTGAGTGAATGATGTATGGAGAGTGATTTATTGAGAGTGTGTGAGTGAGTGAAGAATGGAGAGTGATTGATTGAGAACGTGTGTGTGTGAGTGAAGAATGGAGAGTGATTGAGTGAGAGTGTGTGTGAGTGAGTGAAGGATAGAGAATGATTGAGTGAGAGTGTTTGAGTGAGAGAGTGAAGAATGGAGAGTGATTGAGTGAGAGTGTGTGTGTGAGTGAGTGAGTGAAGAATGGAGAGTGATTGAGTGGGAGTGTGTGTGTGAGCGATTGAGGAATGGTGAGTGATTGAGTGAGTGTGTCTGTGTGTGTCCGAGTGAAGAAAGGGAAGTGATTGAGCGAGAGTCTGTGTGAGTGAGTGAAGAATGGAGAGTGATTGAGTGAGAGTGTGTGTGTGTGAGTGAAGTTTGGAGAGTGATTGATTAAGAATGTGTGTGTGTGAGTGAAGAATGGGGAGCAATTGAGTGAGTGCTTGTGTGTGTGATTGAGTGAAGAATGGAGAGTGATTGAGTGAGTGTGTGTGAGTTATTGAGTGAAGAATGGAGAGTGATTGAGTGAGAGTGTGTGTGTGTGAGTGAGTGAAGTGTGGAGAGTGATTGATTGGGAGTGTGTGTGTGAATGATTGAAGAATGGAGTGTGATTGAAGGTGAGTGTGTGTATACGTGAGTGAAAAATGGGGAGTGATTGAGTCAATGTGTCTGTGTGTGAGTGAGTTAAGAATGGAGAGTGATTGAGTGAGAGAGTGTGTGTTTGTGAGTGAGTGAAGAATAGGGAATGATTGATTGAGATTGTGTGAGTGAGAGAGTGAAGAATGGAGAATGATTGAGTGAGAATGTGTATGTGAGTGAGGGAAGGATGGAGCGTGATTGAGTGAGAGTTTGTATGTGACTGAGTGAAGACTGGAGAGTGATTGAGTGAGAGTACGTGTGAGTTAGTGAGTGAAGAATGGAGAGTGATTGAGTGAGAGTGTTTGTGTGAGTGAATGACGTTTGGAGAGTCATTTATTGAGAGTGTGTGAGTGAGTGAAGAACGGAGAGTGATTGATTGAGAATGTGTGTGTGTGAGTGAAGAATGGAGAATGATTGAGTGAGTGTATGTGTGTGAGTGAGGAATGGAGAGTGATTGAGTGAGTGAGTGTGTGTGAGTGAGGAATGGAGAGTGATTGAGGGAGAATCTGTTTGAGTGAGCGAAGAATGGAGAGTGATTGAGTGAGTGTGTCTGTGTGACTGAGTGAAGAATGGAGAGTGATTGAATGAGAGTGTGTTTGAGTGAGTGAAGAATTGAGAATGATTGATTGAGAGTGTGAATATGACAGAGTGAAGAAATGAGAGTGATTGAGTGAGAGTGCAAATGAGTGAGTTAAGAATGGAGCGCGATTGAGTGAGTTTGTGTGTGAGTGAGTGAAGAATGAAGAGTGATTGAGTGAGAGTGTGTGTGTGAGTGAGTGAGTGAAGAATGGTGAGTGATTGAGTCAGAGTGTGTGTGAGTGTGTGAGTGAAGGATAGGGAATGATTAAGTGAGAGTGTGTGAGTGAGAGAGTGAAGAATGGAGTGAGATTGAGTGAGAGTGTGTGTGTGTGTGAAGGATGGAGAGTAATGAGTGAGATTTTGAGTGTGACTGAGTGAAGACTGGAGAGTGATTTGGTGAGAGTACGTATGAGTTAGTGAGTGAAGAATGGAGAGTAATTGAGTGAGAGTGTTTGTGTGAGTGAATGATGTATGGAGAGTGATTTATTGAGAGTGTGTGAGTGAGTGAAGAATGGAGAGTGATTGATTGAGAATGTGTGTGTGTGAGTAAAGAATGGAGAGTGATTGAGTGAGAGTGTGTGTGAGTGAGTGAAGGATAGAGAATGATTGAGTGAGAGTGTTTGAGTGAGAGAGTGAAGAATGGAGAGTGATTGAGTGAGAGTGTGTGTGAGAGAGTGAGTGAAGAATTGAGTGTGATTGAGTGAGAGTGTGTGTGTGTGAGTGAGTGAAGTGTGGAGAGTGATTGATTGGGAGTGTGTGTGTGAATGATTGAAGAATGGAGTGTGATTGAAGGTGAGTGTGTGTATACGTGAGTGAAAAATGGGGAGTGAATGAGTCAATGTGTCTGTGTGTGAGTGAGTTAAGAATGGAGAGTGATTGAGTGAGAGTGTGTGTGAGTGAGTGAGTGAAGAATAGGGAATGATTGATTGAGATTGTGTGAGTGAGAGAGTGAAGAATGGAGAATGATTGAGTGAGAATGTGTATGTGAGTGAGGGAAGGATGGAGCGTGATTGAGTGAGAGTTTGTGTGTGACTGAGTGAAGACTGGAGAGTGATTGAGTGAGAGTACGTGTGAGTTAGTGAGTGAAGAATGGAGAGTGATTGAGTGAGAGTGTTTGTGTGAGTGAATGACGTTTGGAGAGTGATTTATTGAGAGTGTGTGAGTGAGTGAAGAACGGAGAGTGATTGATTGAGAATGTGTGTGTGTGTGAGTGAAGAATGGAGAATGATTGAGTGAGTGTGTGTGTGTGAGTGAGGAATGGAGAGTGATTGAGTGAGTGTGTGTGTGTGAGTGAGGAATGGAGAGTGATTGAGTGAGTGTGTGTATGTGAGTGAGGAATGGAGAGTGATTGAGGGAGAATCTGTATGAGTGAGCAAAGAATGGAGAGTGAATGAGTGAGAGTGTGTGTGTGACTGAGTGAAGAATGGAGAGTGATTGAATGAGAGTGTGTTTGAGTGAGTGTTTGAAGAATTGAGAATGATTGATTGAGAGTGTGAATATGACTGAGTGAAGAATGGAGAGTGATTGAGTGAGAGTGCAAATGAGTGAGTGAAGAATGTAGTGTGAATAAATGTGAGTGAGTGTGTGCGTGAGTGAAGAATGGAGATTGATTGATTGAGTGTGAGAGAGTGAAGAATGGAGAGTGATTGAGTGAGTGTGTGATTGAAGAATGGAGAGTGATTGAGTGAGAGTGTGTGTGTGTGAGTTTGTCAAGTATGGAGAGTGATTGAGTGGGAGTGTGTGTGTGAGCGATTGAGGAACGGTGAGTGATTGAGTGATTGTGTCTGTGTGTGTCTGAGTGAAGAATGGGGAGTGATTGAGTGAGAGTCTGTGAGAGTGAGTGAAGAGTGGAGAGTGATTGAGTGAGAGTGTGTGTGTGTGAGTGAGGAATGGAGAGTGATTGAGTGAGTGTGTGAGAGTTATTGAGTGAAGAATGGAGACTGATTGAGGGAGAGCGTGTGTGTGTGAGTGAGTGAAGAATGGAGAGTGATTGAGTGAGAGTGTGTGTGTGCGTGAGTGAGTGAAGTATGGAGAGTGATTGAGTGGGAGTGTGTGTTAGCGATTGAGGAATGGTGAGTGATTGAGTGAGTGTGTCTGTGTGTGTCCGAGTGAAGAAAGGGAAGTGATTGAGCGAGAGTCTGTGTGTGTGAGTGAAGTTTGGAGAGTGATTGATTAAGAATGTGTGTGTGTGAGTGAAGAATGGGGAGTAATTGAGTGAGTGCTTGTGTGTGTGATTGAGTGAAGAATGAAGAGTGATTGAGTGAGTGTGTGTGAGTTATTGAGTGAAGAATGGAGAGTGATTGTGGGAGAGCGTGTGTGTGTGAGTGAGTGAAGAATGGAGAGTGATTGAGCGAGAGTGTGTGTAAGAGAGCGAGTGAAGAATTGAGTGTGATTGAGTGAGAGTGTGTGTGTGTGAGTGAGTGAAGTGTGGAGAGTGATTGAGTGGGAGTGTGTGTGAATGATTGAAGAATGGAGTGTGATTGAAGGTGAGTGTGTGTATACGTGAGTGAAAAATGGGGAGTGATTGAGTCAATGTGTCTGTGTGTGAGTGAGTTAAGAATGGAGAGTGATTGAGTGAGAGTGTGTGTGAGTGAGTGAGTGAAGAATAGGGAATGATTGATTGTGATTGTGTGAGTGAGAGAGTGAAGAATGGAGAATGATTGAGTGAGAATGTGTATGTGAGTGAGGGAAGGATGGAGCGTGATTGAGTGAGAGTTTGTGTGTGACTGAGTGAAGACTCGAGAGTGATTGAGTGAGAGTACGTGTGAGTTAGTGAGTGAAGAATGGAGAGTGATTGAGTGAGAGTGTTTGTGTGAGTGAATGACATTTGGAGGGTGATTTATTGAGAGTGTGTGAGTGAGTGAAGAACGGAGAGTGATTGATTGAGAATGTGTGTGTGTGTGAGTGAAGAATGGAGAATGATTGAGTGAGTGTGTGTGTGTGAGTGAGAAATGGAGAGTGATTGAGTGAGTGTGTGTATGTGAGTGAGGAATGGAGAGTGATTGAGGGAGAATCTGTATGAGTGAGCGAAGAATAGAGAGTGATTGAGTGAGTGTGTGTGTGTGACTGAGTGAAGAATGGAGAGTGATTGAATGAGAGTGTGTTTGAGTGAGTGTTTGAAGAATTGAGAATGATTGATTGAGAGTGTGAATATGACTGAGTGAAGAATGGAGAGTGATTGAGTGAGAGTGCAAATGAGTGAGTGAAGAATGGAGAGTGATTGAGTGAGTGTGTGTGTGTGAGTGAGTGAAGAATGAAGAGTGATTGAGTGAGAGTGTGTGTGTGAGTGAGTGAGTGAAGAATGGAGAGTGAATAAATGTGAGTGAGTGTGTGCGTGAGTGAAGAATGGAGATTGATTGATTGAGTGTGAGTGAGTGAAGAATGGAGAGTGATTGCGTGAGTGTGTGAGTGAAGAATGGAGAGTGATTGAGTGGGAGAGATTGAAGAATGGAGTGTGATTAAATGTGAGTGTGTGTATACGTGAGTGAAGAATGGAAAGTTATTGAGTGAAGAATGGAGAGTGATTGAGTGAGAGTGTTTGTGTGAGTGAATGATGTTTGCAGGGTGATTTATTGAGAGTGTGTGAGTGAGTGAAGAATGGAGAGTGATTGAGTGAGAGTGTTTGTGAGAGTGAAAGATGTTTGGAGAGTGATTTATTGACAGTGTGTGAGTGAGTGAAGAATGGAGATTGATAGAGTGAGAGTGTGTGTGTGTGTGAAGAACGGAGAGTGATTGAGTGAGAGTGTGTGTGTGTGAAGAATGGAGTGTGATTGAGTGAGAGTGTTTGTGTGAGTGAATGATGTTTGGAGAGTGATTTATTGAGAGTGTGGGAGTGAGTGAAGAATGGAGAGTGGATGAGTGAGAGTGTGTGTGTGCGAAGAATGGAGTGTGACTGAGTGAGAGTGTGTGTGTGTGTGAAGAATGGAGTGTGATTGAGTGAGAGTGTGTGTGCGTGTAAGTGAAGAATGGAGAGTGATTGAGTGAGAGTATGTGTGAGTGAGTGAAGAATAGAGAGTGATTGATTGAGAGTCTGTGTGAGTGATGAATGGAGAGTTATTGAGTGAGAGTGCGTGTGTGAGTGAAGAATGGTGAGTGATTGAGTCAGAGTGTGTGTGAGTGTGTGAGTGAAGGATAGGGAATGATTATGTGAGAGTGTGTGAGTGAGAGAGTGAAGGATGGAGTGAAATTGAGTGAGAGTGTGTGTGATTGAGTGAAGGATGGAGAGTGATTGAGTGAGTGTGTGTGAGTTATTGAGTGAAGAATGGAGAGTGATTGTGGGAGAGCGTGTGTGTCTGAGTGAGTGAAGAATGGAGAATGATTGAGCGAGAGTGTGTGTAAGAGAGCGAGTGAAGAATTGAGTGTGATTGAGTGAGAGTGTGTGTGTGTGAGTGAGTGAAGTGTGGAGAGTGATTGCGTGGGAGTGTGTGTGTGAATGATTGAAGAATGGAGTGTGATTGAAGGTGAGTGTGTGTATACGTGAGTGAAAAATGGGGAGTGATTGAGTCAATGTGTCTGTGTGTGAGTGAGTTAAGAATGGAGAGTGATTGAGTGAGAGTGTGTGTGAGTGAGTGAGTGAAGAATAGGGAATGATTGATTGAGATTGTGTGAGTGAGAGAGTGAAGAATGGAGAATGATTGAGTGAGAATGTGTATGTGAGTGAGGGAAGGATGGAGTGTGATTGAGTGAGAGTTTGTGTGTGACTGAGTGAAGACTGGAGAGTGATTGAGTGAGAGTACGTGTGAGTTAGTGAGTGAAGAATGGAGAGTGATTGAGTGAGAGTGTTTGTGTGAGTGAATGACGTTTGGAGAGTGATTTATTGAGAGTGTGTGAGTGAGTGAAGAACGGAGAGTGATTGATTGAGAATGTGTGTGTGTGTGAGTGAAGAATGGAGAATGATTGAGTGAGTGTGTGTGTGTGAGTGAGGAATGGAGAGTGATTGAGTGAGTGTGTGTGTGTGAGTGAGGAATGGAGAGTGATTGAGTGAGTGTGTGTATGTGAGTGAGGAATGGAGAGTGATTGAGGGAGAATCTGTATGAGTGAGCGAAGAATAGAGAGTGATTGAGTGAGTGTGTGTGTGTGACTGAGTGAAGAAGGGAGAGTGATTGAATGAGAGTGTGTTTGAGTGAGTGTTTGAAGAATTGAGAATGATTGATTGAGAGTGTGAATATGACTGAGTGAAGAATGGAGAGTGATTGAGTGAGAGTGCAAATGAGTGAGTGAAGAATGGAGAGTGATTGAGTGAGTGTGTATGTGTGAGTGAGTGAAGAATGAAGATTGATTGAGTGAGAGTGTGTGTGTGAGTGAGTGAGTGAAGAATGGAGAGTGAATAAATGTGAGTGAGTGAGTGCATGAGTGAAGAATGGAGATTGATTGATTGAGTGTGAGTGAGTGAAGAATGGAGAGTGATTGCGTGAGTGTGTGAGTGAAGAATGGAGAGTGATTGAGTGAGAGTGTGTGTGTGTGAGTTTGTCAAGTATGGAGAGTGATTGAGTGGGAGTGTGTGTGTGAGCGATTGAGGAATGGTGAGTGATTGAGTGATTGTGTCTGTGTGTGTCCGAGTGAAGAAAGGGGAGTGATTGAGCGAGAGTCTGTGTGAGTGAGTGAAGAATGGAGAGTGATTGAGTGAGAGTGTGTGTGTGTGAGTGAAGTTTGGAGAGTGATTTAGTGAGAGTGTGTGTGTGAGTGAAGAATGGGGAGTAATTGAGTGAGTGCTTGTGCGTGTGATTGAGTGAAGAATGGAGAGTGATTGAGTGAGAGTCTGTGAGAGTGAGTGAAGAATGGAGAGTGATTGAGTGAGAGTGTGTGTGTGTGAGTGAAGAATGGAGAGTGATTGAGTGGGAGTGTGTGTGTGTGAGAGTGATTGAAGAATGGAGTGTGATTAAATGTGAGTGAGTGTGTGCGTGAGTGAAGAATGGAGATTGATTGGTTGAGTGTGAGTGAGTGAAGAATGGAGAGGGATTGAGTGAGTGTGTGAGTGAAGAATGGAGAGTGATTGAGTGAGAGTGTGTGTGTGTGAGTTTGTCAAGTATGGAGAGTGATTGAGTGGGAGTGTGTGTGTGAGTGATTGAGGAATGGTGAGTGATTGAGTGAGTGTGGTTGTGTGTGTCCGAGTGAAGAATGGGGAGTGATTGAGCGAGAGTCTGTGTGAGTGAGTGAAGAATGGAGAGTGATTGAGTGAGAGTGTGTGTGTGTGTGAGTGTAGTTTGGAGAGTGATTTAGTGAGAGTGTGTGTGTGAGTGAAGAATGGGGAGTAATTGAGTGAGTGCTTGTGCGTGTGATTGAGTGAAGAATGGAGACTGATTGAGGAAAGTGTGTGTGTGAGTGATTGAAGAATGGAGTGTGATTGAAGGTGAGTGTGTGTGTGCGTGAGTGAAAAATGGGGAGTGATTGAGTCAATGTGTCTGTGTGTGAGTGAGCGAAGAATGGAGAGAGATTGAGTGAGAGTGTATATGTGAGTGATAGAAGGATGGAGAGTGATTGTGTGAAATTTTGTGTGTGACTGAGTGAAGACTGGAGAGTGATTGTGTGAGAGTACGTGTGAGTTAGTGTGTGAAGAATGGAGAGTGATTGAGTGAGAGTATGTGAGAGAGTGAGTGAATAATGGAGAGTGATTGAGTGGGAGAGATTGAAGAATGGAGTGTGATTAAATGTGAGTGTGTGTATGCGTGAGTGAAGAATGGAAAGTTATTGAGTGAAGAATGGAGAGTGATTGATTGAGAGTGTTTGTGTGAGTGAATGATGTTTGCAGGGTGATTTATTGAGAGTGTGTGAGTGAGTGAAGAATGGAGATTGATTGAGTGAGAGTGTGTGTGTGTGTGAAGAACGGAGAGTGATTGAGTGAGAGTGTGTGTGTGTGAAGAATGGAGAGTGATTGAGTGAGAGTGTTTGTGTGAGTGAATGATGTTTGGAGAGTGATTTATTGAGAGTGTGTGAGTGAGTGAAGACAGGAGAGTGGTTGAGTGAGAGTGTGTGTGTGTGCGAAGAATGGAGTGTGACTGAGTGAGAGTGTGTGTGTGTGTGAAGAATGGAGGGTGATTGAGTGAGAGTATGTGTGAGTGAGTGAGTGAAGAATAGAGAGTGATTGAGTGAGAGTCTGTGTGAGTGAAGAATGGAGAGTTATTGAGTGAGAGTGCGTGTGTGAGTGAAGAATGGAGAGTGATTGAGTCAGAGTGTGTGTGAGTGTGTGAGTGAAGGACAGGGAATGATTAAGTGAGAGTGTGTGAGTGAGAGAGTGAAGAATGGAGTGAGATTGAGTGAGAGTGTGTGTGTGTGTGAAGGATGGAGAGTAATGAGTGAGATTTTGTGTGTGACTGAGTGAAGACTGGAGAGTGTTTGTGTGAGAGTACGTATGAGTTAGTGAGTGAAGAATGGAGAGTAATTGAGTGAGAGTGTTTGTGTGAGTGAATGATGTATGGAGAGTGATTTATTGAGAGTGTGTGAGTGAGTGAAGAATGGAGAGTGATTGATTGAGAGTGTGTGTGAGTGAGTGAAGGATAGAGAATGATTGAGTGAGAGTGTTTGAGTGAGAGAGTGAAGAATGGAGAGTGATTGAGTGAGAGTGTGTGTGTGAGTGATTGAAGAATGTAGTGTGAATAAATGTGAGTGAGTGTGTGCGTGAGTGAAGAATGGAGATTGATTGATTGAGTGTGAGAGAGTGAAGAATGGAGAGTGATTGAGTGAGTGTGTGATTGAAGAATGGAGAGTGATTGAGTGAGAGTGTGTGTGTGTGAGTTTGTCAAGTATGGAGAGTGATTGAGTGGGAGTGTGTGTGTGAGCGATTGGGGAATGGTGAGTGATTGAGTGATTGTGTCTGTGTGTGTCTGAGTGAAGAATGGGGAGTGATTGAGTGAGAGTCTGTGAGAGTGAGTGAAGAATTGAGAGTGATTGAGTGAGAGTGTGTGTGTGTGAGTGAGGAATGGAGAGTGATTGAGTGAGTGTGTGTGAGTTATTGAGTGAAGAATGGAGACTGATTCAGTGAGAGTGTGTGTGTGAGTGAAGTTTGGAGAGTGATTGATTAAGAATGTGTGTGTGTGAGTGAAGAATGGGGAGCAATTGAGTGAGTGCTTGTGTGTGTGATTGAGTGAAGAATGGAGAGTGATTGAGTGAGTGTGTGTGAGTTATTGAGTGAAGAATGGAGAGTGATTGTGGGAGAGCGTGTGTGTGTGAGTGAGTGAAGAATGGAGAGTGATTGAGCGAGAGTGTGTGTAAGAGAGCAAGTGAAGAATTGAGTGTGATTGAGTGAGAGTGTGTGTGTGTGAGTGAGTGAAGTGTGGAGAGTGATTGAGTGGGAGTGTGTGTGTGAATGATTGAAGAATGGAGTGTGATTGAAGGTGAGTTTGTGTATACGTGAGTGAAAAATGGGGAGTGATTGAGTCAATGTGTCTGTGTGTGAGTGAGTTAAGAATGGAGAGTGATTGAGTGAGAGTGTGTGTGAGTGAGTGAGTGAAGAATAGGGAATGATTGATTGAGATTGTGTGAGTGAGAGAGTGAAGAATGGAGAGTGATTGAGTGAGAATGTGTTTGTGAGTGAGGGAAGGATGGAGCGTGATTGAGGGAGAGTTTGTGTGTGAGTGAGTGAAGACTGGAGAGTGATTGAGTGAGGGTACGTGTGAGTTAGTGAGTGAAGAATGGAGAGTGATTGAGTGAGAGTGTTTGTGTGAGTGAATGACGTTTGGAGAGTGATTTATTGAGAGTGTGTGAGTGAGTGAAGAATGGAGAGTGATTGAGTGAGAGTGTGTGTGTGTTTGCGAAGAATGGAGTGTGACTGAGTGAGAGTGTGTGTGTGTGTGTGTGAAGAATTGAGTGTGATTGAGTGAGAGTGTGTGTGCGTGTAAGTGAAGAATGGAGAGTGATTGAGTGAGAGTATGTGTGAGTGAGTGAGTGAAGAATAGAGAGTGATTGAGTGAGAGTCTGTGTGAGTGAAGAATGGAGAGTTATTGAGTGAGAGTGCGTGTGTGAGTGAAGAATGGTGAGTGATTGAGTCAGAGTGTGTGTGAGTGTGTGAGTGAAGGACAGGGAATGATTAAGTGAGAGTGTGTGAGTGAGAGAGTGAAGAATGGAGTGAGATTGAGTGAGAGTGTGTGTGTGTGTGAAGGATGGAGAGTAATGAGTGAGATTTTGTGTGTGACTGAGTGAAGACTGGAGAGTGTTTGTGTGAGAGTACGTATGAGTTAGTGAGTGAAGAATGGAGAGTAATTGAGTGAGAGTGTTTGTGTGAGTGAATGATGTATGGAGAGTGATTTATTGAGAGTGTGTGAGTGAGTGAAGAATGGAGAGTGATTGATTGAGAATGTGTGTGTGTGAGTGAAGAATGGAGAGTGATTGAGTGAGAGTGTGTGTGAGTGAGTGAAGGATAGAGAATGATTGAGTGAGAGTGTTTGAGTGAGAGAGTGAAGAATGGAGAGTGATTGAGTGAGAGTGTGTGTGTGAGTGAGTGAGTGAAGAATGGAGAGTGATTGAGTGGGAGTGTGTGTGTGAGTGATTGAAGAATGTAGTGTGAATAAATGTGAGTGAGTGTGTGCGTGAGTGAAGAATGGAGATTGATTGATTGAGTGTGAGAGAGTGAAGAATGGAGAGTGATTGAGTGAGTGTGTGATTGAAGAATGGAGAGTGATTGAGTGAGAGTGTGTGTGTGTGAGTTTGTCAAGTATGGAGAGTGATTGAGTGGGAGTGTGTGTGTGAGCGATTGGGGAATGGTGAGTGATTGAGTGATTGTGTCTGTGTGTGTCTGAGTGAAGAATGGGGAGTGATTGAGTGAGAGTCTGTGAGAGTGAGTGAAGAATGGAGAGTGATTGAGTGAGAGTGTGTGTGTGTGAGTGAGGAATGGAGAGTGATTGAGTGAGTGTGTGTGAGTTATTGAGTGAAGAATGGAGACTGATTCAGTGAGAGTGTGTGTGTGAGTGAAGTTTGGAGAGTGATTGATTAAGAATGTGTGTGTGTGAGTGAAGAATGGGGAGCAATTGAGTGAGTGCTTGTGTGTGTGATTGAGTGAAGAATGGAGAGTGATTGAGTGAGTGTGTGTGAGTTATTGAGTGAAGAATGGAGAGTGATTGTGGGAGAGCGTGTGTGTGTGAGTGAGTGACGAATGGAGAGTGATTGAGCGAGAGTGTGTGTAAGAGAGCAAGTGAAGAATTGAGTGTGATTGAGTGAGAGTGTGTGTGTGTGAGTGAGTGAAGTGTGGAGAGTGATTGAGTGGGAGTGTGTGTGTGAATGATTGAAGAATGGAGTGTGATTGAAGGTGAGTTTGTGTATACGTGAGTGAAAAATGGGGAGTGATTGAGTCAATGTGTCTGTGTGTGAGTGAGTTAAGAATGGAGAGTGATTGAGTGAGAGTGTGCGTGAGTGAGTGAAGAATAGGGAATGATTGATTGAGATTGTGTGAGTGAGAGAGTGAAGAATGGAGAATGATTGAGTGAGAATGTGTTTGTGAGTGAGGGAAGGATGGAGCGTGATTAAGTGAGAGTTTGTGTGTGACTGAGTGAAGACTGGAGAGTGATTGAGTGAGTGTACGTGTGAGTTAGTGAGTGAAGAATGGAGAGTGATTGAGTGAGAGTGTTTGTGTGAGTGAATGACGTTTGGAGAGTGATTTATTGAGAGAGTGTGAGTGAGTGAAGAACGGAGAGTGATTGATTGAGAATGTGTGTGTGTGTGAGTGAAGAATGGAGAATGATTGAGTGAGTGTGTGTGTGTGAGTGAGGAATGGAGAGTGATTGAGTGAGTGTGTGTATGTGAGTGAGGAATGGAGAGTGATTGAGGGAGAATCTGTATGAGTGAGCGAAGAATAGAGAGTGATTGAGTGAGTGTGTGTGACTGAGTGAAGAATGGAGAGTGATTGAATGAGAGTGTGTTTGAGTGAGTGTTTGAAGAATTGAGAATGATTGATTGAGAGTGTGAATATGACTGAGTGAAGAATGGAGAGTGATTGAGTGAGAGTGCAAATGAGTGAGTGAAGAATGGAGAGTGATTGAGTGAGTGTGTGTGTGTGAGTGAGTGAAGAATGAAGAGTGATAGTGTGAGAGTGTGTGTGTGAGTGAGTGAGTGAAGAATGGAGAGTGAATAAATGTGAGTGAGTGTGTGCGTGAGTGAAGAATGGAGATTGATTGATTGAGTGAGTGTGAGTGAGTGAAGAATGGAGAGTGATTGCGTGAGTGTGTGAGTGAAGAATGGAGAGTGATTGAGTGAGAATGTGTGTGTGTGTGAGTTTGTCAAGTATGGAGAGTGATTGAGTGGGAGTGTGTGTGTGAGCGATTGAGGAATGGTGAGTGATTGAGTGATTGTGTCTGTGTGTGTCCGAGTGAAGAAAGGGGAGTGATTGAGCGAGAGTCTGTGTGAGTGAGTGAAGAATGGAGAGTGATTGAGAGAGAGTGTGCGTGTGTGAGTGAAGTTTGGAGAGTGATTTAGTGAGAGTGTGTGTGTGAGTGAAGAATGGGGAGTAATTGAGTGAGTGCTTGTGCGTGTGATTGAGTGAAGAATGGAGAGTGATTGAGCGAGAGTCTGTGAGAGTGAGTGAAGAATGGAGAGTGATTGAGTGAGAGTGTATGTGTGTAAGTGAAGAATGGAGAGTGATTGAGTGAGAGTGTGTGTGTGTGAGTTTGTCAAGTATGGAGATTGATTGAGTGGGAGTGTGTGTGTGAGTGATTGAGGAATGGTGAGTGATTGAGTGAGTGTGGTTGTGTGTGTCCGAGTGAAGAATGGGGAGTGATTGAGTGAGTGTGTGTGTGTGTGAGTGAGTGAAGAATGAAGAGTGATTGAGTGAGAGTGTGTGTGTGAGTGAGTGAGTGAAGAATGGAGAGTGAATAAATGTGAGTGAGTGTGTGCGTGAGTGAAGAATGGAGATTGATTGATTGAGTGTGAGTGAGTGAAGAATGGAGAGTGATTGCGTGAGTGTGTGAGTGAAGAATGGAGAGTGATTGAGTGAGAGTGTGTGTGTGTGTGAGTTTGTCAAGTATGGACAGTGATTGAGTGGGAGTGTGTGTGTGAGCGATTGAGGAATGGTGAGTGATTGAGTGATTGTGTCTGTGTGTGTCCGAGTGAAGAAAGGGGAGTGATTGAGCGAGAGTCTGTGTGAGTGAGTGAAGAATGGAGAGTGATTGAGTGAGAGTGTGTGTGTGTGTGAGTGAAGTTTGGAGAGTGATTTAGTGAGAGTGTGTGTGTGATTGAAGAATGGGGAGTAATTGAGTGAGTGCTTGTGCGTGTGATTGAGTGAAGAATGGAGACTGATTGAGGAAAGTGTGTGTGTGAGTGATTGAAGAATGGAGTGTGATTGAAGGTGAGTGTGTGTGTGCGTGAGTGAAAAATGGGGAGTGATTGAGTCAATGTGTCTGTGTGTGAGTGAGCGAAGAATGGAGAGAGATTGAGTGAGAGTGTATATGTGAGTGATAGAAGGATGGAGAGTGATTGAGTGAGATTTTGTGTGTGACTGAGTGAAGACTGGAGAGTGATTGTGTGAGAGTACGTGTGAGTTAGTGTGTGAAGAATGGAGAGTGATTGAGTGAGAGTGTGTGTGTGAGTGAGTGAGTGAAGAATGGAGAGTGATTGAGTGGGAGTGTGTGTGTGTAAGTGATTGAAGAATGGAGTGTGAATAAATGTGAGTCAGTGTGTGCATGAGTGAAGAATGGAGATTGATTGATTGAGTGTGAGTGAGTGAAGAATGGAGAGTGATTGAGTGAGTGTGTGAGTGAAGAATGGAGAGTGATTGAGTGAGAGTGTATGTGTGTGTGAGTTTGTCAAGTATGGAGAGTGATTGAGTGAGAGTGTGTGTGTGTGAGTGAAGTTTGGAGAGTGATTTAGTGAGAGTGTGTGTGTGAGTGAAGAATGGGGAGTAA
The DNA here is from genome assembly GCF_020745735.1 of Hemiscyllium ocellatum. Taxonomy (NCBI): domain Eukaryota; kingdom Metazoa; phylum Chordata; class Chondrichthyes; order Orectolobiformes; family Hemiscylliidae; genus Hemiscyllium; species Hemiscyllium ocellatum. The sequence goes on along the minus strand of NC_083419.1, from coordinate 65,722,749 downwards.
TTGAGTGAGTGTTTGTGCGTGTGATTGAGTGAAGAATGGAGAGTGATTGAGTGAGAGTCTGTGAGAGTGAGTGAAGAATGGAGAGTGATTGAGTGAGAGTGTTTGTGTGTGAGTGAAGAATGGAGAGTGATTGAGTGAGTGTGTGAGTGAAGAATGGAGAGTGATTGAGTGAGTGTGTGTGTTAGTTTGTCAAGTATGGAGAGTGATTGAGTGGGAGTGTGTGTGTGAGTGATTGAGTGAGTGTGGTTGTGTGTGTCCGAATGAAGAATGGGGAGTGATTGAGCGAGAGTCTGTGTGAGTGAGTGAAGAATGGAGAGTGATTGAGTGAGAGTGTGTGTGTGTGTGAGTGAAGTTTGGAGAGTGATTTAGTGAGAGTGTGTGTGTGAGTGAAGAATGGGGAGTAATTGAGTGAGTGCTTGTGCGTGTGATTGAGTGAAGAATGGAGACTGATTGAGGAAAGTGTGTGTGTGAGTGATTGAAGAATGGAGTGTGATTGAAGGTGAATGTGTGTGTGCGTGAGTGAAAAATGGGGAGTGATTGAGTCAATGTGTCTGTGTGTGAGTGAGTGAAGAATCTAGAGAGATTAAGTGAGAGTGTATATGTGAGTGATGGAAGAATGGAGAGTGATTGAGTGAGATTTTGTGTGTGACTGAGTGAAGACTGGAGAGTGATTGTGTGAGAGTACGTGTAAGTTAGTGAGTGAAGAATGGAGAGTGATTGAGTGAGAGTATGTGAGAGAGTGAGTGAATAATGGAGAGAGATTGAGTGAGAGTGTATATGTGAGTGATGGAAGAATGGAGAGTGATTGAGTGAGATTTTGTGTGTGACTGAGTGAAGACTGGAGAGTGATTGTGTGAGAGTACGTGTAAGTTAGTGAGTGAAGAATGGAGAGTTATTGAGTGAAGAATGGAGAGTTATTGAGTGAGAGAGCGTGTGTGAGTGAAGAATGGTAAGTGATCGAGTAAGAGTGTTTGTGTGAGTGAGTGAAGGATGGAGAGTGATTGAGTGAGAGTGTGTGTGAGTGAGTGAGTGAAGGATAGGGAATGATTGAGTGAGAGTGTTTGAGTGAGAGAGTGAAGAATGGAGATTGATTGAGTGAGAGTGTTTGTGAGAGTGAAAG